>NW_020618825.1:19273393-20473393 GCF_003573695.1 Papaver somniferum | reverse complement strand
ACATATTAGACACCCCTTAACCCTCTATTATGGTTGGGAACAAAATGGGTATACCCCAATCAAGCCATGAATCTTTTTTTTTTTTTTTTTTGAAGCATGATAAAACTAAAGGAGTTAGATTACAATATGTCTTGGGTATGTTGTACCCATGGAATCATAAAATAGAATTTGACTAATAAAAATGGGATTGCCTGGTCCCATATTTTAGTTGATAAATTCCTCGTTTGACTTCCATCTGCTGCATGATTGGCTAGCCCGTCTTCGGCTTGATTTCCTTCTCTGTAATTGTGTTGGATAGCAGTTTGTGGGATTTGTCGAAATCTGAATTTTATTTCCTCTATCATTCCGATATGTGCCAAGATGGTGGGGTAGAGGAGTTGATGAATCGCATAAGGTTTTCTGAATCGGTTTCAAAGAGAACTCGTGGCCATTGTCTTTCCACAGCTGTTCTTGATGCCAGTAGTAAAGCCCAGGTTTCTGCAGTTAAGGCAGTCGTGATTCCTAGTGGTTGAGATAGAGCCATCAAAGTTTGTACTTCAGAATCTCTGCATATGAATCCTGCTCTCGCAAATCCTGGGTAACCTCTGGCTGCTCCATCTGTGTTAACTTTAATCCAATTGATTTGTGGGATGGACCATCCTACCGATATTGTTTATACTCTTTTGTCTGTCGTTGGGTGGTTAAATAATGGTGCATCTCCTGGTACTAGTGGTGGTGAAGAGTGTAACGCTCCATAGAATTCTTGTTGTAGTTTTTGTGCCCATGCTAGGATTTCTTCCGAAGTTGTTTGCTTTTGTTGGTATATTAGGTTATTCCTAGCTAGCTATAAGGTCCATAATAGAAAACAAAAGGAGGAGATTATAGAAGTTGACGCCGGTTGTTGCAGGATTTGTGAGATGGTTGTCTGAGGCGTAATGGTGAAGGTTGGTTGGGAGGGGTTGGAGTTTGGTGCAATGGATAGTTGATTGAGTAATGTGTTCCATGAGGTAGTTCCCGCTGGACAGTGAATTAGTATGTGACTTGCTAGTTCTGGGTCAGTGTTGCATCTGGGACAAATGTCTGAATTAGTCAAATGGATGTGATGTAAGAGTGAGAAGGTTGGT
The DNA here is from genome assembly GCF_003573695.1 of Papaver somniferum. NCBI lineage: Eukaryota > Viridiplantae > Streptophyta > Magnoliopsida > Ranunculales > Papaveraceae > Papaver > Papaver somniferum. The sequence continues at coordinate 20,472,290 of NW_020618825.1, read as the reverse complement.
AATCCTTCGTTAATGGCTTTCTACAAAAAAGCCGAATTTTTTGTGGATATGGTAAAGTTCATAAGAATTTGGTGGGCGGTAGAGGAGTGTGAGTTGGTTGATTTTGGGTTAGACATTTGTATCCCGATGAGGTAGTGTATTTTCCATATTTAGAGTGTGGCCAGAAAATTTTGTCCTGCGGGCTATTTTGGGGAAGGTGGATGTTCATGATTTTTTGGGTTATGGAACTGGGAAGGGATTTTAATTTTTCATGGTTCCAGGATTAGGATATTGGGACAATGATATGTTCTACCATTCGGATTGGATAGAATTGTGATGGGTTTAGGTTTGTTGAGTGTGGAATACAGTTGGCTTCTATGGGAGTTGATAACCCATTTCCAATACGATGGAAAATCAAGTGTTGTATGGTAGGGACAATTGCTGCCAGTTGTCTCCATTGAGGACTGAAGGAGGAGGGTACGGAGTTAATACCCTGAAGAATTGGTTGTTGATTGAGATATTTTGCACTGAAGAGGCTTCCGCAAATAGAGTTACGTTGTTCGTGTAAATTCCAGACTCTCTTCATGGTAAGTTCCTTATTGTGATCACTGCTCTTACTTATTCCTAGTCCTCCTTCGGATATTGGTTTTGTTACTTTATCCCAGCCTATAGGGTGAAGTTTTCTAACGGTTGAGTCATGTCCCAAGAAAAAATCCCTGGTGATACGATCTATTTTTTTATGGATATTGCTCAGTAGATTTTGTGTTTGCATAATGTGATTTGTGGTTGGAATTAGGGAGGTTTTGATGAGAGTGAGTCTTTCGGCTGGAGTTAAGTATTTTTTCATCCATCCTTTGGCTTTTCGGGCTAGTCTTTGAAGGAGGGGAGCAAAGTTTTGATTGGATGCTCTTCCTTGTTTGAACTGTACTCCTAAATAGATTGGAGGTTTTGAGGTAGCCGGCATATTAAAGAATTGTTGAAGTTCGTTAACTTTGATCGGGTATAGTTTTGAGTGGTGGATGATTACTGATTTGGTAGTATTTATTATTTGTCCCGCAGATGTATTTTAGGAGTGAAGAAGGGTTTTGAGGTGATTGTTACTTTGATATGAAGCTTTATATTTGATTAGAAGATCATCCGCGTGCATTAAATGAATAATAGGTGATGCTTTTTTTCCGAAATGTTGAGTCCCCGAACTAATTTTTGGTTTTGAAGGTTTCCTAGATTCGTAGATAGAATTTCAGCACATATAATGAAAATATAGGAAGATAGTGGGTCTCCTTGTCTGATACCTCTAGTTGGGGTGATGTAACCATTTGGTGTACCATTGATTTTGATTGAATATGTGACTGTTGTGACACACAATATAATATAGTCTATAAAGGTTGATGGAAATCCAAGTTTTGTGAAGGCGATTTTGATGAATCCCCATTCTAAGCTATCATAGGCTTTCTGGATGTCTACTTTGAGAGCTATTTTTGGATCTTTGGTGCGGTTAGAGGTTTTTATATGGTGGAAGAGTTCTCCAGCAATTGCTATGTTATCGTGTATTGATCTTCGTGGGATAAAAGCACTTTGGTAAGGTCTTATTAAAAATGGGAGGAGGGGTCTAATTCTGTTGACTAGAATTTTTGAAATGATTTTATAGGTGACGTTACAGAGTCCTATGGATCTGAACTGAAATGGTTTTGATGGATGGTCGATTTTAGGTATTAGTGTTATGTTTGTGTGATTCATGAGAAAATGAATGTTTAGGTTATTAAAAAAACTTCGAACCATTGCCATCAATTGTCGGTGAGTTGTTTCTCATAAAACTTTAAGGTCAAGAGGAAAGCCCGATTTTATTGTGCATGACACTCAAGTACTCTTTTAATGAAATGCTTTTTTGGGATTTAACTGATTTATTTATTGATTTTCTGTTCATCAAAATCTTCATTTTTATTGTCTTGGGACTTATGAGGGCAGTCAGGCTTATCTCATCGAAACTCTTTTCCCTTGCGAGTTAGGATAAAAACAAATAAGAGTTTTGTCTATTTATGGCGGCAAAGATAAGAAACTCCAAGACCTGCTAAATATTTAGACATGCAGTTGGTTTCACTTCAATTTATCTGGTGTAACTTCTTATGAGCAGGAAGTTAAGATTTAAGAAATTCATGTCATCGTGTCTAGTGAATCCTTATAGTGGTCTTTTCACTTTTGATCTATTTATCTGTTTATTGATCCCTCTATATTATACTAATTCTGTATTATTTTTTCTTTTTGATCTCGAAGACTTTAATACATTAACATCGGCTACTGATTCCTTGTTCGGATTATATTTTGAACTTTCAGAAGTTTGTGTGGTGTCTGGAGTCTTAAGTGTTTTAGTAATTTCTTCCGTTAGGATTCTTTTCTGGACCTGATCTTTGTCATTTGCTCACCTAAAATGGAAAATACATCAAAACGCTCTAAATTTAGGTCATTTAGTCAGACAGATACATCATACATGCATCAGTTTAGTGCGTACGACTTCCATTTTCAGTGTGCTGATTTCATGCATGGTCCTCTGAGTTTTTATCAAATTAACATCCTCTCCACTAAATAGCTCCACTGTCCTTGACAATTCACTTCTCCGGTTCTCCCTCTCAACCAGAAAAAACAAGAAAAGAAAATAAAGAAAAAGAAAGATCCGAAGGATATGGTTCTGTTTTGGTCTCTATAGTCTCCTTCAGATGGATGGAAGGATGGACAAAGTTGTGCATGTGAAAGGTTTAGTGAGGGAGGGTTCGAGGGAACATATAGAACCTTTTCTAGTTTAGTTGGAGCATAATCCGCTCATAAATGTCGTTTGTGGAGGAAATTAGCAAGGTTGAGCATTTTTGTCCTGAAACCAACAGTGTTAGTCGGCAAACATGGTTCTGACATCCAATAGTCCATGGAACAAATCTTAGAAAACACCCGTATTTACTCATCATCGGTTTCTTGGGATATTTTCCATTATTGGATCATGACAGAGATCATTATCTCAGAGATTTACGATATTGATTCACGCCGCATCATAGATATATGCTAACAAGTGTTCTGTGGTGTGCACACTACCTCCTGTTAGTTTCTTTTATTCCGGTCAGGGCGGAGCCAAGATCGATGATAAAAGAGATCTCACCGGGTGGGGGTAAATATAAAGTAGGAAAAAGAAACTTAAGGGATTTTGTGCAAAAACATTAATCACAACCAAACCAATCCTTAAAACCTAATTTGCAAGGGGAGGCAATTACGCCCACTTACCCTAATCTCTTTCCGTCCGGCACAGACATGTGTTGGCACCTCCTTTTAATGGTCAAAGCTGTATCTCGACATAAGAACACAGAGCTATGGACGAACACACAACCAATCTAAACACTAGATTCAAAAATGGGGAACTCTTCTGGAATTTTGGATGAAGTATATGTATAACCAATGAATGGTTGACACATCTTAGGGAAAATTCTAGAGGCACAACGTGGGGTTAATAAGCATTATCGGCATCTCTAGGATTACTGGACTAGGATGAAGGTATGAAACTATACTGTATGCGTAGCGGCTAGCTAGGGTAGTCCAATTAGATATCCAAAACGATGTGATAGTGATAGATATGTCTTCACATGTAGATCAAATACGGTGATAATGCAACATCGTTAGGTTTCAAGAAGCCCACTTCCTTTGTTTTGTTTTGTCTTGACCTTTTGGTAGCACTTGCTGGAAATATCTATAGCTCCCACCACAAATCCAAACAAAACGTGGTATAATTGAGGGGCCTAAATTGAGAAACATATCAAATCTAGACTCACTCTTGTCGTTACTCTTGTCGTTCTTAGAAACTTTCAAATGCATCATGTCTTGATCATTATTTCAATATCTAGAAATGATTTCCTGTTTCTTTTTGACTGTTTATGTTAAGTTTAGTGATTCCAAAAACACAATTTTAAATATGTTCGTTCAAAGTCATTTCTGCCTGCCCGTCATCCCACAAAAATGCTAATTCCCCTCAAATTTCTCCTCTTATACATGTCGCCTAGTAATTGGCTATCCACCACTTCTATATGGGTGTTTTCGAATGAGTTTACCTTTCTAGATCTAGAGTTCAAAAAGAGGACATGTAATGCGGGAGAAATTAGGGGCACCATGCGAAGTCACGGTTTCCTCACACTTCACAACTCACAAGACCAAACTACTAATCCGTAAATGTCATTTTTGTATCAGTTAGCAGCTTTGTACCATAAACTACACATCCCACGTTAAAATAAGACCATTAATTCGATACTATCCAGCGTCAAGTTATTTACATGGTCTTAATTTGAATGGCCTTCTAAGCTAGGAAGAACATATCTTTGGAAATGAAAACAGAAAGATATTAATTTTTAATTAAGAATTCTTTCTTGTTAATGAAGAAAAAGCAGTACATCCATAATAGGTCTGCAGTTATAGTTGCATTCTAACCAAGCAGGATTAAACAACTCCCACTCTTCTACTATTGCAATAGATAGCGCATGTTTTTCTAAAGAGTCATCAACAGTGTTTGCATCTCTTCCTACATGTTGTACATTCTCAGTAATCAAAATTATTAAGAAAAAATAGCATTCCTGAATGATATTTGAGTTTATCCAGTTAATTGCACTTTGCTTCCCATTGATGGCATTAACAACTCTTTGGCCATCTCCTTCCGATTGAATTTTTGTGAGTCCTTTCTCCTTTACCCATCTGATTATCTCAAGAGCATCTAATGCCTCATCCAGTTCCAAATCTACTGCTGATTCTGGTGCGTTTCCAGCTCCATTGGATGTGCCTGCAGAATTTATCAATATTAAACCTATTCCTTCTTTACCCATTCATCCATGTGAGATTTCACATTTTTTAATGGGATAGAATCCGTTGACATGATTATCGTGACATAATCTTCACGTGGCAGCACCTATTTTTCTATAAAATCTAAACGATGATGATGAATTTGAGGCTAAAGTTTTGGTGACAAGTTCCTCGTATAAAACTCTAAATTCCTACCAAAATGAGGGTGGTCCGAAATACGAAACTTCACCATCCACAAATTTTAATTTCAAACATTAATCTTCAACAGTTGATACTCAAAATCTTAGATGGTGGTTTTATACATCTTTGAATGCTCTCATTTTTAATTATAATGTAGAGACTTATAAGAAGAACATGCCACCAAATTCATAGTCGGTTGGGCTCAGTAGAAAAAACGGCGCTCAAATGTGAAGATTATGTCAATATAACCATGTCAACAGATCCTACCCCTTTTTAATATGGTTTCTCCATGAACCTGTAAATCATTAAACACCACAACACATCTATGTTTCCACATTTCCCAAATTATAAAGAAGTAAACATGAAAAATATGGACATTTGTAGGTCTAGCATTTAAATCATTATCAATCTACATTTTTCCCCTGAAGCATATGAACTAAGTTGGGGTCTATAGAGTTACTTAATGCAGAAGCAGTAACCTGACAGTCTAGAAACAAATGTTGTAATAATTCCATATTAGAAGAACACAAGAGATACAATATGGTTATGCTAGGATTTTGTTTATCTAATCTAACTCTCGCAGGGGAAACACTTTCGGATCAATTTCCAGATGAAGTGTTTGATTTTGATAGGAAGTTTAGCTTTCCACAAGGAGTTCCAAGTAATAGGAGGGTTTATTGAAAAAACATCACGAGAATCATTAAAAATAGCTCTATAAGTTGTTTTGAGTGAGAATCATTAAACATCTTAGCTTATCTTTACCAGTAAAGGGAATCTTGATTTGTAGAATGGCTTTAGTAGTGTGGTTATCAAATAAAGCTTGAAAGGTGCTTTGGTTCCAAGATCTAGCTAGTGTCATTATCTATGAGATGGGAAACTAGTCTAGTATGCCGAGGAAAATTTTGATCTAGGCGGGTTGCTTAGTGAGGGAATCCAATTATCCTTCCATCTGGATATATTAACTAGTTTAATCACCAATTTTCCAGCAACAAAACTTTTTGATAATCTCCAAACCCTCACAAATTCTCCTCCATATACATCTACCATGTGTATTTAAAACATCATTAAGAGGATTAGGATTCAAAAAATGCTTGCATCTAAGAATAGAATCCCAAGGAGAGTCGGGATCTTCTAGCATTCTCCAAGCTAATTTGGCTAGAAGAGCTTTATCTAGAACAACAGACTGTCTTATATTCAGATCCCCTAAATCGTTTGTCAAATCAATGTGATTCCATTTCTTAATGTGCATACCTTTAATGACATCTTTCTTATTCCACCAAAAATTCTTTTTGGCGTCATCCATCTTATCAGTAATTTGTTTAGGCATTTTAAACACAGTCATATGGTAACTATCAAGAGTGCATAATCCCTGGTGAAGTTTTCTAACGGTTGAGTCATGTCCCCAGAAAAAACCCCTGGTGATACGATCTATTTTTTATGGATATTGCTCAGTAGATTTTGTGTTTGCATAATGTGATTTTGGTTGGAATTAGGGAGGTTTTGATGAGAGTGAGTCTTCGGCTGGAGTTAAGCATTTTTTCATCCATCCTTTGGCTTTTCGGGCTAGTCTTTGAAGGAGGGGAGCAAAGTTTTGATTGGATGCTCTTCCTTGTTTGAACTGTACTCCTAAATAGATTGGAGGTTTTGAGGTAGCCGGCATATTAAAGAATTGTTGAAGTTCGTTAACTTTGATCGGGTATAGTTTTGAGTGGTGGATGATTACTGATTTGGTAGTATTTATTATTTGTCCCGCAGATGTATTTTAGGAGTGAAGAAGGGTTTTGAGGTGATTGTTACTTTGATATGAAGCTTTATATTTGATTAGAAGATCATCCGCGTGCATTAAATGAATAGGTGATGCTTTTTTTCCGAAATGTTGAGTCCCCGAACTAATTTTTGGTTTTGAAGGTTTCCTAGATTTGTAGATAGAATTTCAGCACATATAATGAAAATATAGGAAGATAGTGGGTCTCCTTGTCTGATACCTCTAGTTGGGGTGATGTAACCATTTGGTGTACCATTGATTTTGATTGAATATGTGACTGTTGTGACACACAATATAATATAGTCTATAAAGGTTGATGGAAATCCAAGTTTTGTGAAGGCGATTTTGATGAATCCCCATTCTAAGCTATCATAGGCTTTCTGGATGTCTACTTTGAGAGCTATTTTTGGATCTTTGGTGCGGTTAGAGGTTTTTATATGGTGGAAGAGTTCTCCAGCAATTGCTATGTTATCGTGTATTGATCTTCGTGGGATAAAAGCACTTTGGTAAGGTCTTATTAAAAATGGGAGGAGGGGTCTAATTCTGTTGACTAGAATTTTTGAAATGATTTTTAGGTGACGTTACAGAGTCCTATGGATCTGAACTGAATGGTTTTGATGGATGGTCGATTTTAGGTATTAGTGTTATGTTTGTGTGATTCATGAGAAAATGAATGTTTAGGTTATTAAAAAATTTGAACCATTGCCATCAATTGTCGGTGAGTTGTTTCTCATAAAACTTTAAGGTCAAGAGGAAAGCCCGATTTTATTGTGCATGACACTCAAGTACTCTTTTAATGAAATGCTTTTTTGGGATTTAATGATTTATTTATTGATTTTCTGTTCATCAAAATCTTCATTTTTATTGTCTTGGGACTTATGAGGGCAGTCAGGCTTATCTCATCGAAACTCTTTTCCCTTGCGAGTTAGGATAAAAACAAATAAGAGTTTTGTCTATTTATGGCGGCAAAGATAAGAAACTCCAAGACCTGCTAAATATTTAGACATGCAGTTGGTTTCACTTCAATTTATCTGGTGTAACTTCTTATGAGCAGGAAGTTAAGATTTAAGAAATTCATGTCATCGTGTCTAGTGAATCCTTATAGTGGTCTTTTCACTTTTGATCTATTTATCTGTTTATTGATCCCTCTATATTATACTAATTCTGTATTATTTTTTCTTTTTGATCTCGAAGACTTTAATACATTAACATCGGCTACTGATTCCTTGTTCGGATTATATTTTGAACTTTCAGAAGTTTGTGTGGTGTCTGGAGTCTTATGTGTTTTAGTAATTTCTTCCGTTAGGATTCTTTTCTGGACCTGATCTTTGTCATTTGCTCACCTAAAATGGAAAATACATCAAAACGCTCTAAATTTAGGTCATTTAGTCAGACAGATACATCATACATGCATCAGTTTAGTGCGTACGACTTCCATTTTCAGTGTGCTGATTTCATGCATGGTCCTCTGAGTTTTTATCAAATTAACATCCTCTCCACTAAATAGCTCCACTGTCCTTGACAATTCACTTCTCCGGTTCTCCCTCTCAACCAGAAAAAACAAGAAAAGAAAATAAAGAAAAAGAAAGATCCGAAGGATATGGTTCTGTTTTGGTCTCTATAGTCTCCTTCAGATGGATGGAAGGATGGACAAAGTTGTGCATGTGAAAGGTTTAGTGAGGGAGGGTTCGAGGGAACATATAGAACCTTTTCTAGTTTAGTTGGAGCATAATCCGCTCATAAATGTCGTTTGTGGAGGAAATTAGCAAGGTTGAGCATTTTTGTCCTGAAACCAACAGTGTTAGTCGGCAAACATGGTTCTGACATCCAATAGTCCATGGAACAAATCTTAGAAAACACCCGTATTTACTCATCATCGGTTTCTTGGGATATTTTCCATTATTGGATCATGACAGAGATCATTATCTCAGAGATTTACGATATTGATTCACGCCGCATCATAGATATATGCTAACAAGTGTTCTGTGGTGTGCACACTACCTCCTGTTAGTTTCTTTTATTCCGGTCAGGGCGGAGCCAAGATCGATGATAAAAGAGATCTCACCGGGTGGGGGTAAATATAAAGTAGGAAAAAGAAACTTAAGGGATTTTGTGCAAAAACATTAATCACAACCAAACCAATCCTTAAAACCTAATTTGCAAGGGGAGGCAATTACGCCCACTTACCCTAATCTCTTTCCGTCCGGCACAGACATGTGTTGGCACCTCCTTTTAATGGTCAAAGCTGTATCTCGACATAAGAACACAGAGCTATGGACGAACACACAACCAATCTAAACACTAGATTCAAAAATGGGGAACTCTTCTGGAATTTTGGATGAAGTATATGTATAACCAATGAATGGTTGACACATCTTAGGGAAAATTCTAGAGGCACAACGTGGGGTTAATAAGCATTATCGGCATCTCTAGGATTACTGGACTAGGATGAAGGTATGAAACTATACTGTATGCGTAGCGGCTAGCTAGGGTAGTCCAATTAGATATCCAAAACGATGTGATAGTGATAGATATGTCTTCACATGTAGATCAAATACGGTGATAATGCAACATCGTTAGGTTTCAAAAGCCCACTTCCTTTGTTTTGTTTTGTCTTGGACCTTTTGGTAGCACTTGCTGGAAATATCTATAGCTCCCACCACAAATCCAAACAAAACGTGGTATAATTGAGGGGCCTAAATTGAGAAACATATCAAATCTAGACTCACTCTTGTCGTTACTCTTGTCGTTATTAGAAACTTTCAAATGCATCATGTCTTGATCATTATTTCAATATCTAGAAATGATTTCCTGTTTCTTTTTGACTGTTTATGTTAAGTTTAGTGATTCCAAAAACACAATTTTAAATATGTTCGTTCAAAGTCATTTCTGCCTGCCCGTCTTCCCACAAAAATGCTAATTCCCCTCAAATTTCTCCTCTTATACATGTCGCCTAGTAATTGGCTATCCACCACTTCTATATGGGTGTTTTCGAATGAGTTTACCTTTCTAGATCTAGAGTTCAAAAAGAGGACATGTAATGCGGGAGAAATTAGGGGCACCATGCGAAGTCACGGTTTCCTCACACTTCACAACTCACAAGACCAAACTACTAATCCGTAAATGTCATTTTTGTATCAGTTAGCAGCTTTGTACCATAAACTACACATCCCACGTTAAAATAAGACCATTAATTCGATACTATCCAGCGTCAAGTTATTTACATGGTCTTAATTTGAATGGCCTTCTAAGCTAGGAAGAACATATCTTTGGAAATGAAAACAGAAAGATATTAATTTTTAATTAAGAATTCTTTCTTGTTAATGAAGAAAAAGCAGTACATCCATAATAGGTCTGCAGTTATAGTTGCATTCTAACCAAGCAGGATTAAACAACTCCCACTCTTCTACTATTGCAATAGATAGCGCATGTTTTTCTAAAGAGTCATCAACAGTGTTTGCATCTCTTCCTACATGTTGTACATTCTCAGTAATCAAAATTATTAAGAAAAAATAGCATTCCTGAATGATATTTGAGTTTATCCAGTTAATTGCACTTTGCTTCCCATTGATGGCATTAACAACTCTTTGGCCATCTCCTTCCGATTGAATTTTTGTGAGTCCTTTCTCCTTTACCCATCTGATTATCTCAAGAGCATCTAATGCCTCATCCAGTTCCAAATCTACTGCTGATTCTGGTGCGCTTCCAGCTCCATTGGATGTGCCTGTAGAATTTATCAATATTAAACCTATTCCTTCTTTACCCATTCATCCATGTGAGATTTCACATTTTTTAATGGGATAGAATCCGTTGACATGATTATAGTGACATAATCTTCACGTGGCAGCACCTATTTTTCTATAAAATCTAAACGATGATGATGAATTTGAGGCTAAAGTTTTGGTGACAAGTTCCTCGTATAAAACTCTACATTCCTACCAAAATGAGGGTGATCCGAAATACGAAACTTCACCATCCACAAATTTTAATTTCAAACATTAATCTTCAACAGTTAATACTCAAAATCTTAGATGGTGGTTTTATACATCTTTGAATGCTCTCATTTTTAATTATAATGTAGAGACTTATAAGAAGAACATGCCACCAAATTCATAGTCGGTTGGGCTCAGTAGAAAAAACGGCGCTCAAATGTGAAGATTATGTCAATATAACCATGTCAACAGATCCTACCCCTTTTTAATATGGTTTCTCCATGAACCTGTAAATCATTAAACACCACAACACATCTATGTTTCCACATTTCCCAAATTATAAAGAAGTAAACATGAAAAATATGGACATTTGTAGGTCTAGCATTTAAATCATTATCAATCTACATTTTTCCCCTGAAGCATATGAACTAAGTTGGGGTCTATAGAGTTACTTAATGCAGAAGCAGTAACCTGACAGTCTAGAAACAAATGTTGTAATAATTCCATATTAGAAGAACACAAGAGATACAATATGGTTATGCTAGGATTTTGTTTATCTAATCTAACTCTCGCAGGGGAAACACTTTCGGATCAATTTCCAGATGAAGTGTTTGATTTTGATAGGAAGTTTAGCTTTCCACAAGGAGTTCCAAGTAATAGGAGGGTTTATTGAAAAAACATCACGAGAATCATTAAAAATAGCTCTATAAGTTGTTTTGAGTGAGAATCATTAAACATCTTAGCTTATCTTTACCAGTAAAGGGAATCTTGATTTGTAGAATGGCTTTAGTAGTGTGGTTATCAAATAAAGCTTGAAAGGTGCTTTGGTTCCAAGATCTAGCTAGTGTCATTATCTATGAGATGGGAAACTAGTCTAGTATGCCGAGGAAAATTTTGATCTAGGCGGGTTGCTTAGTGAGGGAATCCAATTATCCTTCCATCTGGATATATTAACTAGTTTAATCACCAATTTTCCAGCAACAAAACTTTTTGATAATCTCCAAACCCTCACAAATTCTCCTCCATATACATCTACCATGTGTATTTAAAACATCATTAAGAGGATTAGGATTCAAAAAATGCTTGCATCTAAGAATAGAATCCCAAGGAGAGTCGGGATCTTCTAGCATTCTCCAAGCTAATTTGGCTAGAAGAGCTTTATCTAGAACAACAGACTGTCTTATATTCAGATCCCCTAAATCGTTTGTCAAATCAATGTGATTCCATTTCTTAATGTGCATACCTTTAATGACATCTTTCTTATTCCACCAAAAATTCTTTTTGGCGTCATCCATCTTATCAGTAATTTGTTTAGGCATTTTAAACACAGTCATATGGTAACTATCAAGAGTGCATAATCCCTGGTGAAGTTTTCTAACGGTTGAGTCATGTCCCCAGAAAAAACCCCTGGTGATACGATCTATTTTTTTATGGATATTGCTCAGTAGATTTTGTGTTTGCATAATGTGATTTTTGGTTGGAATTAGGGAGGTTTTGATGAGAGTGAGTCTTCCGGCTGGAGTTAAGCATTTTTTCATCCATCCTTTGGCTTTTCGGGCTAGTCTTTGAAGGAGGGGAGCAAAGTTTTGATTGGATGCTCTTCCTTGTTTGAACTGTACTCCTAAATAGATTGGAGGTTTTGAGGTAGCCGGCATATTAAAGAATTGTTGAAGTTCGTTAACTTTGATCGGGTATAGTTTTGAGTGGTGGATGATTACTGATTTGGTAGTATTTATTATTTGTCCCGCAGATGTATTTTAGGAGTGAAGAAGGGTTTTGAGGTGATTGTTACTTTGATATGAAGCTTTATATTTGATTAGAAGATCATCCGCGTGCATTAAATGAATAATAGGTGATGCTTTTTTTTCCGAAATGTTGAGTCCCCGAACTAATTTTTGGTTTTGAAGGTTTCCTAGATTTGTAGATAGAATTTCAGCACATATAATGAAAATATAGGAAGATAGTGGGTCTCCTTGTCTGATACCTCTAGTTGGGGTGATGTAACCATTTGGTGTACCATTGATTTTGATTGAATATGTGACTGTTGTGACACACAATATAATATAGTCTATAAAGGTTGATGGAAATCCAAGTTTTGTGAAGGCGATTTTGATGAATCCCCATTCTAAGCTATCATAGGCTTTCTGGATGTCTACTTTGAGAGCTATTTTTGGATCTTTGGTGCGGTTAGAGGTTTTTATATGGTGGAAGAGTTCTCCAGCAATTGCTATGTTATCGTGTATTGATCTTCGTGGGATAAAAGCACTTTGGTAAGGTCTTATTAAAAATGGGAGGAGGGGTCTAATTCTGTTGACTAGAATTTTTGAAATGATTTTATAGGTGACGTTACAGAGTCCTATGGATCTGAACTGAGATGGTTTTGATGGATGGTCGATTTTAGGTATTAGTGTTATGTTTGTGTGATTCATGAGAAAATGAATGTTTAGGTTATTAAAAAACTTTGAACCATTGCCATCAATTGTCGGTGAGTTGTTTCTCATAAAACTTTAAGGTCAAGAGGAAAGCCCGATTTTATTGTGCATGACACTCAAGTACTCTTTTAATGAAATGCTTTTTTGGGATTTAATTGATTTATTTATTGATTTTCTGTTCATCAAAATCTTCATTTTTATTGTCTTGGGACTTATGAGGGCAGTCAGGCTTATCTCATCGAAACTCTTTTCCCTTGCGAGTTAGGATAAAAACAAATAAGAGTTTTGTCTATTTATGGCGGCAAAGATAAGAAACTCCAAGACCTGCTAAATATTTAGACATGCAGTTGGTTTCACTTCAATTTATCTGGTGTAACTTCTTATGAGCAGGAAGTTAAGATTTAAGAAATTCATGTCATCGTGTCTAGTGAATCCTTATAGTGGTCTTTTCACTTTTGATCTATTTATCTGTTTATTGATCCCTCTATATTATACTAATTCTGTATTATTTTTTCTTTTTGATCTCGAAGACTTTAATACATTAACATCGGCTACTGATTCCTTGTTCGGATTATATTTTGAACTTTCAGAAGTTTGTGTGGTGTCTGGAGTCTTATGTGTTTTAGTAATTTCTTCCGTTAGGATTCTTTTCTGGACCTGATCTTTGTCATTTGCTCACCTAAAATGGAAAATACATCAAAACGCTCTAAATTTAGGTCATTTAGTCAGACAGATACATCATACATGCATCAGTTTAGTGCGTACGACTTCCATTTTCAGTGTGCTGATTTCATGCATGGTCCTCTGAGTTTTTATCAAATTAACATCCTCTCCACTAAATAGCTCCACTGTCCTTGACAATTCACTTCTCCGGTTCTCCCTCTCAACCAGAAAAAACAAGAAAAGAAAATAAAGAAAAAGAAAGATCCGAAGGATATGGTTCTGTTTTGGTCTCTATAGTCTCCTTCAGATGGATGGAAGGATGGACAAAGTTGTGCATGTGAAAGGTTTAGTGAGGGAGGGTTCGAGGGAACATATAGAACCTTTTCTAGTTTAGTTGGAGCATAATCCGCTCATAAATGTCGTTTGTGGAGGAAATTAGCAAGGTTGAGCATTTTTGTCCTGAAACCAACAGTGTTAGTCGGCAAACATGGTTCTGACATCCAATAGTCCATGGAACAAATCTTAGAAAACACCCGTATTTACTCATCATCGGTTTCTTGGGATATTTTCCATTATTGGATCATGACAGAGATCATTATCTCAGAGATTTACGATATTGATTCACGCCGCATCATAGATATATGCTAACAAGTGTTCTGTGGTGTGCACACTACCTCCTGTTAGTTTCTTTTATTCCGGTCAGGGCGGAGCCAAGATCGATGATAAAAGAGATCTCACCGGGTGGGGGTAAATATAAAGTAGGAAAAAGAAACTTAAGGGATTTTGTGCAAAAACATTAATCACAACCAAACCAATCCTTAAAACCTAATTTGCAAGGGGAGGCAATTACGCCCACTTACCCTAATCTCTTTCCGTCCGGCACAGACATGTGTTGGCACCTCCTTTTAATGGTCAAAGCTGTATCTCGACATAAGAACACAGAGCTATGGACGAACACACAACCAATCTAAACACTAGATTCAAAAATGGGGAACTCTTCTGGAATTTTGGATGAAGTATATGTATAACCAATGAATGGTTGACACATCTTAGGGAAAATTCTAGAGGCACAACGTGGGGTTAATAAGCATTATCGGCATCTCTAGGATTACTGGACTAGGATGAAGGTATGAAACTATACTGTATGCGTAGCGGCTAGCTAGGGTAGTCCAATTAGATATCCAAAACGATGTGATAGTGATAGATATGTCTTCACATGTAGATCAAATACGGTGATAATGCAACATCGTTAGGTTTCAAAAAGCCCACTTCCTTTGTTTTGTTTTGTCTTGGACCTTTTGGTAGCACTTGCTGGAAATATCTATAGCTCCCACCACAAATCCAAACAAAACGTGGTATAATTGAGGGGCCTAAATTGAGAAACATATCAAATCTAGACTCACTCTTGTCGTTACTCTTGTCGTTATTAGAAACTTTCAAATGCATCATGTCTTGATCATTATTTCAATATCTAGAAATGATTTCCTGTTTCTTTTTGACTGTTTATGTTAAGTTTAGTGATTCCAAAAACACAATTTTAAATATGTTCGTTCAAAGTCATTTCTGCCTGCCCGTCTTCCCACAAAAATGCTAATTCCCCTCAAATTTCTCCTCTTATACATGTCGCCTAGTAATTGGCTATCCACCACTTCTATATGGGTGTTTTCGAATGAGTTTACCTTTCTAGATCTAGAGTTCAAAAAGAGGACATGTAATGCGGGAGAAATTAGGGGCACCATGCGAAGTCACGGTTTCCTCACACTTCACAACTCACAAGACCAAACTACTAATCCGTAAATGTCATTTTTGTATCAGTTAGCAGCTTTGTACCATAAACTACACATCCCACGTTAAAATAAGACCATTAATTCGATACTATCCAGCGTCAAGTTATTTACATGGTCTTAATTTGAATGGCCTTCTAAGCTAGGAAGAACATATCTTTGGAAATGAAAACAGAAAGATATTAATTTTTAATTAAGAATTCTTTCTTGTTAATGAAGAAAAAGCAGTACATCCATAATAGGTCTGCAGTTATAGTTGCATTCTAACCAAGCAGGATTAAACAACTCCCACTCTTCTACTATTGCAATAGATAGCGCATGTTTTTCTAAAGAGTCATCAACAGTGTTTGCATCTCTTCCTACATGTTGTACATTCTCAGTAATCAAAATTATTAAGAAAAAATAGCATTCCTGAATGATATTTGAGTTTATCCAGTTAATTGCACTTTGCTTCCCATTGATGGCATTAACAACTCTTTGGCCATCTCCTTCCGATTGAATTTTTGTGAGTCCTTTCTCCTTTACCCATCTGATTATCTCAAGAGCATCTAATGCCTCATCCAGTTCCAAATCTACTGCTGATTCTGGTGCGCTTCCAGCTCCATTGGATGTGCCTGTAGAATTTATCAATATTAAACCTATTCCTTCTTTACCCATTCATCCATGTGAGATTTCACATTTTTTAATGGGATAGAATCCGTTGACATGATTATAGTGACATAATCTTCACGTGGCAGCACCTATTTTTCTATAAAATCTAAACGATGATGATGAATTTGAGGCTAAAGTTTTGGTGACAAGTTCCTCGTATAAAACTCTACATTCCTACCAAAATGAGGGTGATCCGAAATACGAAACTTCACCATCCACAAATTTTAATTTCAAACATTAATCTTCAACAGTTAATACTCAAAATCTTAGATGGTGGTTTTATACATCTTTGAATGCTCTCATTTTTAATTATAATGTAGAGACTTATAAGAAGAACATGCCACCAAATTCATAGTCGGTTGGGCTCAGTAGAAAAAACGGCGCTCAAATGTGAAGATTATGTCAATATAACCATGTCAACAGATCCTACCCCTTTTTAATATGGTTTCTCCATGAACCTATAAATCATTAAACACCACGACACATCTATGTTTCCACATTTCCCAAATTATAAAGAAGTAAACATGAAAAATATGGACATTTGTAGGTCTAGCATTTAAATCATTATCAATCTACATTTTTCCCCTGAAGCATAGGAACTAAGTTGGGGTCTATAGAGTTACTTAATGCAGAAGAAGTAACCTGACAGTCTAGAAACAAATGTTGTAATAATTCCATATTAGAAGAACACAAGAGATACAATATGGTTATGCTAGGATTTTGTTTATCTAATCTAACTCTCGCAGGGGAAACACTTTCGGATCAATTTCCAGATGAAGTGTTTGATTTTGATAGGAAGTTTAGCTTTCCACAAGGAGTTCCAAGTAATAGGAGGGTTTATTGAAAAAACATCACGAGAATCATTAAAAATAGCTCTATAAGTTGTTTTGAGTGAGAATCATTAAACATCTTAGCTTATCTTTACCAGTAAAGGGAATCTTGATTTGTAGAATGGCTTTAGTAGTGTGGTTATCAAATAAAGCTTGAAAGGTGCTTTGGTTCCAAGATCTAGCTAGTGTCATTATCTATGAGATGGGAAACTAGTCTAGTATGCCGAGGAAAATTTTGATCTAGGCGGGTTGCTTAGTGAGGGAATCCAATTATCCTTCCATCTGGATATATTAACTAGTTTAATCACCAATTTTCCAGCAACAGAACTTTTTGATAATCTCCAAACCCTCACAAATTCTCCTCCATATACATCTACCATGTGTATTTAAAACATCATTAAGAGGATTAGGATTCAAAAAATGCTTGCATCTAAGAATAGAATCCCAAGGAGAGTCGGGATCTTCTAGCATTCTCCAAGCTAATTTGGCTAGAAGAGCTTTATCTAGAACAACAGACTGTCTTATATTCAGATCCCCTAAATCGTTTGTCAAATCAATGTGATTCCATTTCTTAATGTGCATACCTTTAATGACATCTTTCTTATTCCACCAAAAATTCTTTTTGGCGTCATCCATCTTATCAGTAATTTGTTTAGGCTTTTTAAACACAGTCATATAGTGACTATCAAGAGTGCATAAGATATATTGGTTTAAAGTGGTCTTACCTGGTTGGTTGATATATTTAGATTTCCAAGGTGCCAGTATACCTGCAAATTTGTCAATCATAGGAGAGAAGGATTCAACTTTACTCCTTTAAATGAGAAGAGGAACCCAAGATGCTTATTTTTCAGAGCCAATCTTCTAATATTCAAATTATTAGCAATATCATTCTTAACAGAATTACCAACCTTACTACTAAAAGCAATGCCAAATTTATCAAAGTTTACAGATTTCCCTGAAAACTTACTAAATAGGTCTAAACCTTTAGATATAATTATAGATTCACTAGGTTTTGCTTTAGTAAAAACTAAGCAGTCGTCTGCAAAGAAAAGGTGAAAGATTGATGGATTATTTTTAGTAACAGTAATAGCATGAATTTGACCATTTTTCTCAGCATTTGCAAGGGCTCTAGAAAGAGATTCCGTACAAAAAAATAAATAAGTGAGGTGATATGGGATCCGTTATCCTAAACCTCTTAGAGGTTTGTATACTTCACCTGGAGAACCATTTTAATAATAGTGGAGATGCATTGTTCAATCATGTCACATAAATCATTAGAAAAACCTAGACTTTTGAGAGAAGAAATCAAGAAACACCATTCTATGTTATCAAATTCATTTGACATATCCAACTTCACGGACATCCAACCCTCTTTCTTTTAATTTTTTTTGATAGCGTGTATAAGCTCATGAGCAATTACAATGTTATCTGTTATCACTATTCCAGAGAGAAAAGCAATTTGAGATGGTGAAATAATTTTGTTTAACATTGTTAGAGGTCGGAATTTTAGAAATTACCTTGTAAGTGACATTGCACAAAGTAATTGGTCTGAAATCTACACAACTAGTAGGGAAAGTCTTCTTAGGAATCAAAGCAATGAAGTTATGATTAATTTTTTTCAGCAAATGTTTAGAATGCAAAAAGGATTGAACAATTTTTATAACATCATCCCCAACAATATACCACATTTGTTGATAAAAGCCCTGTGATATCTATCGGACCAGGAATAGTCAATGGTGGTATGCTAAACATTATGTTTTTTTATCTCTTGCCCAGTAGGCACCACAATAAGCATATTATTTTCATCATCATGGATGCAAGGAACAACAGAAGAAAAATATAATTAAGGATTTTCGGTTCCCGTCAAAGAAGACAGGCCTTGATAAATTGGCGCTGAAAGTTAAACTCGTTCATGCCCAGATCTGTTATTTTTATTTTTACCATACGAGGCAATAAATTGACAGGCTATAAACAATATTTATTTCTAATACAATCTTTTTAACATTTAACATATGCAATTATCCTTTTTCTAAAATCTTAATATAATATTCCCTTTCTTATCTCTCTTTCTCTCCCTTTCTCAAAAGAAAAAGAAAAAAAACTTTTGAGCTGCCTTGCTCAGATTTGGACCAGATCTTAGCAAGCATTCTTTTTTCTTTCAAAGTTTTTGGTAGTAGGCATCGCTTTTGGTGTCTTTTGACATATTTCTTCGTCGTTTTGGAGCGATTTTTCTTCGTCGTTATGGGGCGAGTTCTTCAAATTTTAATGGTTGATTCGTGGCTTGCGTATCTCGATTCAAAAACATCGACGGTTCATCACTACATCGCTTTCAATCAGCATTTGTGTTTGTGTGGATCGACAAATTCATGGGAAAATTACTCATTTGTTTTAGGAGCATCTCTTATCGAAGAAGACTACAATCTGATTAAATGGTCGGAAATCATTTCCGGATATACCATCATCTCTCCCTTATACATAAGAAGAAATTGGATATCTCTGCAGCTTATTGCACTTTCTCTTCGCGATCTACTTGTAATTGATGTCCTTATTTGTATTCGGGTCTTGATTATCTTTTTTTTTGATGTTTTTGTTATTTTTGTAAGTGAACATGTAATCACTTTTTTTGATTTGAATGAATTGAAATATGTTGATTGTCAAAAAAAAAATATATATATATAAAAAATAAAATAAATAAAATAAAATCTTAATATAATTATTTAAGAGGGAGTATTCATGGACAATCTTGTAAGCACACTGTTACAAGATTTGACCCTATTTTTCTTCAGAGTCCGAACGACAATGAATTTGAAGCCAATATTTTGGTGATACATTCTCTTATGAAACTCAATAATCTTATAAAAAATTAGCACAATTCGAAACGTATAACACCAACATTTATTACTATGAAAAATCAACCGTTAAAAATTGCCAGTCAAAATTAAAATCGGTATGATGAGATTTGGTATCTCGAATTGTACTCATTTTTGGTAGAAGTCTAGAGTTTAGCCAGGGGAACATTTCACCAAAATATTATCTTCAAGTTCATCTTTCTTCAAAGACCAATCATAATTACCTATGTAAAATAATTGGTGTCATGCAAATACCATTATACTACTAATGTAAAATAATTTATGCTCTAAATATATTTAAATTGTGGCATTCATGGAGCAGATAATTGGTAGTATAGAATAATCTATGCTCTAAATATATTTAAATTGTGGAAATCATGGAGCAGATACATCATCGATACTGGATAAACATATCTATTTATAATGCGGCAATCAATTAATAAAATCACCCCCATCTTCCACACATCTAGTCTTTTTCTTTCTTGAAGCACTTATTACACAAATGTAGTTGAACCAAACACAATCTTTAACCTTCACTTAGAAGACAGACAAAAACGAGGATTGTTGTTCCCAGATACCTCCCTTTATTACCGGCCGTTGATACATTACCACGTATGCGGAATTAAAAATATTTTCAGAGTGCTGCGACAATTTTGGTTTTTTCTCATTATTATGCAGCCCATAGTAAAATCTAGAGAAAATGGGTCATTTGTCCAAATATTTTTAAAACATGGTTCAAATGGACGAGTAAAAATTAGTATGGGTGAAATGGACACCAAAAAAATAGAAAGAATGAAACTGGATTCATCCTGACTTAAACTTAAAAAAGATCGAGGATGAAACCGGATGCATCCTGATGTAAATTAAAAATTAGAAAAAATATTTCAAAATGGGTAGGATGAAACTGTTTACATCCTGCCTATTTTTACATTCTTGTCTATTTAAACAGTATCAAATTTTACGTGTCTTTTTCACCCAAAAATTATTGGTTTTGATCTTTTTAACTAATTTTGTGTAAACCTAACAGCTAATGAAACAAGAAAAAGAAAAACTTACTCGAAGAAAGAAGACAAAACCAAAATATTTGATAATGCAACTTTATTAGATGGGTAAAGACACTTGATACGTATGGGCGATTCTCACCCAAGGTAGTCAATTTCGGATTTCGGATTGTCTCGGTCGACACCGATATACTGGTACAATTTTGTCTCGGGGAAATTCCGTTTTAAAATCTCGGTTTCGTATTTTATATCATCGTATCGATAATCACTTAATTAAAAGAAACATAGTATTAGTAAATCTGGTTGTTCACCTTTCTCATCATCAACACCAAATAATAATTTTAGCTCAAGAAATTCAAACACAGCAACAAGCAATAATACTAGTGAGTGAATTAATCTTTTTAATTTTTGTACGTGAGATTAGTCCACTCAATTTAAAAAGAAAAACAAAATCCGGCCAAGACAAATCAATTCCGACCGAAAAACACGTTTCCGGCCGAAATTTTCGCAAAGATTTCGTTCGATCAAAATTAACAAAATCGTGTCTTCTTGGAACGAAATCTGGAATTTCGCCGAAATTTCGGCCGAAATGACCGAAATCGACTACATAGTTCTCACCGCATATCCCAAACAAAACGTGCAAAAACACAATCAAATCACGACCAAGAAAACCCTTCATTACTTGAAAGGTCATTATCAAGTTATCACTCACCCTTGTCGTTATTAGAAACTTCCAAGGGCATGATGTCTTTATCGATATTTCCATATCTAGCAAGCAATCTTTTCATTTCTTTATACTGTTTATGTTATGTTTAATAATTCCTTGCACCATTTTGTTTGTCCAGGACATCAAGTAAACAGGGATGATGTGGTACAGGACAACTATATATGTATGTTCAAGAGCGCTCTACGTTGAAAGTCATTTCTGCTTGCCTGCCTGCCAGCAATTGCTTCTGTAGTTCCCTCTCCAATCTTCACAACTCCCAGGAAAAGGCTCGTTAGCCTCAAAATTTCCCCCACAGGTTTAGAACGAACAAAGTGTAACTTGCAAATATTCTTCTGGTGGAAGTATAACTTCGAATGTTAATGCTATCGTTTTTTTTTTGTATTCGTTAAATGACATATCAGTTATTACGATAGTTTGGCTAATATCAGATATGTATATGTTTTGGATGCCTATAATAGAGGTGTAAATTGGGACGGGCCAGCACGTTTATGGTACAACACAACACGTTAAAATTAGAGAACAACACGGCACAACACGTGATCGGTCCAGCACGGGCACAACACGTTTATTTAATGTGCTGTGTTGTGCCAGACAAATAGGCACAGCCGCACAACACAGCACGCGAAAAAAGCACGCCACATCATACATAAAATACTACACAATACATCACATTTGATACACAATTACATAATACACAATCACATTTGATGCAATACTATACTACACAATACATCACTTCGTGGACTGGGCTGTGCCGGGCCGGCACGTTGGTTGAATCCATTTAATTTCTTTTCACCCCGTGCACAAAAATAAAGCCCTAATATATGGAAGTCATCATTTTCTTTTTCTAAATTGTAACTCTTAGTTTAGTTTCAAATTAGTTTTTAGTCATGTGTCTGGAATTTTTTTTTTACTTTTTTTTTCTCTACAAAACCCTTTCTGGGGAATTCATTAATCAAAAGAAAAGAAAAACGAAGAAGAAGGGGGCTTTAGAAAAATGGTATTTTCAAAATAAAAGAGAAAAACTACAAAAATAAAGTAATAATTCCTTGTTGAAAGCATCAAATTGTACTTTCATAGAAATATACAGTAAATGTTTTAAATACCGAAGACATATATAACAAGATAATATATTTCCAAATCCAAAAAATGTTTTAGACTAAGTTTACAAAGATACACTATAGTATGACTGAAATGTGTTGTCTAGCAAATCAAATGAAAATCTCCTTGGATATTAAACTGATAATATAATTTTATCCAATAATGTAACATGCATGGTTTGAGAGGAAGGCATAACTTCTAACAAATCTCTAATTTTGTCAAAAATCAGCAAAACCGATCTACCTATAAAATCCAAATCCTTTTCGTATTAATTTGATGAAAGGATTAGATAACAACAACTTGGACGCAACCGCCACCAACTGATTGTTGTGACTCACATGTTGATAAATGAATGGATTTATTTATGAAAAAGACACAACTTTTAAGCCGCTACGAGAAACTCCAAATCTCAAAATTGACTACCCTAGAAAAACATAGGACTAGAGTAAATACTCATTGAAACACTAACTTTATGATCTTTAAGAAAAACCTTGGTTCGGATTTGATTAAAGATCAGACCTGGAAAGAATCATGATAGATACTTTTTATTTTTTTCGAAAATAGGTCTAACCTCAGATGTATTATTGATCTTGTTTAGGAACTTGGAAACCTTATAAAGATTTTTTAAAAACAAAATACAACCATATACGTTATAATATCCACCAACTTTTTCCTGGTAAATCGATTATTTCAGAACTAAAAACAATGTCAGGTAACCTTTTTATCTCACGCACAAGAAAAGACCAAATATCTAGGGACAGACTGATTATAGAAACAAAACAATTGTGTATCAAATCACAAAACAATGACTGGATAAACGTCATCCCAATGATGCTCATGACATGTAAATAATAAGAATTGGAGTTTTTAAATTTAGATTGCATAATGCAACTAAATTAGTAGTGACCCAAATAACAATATCCAAGGTTAGCTAAGTCATTTTCTTTTTTATCTATTTTCTTTTTTCCAGGAGAGACAAATAGTGTCAGATAAAACAAAATATGTAAGAAATGAATGGTTTAATGTTTTGTGATCTAAATTTTTAAAGTCACTTCTTCCACCCAAAAGAATGCATATTAGGCTACTTGGCCAAAATTTGCCTTCAAATGACAATTGGAATTCCTTCTTTGACCTTATTGGAATTCCTTATTTTTTTTTGTTTTTTTTTTTTTGTGTTTAATCCTGATTCGACCTGGATAGTTATTGAATCTATGTTGCATTTTAATGTTACAAGAAAAACAAAAATACTTTATAAAAATATTTCTTTTTTGTGTTTTAGTTTCTTCTTTTTTGTGTTTGATCTTGATTAGATTTATATTATAAAAATATTTTTTCAAAAAAAAGTTGGATTAAAGTCCAAAGATTATATCAAAGTTTAAACTTAAAATGAGATCTATAACCTATAAGCCCAAGTAATCAGGAAAAGAACGAAAAAAAAAAACTCCCTCTTCCAACTCATGTCGCCACTTGCATCATCCTAGGACATTACAGAATTTATATCAATATTCTACCGGTATGTATTGGCTAAGACGGGGCTCCAGCCCAAACCATGAGATATACCCCCGAGCTCTTTTTTTGTTTTTTTTGATAAATTTCTTCACTTTGACATGAGATATACCCCCGAGCACATCAACCTCATACGCATTACAAATTAGCTGAGCCCACAGACATAACTCTTTCGCCATAGTAGTAAGGCACTCTGATAGGCTGGCACAGGGAGACGGGTGATTTTTCGGGTACATAAGATCCGGAGCCATTCAACCCCACCACCACTCTCCCTTGTTATTTATTCCCTAGGTTCGATCTACTCACTTGAGTTTCATCCTCATCTTAAGTCTCACCTTATCTGAATTTATAGAGAATACACAGTAGGGCTCAAAATGATCTCCCAACAACAAGAAAGGTATCCAACAAGAGAAATTCAAGTGAACAACCAAGACAATAATGGCTCGATCGACAATAAAAAGAAAGAATGGTTAGAGTTAAGCCTTGGTAGAACATCTACTAGCAGTGAATCCAAAGAGTACCGTCAAACAAAACCCACATTCCACAAGATCTATACATGCAACTACTGCTTGAGGAAATTCCATAGCTCACAAGCTTTGGGTGGTCATCAAAATGCTCACAAGAGAGAAAGAGGAGTAGCTAGAAGGTACCAGTCCCATGGGTTAATGAGTCCTATGACGATGAAATTACCCTACATTTATACAAATCCGGCAACATTTGATGTCAGCACTCACTCGATGGTCATGCAAAACCCTAACATATTAGAAGGAACCAGTGCCGTTGACCATTTTTTCGATATGGAAGCCTCGAGTGTGATTACTCAGCCGGAAAATCAGCACCCAACAACATATCATAGTAATATGATATGGCCAAGAAGTTATCATGTTGATGATCACCATCAATATCCCAGCCAACTAGTTCATGGTCAATCAGCAGCACCCGATGATCATCCACTTGATTTGAATCTTAGTCTTTGATAACCTGCATGACATATGCAACATCGTGAAAAATCACCTGTTTCAGTTAGATATAGTTGTTGGCTCCTGTAGTTTCAAAGCGTCAAATCCCAGGTGTTCTACAGATTGAAGTTATAACAGTTAAAATGCGTCACCGATCATATATATACTAGGATACTTTACGGGCATGCACTTTCTGGTAACACATAAGGGGCTGTTGTCCTCTACTCGTTTCTGGTCCGAATTTCTTTTAGTTTATTTTAATGCTATGTGTCCACATGATGTTTAGTTTGTTTTCTGTCCTCGGCTGTTGTCAGTATTTTTATGGTAATGCAATTTCTCATCCACAAAAGCAACGATCCAGAAGAGAGGTGTGATCTCTTCATTCAACTTCTTGATTGCTGTGTAATGGGGAGGAGGACAATGTCTGTCACTTGTTCATTCCATTTTCTGTCACTTGTCTGGAATATATACTTCCCTTGCTTGCAGTCGTATGGGAAATGTGGAAGGAAAGGAACGTTGGAGTTCATAGTGGAAGAAGTAAGGCAGTCTCTGAGATGATTGCTGCAGTGATTCAGTTGATATACTTGTGGTGCTCTAATTAAAAACAAATCTTCGAGGATTTTTCTGCTTCAATGGGAAACAACTGTTAGGTTGTGTAATCTCTGTTTTTCTACTTCACCGTTCCGGTCCTCTTTGGCCATGCTTTGTAAGTAATTTTTACTTTTCATAATATCCTATATTCTTTAAAAAAATAAAATATACTTTATCTAGATTCAAAATTTGATTTTTTTTTATTTTAAGTATTTCAAAATTTGATGAACAGCTATTAAAGAACTGACCCAAATACGGGGATAAAATTCCGTAAGAAATAATACTTTGATCCACTCTATCCATCTAATTAATCCACAAGAAAATGATCGGCTCAAATTGTAGTTCAACCTGGCCGATTTTAAGGGAATCGTTCACCATTTTCCTAGTCTATTTAACTCAGCTAATTAAAATAACATACTCACCCTGGTAATAGCATCTCCAATGATACATTGAAAAGGTCCTAAATATAAAGCCACATGAATTTTTGATGATTTAAGAAAAAAAC
Organism: Papaver somniferum; assembly: GCF_003573695.1. Lineage (NCBI taxonomy): Eukaryota > Viridiplantae > Streptophyta > Magnoliopsida > Ranunculales > Papaveraceae > Papaver > Papaver somniferum. The sequence goes on along the minus strand of NW_020618825.1, from coordinate 20,446,014 downwards.
ATTTTTAGTGGGAACATGAAGGGCAATTAGGGAAGATGATGTGTCTGGTAGCTATATAAACATCCTCAGAGCTATTAGTTTTGGAGGTTTTCTATATAAACATCCTCACAGCTATTAGTTTTGGAGGTTTTCTTAAACAATGTGAACATCCTACTCATCGTTATTTATGGTTATTATGATATACAAGCTCTCAACCCAGTGTATACGCACAAGATCTTTGGCCTCCTTATGCTTAAACTGGAATACCACATAGTAATGGTAGAGGTCTTCTACATTTTCTGGTTGCTACTATGGTAGAGGTCTTCTCCATTTTCTAGTTGCTAATTGTTTGTACCCAGAAATATTTCCAGGCACTAAACACGATGATTTTGGTGATGATGAGGAGAACAGGGTTAAAAACATGAAACAAGCATAAAGATGAGAGACACAAATTTTACGTGGTTCGCCAAGTTTTGCCTACATCCACGGACGAATCCCCTTAGGGAGTGATGTTTTATTTATATCATAATTACAATGGATTTTTTCTCCCCCACTCCTCCCTTTTCCTCAATCAGTGCGTCCCTATTTATACAGTTGAACATCTAATTTCAAGATAAACTTAAATGGCATTAACTTTCCCTGCATGTTTGGAATTAATTTTGTGCCTCCTGGAATCAATTCCGCATGAAACTGCCATGCATGCCTCCTGGAATCAATTCCGCATGAAACTTCCCTGCATGCCTCCCTGTATTAATTTTGCATGCCTTCTTTATGTTGTTTGACTGCGACTGTCAAGATTTGAATGGTATGACCCGCCGGCAGACAGGCTTGACTAGAGACATGGTTGGAGACTAGATGGCTGGCGACATGGATGGAGACTTCCTGACAGCACGACTAGCAGCAAGGCTGGAAACTAGTTGGCAGAACTGCTGGCGATCTAGATGGAAACTAGATGGCTGCACTGCTGTCAATCTGGATGGAGGAATTCTCCTGTGCTCAAGGCTGGGCAACATGCCCGGGGAAGATGGCCGGGGGACATGCCCGGGGGAGATGGACGGTGGTACATGCCCGGGCATGGCCGCAACTGGTTGGAAGCATCGCTGGCAACATGATTGGAAATTGGCTAGAGGCGCGACTTGCAACTTAACTTCGACAGTTGGCCGTTGGTTGACTTTGAGCATTGACCGGGCATTGACTTCATGGATCACTGGATTAGCTGGTAGCTACTTCAGTCGGTAGGCTGGTGGCAGGCTTGGATGAGGGCCAAAAATTGATTTAAGTAGCAATTTGGCCCATTATGTGGCATTTTTACTCATGGTACAAACATCTCCCCCTATTAACCTCCAACTTTTTTGGGGTTAAGAAAATTTCCTTTTCCTTGTTCAATGACAAAACTCGCCCCCAAGTGTGGGTTATCGCTGCTGAGGTGATTGGCTACCTTCCCTTGTTGTTTGCGGAAATCATAATCAAGACGCCCCCAAGTGAGGCTATCGTGACTGGAAGATCGGCGAGCAACAGTTGAGTATGAACCGTTGTCGTATGCAAAAACTGGACTGAAGGCTAAACTGGACTGCAACGGAAACGTGATACTTGAGCGAAGTAGTGTTGAAAGTGAGTTGTAGCTGTTGATGTAAAACTGAACTGAGGCAGTTGCGTAGAACTAGACTGGTAAAAGTCGTTGGAAAAGATGATCTATATTTGAAGTCACTCAGCTGGAATCTGTGTTGGTTGTTGTTGTAAGCGAGACTTGAATTTGCAGATTGATAGCAATTGTCGACCGAACTGGTAGTGGTAGCTGTTGGCACTAAACTGCTGTCAACAACATGCTGAGATGCGTTAATTGTAAACGAAAAGGCGACGGTCATTGGTGAGATTCCTCAATAGTGGGAATTGTAAAAGACTTTGTGTGTTGTTGGACCTCCAATGATCTTGGTTGTGCTACTGGATATGATATCGATCTTTCTATGTCGTCAATAGTTATATGAATCAGGATAGCAGCATTGATGTAGACTAGATCGCTATAGTTATTGCGGAACTGGGTTGCAATGATTGCGGTAAACTAGACTGCGACGTTCACAAAAAACTGTCCTCTGCAGTAATGACCAAAACTGGGTTGCAACAAATTTGAGCAAAGCTGGTCTGCAGAAGCTGCGATCAGCTGGACTGCAGCAGCTGCGAACAAAGCTGGACTGCAGCATCTTCGATCATCTGAACTGCAGCAGCGAAGAGCAAAGTTTCATTGCAGTAGCTGCGATCAGATGGACTGCAGGAGAAGCAAACATAGATGGACTGCTGTAGCTTTGATCATCTGAAATACAGCAGCGAAGAACTGAGCTTCTCTGCAGTAGCTGCAATCATCCATACTGCGGGAGCTGCGAACAGAGCTGGACCGCAGTAGCTTGGATCAACTGAACTGCAACAGCGACGAGCAAAGTTGCACCGCAGAAGCTGCGATCAGCTGGACTGCAGGAGCTGCGAACATAGCTAGACTGCAGTAGCTTCAATCAGCTGAACTGAAATAGCGACGAGCAACATTTCACTGCAACAGCTGCGATCAGCTGGACTGCAGGAACTGCGAATATATGTGGACTGCAGTTTATTCGATCAGCTGAACTACATCAGCGACGAGCAAAGTTGCACTGCAGCAGCTGCGATCAAATAAAAAACAACCCCTCGATTCTTCATCCCAAAACGTCACATAATCATCATCAGTTCTACAAGAACACTAATTCCAGAAACCCTAACCTCAATTCAACATCTACATCATCTTCTTCTTCACTACAACAAATCATGGTTTTAATAATGAAAAATAGTGTCACAAATGTTCGATTTTGCGTCACAAATATATTCTTGTGACGTTTTCCGATTGTCGGTCAATGCGTTACAAAAACAGGTGTTGCAAATAATCTGTCCGACGCCAAAAGCGTCACTTATGCTTAGAAACTTTTGTAGCAACATTTTCTATCACAAATATAGTTTGCGTGTCACAAAAACTGTTATTTCATTTTATTAATAAAATGATTTTATTTTGTTGATTATTAATAAATTATTTACAATATGTTTTTTTCACAGCAATTTTTTTCTTTGTGGAAGTAAATTAAAATTATGCAAATCAAGCCATTGAACAAGTTGAACACGAACGAGAAAATGATCATACTCATATTCAACAAATTATTTTAACAATTTAACTAATGATTACAAATCAACAATAAACTTGTACAAAGAACATCAGAATTAACCAATGATTAAATTTAACTAATCAACTTGTACAAAGAATATTAGATCTCCAAATGTTGTTGAACCAAATATTAAAACATTTTAGATGTAAAGTGATTTATTTAATCAATGAAGCGTATTAGCTCTTCTCAACCAAAATTTGATTCCAATCCTCATACTAGTCATTGCAGCCCTTGATCATCAATCGGTTCCTTTGAGTTGAAATTGACTTTTGGAAAATGAGACTCAAATATATTTGTCTGTTTCTTTAAGGAGGATTATTACCTGTAAAAAGGAATTGCATGAATTTCACCTACAAACATGAAAAAATCAAAGGCCCGTGTATATAAATCAATAAAAAATTTCACGGATCTAAGTAACAAATAGAAGCAGTACCTATTTTCACATAGATTATATCTTCAATTTTTAAGACATCCAAGTATTCTAATATTTCATCCCATTACTTGTTTCCTGATTCGATCCAAGAGAAGAAAAAAAACCAAAAGTTGAGAACAATTAAGAAGACTAGCGTAACGAAAAAATCAAACAAAACGACTACCTTCAAATGGCTTCGATCTATGTGATGTGTTTTTAACCCGAATCAATACGACGGGATAAACAAGATATGGTGGTGATGAAGGCGGCTGATTTTGATTACATGCCGGGGGCTCAGAAGAAGGAAATATAGAAGAAGTTAATGCGTTAGAGATTTTAGACTACTCTGTCAACACAAATTTTATCTCAAGAAAATATGAAGTATTTTTTTTAATAGGAAAAAATAACTGAATTAAGAAAGTTGCAGGCCTTACAGCAAATAACTTCCCCTTTCAGCAGTTGAGATTTGGAAAATAAAAATTTATGGGCGAGATTTTTGTTGACCGAAGTTAAGGAAGGAACTTGCGAATAAAAGTGGTTAACGTGTACACGTTAACCAACCCATGGGTTCACCAAGTTCACGTGCTGACTAGATATGAATGACTAGTAATCAATTAATCATTTTTTATTAATTTAAATTTTAACTGAATATTTTTCCCTTCATACTTATCCGATGATATCTTCTTCATCCGGTATCTGAATGACACGTTCGAGTAGTCTATTTTGCATAACTTTCGAGATCGATCCAGTGATACTAATTTCGTAACTAGATCGTTGTTAGATTAATTTCTATTAATTAAAATATATGTTCACTAATCGAGTCATTATCGGCTTAGTCGTCTCTTGACTGGTCTAATAGCGTTGACGAGCTTGAACGCGTTACAGGTTGATTTCAGAATGATCGGCTTGAAGTGTTGGGAATGATTTCCTTTCTTGAGAAATAAATCCAATTAGTTTATGTAGCTTCAATATAATTTGTCCGACCGAGAGAAGTGAAGGAGGATCCTATATGTAAGGACCCTCGAACTCGTCAATGCTATTAGACTAGTCAAGAGACGTATTAGCCGATAATAACTTGATTATTTTAACATGGACGTTAATTAATAGAAATTAATCTAACAACTATCTATATTTAATACTAGTATCATCGAATAGGTCCCGAAAAGTTATGCGAAATAGACTGCTCGAACGTATCATTCGGATACCGGACGAAGAAGATATCGTTAGTTTAGTTTGAAGGGCAAAATAGTTATTTTTCAGTAAACCGACCTGACTTCCCCTTATCCAGAGCTGGTTTGCTTAGTAATGCCGTCAGCCTTATCATCAAAATCATCCGAAGAGAAACTCGTTCTCTTTTCTTATTTCTCTTTCTTCTTTCTTTCTTTATTTCTTCTGCTTCTTCGCTTCCCCTGTTCTTTCTCTTCTACGAGAGATTAAGAGATCAAGTGGAGGTTCTGTGATCGGTATGAGGTGGACAAGATCATAGAGTAGTTGATGATGACAGTGTTGTTGCTGTTTGAGTTTAGGAGGCAGTTTGTTTGAGAAAAATTATAAGTTAGGGTTCTGTGAGTTGAAGATGAACTGATTCATCAAATAAGAAGAAATTAAGATATGGGTTTCAATGAATCTAATGCGAAGTGGAAGGTTATGGGTTTGACTTCGGAAAAGAGCAGTTATTCAACAGATTTAGGAATTAGGGTTTGTAATAATTTCTGAAGAATTTTTCGGAAGATGAAATTGAAGGATTAGAAGATTAATGGAGAGTGGGTTTAATGTGAATTAAGAGTTAAGATTGAAGATTAACTTAAATTCGATAATTATAGTTTTGTATTTGAAGCTCAGATGGAGGATTGAATTTACTAATGGAGTTGGGTGTATTCATAAGAAGAAGATGGAGTTATTATGAGTATTGAACCGGTTGGTGTTTGAGCAAAACGGGTTGAGGTAATTGTTATCCCTTTTCAGTAAACTTAGTTAAATTAATAATTCTTATTGCTGAGTTCATGTGATAGTAGTTTGGGGTTGTGTTGATGGATTTGTTATCGATTAGTGAATGGTTGAAGATAATTTAGATGGAGAAAGAAGGTCAGTATTGTTTAGTTAGAATGAACATGGTTATAATGAAGATGTGAATGTGCAAGGGGTGGTTCTGTTTTATGAATTGTTGCAGTTGTGTATTGTTGTTGAAGTTAATAGAACCGCTATTGGAGAATGGATTTGTGTATTGAGTTGGTTTAGGTGATTAAGACAGTGAAGAGATGAGATGATGGTGGGTATGAAAATGAGTTACAGTTGTAGCTTGTTAAACTAGTGGTGATGATATGGCTAAGATAAACATGGTGATGTTGATGTGAGAATTTATGAAATTATGGTTTGAATATCTGGTTGTAGTGTGTTGGTGTGAAGTAGTGATTTTGCAGAACAGTAAAGGGTGATGATACAATCTGGTGGAGGCGAAGATGAGACCTGGAATGGTTGGTGATGTCTATGTTAAGCTAAGACTGAAATATGGAGGTATGCAAAATCAGTAATGTTGCAGGGAGTGGTAGTGTTTGGGATTGAGTTATTATATTCTGAATTGTTGTTGTGGTATTATATTGAGATGGTGTTATGAAATTTGAGAAAGTTGTTGTTGAAGTTACAAGATTGAAAGGTGTATTGAATTGCAGAAGGTAATGGATGTGCAGTGTTGTTTGTTGTTACAATTGAAGTGCAAACTAGAAGTTGGTAGTGTTATAGTTATTGGAACCTGAGTGTACTTGGGAGATGTTTGAGAAGAATTTGATTGTAGTGTTGTTAGCAGTGGCCTCAATGGAAGCTTTCAACTGCATTTGCAGGTAAAGCTAAGTTCGTAGTTGAAGTTAAATCATGAAGTTTTATTGAATTGTGTATTTTTGTTGTAATGAGGATTGTAGCTTTAATTTGTTTGAAATTGAAATATAGTTAAGAGTTTTAGTTGTGTGAGAACCTTTAGGTTTTCTGACTGAGTTTATTCAGTCTGACTCAGTTATTTGACTGAGTTGTGTGAACCTTGTTAAATCTGAGTCGACTCACCGATTCTCTTTGACTCAGTGGACCATTTACCCAGGACTTTGACCTTTGACTGGACGTTGAACCTTTAGACCATTAGTGACTGTTAGTTGACCAAGTTGAGTCAGCTTTTGTGTAATGGGCTGGATTAGTGGACTTGAACTTAGGACTGGTTTATTAGTTTGATGATTTGGACCTCTTATGGTCCGAAATAGCTTTCGGTTCCTTCTACAAAGTTATAGATATTCATTAGACCTAGCTAGTGGACTATAGAATCAACCTAATTTAGTTAGTAATCCTTAATTATGCTAAAGATTGATAAATAAAAGGTGTCTAACCATAATTGGGATTAGAACCATTAGTTAGATTTGTATGATTCTTGTGTGAGCCGTTTTGGCTAGTTTCTTAGACTTCTTGTGTGATTAACAGTTAGTCTATATTAACAATGATCGATTCAAAGGATGAACCTGTGGATCGTGGATCTCGAGGTAGGCGTGGCTTGTCATCAAAAGAGGTGGGAATACTTTTAACTCTTTTGAAACCATTGTTGTCTCTTTTACAAAAGTTTATGTTTAACAAACACATGCATTGTTTGTTCGTGCATTTTATATATTGTTTAGTTTGTGTTATGATTATTCTGTTGATTAATCTTTACATGAATTGGAAAGGACTTGTAATGTATGTCATTATGAATTGTTATTGGAAATAAGAATTTCCACTTGTGGTATATAGGATACGCTCCTTCACATTTATACCTAGAGCTTTTATGATATATTGGTCGTCAGTTTGCGAGTTCGGAATTGTCGACATCCATATATACGATTAGGTGTGGATTTGCGAGTTCGGAATTGCACAACCATATTATACATTGTTTGACGAAGGAGTTTGTCCATATACATGTTTGTGTATTTCCAGTGACTTAGTCACTTTGATGTTTGGGAAAACATGTAATGTTTTCCAAATATTGCTCATGATTTTTTTAAAGTTAAATGTTATTCCTGTTGGGCACCCCTTTTAGGGATGATGTGCACACCCATTGCCACTTTTAGTTTCAGAGACAGATTAGAGTTGCGCAGCGAAAGCTTCAAGGGTTGATTTCGTTAGTTGGTTAACTTCAACTATGTTTATTATTTTGTATATTATATTTGTAAACCAACTGACTATTGTATATGTATCATTTGAGATGAGTTCTTGTATATCTATATTTATGAGCGGGGTTAGTTCTGGGTTAATTTTTTAGCAGATTTCTTATTTTAATGTTTAAGTAAATGATTTAGATTCTTAGTGCCTCTTTATTCGTTAGTCTTTTGGATTAGTCAACTGCTAGATTTGGGGGCGTTGCAGTGTTGGTATCAGAGCTCACTATTAGATCTTATATGGGAAACAATAAAAATAAACAGTGCTAGTTGGTGAAATAGATTAGCTTAGAACTGGTTTTGGTTGTGAGATAAATATTAATCAATAAAAGCTATCAATAATTAAAAGATTGATTTGTTTGTTTGGTTGTTTATTTATGTAATGAAGTATAAATTATAGGGTACACCAATAAATTTAGCTGATAAGGATTTGAGATAGTTAATTTTAATAAGATAATACTAGTTAATCCAGCACTGGGGAATAGTGAAGGTTGTGTTTCTCTGTTCGTAGGAAGGCATTGTTGGGACTGAACAACCTTGACAGGGCAACTGCATTCAGAGATGACCGATCATAGAAGTTTAGTAAAATTATTTTAGAAACCGATAGATATAATTTCACTTAGAAAGATTCATAGGATTATTCCTTGAAATTAGTAAAAATTATCTTATTAATAGAAATTAGTTTAAGAAAAATTATACTTCCTTATTTGATAGAACTTAACTCACCATAATTGAACTTAGAGCTACAAATTTTATATTGTAGTAGTAGAGTTATGTAGGTTTGTGCTTGTTTCTTATTGTTTGCGCTTAGTTATGAGATGAGATTATTATATAAGGTGGGGAGTTTTTGAAGGCCAGAAGAATGGTTTGGTTTTCGAGGACGAAAATGATAAGGTGGGGAGAATGTAAGGACCCTCGAGCTCGTCATTGCTATTATACTAGTCAAGAGACGTATTAGCCGGTAGTAACTTTATTATTTTAACACGGACGTTAATTAATAGAAATTAATCTAACAGCGATGTAGGTTTAAGAATAGTATCATCGAATAGGTCTCGAAAATTTAAGCGAAATATAATGTTCGAACGTGTCATTCGGATACCGGATGAAGAAGATATCGTTAGTTTTGTTTGAAAAACAAAATAGTCATTTTTCAGTAAACAGACCTGACTTCCCCTTATCCAGAGCGTTGGTTTGCTTAGTAATGCCATCGGCCTTATCATCAAAATCAACCGAAGAGAAACTCGTTCTCTTTTCTTATTTCTCTTTCTTATTTCTTTCTTTCTTTCTTTCTTCTGCTTCTTCTCTTCCCCTGTTCTTTCTCTTCTACGAGAGATTAAGAGATCAAGTGGAGGTTCTGTGATCGATAAGAGGTGCACAAGATCATGGAGTAGTTGATGATGGTATTGTTGCTGTTTGAGTTTGGGAGGCAGTTGGTTTGAGAAGAATTATAAGTTAGGGTTATGTGAGTTGAAGATGAACTGATTTAATCAAATAAGAAGAGATTAAGTTATGGGTTTCAATGAATCTGATGTGAAGTGGAAGGTTATTGGTTTGATTTCGGAAAAGAGAAGTTATTCAACATACTTAGGAATCAGGGTTTGTAATAATTTCTGAAGAATTTTTCGGAAGATGAAATTGAAGTATTAAGATTAATTCAGAGTGGGTGTAATGTGAATTAAGAGTTAAGATTGAAGATTAACTTAAATTCGATAATTATAGTTTTGTATTTGAAGCTCAGATGGAGGATTGAATTTACTAATGGAGTTGGGTTTGAATTGTATTCATCAGAGGAAGATGGAGTTATTATGAGTATTGAACAGTTTGGTGTTTGAGCAAAACGGGTTGAGGTAATTGTTATCCCTTTTCAGTAAACTTAGTTAAATTAATAATTCTTATTGCTGAGTTCATGTGATAGTAGTTTGGGGTTGTGTTGATGGATTTGTTATCGATTAGTGAATGGTTGAAGATAATTTACATGGAGAAAGAAGGTTAGTATTGTTGAGTTAGAATGAACATGGTTATAATGAAGATGTGAATGTGCAAGGGGTGGTTCTGTTTTATGAATTGTTGCAGTGGTGTATTGTTGTTGAAGTTAATAGAACTGCTACTGGAGAATAGATTTGTGTATTGAGTTGGTTTAGGTGATTGAGACAGTGAAGAGATGAAAATAGGTGGGAATACTTTTAACTCTTTTGAAACCATTGTTGTCTCTTTTACAAAAGTTTATGTTTAACAAACACATGCATTGTTTGTTCGTGCATTTTATATATTGTTTAGTTTGTGTTATGATTATTTTGTTGATTAATCTTTACATGAATTGGAAAGGACTTGTAATGTATGTCATTATGAATTGTTATTGGAAATAAGAATTTCCACTTGTGGTATATAGGATACGCTCCTTCACATTTATACCTAGAGCTTTTATGATATATTGGTCGTCAGTTTGCGAGTTCGGAATTGTCGACATCCATATATACGATTAGGTGTGGATTTGCGAGTTCGGAATTGCACAACCATATTATACATTGTTTGACGAAGGAGTTTGTTCATATACATGTTTGTGTATTTCCAGTGACTTAGTCACTTTGATGTTTGGGAAAACATGTAATGTTTTCCAAATATTGCTCATGATTTTTTTAAAGTGAAATGTTATTCCTGTTGGGCACCCCTTTTAGGGATGATGTGCACACCCATTGCCACTTTTAGTTTCAGAGACAGATTAGAGTTGCGCAGCGAAAGCTTCAAGGGTTGATTTCGTTAGTTGGTTAACTTCAACTATGTTTATTATTTTGTATATTATATTTGTAAACCAAATGACTATTGTATATGTATCATTTGAGATGAGTTCTTGTATATATATATTTATGAGCGGGGTTAGTTCTGGGTTAATTTTTTAGCAGATTTCTTATTTTAATGTTTAAGTAAATGATTTAGATTCTTAGTGCCTCTTTATTCGTTAGTCTTTTGGATTAGTCAACTGCTAGATTTGGGGGCGTTGCAGTGTTGGTATCAGAGCTCACTATTAGATCTTATATGGGAAACAATAAAAATAGACAGTGCTAGTTGGTGAAATAGATTAGCTTAGAACTGGTTTTGGTTGTGAGATAAATATTAATCAATAAAAGCTATCAATAATTAAAAGATTGATTTGTTTGTTTGGTTGTTTATTTATGTAATGAAGTATAAATTATAGGGTACACCAATAAATTTAGCTGATAAGGATTTGAGATTAGTTAATTTTAATAAGATAATACTTAGTTAATCCAGCACTGGGGAATAGTGAAGGTTGTGTTTTCTCTGTTCGTAGGAAGGCATTGTTGGGACTGAACAACCTTGACAGGGCAACTGCATTCAGAGATGACCGATCATAGAAGTTTAGTAAAATTATTTTATAAACCGATAGATATAATTTCACTTAGAAAGATTCATAGGATTATTCCTTGAAATTAGTAAAAATTATCTTATTAATAGAAATTAGTTTAAGAAAAATTATACTTCCTTATTTGATAGAACTTAACTCACCATAATTGAACTTAGAGCTACAAATTTTATATTGTAGTAGTAGAGTTATGTAGGTTTGTGCTTGTTTCTTATTGTTTGCGCTTAGTTATGAGATGAGATTATTCTATAAGGTGGGGAGTTTTTGAAGGCCAGAAGAATGGTTTGGTTTTCGAGGACGAAAATGATAAGGTGGGGAGAATGTAAGGACCCTCGAGATCGTCATTGCTATTATACTAGTCAAGAGACGTATTAGCCGGTAGTAACTTTATTATTTTAACACGGACGTTAATTAATAGAAATTAATCTAACAGCCATGTAGGTTTAAGAATAGTATCATCGAATAGGTCTCGAAAATTTAAGCGAAATATAATGTTCGAACGTGTCATTCGGATACCGGATGAAGAAGATATCGTTAGTTTTGTTTGAAAAACATAATAGTCATTTTTCAGTAAACAGACCTGACTTCCCCTTATCCAGAGCGTTGGTTTGCTTAGTAATGCCATCGGCCTTATCATCAAAATCAACCGAAGAGAAACTCGTTCTCTTTTCTTATTTCTCTTTCTTATTTCTTTCTTTCTTTCTTTCTTCTGCTTCTTCTCTTCCCCTGTTCTTTCTCTTCTACGAGAGATTAAGAGATCAAGTGGAGGTTCTGTGATCGATAGGAGGTGCACAAGATCATGGAGTAGTTGATGATGAAGGTATTGTTGCTGTTTGAGTTTGGGAGGCAGTTGGTTTGAGAAGAATTATAAGTTAGGGTTATGTGAGTTGAAGATGAACTGATTTAATCAAATAAGAAGAGATTAAGTTATGGGTTTCAATGAATCTGATGTGAAGTGGAAGGTTATTGGTTTGATTTCGGAAAAGAGAAGTTATTCAACATACTTAGGAATCAGGGTTTGTAATAATTTCTGAAGAATTTTTCGGAAGATGAAATTGAAGTATTATAAGATTAATTCAGAGTGGGTGTAATGTGAATTAAGAGTTAAGATTGAAGATTAACTTAAATTCGATAATTATAGTTTTGTATTTGAAGCTCAGATGGAGGATTGAATTTACTAATGGAGTTGGGTTTGAATTGTATTCATAAGAGGAAGATGGAGTTATTATGAGTATTGAACAGTTTGGTGTTTGAGCAAAACGGGTTGAGGTAATTGTTATCCCTTTTCAGTAAACTTAGTTAAATTAATAATTCTTATTGCTGAGTTCATGTGATAGTAGTTTGGGGTTGTGTTGATGGATTTGTTATCGATTAGTGAATGGTTGAAGATAATTTACATGGAGAAAGAAGGTCAGTATTGTTGAGTTAGAATGAACATGGTTATAATGAAGATGTGAATGTGCAAGGGGTGGTTCTGTTTTATGAATTGTTGCAGTGGTGTATTGTTGTTGAAGTTAATAGAACTGCTACTGGAGAATAGATTTGTGTATTGAGTTGGTTTAGGTGATTGAGACAGTGAAGAGATGAAATGATAGTGGGTATGAAAATGAGTTACAGTTGTAGCTTGTTAAACTAGTGGTGCTGATATGGCTAAGATAAACATGGTGATGTTGATGTGAGGATTTATGAAATTATGGTTTGAATATCTGGTTTTAGTGTGTTGGTGTGAAGTACTGACCTTGCAGAACAGTAAAGGGTGATGATACAATCTGGTGGAGGCGAAGATGAGACCTGGAATGGTTGGTGATGTCTCTGTTAAGCTAAGACTGAAATATTTGAGGTATGCAAAATCAGTAATGTTGTAGGGAGTGGTAGTGTTTGGAATTGAGTTGTGATACTGAATTGTGGTGGTGGTATTATATTGAGATGGTGTTATGCAATTTTGAGAAAGTTGTTGTTGAAATTACAAGACTGGAGGTGTATTGAACTGCAGAAGGTAATGGATGTGCAGTGTTGTTTGTTGTTACAATTGAAGTGCAAACTAGAAGTTCGTAGTGTTATAGTTATTGGAACCTGAATGTACTTGGGTGATGTTTGAGAAGAATTTGATTGTAGTGTTGTTAGCAGTGGCCTCAATGGAAGCTTGCAACTTCATTTGCAAGTAAAGCTAACTTTGTAGTTGAAGTTAAATCATGAAGTTTTATTGAATTATATATTTTTGTTCTAATGAGGATTGTAGCTTTAATTTGTTTTAAATTGAAATATAGTTAAGAGTCTTAGTTGTGTGAGAACCTTTAGTTTGTCTGACTGAGTTTATTTAGTCTGACTCAGTCTGACTCAGTTATTTGACTGAGTTGAGTGGACCTTATTAAATCTGATTCGATTCACCGGTTCTCTTTGACTCAGTGGACCATTTACCCATGACTTTGACCTTTGACTGTACGTTGACTGTTAGTTGAACCTTTAGACCATTAATGACCGTTAGTTGACCCAGTTGGGTCAGCTCTTGTGTAAGGGGCTGGATTAGTGGACTTGGACTTAGGACTGGTTTATTAGTTTGATGATTTGGACCTCTTATGGTCCGAAATAACTTTCGGTTCCTTCTACAAAGTTATAGATATTCATTAGACCTAGCTAGTGGACTACAAAATAGACCTAATTGAGTTAGCAAACCATAATTATGCTAAAGATTGATAAATAAAAGGTGTATAACCATAGTTGGGCTTAGAACCATTAGTTAGATTTGTATGATTCTTGTGTGAGCCGTATTGGCTAGTTTCTTAGACGTCTTGTGTGATTAACAGTTAGTCTATATTAACAACGATCAATTCAAAGGATGAACCAGTGGATCGTGGATCTCGAGGTAGGCGTGGCTTGTCAATAAAAGAGGTGGGAATACTTTTAACTCTTTTGAAACCATTGTTGTCTTTTTTACAAAAGTTTATGTTTAACAAACGCATGCGTTGTCTGTTCGTGCATTTTATGTATTGTTTAGCTTGTGTTATGATTATTCTGTTGATTCTTTGAATCTTTCCATGAATTGGAAATGACTTGTAATGTATGTCATTATGAATTCTTATGGGAAATAAGAATTTCCACTTGTGGTATATAGGAAACGCTCCTTCACATTTACACCTAGAGCTTTTATGATATATTGGTCGGAAGTTTGCGAGTTCGGAATTGTCGACATCCATATATATGATTAGCTATGGATTTGCGAGTTCGAAATTGCACAACCATATTAACATTGTTTGACGAAGGAGTTTGTCCATATACATGTTTGTGTATTTCCAGTGACTTAGTCACTTTGATGTTTGGGAAAACATGTAATGTTTTCCAAATCTTGCTCATGATTTCTTTAAAGTTAAATGTTATTCCTGTTGGGCCCCCCTTTTAGGGATGATGTGCTCACCCATTCCCACTTTCAGTTTCAGAGACAGATCAGAGTTGCGCAGCGAAAGCTTCAAGGGTCGACTTCGTTAGTTGGTTAACTTCGACTATGTTTATTATGTTGTATATTATTTTTGTAAACCAAATGACTATTATATATGTATCATTTGAGAGGAGTTCTTGTATATATATATATATATATATTTCTGAGCGGGGTTAGTTCTGGGTTAAGTTTTTAGCAGATTTCTTAATTGAATGTTTAAGTAAATGATTTAGATTCTTAGGGCCTCTTTATTCGTTAGTCTTTTGGATTACTCAGCTGCTAGCTTTGAGGGCGCTACACTGTATATAGTGACTCTGTGTTAATGTGAAGCATGATATTTTTTTCCAATTTGACACAAAAAGATTGGATTTGGTGTTTGTAATTAAAAAAATTCAATCAACAATGAAAAGATTAACTTTCCCTCCATGTTTTTATTTTACCCTCAAGTGTTTTCTTTTTTCGTTCATGCGTCGTAGAGCTTATTGGGACGCATTTGGTTGGTACCTGATAAGATCAAACGGCCCCTCCGCATTTTTAATTTTCATTGAACTTGATAAAATTGTCTTTCCCTTTCCAATTATTATAATTCGTTATATATATTTTATTTTTCAGAAAAAATGATATCTTCATTCCACGTGAGGAACAGTGATATTTTCGTTCCGTTTTATGAAAAGTGATATTTTCGTCCCCATTTCAGAAACAGTGAAACTTTCGCTCAGTATCCGAAAAAGGGATATTTTCGCCCCCATTTCAGAAACAGTGAAACTTTCGCCCAGTATCCGAAAAAGGAAACCGTTTAAGAGAAAGTGATAATACTTTCGCTCTGTTTCAGAAAAAGTGATATTGTCGGCCTGTTTTAAAAAAAAGTGATACTTTCACCTCATTTCGGAAAAAGTGATACTTTTATACGTTTCGGAAAAAGTGATACTTTCTCTCTGTTTCAGAAAAATTAATTTTTGGCTCCGGTTCAGTAAAAGTGATACTTCCTCCATGTTTCAGTAAAACTGACACTTTCTCCCAGTTTTAGAAAATGTGATATTGTCGCCCAGTTTCAGAAAAAGTGATAACTTGTTTCAGAAAAAGTGATATTTTTGCTCCGTTTCAGGAGAAGTGATATCTTCGCCTCGTTTTCGGAAAAGTGATACTTTCGCTCCGTTTCAGAAATACTAACACTTTCGCTCCGTTTTAGAAAAAGTGATATTGTGCTCTGTTTCAGAAAAAATGATATTTTTGCCTCGTTTCACAAAAAATGACATTTTCGCCCCATCTCAGGAAAAGTGATACTTTCACACTGTTTCAGTAAAATTGATATTTTCGCCTATTTCAGGAAAAGTGATACTTACGCTCCATTTCAGAAAAAGTGATACTTTCACCCCCGTTTTCTTAAAAGTGATATTTTCGCCCTCTATTTCAGAAGAATGGATACTTCCCTCATTCCCCAAATATTATTGCACTGCTCTTTCTCTGCAGACCACATATTATTGCACTGCTCTACAATACCGAGAGTGAATCTGCAGACCACATATTATTGCACTGCTCTTTCTCTTTCGGTCTGAGATTATTTCATAAAAGCTTTCAAAATTTCATGGCCGATTCCTAGCTCTTTAATGAAATTTTTCGATGCTTGGGAGACCAATGTTTTGAAGGGAAGAGCAGAAGAAGTTTGGAAGATAATTCATTATGCGATTTGTTGGACGCTTTGGACTGAACGAAATGGTCGTGTTTTTGGCACAAGGAAGAAAAGTGTGGAGGAGGTGATTGATCTTGTTAAACACACCGTGGTGCTTTGGTCTTGTGACGCTGACACTTTTAAGTTCATTAATCTCGGCCATATATGGAGTGACTGGGAACTTCTTATGTTTACGTAATGGCCTCTTTGGCTCTGTAATGTTTTGTGTATTGGCTTATGCCGTGATCTGACTTTTACTAACTGTAATGGTTTTCTTTTCTTTAATATAACCTTTCTGATCGGGAAAAAAAAAAGAAAAAAAACTAAAATGAATAGCCTAGCAGAGCATCCAGACAATGTCGTTATAATCACATGTGACTCTTTGAGAAAAAATATATTTATAAGTAGTCTTTTTCTGAAATGCGCCCAGTTTATATACATATGGGTCGGTCGCGGAGTAGATTCCATCTTTATTTATAAGAACGATGTCGCTAAAAATCTACGCATATCTCCGTTCCTTTAAACTACTAAGTCATATGAGCTCCCATGTTGCACTGTGAATATGACATCCCCTCAAAATAAATTAGATAAAAGTTTTCAGAGCAATTCTGAAGACGACAAGTGGCGGAGCTCTATTGGTCGAGACATTAAAAACTGAATTACAGTCAATTTACACCCTATATTTAACTGGCCGTTAATAATGTCGTTAGGGTAAACGTAGGTATACAAAACTTACGTGAGTATTCACACCTAATTAATAACTTACACATGGTTTACACCAAAAACTTAACTCTACTTTATTAACATCCGTTTAGTGTTGTCCACCCCCGTATGAAATCTCTAACAGCGTTACACACACGCGTAAGAAATCTCACTTATTAGGGCTTTCCTCCTGCCCTACCTCACTTCTTCTTCTACACCAAATCCCTGCCATATTTTCTTCACCGCAAAGCCATGGTTCTTCCTAATGAACTACCAATCTTCGGCAAGGAAGATACAAGACAAAAAAGATGATGGTGGAATGAGTTGAAACAGCAAATACAAACCAATGCAACTACCCGAAGCACAACATCTTGATGTTGTTTCGTTTATTTTCTCACATAAACATGATGGGTTTACAACATTAATTGAATCTCAATCTGGGTTTCATTATATTATCAAAAACTACAACAGTCGGTGGAATCCATGGCTTCTGGACTTCATAAACATGGAATTTGTAAAGGTGATGTTGTTTTGATACTTTTACCAAATACCCTTTTCTTTCCAATTGTTTTCGTAAGTGTTCTGTCAATTGGTGCTGTTGCTACTACTATGAATCCATTGAGTAGTCTTACTGAAATCAAGAAACAGATTTCAACATGTAATGTTGTTCTTGCTTTCACATTGTATGACAAAATGACTGAATTGGAAAACTGGGGTTTGGGAGTGGTTGTTGTTCCTTTGGATTTTGAGTCACTAAGAGTACCTGCGTATTCCCTTTTTAATCAACTTCTCTGCGTATTGATCGGAACGATACTGCAGCATTTCTTTTTCATCCGGTACTTAGGGAATGAGTAAAGGGGTGATGTCATCTCATAGAAATTTGATATCAGTAGTTGAGCTTTTTGTAAGGTTTGAAGCTTTACAATATGAGAGTAGACTTTGTACTTCGAAGAATGTGTATTTGACTGCTATTCCCATGTTTCATGTTTATGGGCTTTCGTTGTTCGTTATGGGATTGTTTTCATTAGGTTGTTCCATTGTGTCTATTTGTTTCGATTATTTTGTCCTACCTCATCTTAATGTACCTTATTTTGTTGCCTCATCTACATTCTATTTTAATGCACCACATCTATGCATCTGTTGATTTCTTCTTGTGGGAAATACCTTTTTCATATGCGATTATATTCGCTAGATTAGTTGCTCTCACATTAGTATATCTTGCGAAACAATGATTATTAATTTCTGTGGGATTTTTCTCACGAGGTCTTATTGTGCCTTCCTAATTAAAGGTCTTATTTTGCCTATTATATTATTTTGTTTCTGTGCGACGAGATCGCAGGAGTCCTTTACATGTTCATGTAACGGCCCATGGATCTCGCCTTATCATCCTTTAGTAGTATTGCCTCTTCAGGTCTTATAGGACGCGCAAATACGACAAGCCTTAATACTCCCGTGAATAAGAAGCCTCATGATATTTACGTCTTTTGACACAATACAACTCCTTAATGGAGGGTGTCGTCCTTATATCCCCCTGATTGCCTCTTCAAGGAGGCGTACCCCTATCGGTTAGGATGATCTCCTCCCATCCAGTGATGCAACAACCAGTTGTTTTCGCAGCTTCTTATCCCTCCGTCGATATGACTTATGGTTACAAGACCACACGCTAAGTGGGGTTTCTTCGGACTGAGTGCATCATAGTCAAGACTTGTCAAGAGCGGCCATGTACGCTCCAGACCCCCCAAGCACTTTTGACTCAACTGTGTACCTCGGCGCCTTGATCGACTTTCTGCACTCCTTAGGAGATACCTTATCACCTTAATCTTTCGATATAGGCGCCTCACTTGGATGGGATTTTATTTCACCTCAAATCTCCGTGACTCAAGCTCCAGAGTCGATGTAGCTTTCTCTTGAGCCATGTTAACCAGGTTTTCCCAATTATGACGCGCGTTAGGTCTTATTATTGCCTCTTGCTGTATGCGAACTAGGGTGCACGCCATAATTGGTTACCTAGCCTCCCTAATTGGAATCTTTACTTCTGATGCCTTCTATTAAGGTCTTCTTATAAGATCTTATTTTTGCCTTTTGTTGGTGTAATATCATCATAAGGAAAAGATGTTTATCATATTCATATGTATGATTAATACAATCCTGCTATCTTCTTTTCTTTTCTTATTCGCATCATTAACAATTGTCTACTAGAAAATTTTATATCTTAGATTTTTTGCTTGCTTCTTTCTCCTTCTGCACTTCCTGACGTTTGCGTATGTTATCCAATATATTGCTTGCTTCTTTCTCCTTCTTTTCTCAGATCATTTATTTTATGTGTCTCTTTGTTAACTTTGTATTGTGAGACCGAAGTGGAGTTTCCATCTGATGCTCCAATCTTACCCTACTGTTGCGGAGAGCCTCAATCAATTGAGAAGGTGGAAGGCAAGCAAGACATATATATTCAATGGCTAATTCAGTATGTTTTTGGTATTCTTTAGTTAATTTTTCATTAAAATGAGATTTCTTATGCTTCATGGACAATTTCACATGAAGCATTGTTTTCCTTCTTTGTATTACTGCGTTCAGTAGAGAACTATCTTTGCAGTTCATGGACAACTATCTTTTTTATTTTCTCAAAGCCGTCATTGTAGTCCTTTTTACCTATTAGTTTGAATTATGCCTACAGAGGTCCAAGTTTCCTATTTTCCTGCTCATTTTTAGCTGTTAAATTATAATCCAACCAAGTTTTATTATGATTATTAATTTATTTATTTTTTTAGATTTTTGTTCAAGCAGTTAATGTTTATGCCCGCGCTGTTGGGCCTCTACATTGAATATTTATATCACTTCACCATCTATGCACGTAGTCTTCACCATCTAAACGTGTTGAAAAATTTTAAGCGATCCGCGAGGCAAAGCCGATCCACACTAAATAAAATATCCTAAGCGTCGGACGAACGGAAGCCGATCCACACCAAATAAAAAATTCTAAACATGCATCGGGCGAGATAAAACGGTTTTCGGGTCTGCCCGGTGTGTAGCGCGGGCACAAAATCTAGTGCATCTTAAAACGCGTTAAAAAATGCAATCCCGGTTCATGTGAACGAGATGTTAATCTGGAGACCGTGATATCTGCCAAAAGATCTGCTGAACTTATAAATTAAGTCGAATCCACGAAGACTGGAGGAAAGAGCAGTTCTTTTATATTTTTTTAAGCAGTATGCGTTGCGTGAGAAATATTTAATTCTGGCAACCGATCGAGATAGCCTGTACTACAGAGCCAATCGCGTTGAGGAGACATGGCAATAAGGTGGTTTTACTTTCTCTACATAAATCTTTCACTCCATTTCTCAACACCATTTCTCTAGCTCTATCTCATTACACACCATATCAGCTCAAGTACTAGAAATGGGTAGTCTTCTAACTGGTAACCTTGAAAACATGTCAATTTGTTCACAAAACCCACTTGATCCAGATGATTCAGAAGGCAAGGTCACATGATCATTGATTTCCTAGCTGAATACTTTAAAACTGTTGAGAGTCAGCCAAATAGGAGTCAAGTTGAACCTGGATACTTACGTGAAAGATTAACCGAATCAGCTTCAAACAACCCTGAATCCATTCAAACGATTCTTCAAGATGTCAAAAATGATATTATCCCTGGTCTTACTCATTGGCGGAATCCAAACTACTTTCCTTCTAGTGGTTCCATTGCTGGGTTCCTCGGAGAGATGCTTGGAACCGGATTGAATGGGAGTTCTTCGTCTGCTGCAACTGGGTTAGAAAGTATTGTCATGAATTGGCTCGGTAAAATGCTTACACTTCCCAAATCGTTTCTCTTCCTCTCAGATGGAACTGCAGGCGGAGGAGCTGTTCTACAAGGTACTACTTGTGAAGCCATTTTATGTACACTAACTGCAGCAAGAGATAAAATGTTTTACAAAATTGGCCGCGAGAAAATACTAACAAGCTAGTTGTGTATCCTTCTGATCAAACTCATTGTGCACTACAAAAAGCTGCTCAAATTTCTGGTATAAACCGAAATCTATGTTGTAAAAGGCGCTAGGCAAGGCGAGGCGCCAAACCTAGCGCCTAGCGCAATGGAAAAATTGGAAAATGCACCTTACAGGTTTACTTTGGCGCCTGGGCGCCTTTTTTTGCCAGGCGCCAGCCCAACGCTTAGTGCGCCTTTGGCGCTTAAGCCCCAAAGGCGTTCGCCTTTTACAACATAGACCCAAATAACTATCGTGTTATCGCAACTTCAAAGGCTACAAACTTCGGGCTCTCACCCATTCACTTCAATCTACAATTCTTGCTGATATCAAATCCGGATTAGTGCCATTGTTTCTATGTGCTTCCGTCGGTACAACTTCATCAACAGAAGTAGATCCTATTGGCCCCCTTTGTGAGGTTGCTAAAATTTATGGTATTTGGGTTCATGTTGATGCGGCGTATGCTGGAAGTGCGTGTATTTGCCCAGAGTTCAGACACTTCATTGATGGTGTGGAGGAGGCCGATTCATTTAGTCCAAATGCAGACAAGTGGTTCTTCATGAATCATGATTACTTTAGATTGCTGTTGTTTATGGGTTAAAGACTTTGATTCCCTTGCCAAGGCGTTGTCAACAAATCAAGAGTATTTCAAGGAAGCAGCCGAATCAGAACAAGCTACAGTTTACAAGGATCGGCAAACAGCTCTCAGACTCAGCCAAAGATTTCGGTCTATGAAGCTTTGGTTAGTACTCCGTAGGTACGGAATTGCCAACTTGAGAACTTTCCTTAGGAGTCATGTTGAAATGGCTAAGCATTTCCAAGGACTCATCGGAATGGATAACAGGTTTGAGATTGTGGTTCCTAGAACATTTTCCGTGGTCTGTTTTCGACTTAAACCAACTGCAATATTCAAGCAAAGAAAAGTTGAAAATGATCACATTGAAGCACAAACAAATGAGATCATTGCAAAACTGCCTGAATCAGTCAATGCTTCCGGCCAGATATATATATATATGGCTCATGCTGTTGTTGGAGGGGTGTACATGATTCGGTTTGCTGTGGAGGAAACACTGACAAAGGAAAGACCCGTAAATGAAGCATGGGAGGTGGTGCAGGAGCGTACAGACGCCATACTTGGTTCCTTGGATATCTCTTGTTAATTGTACATGAGATTGTCAATGAACTAAGGCTTAGAAAAGAATTTGAAGGAAATTCTCATACGTTCATTCTTTGTTCATTTTCATAAAATTTGGCAAGTATTGGGGGTGGGGGGGAGGTATCTGATATGTTCTTTACCTTCCGCCTGTCTCCATTCATCAATCTAGCTCCGTCCGGTATGTCAATAAACGGTTTCATTACCTTGTCTGCTACTGCAACTGTCTTGTACGTCATGTTGCATATATTGTATTGTTTTTTGGATGTTTTGGTTTCATTAGCTGCGTGTTTTGTCTCATTTGTAACTTTCAATTCCTCTGAAACTTTTATCAATAAAATCTTTTTGAGATTGTGGTTCCTAGCTAGAACATTTTTCCGAGTGACTAGAACAGTGGAAAAATTAAGAGTCTGACTTTCTCATTTAAGTGGACAATCTGTTTTAGGTGCGAATACTTATCTTTGGAAATTTATTAGGTGTTGGAATCGCGTTACAAATGAGCTGTTTCTTAGGTATTTAGAGCAACGATCGCAATTTCTCTCGTTCTGTGCGTACATGATTTCTAGTTATTTCCTTCACAGAACAGCATCCACACAAGGTCATGGTTAGCTCAAGTTCATCCCGCAGCATCTCAATGACACGTGTTACCCCGTGCTGTCCCTTTGCTGCTAACCCGTAGATCACTGGCCTGCCAATCTGCAATAGACATGAATATAAGCTCCCTATATATAACTCATTGTGCATGAAATTAACCAAGTGTTCTTTGAAAATCATTGCAAGATTGTGAGCTGAAGATTGATTTACAAGAACAGCTTGAGCTCCAAGGGCTAAAGCTTTGAATACATCAGTTCCACGTCGAATCCCACCATCCAAGAGAACAGGAATTCTTCCTCCAACAGCTTGGACAACCTGCAATTTTTCATCAGCAAAACATTCAAATAATTTTCATTTCAAACAACACATACTTCACATTACAAGGTTTAACATGAAGAAACTAATTCTTCATTTTGTAGCTAAATAATATCCGCCGATCACAACAGAAAATCTAAGGCTACTTTGATGGTTCTTTTATAAAGAAACTACTACTTCTCAAAAAAAAAAAAATTAGCAGGAAATCACCTCTTCGAGAACGGAAATAGTGGCTGGAGCAAAATCAAGTTGACGAGCTCCATGGTTTGATACAATAACACCAGAGGCCCCTACTTCTACAGCTTTTATAGCTGCAAAAACAGCACCATTTGTAAACCTGTGAAGTATGAACTACTCGGTTATAAATTTCAACTATCTTGAACATACCGTCTTCAGCTGTTACCACCCCTTTCAGAAGAATCGGTAAGTTTGTTATAGACTTCAACCATTCTATGTCCTACAAAACAACCAAATAAAGTTTAAGAAATTTATGCACACTTTTACTGGAAGTTTGGCAACATTACAATGCTTCAAAGGATAACCAAGATTACAATGCTTGAAAGGATAACCAAGATAGTTAGTTGATAGATACATTCCAATTTAAAGAAGAATCTAAGCGTTTGAGTGGCAAAAGCTTCAAGGTTTCACCCATTTTCCTGCAAAACAGATATGAAGAATTGAATTGAATTGTAAGGGAATGGAATGATTAGAGACAACATCGACTTTCAATGTAGAGTTATACGCACAGAAACCACTTCAGTTGACAACAGACCGTCAAAGTTCTTCAATTGGGGTGAAACCATCCTGCATAAATGTTCAATTAGAGTAAGAATCCACATAATCAACAAGTAAAGGAAAAAGAATCTCACTTGTTCTTTATGTCTGCCCATCTTCGACCAAGTTTTGGAGTGTCTACCGTTAAAACAATAGCCTTGAATCCGTTTCTTTCAGCTCTCTGCACTAGTGTAGCTGAAACATCTCTTCTTTTGTATACCTTTCATAAGCAAGTAAGTAAATGAGGTACTACGACAGTAAACCGAGTTAAATGTTCGCACGAATAACATTTTGTGGATATCTTACGTATAACTGGTAGAACCGAATACCATTGCAGCTAGAAGCAACTTCCTCTATTGTGCGAGTTGAAGAAAAGGATAATACCTAAGACAAAAGAAGTCAATTAACAAACTTTCACTCTGAAAATTTGAATGTTAAGAAGGACGAATAAACTTTGACATTATTACCATAATTGTATTAGATGCAGCTGCAGCTTTGGCTGTTGCAACTTCTCCTGAACACACAAATGTCACATATGGTAACCGCAGTTGAAACACAAAGAAGCAAATATAACATACAACTTTGTTTCACTAGAGTGGATTCAAACCTTCAGAATGAGCTAAGCAATGGAATGCAGTTGGAGCAACCATAATTGGCGATGACATATTGTATCCCAATATGCTTGTCGATAGATTTATTTTACTCACATCAATAAGAACTCTTGGTCGAAACCTGATCACGAGAACGCCCATTAAAAAGTTCATTAAAAACATAAACTACATTAGCTTCTACTGTAATGTTAGTTTTGATATCTCACGTGATTCTACGGAATGCTTCCACATTTTCTCTTAATGTATTTTCATCCTCTGCACCTCCACTAAAGTAGTCATAATGCATTTTTGGAAGAATTTGTTTAGCTAAGTGTTGGAATTCGCTCACATTAACCACTTCAAGCACCATGTTTCCTAGAAATGAAATATTATTCAATCGATTAGTCAACCCAGCACTCCAGAAATAACTGGTACCCCTGCTGAAAAATATTTTTGTATCTCATTACTTATTACTGGTTTCTTCTAGGTGCAAGTAAACCAGTGAACAAGCAAGCCACAATTCAAGTAAGCCGTTTAAGACGGTTAATTAATGTAACCACACATCTATCTACCTATCAATCATTCAATCATTTCTACATATATCTCCTAGTTAGGTATCATCTAATAAAGACATAATAAATTTGCAGTGGTCTGAATTGGTCTCGGATATACAGAAGTTCATTCTATTTTCTCACGTAGTGGATATATATATATATATAGATTCCAGCCGGAGACACCAACCATATCAGCTCATGTGGCATAAGCAAGATGGTAATTACTAATTAGATGGTTCCCGAGTCCTGTTAATTCATCACCTGCAGGGTATTTTCTCTGCTTATGATCCAACTGTGTTTGTGGAGAGATTTTCACAAGAAAAGTTGGTAGGTCTTTAAGTCCACCAAGATCATAGTGGGTGTTAGCTACATATGTAAAAAAGCATTCACCTCTACAATTTTTAGCTACTTTAGAAATGCTAAGATTTGATGAAAACAAATTTTTCATTGATGATAGAGATCACAAAGACTAATCTTTCTCTTCACAGTGATTACTACTCTAATAAGAAATCAGCCCTCAAAAATAGTATAAAGATGTAAGCAGATTTTTTATTTATGATGAATATAACTATGAAATATGGAGAAGAATCATACCTGAACTGAAGTGGAGGAAAAATGATGAAGATGCTGACCCAAAAAATTAGATGCAGAGGAGGAGTACTTGCGATGTGGATACCTATGAAAGAGAAACAAACTCAGTTACTGCAATTATTGGAGATGTCAGTGGGAAAGAGACTTCTACTGTACTTGTACCACTGCACGTGTGTTGCACTTGACTGCAGCGCCTAAGAGCAACTGCAGTGGTGCGAGTATAACCAAAGACCAAAGAAGGAAAAAAAGATCAAATTTTGGGTTTAGTATGGTGTGTGACGCTACGGTGGAAAGACTAAATTTGGTCAGACGTACGTTATACGTTCGCCTGGTATGGGGCGTAGACTATACCAACGCCTGATTGGATAGATTTTTAAAAAAAAAAAAAAAAAAAAGAAAGAAGTGGGGCGGAGGTATAAAGCCCGCCCCACTAAAATGGTTTTGAAAACAAAGAATGGGGCGGGGGTATAATGCCCGCCCCATACAAAAATAAAAAAAATAAAAAAAATGGGGCGTAGACTTTACGTACGCCCCATGTGGAGCGTAGACTATACCAACGCCTGATGTGGGGCGTGGAATATACGTCCGCCTGATGTGGGACGTGCACTATATGTCCGCCTGGTGGTGGGGCGTGAAGTATACCAACGCTCGACTATATTTGGGTTTAGTCTTGGTCCCAGACCAAATATACTCTGGGTTTTAGTTGTTGATCAAAATTAGATCGATAGTACGTTCCACTATGTCTGTTCAAAAGACCAAATATTTGGGTTTACTCTCCCACTGTGGACGCTCTAAATGGCTAAACCAAATATCGCCTCGTGACCTGAATTTGAACACATAATTAGTTAAAATGACCAAAACTAATAATTTCTGGGTGAAACAGACTGGTAGATTTTGATACTGTTTATATGGACATTAAACAGAAAAATACTGTTCAATTATCCAATTTGGATATTTCACCCAGTATTTTGTTTATTAATTAACTGGAATGGACCAATATGGCCTTGTTTTCTTTAATTTTGGGTGAAAAAGACTTCCGATCCAAAGAAGAACAGGCTTCTTCATTCTCAAACAGATTCTCGATGAAAAATTACCAAGCATCTTTTGAAAATATTCAAAACAAATTCAAAACAGTTCTGATTCCGTTTCAAGTTTGTAAAACAGATTCTCTTAATCGGAAGAACAGGCTTCTTTAGATGTCCTCCAATGTCATTATTCAAAAAAAATTTACGGATTTTTTTTCAAGTTTGGATATGATATTTGATCGAAATGGAAGTCGACGGTGATGAGAAGACCAGGTTCTCGATGTGTGCCTGAAAATGTGTTCACCTGGTATAAGCTCCGGGTTGAAGAAGAATTGAAGTTTCATTATCTATTGATGATGTGTTTTAATTTTTATTAACTTTGGATTTTTACTCCTGATCTTCTAGGGGTTTTTGAATTCAATATTAATCGTATCGAATTAGCTTTCAGATGATGTATTTTTAAGTTCAGTTAATAATCTAATTCAATTGTTTGTGAACTGTGTTTTTTCATGTGATGATTTAGCATGGATGAATCCGGGTTCATCTTGTATTACTCAATACTCATTAGCTTTTCATGTTTTGCTTATTTATGTGTTCAACTGAATAATAACATTTATTT
Organism: Papaver somniferum; assembly: GCF_003573695.1. Taxonomy (NCBI): domain Eukaryota; kingdom Viridiplantae; phylum Streptophyta; class Magnoliopsida; order Ranunculales; family Papaveraceae; genus Papaver; species Papaver somniferum. The sequence continues at coordinate 20,418,900 of NW_020618825.1, read as the reverse complement.
TGTTCATATACTTCTTGCAGATGCTTTGAATTTCAAATTCTTTCTATGGTTATGCATTATACTGACTCATATTCAATCGTAGATGTTCTTCATTTTTTTATGGTAAAACTTGAATGAGTTCAGGAACAACACAGATTAAACCAGGATGAAACTGTTTTCATCCTGCATATTTTGAAAAACCCGGATTTTTGGACAAGATGAAACCAATTGCATCCTGATCATTTCAACATTCTTTTTTATCCTGGACACGCTGAAAAACTAAAAATCTTGGATGAAACCAGTTTCATCCTGCATATTCAAACAAAAAAAGTATTTTTTTGTCAAGATACATCTGGTTTTCATCCTGCATATTCAGACTAGATTGTATGAAATATCATGAAGTTACAATTAATTTAAGTAATTTTTTCATATTAATTGACATGCAATTAAGAAATATACATCCATAGATGAATCCAAGTGATCATAAACGCATGCAAAGATAAAGTTTTACAAACAAAAAACTTAAACTTAATTTACATTAATATTTGTTGTGACTTATTGCTAAAAAACTGAAATGAAACGACATTGTTAGTCCTTTTTCAACTTCCATAACCTACTTTCATCATTGAGTATTCCATATACAAGGTCTACTCATTTTGTGATCATCTTCTTCCTTAGACTACACCCCATGAACAAACAATGCCAGAATCAGCTGATTCTCTTCAAATAATTCTGTAACTCCCTTGCAAACTCCAAAAATCGAGCAAACCTGAAATCTATTAATCATGTCATTTGTAGCACCCACTTCAAAACTTTACCAGCTCATCCATGTTTCACCAGCACCACTAGGTCAGCTGCAATCTCAACCCGCAACACAGTCACTGTTTCAGTAAAACCTAGAGTATAACTTCAATTTCATGGTAACAACAGCAGATCCATCTACTCAGTCAGTCAAGAACAACCTGAGATTAATACTCTCTTTTATTGCTCTACACATCCATCTCTGGCAGCAATACCAATCACAAACCTATTATTGCAGCAACGGTTTGCATTAACATAGGATGTAGTTGGTTTGCATATGTTCTAAATATCGCCAGTTTCATCCAATATAGTTTCATTACAACCTAATCATTAGAATTAGGTATACCAACGGATGCAAACCAACTACATCCTATGTTAGTTCTAGATGACAACAAGTTACATCCTAACTTTAAGCTAGATGAAATCAGTTTCAACATGTAATACAGATCTTCATCCACAGATTCATTATAACAACCTAATATTCAATACTCATGTACATTTACGTTCATGATCTTGTTAGTTTATCAGATACCCGAGCAATATATAAGCAAATTTCACAACAAACTCTAAACAAATAACAAGAGAAGCATGGTTGCATGGAGTTGACGGTTATTTTACACTTATAAAGTTGCATGATATTTCCAACAAAAGTAGCAAAATGTTGGTTTTGTGAAGCATTTGAATCCATATCTCTGGAGCAAAACAATAAGAGACTCAAACATAGAGAAGCAACAATCCTAGTTATAGTTTTTCTCAATCAAAAAAGGTTTGTCCATTGACAACAATGTGAATAAGCAAATTCATCTAATCATATAAATTCTCCCATTATAATGCCATAAAACTAAAATGGTTTTACATCTAATTTCTTGTGCCAGTAATGCAAAGCTCACAACAACACAAACATAAACATCAATATTGTATGAAACTGCAGATTTTAACCTGGATGAAAACAGTTTCTTCATAGTCTAAACCTGCTGAAACAATTGATATAACCATATGCAAACCAATTTCATCCATAACATACACTTCACCAAAACATAACCAGATGATGACCAATTTCATTCATAACATACACTTCAACAAATAATATCCAGTTGCATCCACACACCCACTGAAATGAAAATGAAATCATAAAAGAACAAAGTTAGGGTTTGGGAATATACGAGTTTTGGGAGACATTTGGTGAAATTGATTACGGCCAAACCATAATTAGAATATGAATAGTTAATGTTGTAGTTGGTAAGCAGGTGATACTGGATTTGAACAAATTTCAACGATGATGTCTCCAACTCATCTAAAAATACGATGATACTGGATTTGATTTTGATCATGTATTTCAAAGACGATGATGTTGGATTTGATTTTGATGTTGTTGTTGGTTAGCAGAAGATGGAGAAACCGATTTCTGATAGTGTTGTTGGTTAGCAGACGATGAAGAATCCGATTTCTGATAGTGTTGATGGTGAGCAGACGATGGAGAACCCAAATTCTTATATTGTTGATGGTGAGAGACGTTGATTTTGGATGGTTATGGTAATGGTGGAGAATGAGAAATATTGTTTTTCTCTGGATGGTTATAGAAATGGTGGAGAAAGTGGAGATCGATGGTTTCTAGGTAGTTTTTGTCAGTTTCAGTTGAAAAAATGGATAAGAAAAAAGGGCAGTAACGTCTGTTCCAATTAAAAATATGTCCTGTCCATTTGACCCAGGGAAAAAGTTTACCCGTCCATCTGAACCAGGAAAAGTACCATTTTGACCAAATAGCCCATTTTCTGAATTTTGAACCAGGGCACTAAAGGCTTATTAAGCCATCACAAATAGAAGTGCTTCTGCTTCTATAAATCTTTCAATTTTTTGCTTCTAAAAATTATTTTAAAATTATATATCCAAACTAATTTATGATTACTTTTCCTTTATAAAAATCAAAAAATAACTTGTGAAATGGTATATAAATAGGTTACAAGTGTTCCATTGGGATAAGTATTATGGGAGGGGTAATCCCTTCCCTATGTCTTATATGTAGGAAAAAATATCAATTTGCAACTATTATGGTCTCCCATATCTCTACATAAGTAGGGACATCCCTTCCCTACTACTCAAACTGGATCACATCTGATCCAGATTGTAGGGAAGAGAAATGACATGGAAACTCAGATTCCGTGTAAATTTATGCTTTATGAAAATTAAGTATCCGTTTGGCAGTTGAAACCGATACTCACTTTCCGTGTCATATTACACGAAAAATGAGTTTCCGTTTCGTAATTTTTTTTTTGACCTTTTTCTTTTACACCTCTCTTATACTCGATCCTAACCATCCATCATTCACAACGACTCTATCTTCTCCACCATCGGATCTCAACGGTCATTTTTTCAAAAACTTCTAAAAAAATCCTCTATAAATACAACTCTAATTCTCTATTCAAATCACTCCAAGTCCTCTTTTTACAAATTGTTTTTTTTTTACTCAAATCTCTCAAATTATCTTCTTTAAAAGTTTTTAAATTTTTTTAAATTTTTTTTTGCTCATCACAATGTTGCAAACTCAAAGAAAAAGAAAAAAACATAGAGCGAGATTTACTAATTTGGAAAATGTTCACATTGTTACTATGTATTGTGCTAAAGATGAAAGTAGTTTTGAAGATAAGAATAAGTTATATGAAACCCTTTTTCACAAATTTGTAGAAGTTTGTGGTGGGAACCCACATAAGCGTACTACAAAAAGTGTTCGTAATAGGTTTAGTGTAGTCAAATCGGAAGTAGATACTTTTCTGAATGTGTTTCAAGAGTCAATGCAAGTAATACGGGTTTGGGATCTAATAACCGGGTATGTTATATAAATATGTCAATTATAGTTGTTGTATATGTTGTTTGTGAATAATTTAGTTTATGTATATGTTATTATGGTTTGTTTACATTGATGTAGATTGTAATGGCGAGAAGCAATTATTTTGAAAATACACAACAAAAAAAAATCTCGCGATGTTGAGTATGAGTTGCTTAAAGATGTTCCAAATGTACAAGTTGGTGGAAATGAAATTATGGATCAGAATTCGTGTCCTCTGTCCTCTGTCATCTTAATATCTTGGAAATATCTTAAATATGTTTTTTACTCAAACCCCATCTGCTCAGAATCCATCTTCAATACAATTTGTTGAAACTCCATTTGCAAATCAATTTTCAAACACTTTTAATGTCCCTTGCGGTATCCCTTATCCACAAGGATATACTCCTAGTACAAACACAACTACAACACCTGGATAGTCGTTTGGTGGATTACAAAAATATAAACGCAAATAAAGAGCTGCGAAAAAATCCACAGATACTAAAAGGTGTTAGAGCACTGCTCAGTCGAACTCGCAAGCGTTTCTATCTCAAGGTTTTTTGTCAAGTTTAGATGATCAAAACTATAAATCTTGATTTCTAGTCTACTTATAGCTATGTCTCGGATTAGGATAAAATGTGTAGTTGAGATTTATACTTCACGGCGTTCATCGATTGAAGACGAAGATCTACAGAAGAGAGCTTGGAGGAACTTCATCAACAAATAGTATGTGGAGACTAAAACTTATCTATCACTCAGAAGTCTATTTTATTCTATCTCCTATTGAGACTAAGTCGTATAGTTATATAGACTTTTACATTATACACATTTGATATTTCGATTTGAGTTTAACTCATTTATATCTTTCTCGAAATATGTGTTGGATTTTTTTTTGCTTTAGCTACACTCATCATTATTTCTTGACGAGTTTAGTTGGAAACAATTTATTTGTTGGAAACTAAATATTGAGTCAAAAGATCATCATGTGAAAATTTCCTTGAAACATCTTATACGATTTGTGAGAGACATTCATTTGATGTCGACTCGGAATGTTTCGCATTGATCATTCGGTCACTTTAAAATTGCTTATAAGCTAATGGTTTGTATGAGACAGCCATTGTCGTCTTCTAAGAATGTTTCGATGATTGAAATGGGAGTCTAGAACTAAAACTCATGTCTGGAAAACATCACAGTACGCGTACTTAATGTACAAACGGTGTTGGTATGCTTCAGGTCCGGAAACCAAGTTTGCATACCAGTATGCGAATGATTTTAAATGTTAAAGTCCGGGAACCATGTTTGCGTACCAGTATGCAAACGGTTTTACCTGAGTTAGGTCCGGAACGACAGTATGCGTACCCGTTTGTGTTAGAGCACTGCTCGGTCGAACGACAGTATGCGTACCCATTTTCAAGATAATGAAATCTCAAGCTTGTTTGTCAAATTTAGTTGTCAAAACTATATGTCTTGATTTCTAGTCTACTTATAGCTAAGTCTTGGACTAGGATAGTTAAGTGTAATTGAGCTCCAGACTCCACGGTGATCATCTTACGAAGACGAAGAACTACTCAAGAAACGAGTGGAACTTCATCCGACTAAAAGGTATGTGGAGACTTGAACTTCTCTATCACTCAAAAGTCTATCTACTCTATCTCCTACTCTTGAGACAAAAGTCGTATAAGTACATAGTTTTCAATTATACACATTTACTATTTTGAGCCGAGTTTATCTCGCCTATCCATTTCTCGAAATATGTGTTGGTAAGATTTCGCTTTAGACAAGTTCATCTTTACTCGTGACGAATGTCATGATGACATTTCATTATCTTGAAAATCGCGTTAATGAAAAATAGTTTGTGAATAACAACTATATAACATCCTTTAAGAATATTTCAATGATTGGAATGTAGAGTTGAGATTATGCAACCATCTTTGGATATAGGAATATATAGTGTGTTTGCACATTAGTGTACAAATCCATAAACCTAGAACCAAGTGTATGCATATGTTTGTATACGGAATTGGTGAAAGAGACAGGTTAAGTATGCATACTCGTACGCATACTGGCGGAAGTACACGTCCGTGAATATCTGCTGACTTTGGAGTTTACGAACTCTCAACCAGTCACCTAAAGTATGCGTACCCATACGCATACTAGCGAAACTTTTCTACCCGAAATTTTCTGCTGAGTTTGGAAACCAAAACCAACTCAAATCCGGTTACTTAAGTACACATACCCGTACGCATACTTGAGCTGGTTATTTTCTCAAATCGATGGTTCATGAACTTAAACATATAAATTATAAGGAATGAAATCTTTGCAAACCATGGCTATAATGTTCATGAATTGATTCAAATGAATCAAACCGATCAATTGTGTCTATTCATAAAGACCTAAGCAATTGAAAAACTCTCCAACTAGTTCTTTTGAAGTCATTTGAACTAGTTGTGATAAAGATGAATATGGTTGATATGAAAGTGTTCATATGGCTAACCATTGGTTAACTATTGTTGAACCAACTAAGTGTACATGTTTAGGTACGGTTACTCAAACCTAAATAATTACATTTCATTTGTGTATAACAAGCTAAGATTCGATCTAACAGTTGAAAAATATTAGCTTGAATCTAATCAGATTTTCATCTAACGGTGAATATTGAATGCTTTGTTACTAATCTAACATTGATTGCAAACCATGATTTGAAAACTATATAAGGGAGAACTCTAGCAACTGGGAAACCTAATCCCCACACCTCCCGTGTGATACTAGTTGTGTTAAGCTAGAGTCGATTCTCCTTTAACCTTAGGTTTGTTCTAGGGACCCATAGGTTAACGACTTAAAGACTTCTTTGGGATTGTGAAGCCAGACCCAACTACTTCTCTTGTAGTTTAGTGATATGATCTTTCCGAATATATCATAAGAGTACAATCGTAAGATTGGCTTGAAATTATATCTCTGATAGGCAAGATAAAATAAGTCACAAACATCTTTGTCTCATCGTTTGTGATTCCGCAATATCTTGTTTCGCTAGTCGATTAAGATTATTCTGAGGTGATTGATGATTCTAGGTTGTTCTTCGGGGATATAAGTCCGGGTTATTGATTGGTTCTCGTTCACCTTGATTTTATCAAAAGACAGAACAAAAATCGTAGGTTTATCTGTGGGAGACAGATTTATCTATTATCGTCGACTTTTCTGTGTGATGCAAATTTGTTTATTAAAGTCTTCGAATTTGGGTCGTAGTAACTCTTGTTGTGGGTGAGATCATCTAAGGGAATCAAGTGCGTAGCATCCTGCTGGGATCAGAGACATAAGGAACGCAACTGTACCTTGAATCAGTGTGAGATTGATTGGGATTCAAATACAGTCCATATCGAAGTTAATTTGTAGTAGGATAGAGTATTTATCGGCTTTATATAGTGTGGTGTTCAATCTGGACTAGGTCCCGGGGTTTTTCTGCATTTTTGGTTTCCTCGTTAACAAAACTTCTGGTGTTTGTGTTATTTCTTTTTCGCATTATAGTTTGTTATATAATTGAAATATCACAGGTTGTGCGTTAAGATCAATCAATTAGAATATCCAACCTTTGGTTGTTGATTTACATTGATTGACACTTGATCATTGGTCTTTGGTACCGTTCAAGTTAAACTCCTTTTATATTTAATCGGGCTCGCAGATTTCTATTTGCTGATTACGGATTAAATTAAGAGTTAGAGATATTAAAGTCTTTGATATACTTTTTATTAAGATTGAGTCTGATTGTCTAGTTGATTCTCTTAAAAGTATATTGGAGTTAGTCCATACAGATTGCTAATCAAAATATTGGGTGAGGTTGTTAGAACCCCCGCATTTTCAATTGGTATCAAAGAAGTCAAACACGTTCAAGACCTCAAAAGTCTGTGTTTGTGGCGATCTGACTAGATGGACAATAAAGTCTCTATAAACGCCTCACCAAGAATAAATCCTAATCTTAGAGAATGTTCTAAAAAACTTGTTATTCTCCAAAGGAAGTTGGATGAACAAATCCGGATCAACCTTGATCTCATTGCAGAAATTGCAAAGCATGAGGATTTGAAGCCTGTCAAAATTTCTTCAATAAAGTTGAATAAATTCCTTGATTCTTCTCTGAAGGATTGCAGTAAGTCATGTGATAAACGAGGTTTATGCTTTGTGAAACTTAATAGAAGAGAGAACTTCTAAAATAAGATTACTGATGTTGGGCCGTGTATGTTCGATGAATCTCACGATCACCTTCAACATACGTGTACACTTTTTCAGAAAAGTATAAAGGTTGCGAGTAATCTCCACAAGAAAGCTGAACAACTGTTTACTTCTCTAAAAAGGTGTACAATGCTACCAACAAATCCTAAACTGGAAAGTAGTCTTAGTATGAGAGCTTTTTCTTTAAAATCAACATCACCCTTTCAATGGTTTCATGAGTGGTTGTAGCCAATATATGATTGGTGACCTTTCGTGGTTTGTTTCCTCAAGCGACTTTGAAGGAGGACCAGTTACTTTCGGAGATGGGAGTTGTTGCTACATAAGCAAGAAGGGTACAATCAAGCTTCCTGGACTTCCACAAATCCATGATGTGGTATACGTTAAAGGTATGACTGCAAATCTTCTTTCTATTTGTCAAATTGTGACAAAGTCCATAGAGTTGTCTTAAATGAAAATGGATGTGACATTGTAGACAAAACTGGGAAAGTGATTTTTCAGGGAACTCGTGGTAAAAATAACTGTTATTTTCTTGATACTCATTTTAGCAACTGTTGCAACTTGACTAAGATGGAATCTACACATCTTTGGCATGAGCGTTTTGATCACATCAATTATCGTCTCCTAAATAAGACCATTAATAACTTGTTAGAGGCGTTACCAAAATCAATGCAAAGATTGACTGTGTATGTGGTGCCTGTCAAAATGGTAAACAAACAAAAGTTCACCATAAATCATCTCGAGATATTCTCACTAAAGCTCCACTTGATTTAATTCATATGGATCTCTTCGGACCAATTCAACAAACCACTATTGGAGGAAAGAAGTACGCTTTGATTATGGTAGATGATTACACCAGATTCACGTGGTTAGCATTTCTAGTCCATAAGAATGAAACTCTTGGTGAATTTAAGATTATTGTTAATAGGATCCAGAATGAACAAGGTCGCAAACTAAAGAAAATTAGAAGACACTGTGGCACTGAATTCAAGGACATCAAAGTATTTGAATTCTGTGACAAACTGGGGATTATTCAACAATACTCACCACCCATTACTCCTCAAGCCAATGGAGTTGCTGAAAGAAAGAATAAGAACATTCAGGAAATGGCCAAAGTAATGCTCCATAACAAAAACTTACCTCTAAGATTTTGGGGAGAAGATGTTTTCACAGCATGTTACTTGACAAACCGTGTCTACCTACGATCTAAAACCCTAAACACTCCTTATGAGTTGTGGTACAATAGGAAACCCAACTTACACTATCTCGGAGAGTTTGGAAGTAAGTGCTACATCCTAAAAGATCGAGAACAGAGAGGGAAATTTGATATTAAAAGTGATGAAGGTATCTTTCTGGGTATAGTCGTGGTTTTCGAGTTTTTAATCTCAGAACCCAAGTAATGATGGAGACTGCTAACATTATCATTGATGATATTAGTAATTTCCATCATGACATTTCTCCTACTGAGTTGCCTCCAACCGAGACAACCGAGAAGGTCAAAAAAATCCCAGAATTAGTTGAAGTTATTCCTACTGTTACTGATCCTGATTTTTCTAGTGACGAAGATAATAGCACTGATCAGGCTGCTCCTGTCTAACAAGAACGTGTCCCTCCACGAAACCTCTGGGTTCAAAGGAATCATGATCCCAAAAGTATCATTGGAGGAAGAGATTCTACTACAAAGACAATAGGACAATTTCAAAATATGTGCAATTTTGGCTGTTATTTTCACAAGTAGAACCAAGAAATATTGACGAAGCTCTTAGCGATGTCGTATGGGTGAATGCAGTGCATGAAGATTTAAATCAATTTCAAAGACAAGATGTATGGAAGCTTGTACCTTGCCCTCCCAATGTAAATATTGTTGGTACTAAATGGATATTTAAGAACAAGTCCGATGACTTTGGCACTATTATCAGGAACAAAGCAAGACTTGTTGCTCAAGGATATTCACAAATTAAAGGAATAGACTTTGACGAAACCTTCATGTGGCACGCCTTGAGTCCATTAGATTATTTTTAGCTCATGCTTGTTTTCTTAAGGTAAATCTATTTCAAATGGACATCAAATCCGCTTTTTAAAACGGACACTTAAAGGAAGAAGTCTATGTAGCTCAACCTAAGGGATTTGAAAATCCTGATTTCCCTGATCACGTCCTTAAACTTAATAAGGCACTATATGGGTTGAAACAAGCACCTCGTGCCTGGTTCGAAAAACTGACCTAATCTCTTCTTGAGAAAGGTTTTTCGAGAGGAGGAGCTGATAGAACTTACCAAGTGGATGTGAAAAGATGTTGTGATTTCTCAAGTTTATGCAGATGATATCATCTATGGATTAACATCGGAAAAACTTGCAAAATATTTTCAAGTCTCACTTGGAAAGAAGTTTGAAATGAGCAATGTTGGTGAATTAAAATTATTTTTGGGTTTACAAATTCAACAACACAAGGATGGGATTTAATTATCTCAAGAGAAATATGCAAAGGATCTTGTCTCAAGATTCGGCCTTGATAAGTCAACTCCCAAACTGACTCATATGCCTACCACTGGTACATTACATCGGGATGATAAAGGTGTAAATGTAGATCAAAAACTTTATCGATCTATCATTGAAAACCTTTTATATCTTACAACCACTCGACCTGATATTGCTTTTAGTGTTGGTTGTTGTGTTAGGTTTAAGGCGGATCCAAACTCTTTGCATTTTACTAGTGGAAGATGTGATCACTGTCTTGCTATACCTTTCAAATAGAAAAATTGGGTAGTATTCGATTTTTGTAGCACATAATCAGTTACTCAGTCATTTCATTTGTGTCTCTGTTCAGCTTCTCATTTTTGTCGTGCCTTTGGGCTTCACTGAGATCATCCTGCTTTACCATATTCAGTTATGACTTGTAAAATTATCATTTTAACAGGTTTATTATGAATCAATTTCTCTTTTATCTAATAGAGTAAACATGTGAGAGTGGTGATATCTCTTTCTGACCGATTCTTACTGATGCGCTACTTAGCTTATTTTTATAAAGCCTGACAGATGTCAATTTTTGTAAGGTTACTACGTTGTCAGCCAGAAATTGAAGCATATTATGCGTCTTCCTTTTGCTACTATTACATATTAGTTACTGATTCTAATTATGTTTTCTAGATTTTTTATTTGACTATTTTGTAGGGAGCTACTAAGTGGAGAGAAGGAAGGATAAATCCAATTCCCAACTGATACGAGACTCTTGACTGATCCGGTTATCCGTCCCCTTGTTGACAAATGTGCAGAGGTTTGTTTTCTGTCATTCACTAGTATCCATCACCATCTTTCTTAGAAATAATTATGCTTAATGTTGAGTATGAAACACTTAAAGATATTAGAATAGAGGATGAAGATGAATACATGGATTAGGATGTATGTCCTTTGTCAATTCACTATCCTAGTAATATCTTGAATTGTTTTCTAGTGAATCTCCATCCTCTCAAAATCAATCTTCAAGACAATTTATTGAATCTCCATTTACAAATCAATTTCCAAACTCGTTTAACGTCCCTTATGGTATCCCTTTTTCACAAGGATATTCACCTAGTAGGAACCCAACTACAATACTTGGGTCTTCGTTTGGTGGATTAAACAATACTAGTACTTGAATTGATAAACGTACGTCAAAAGGGGCATTTAGACCAAGCACACACGCAACTCTATCATCCCAAGATTCCCGAATGAGCGATATGGACACTAAACTTATTAATTATCTACAAAAATCCCGAATGATAATCGTACCTCGCCAACAACAACAAAATGAATTTATGGAGAGGTTGTTTGCAACAATACAACAAAAAATTGAACAGACTCAAGCGAGAGAGGAAAGGGAAATAATAAAAATGGATCTTGATAAGCTGTTTCCAAACACAAAACCATACTTCGAATGAATTATAACATAAAGCCATTTTGGCTAAGCAGATGAGAATTCACGAACCTCCGTTATTATCATCATCTTCATCACAACTAAACATGTTCTATTTTTAATAAAAAGTTAGTTATTGAGGTTAGTTTTGTTGGACGACCGAAGGGAGTCCTTCTATGTGTTCACTATGGGGGCCAAAATGTAATTGCACGCAACGTTTTTTTTTCCATGGTAAAAATTGAACGCCGATTGGTCTTTATTCCACGAAATTGGATCGGGAATCGGAGAGTCATCAACCCCCGCAGTGGTTAGGCGCAATCAAAACGATCGGAAGTCGAGCCGTTTGACGGTAATTGCTGCGTGAAAATGGCAAAAAAAACGTCACCTATACTTTTAGTTTAGATCATGACCGTTGATTACCAGCAAAATCCAGCCACATGATCTAAAGCTGCCGTTGTTATTACAAAATTGTTACACAAAACTGTTACAAAATAAGATCATATAAATGTTACTCTTATAATTGTTATTAAACTAACGTTACAAAATGTTCCAAATACTGTTACAAAACTGTCACAAAAACCCATCCCCTTACAATTCCACCGTACCACTCCCAAACTTCGGTCGGCCCTCAGTAAACAAAATTTATAAGTGACGTTGGATGAGCTAACGCGCAACAAACAAAATTCAAGTTTCAATGTTTTCATTAAAGTTTTGTTTCGATGTTCCAAGTCCATGATGGCAATTAAATGGTCCATTCTGTGAATTGGTCATCTCTAGGGAATTTTCTCTCCTTATGACTGAACTGTGTTTGTGGAGAGACTAGCACAAAAAAGGTGGTAGCTCTCTGAGTCCACCAATCAAAGAAGTCCTCACCTGTTGGATTACTAGCTACTTTAGAAATACTAAGATCTGAACGCAAATTTTTGTTTGATTGAGATCACAAAGACTGGGAAAATAAGAATTCTCACCACTGTGATTACTCCAAGAAACCAATTAAAGAGATAAACAAACTCAGTTATTACTGCAGTTTTGGGAGTTAATTTCTGCACGTGACCTATGATCATCACATTTCAAAACTATTTTATTTTTTATCTTCCATTGTCGATCCCACTATACTACATCAGGTGATGACATCAATGACTCGAGTTTTACAAGATAATAACATCCGGACATTTATAAGTTGTACACTTTCCGTATCTATTATATAGGCGGATTTTTATTGTTATTTGCCCGACTAGATAGACGGAGTCTTATTCTTAAAATAATTGTTCTCACAAATACCCTTACTTATTGTATATAGAAAATTGTGTTAGTAATAAGATCAAGGGTAAAACAAAAAAAGACATGAAAAATAATAAATTCAAGTAATATAAGAGAATTGGTCCCTCCACCTATATATGTGGTACGGAGGAAGTAATAAGAGCTTCCCCAATGGCATGTGTGTGGAGATAAATGTCAAAGTCCACCTAAAATGCACGTTCATTTTCTTTAAAATCATTCTCCAACCCGGATGTCATAAATCAATGTATGCATGATTTTAGGTAGAAAATGTCAAGGGGAATGTCTAGTTTCCCACATTCCCCTTGACAGTGTCTACCATTTTAGTCAGCCTTTTTAAATTAAAAATATATTCTATTTACTGAAAATAATTCTAATACAACAAATAATCATTTTTAGATCTAATAAAATTTTAAAATTACTAAACATAAAATTTACATTTAATAAGAAGATGATCAAAAACAACACTATTGGAGATTAATAACTTTCTCCACCTAAACTTAAAGATAATTTCGAATAAAGATGTCTTGTTTGTGTTGCCACATAGGAAATACACATAACAACCATTGGAAAAGCTCTAACCCTACTTTTAATTTTAATATTAATGATTTCGTTAAATATTGGTTTAAGAAGTTTACCTCCATATATCAACAACCGACTATATATTGAAGATATAGGAATCATGTTACACGTATTATATCATTCATGTAGGTTCTTTCCTAGAATCGGATGATGTTTTAACTTTTTCAAAAAAAACTAAATTGATGATATGTCTTTTATTATACCTAATATTATTTATGGTTGAAGGAAATACTAAAAATTCTTTAATAGCCTGACAAGTTCCTTGATGCACACATGTATTTCTATATCAAACAACAAAAATATATGTAAATCATCTTGTGTGCTTTAAGTACATTGAACATATACTGAACCCAAAATTTTATATTCGCTATGTATACCTCTCTATACTGATAACTTCGGCCGTATATCAATAATTTTGTGAATTCCTTAGTATAGAGAAGTTCTAATGTATATATTTGGCCGGATTTATATCCGGCGGACCGCATATATTCACTGATTCAAACAACTTCGCATTAATCTCATTTGGATGAGCTTCGATGCAATCATTAGAGATTATTGCTTTCTTGAAATGGAAATTGGTTTAAGGCGAAAAGACATCGCAGCTGGTGAATACTTCCAATGATTCAATGAAATCAACAACATTAAATATGTTACTTAGAATTTCACCGTTGAAACCAGCAATGGAACCACTAGATAAGTCATTTGGAATGAAATGGATCCATTACCGGATTCCTCGGTGAAATGCTTAGTACCTGATTTAATGCTTAATACTCTGTAGCTCAGTTGCAGCTGCTGAAGACAACATTCAACGCTCTCTGTAGTAAGGCCATTGTTACTACTTTTGCTAATGTGTAGTGAAATAGTGAGAATTGGTGTTGAGACTAGTGAATGTTACGAAACATTTAGTCCGCAGACCTTGTAATTAAAAAAAGCTATGATATTTTGGAATGAGGCAGGGAAGTTATTTATACTGGAGTATTATTTTTGAACAGACAACTATAAATCATGATTTTTGTTATAGGGAAAGCTAAATCGTATTGGGAAAGCTGACTTTTTCTCAAATGAAGGTGACCAAAGATTAAGTTGGGTGGTAATAAAAACTTCTTTTCTCTTCGTCAATTCTCGACCACTGTTTAGTATTTTAACCAAGAACTTCTCTTTCCCCCAGAATTGAGTGGGTACAAGTAATTGATACTCCACAATTGCCCATGTAGACCCACTATTGCATGTTAAAATGATTATGAACCATAATATTGGGCATACCAAAATCTTCCAAGGCATACTGAATGAAGACAAAAAAGGTTGTGAAATAGTAAAATCAGATAACCTCTTAACCCAAATTTTTTTAATGGAAAATCTGCCCTTTATGTATTAGTGTTAATAATCTTGATTAGTGATTAAATATTTTGTTTAGTGATTAAAATAATTTTCAGAATTACAAGAGTTGTTTAGATGAAAAATTTGAGGAAAAAAAATCAAAGTTTTGGTTTGGTTAAGAAGGAGAGAAAGAGAAGGAGAAAGTGAGAAAATTCTAATTCTTGATTCAATGGAGGATGAGGAGGGTCATCATTCATCTAAAAAACCTAGGAAAATACATATCAACAACAACAATGATCCAGAAATGGCTGATTTCTTAGATTATGAGAATGATTTTACACCCACTCAAACTCAAGCTCAAACTCAAACACAAACCCAAGATGATGATTTTTATGAGCCAAATCCTGATGATGAAGACATTGATGAGGAACTCAATGCTTCTAATACACAGGTACACTTATATCCTATACTTAATCTCACTTCTATAGCTCTCAATTATCAAAAGTTAGGTTTTTTGAATCATGGTTCGGCGAAACAGGTTGAGGTTCGGCTCACATCTATGAGCCGAATCTACCAATTGATGAACGGTTCGGCTTACTGAATCTGTTTACTGCATGCGCCGAACCTATAATTTCCAATTCCAACCCTTTTGCTAGACACTAGTTCGGCTTATATGAAAGTTTCATAGTAAGCCGAACAACATCCTGAATAGCCCGGAAAAGAATCATTACTAATTCGGCTTATATATCCAAAATTGTATGTGCCGAACATAATTTTTTAATTTCTGGGTTCAAATATTGTTACTAGTTCGGCACATATGGAGAATATCGTATCAGCCGAAACCTCTTATGCTCAAGGTTCGGCACATAATATGATTATCGTCTGAGCCGAATATGAATTTGTTAATTTTTGGGTTAAAATATTGTTCGTGGTTCGGCACATATTGAGGATATCGTATAAGCCGAAACCTGTAAATGTTTATAGTTCGGCACATAATGTGATTATCGAATGCGCCGAACCTTGTTATTATATTCCCTTTCTAGTGTTTAACCTTGTGATATTCTTTGTAGATCGTGCTTGGACCAATGGAAAATCAACCTGATCCAGTAGACATAATTCACGAGGATACCAAAGGATCACTTCCAAAATGATTTGGTATGTAAGAACCTTTTCTTTACCTTAATGTTGTCGGAATATTCCAAAGTTTTTCTTACAAATTACTTGTTTTGGAATGAACGTAGATATGGAAAACTAAACCAGAAGTTCTGGATTGGCTTGAGGAATACGCGATGAAGATAAATTGTGTACTAGTTAAAGGACAACAAAGCCGATGGGATCGGTTTGAAATGATTTGTGAGCGTAGTGGAACCGGCGCTAGCAAGGTTAAAAAGGGTACTGTATACGTTGGGAAGACCGGGAGAAAGAATATGACGAAGACGAAGAAAAGAAATTTCCCTTTCAAGATCGTTTTTCAACCTCAAGAATAAGTCCATGAACAAAGAAGATCAATATCGGATAATGAATTAGATCTTATGTTCAACGTTGGATAAGAATATTGGATACCAAGGTCCATATTAAACTCATTAAAATCAATTAGATCTTATCTTCAACTTCAAGAGAATGAAAAGAAAAACACAACGCAAAAATAATGAGGTCATTCCGACATCAGACGAAAAAGTTATGGCCAAAACAAGATCGAAAAACTTGAGTGTGCAAAGAGAAGGTTCGGCTGATAACTCAACAACACGAGCTAGCCAAACCTAGAGCCTGCAAATCAATATTTTCGAAGTGTTTACGGAGAGAGGTTCGGCTTGAAAGTGATCTAATCGAGTCAGCCGAACCTGATAACTACATGGGGTAAATTTCACTTCTCAGGTTCGGCCGGGAAGGTTTGCAAGGTATTAGCTGAACCTGACACTGTTCTGGGACGTATTCAATACACATTTTGGGGTTCGGCTAAAAATTGACATTTACGGTTTAGCCGAACTGTTCATAGACACTTTCAGGGTAAAACTTCATGAACAGTTCGGCTCAAAACTCAACTCAATTATCAGCCGAACCCGCTACTGTAATCTTCAAAAACCCTAAGTTTTTAGCAATTTAACCCATTCAATCCATGAAAAACAACAAATAAAAGATTGGGTTTGTAGGGGATACCTTCTTATCCTCATTTCAGTATTTGGAGTTTCAAATGGTTGAATTTCCGATTCAATTTCTGGTTCAAAATTATAGTTTTTATACCTTCATCTTCAATTGATTCTTCTTATTTAATTCATGGATTGGAAGAGGATTTAGAACACCTGACGTTTGCTTTTTTCTATGTACGATCTATTATATAGTTCAATTTAACCGATGATCGAAATTTCACGAATCGATAATTAATTACAGTGATGAAAAAAATAATCCGAGAGAAAAGGAAGGTGGTTTAGCTGGAGGAAGAAGAAGAGATGTTTAGGATAGTTTATTTTTTGATTTTAGGTTCAAGGATATATAGGTAATTGAACTACTCAATAGACACCCCTTATAAGGTCACCTAGGATGGGAAAACTATTTTGTATTCCTTGAAAGTTTTTGGTATGCCTAAAATAATAGTTCATGATTATTGCCCCAATGAACCTTGATTTGACTGGTGACCCACGAAACTCAATCTAGATTACAAAACAAAGCTCGGCTAAGATAGACTAGTTAAAGAGCGGCTGAGATTTATCTAGAAGGAATAAACCTATGACCATGATTTTTTCAACTAACCATTGGAAATACTTTATTAATTAGTGTCATATCAATTGCTCATGATGAATAATTAATTAATTTTTGATGATAAATGTTCATTTAATAAATCTAATAAATACATTTATTTATTAAA
Organism: Papaver somniferum; assembly: GCF_003573695.1. NCBI lineage: Eukaryota > Viridiplantae > Streptophyta > Magnoliopsida > Ranunculales > Papaveraceae > Papaver > Papaver somniferum. Next base: position 20,401,152 of record NW_020618825.1, on the reverse strand, counting down.
AAATAAGCTTATTAAAAACTATATATATATATATATATTAATAGGTAAAGAATTTGGTGCTGGAGAGTTTCGAACTCAGGTAACTGGTATCATCACTCAATGACTTTACCACTATACTACAATGACCACGGTTAAAAATTATATTAATAATTTTTAACGGTGGTAGTGAAAGAAGCAGTGGGTGGTGGAAACAGTGGCGGATATTTGTGAGTGGTGGAGGTGGTAACATTACTGGTGGTGGAAAAAATAGTGGACGTGGCTAGTTTTTACGTACGGTGGTGGATGTTAGTATATAGTAGTGGATAACAATAGTTTGTGTCTTTACAAAATGGGCAACATTTTATTGTGATAGATGTATTTGGTTGTTTTTAGCACAACAGGTAAGGACAAAACACAAATAATATGATTATGACTGCTTGATCACCCAAATGGGATCCCAGCTATTTATAATACCCGATCGAATAAATCACGGTTTTTAGTATTAAAATAAAATTGATTATATTTCCGGAATATAAAACAAAATTCGGACAAGTTAGGCTAGATAAAGAACGGTCAAATTTATACTTGCAGAACATAAATTTTCAGAATATAAAACCAAGTTTGGACAAGTTAGGCTAGATAAAGAACGATCAAATTTATACTTGCAGAACATAAATTTACCGCTATAAATGATCACGTTTAATTAAAATGTTGATATTTGAATTGATATTCATAATAAATGTTTCTTTAATTAATCAAATGAATATATTTTTGTTGATACACAATAAATGTATTTGATATTAATCATATCAGTAAGCATTAATGGTGATTGTGATGGTGGGTAGTGGTGGGAATAATGGTGGTGGGTATTGGTGAGACTGGTGGAGTGGTGACGATAATGTGGTGGTGGAAGAAGTAGTGGTACTATAGTGAGAAAAGGGGTCCTAAGGTAGGTAAATTATTTAGTCACCCTTGGTTAATTTTTCTTTGTTTTTTTAAATTTGATTTTAGTTTTTAAATTACTTTTTTTTTTTTAAATTAAAACAATTTTTAAAGGGCAGATTTTTCCAAAAAAGAAGATGTTGTTATTTTAAGTTTTGCCGGGTAGGGGGAAGGAAGAAAAATGAAACCTATAAATTTTTTGACCAAACAGAAGGCTACACGCGAATTAGTTTTATTCGGTTCAGTTTCTCACATCTCTCTTTATTCCCCTTTATTTCTCCCCTACTTCATGGGACTATGCAAGGCCATGCATGAATTAATTGTAACTGATTCAGTTTCTCACATGTCTCTTTATTCCCCCTTTTTGTCATGATTTCTGTTTTTGCCATTTTTCCCCAACTTCGTATGTAATTATGCATGGTTGAGAAATAGTTCATGATAATAGGTACAAAGAGACAAGAAAATAAATTGATCAAGAATTAAGTATTATTTATAAATTTTAGGAAAATGAATAGACACAAATCTATGTAAATTGGGAACCTAACAATTTATATCAAAGAGAAAAATTAAATTCTAATGCTAACAGATTTTGCAAGATTAATCTAATTGATTTTAAAGTAATTTTAGGTGTTTTTAGTTTTGTTACAAGTTTGGTAAATGACCTTTGATGATATTTTTTTGAAGTAGTGAACGAAGTAATGTTCTACTGCATAGGATTTTCTCTAACGATTAACTATGTTTGTCCCAAAGGGTTATATGACTTATACACAATATTAAAAGATTCGAGGACTAGGACATGTTTATTAATCAGCACTTCAAAACATTTAGGCCTGGATCGATTGGTTCGATTCTTCTCAGACAATTACGACATGTATGAATCGATGGATACATTTGAAATACACAATTACGGCACGGGTTGAGACCTAGTGATTATATAGGATATGTAGGAGATTTATATTTATTACTAATCGAAAAATGTAAAAACCCTCATTATTAATTATGGAGATCAAAAAGAACAAATTGATTAATTACACTATTAATCTTAATATTCTGTTCAAAAATGCAATTTTATGTGACATGGGAAACTCAAGAAAGTGAAATATGATGATCGGTTGATCTACAATGAAAGATAAGTTGATCAAACAATTGTATTCAACATGCCCACCAGACGATTTTTCTTTTCCTGAAGCAAAGACAATGTTGATCATGGTGATTGTGGTAGGGATCTGAGAAGATAACTAAAAGTTAGGAACGTTTTATGTTTCCGCCTTTAACAACTGCAAGCCAATCCTACATGACCAAAAGTCAATTTTCCCTCATAAGTTTTATCTTTCCCTATAACAGAAATCAAAATTATTTATTCCGGATAAAAAACGGATTCTCGTTGGTACGGAGGACATTATACAGCCGAATTTAAAACGTGAAAATTACAGACACACCCATTATTAAGAGTTTGGTCACTGTGAAACCCACCGACAAAATAGTTCAGGCGCGCACTCAATTTTGGTGAAAAAATTTCTCCCAAACCCATAGTTTATAAAATTAGGTTTCCGTTTTTTTTTTGTTCTTCTTTGATTCCTTTTCTTCTTCCTCTCCCCTCTACTGTTCGATTTGATTTTTGAAAGAATGTTTGTCCCATCAAGGATTTAAGTACCACAAGAGGAATCTGGTTCCCTACTATAAACATGGAGGAAACTGCGACCCTTATCATTGTTGTCGTTTCTGGTGTCCTTGCTCGTTTGTCATGCTCTTCACGTCCAAGTACGCCTTTAGAAATAAACAACGGGAAATCAAGAAGGTGATCTTGTTTTTCAGAGCCACCGCTAGACACTGATAATGCTACTTACAGCATAAAACAACCATCGATGATCAACATCCATATAAAATCTTTGCGACAGAGATCCATAGATTCTTCTCCACCATAGAGTTCCCGACTCTCTTCTTCCACTTTTTGTACTGCTTCGAAGTAGAGACGAACTGTTTCTGGTTCTCTCTTCCAAAAATACATGGAAAAACATCAATTCTCCAAACATTAATCACAAATTTGAAGGACAATGAGGTTTAGGTAATCGTATTGGAACAACAGTCAAAGTTGCGTTCTTACAAAAGGCTGGAGTCGATTGTGAAGGAGAAGGGTCTGAAAGATGGGTACTTCGTTAGTTTTCAAAGATCAACGGGGCAAGACAAACAGCTTTACATCAATTTGAAGCCAAGGATTAATAACGTTAATCCTGTTCTAGAAATCATGACGGGTTTAGCTCAATAAGTATTAAGTGTTAATATCCCAGTAGTACAAGCTGGTCAGCAAGTGGTTAGATTATTTGGGGTTAACATTTTTAATTAAACTTCCTGTTGTTGTTATGGATAGATGCAATAGTAGTAAAAGGAGGAGAGAAAATGATCAAGTTGATAAGTCATTATCATCTTCTACAGAGTATCATTGTAAGAAACAGTGTGTTGTAGGAGCTTTATAGCATTTTTCATCATTATTTCTGTTTTGGTGGAGTTTCTAGTATTCGTGGAATCGATGCTGAGATGGGGAATCGATGGGTTTTAGTGGTGTTAATTTGAATGATTGAGAGAAATTTAGAAGTTACGGTTTGATATTGAAAAATATATGGGTGTGAATAGTGATTCAGTTTTGAAAATGGTTGCATAACATGTTATGTATCTACAAAAGTTGTTGCAGAACTTGTTATGCAGTCCCGAAAATAGTTGCATAACACGTTATGCAGCTACTTTTTTTCTTAGTATTGAAACCAAAAAAACATAAGGTTGCATAACTTGTCACGCACCTACAGTAATATCTACATAACATGTTATGCAGTCGTGAAAATGGATGCATAACCTGTTATGCATCCGAAAATATGACTGCTTAATGTATTATGCATCGAGAAAATTGTTGCACAATCTTTTACGCATCGAGAAAATAGATGCAGAACCTGATATGCATCCATATTATGCATCAATATTTTTATGTACGCACTAAAATCAACCAAAACAATGATTACATAACTTATTATAGATGGATAATTTGTTATGCAGTCGAGAAAATGGTTGCATAATTCGTTATGCGTTTGCAGAATGTGTTATGCATCTTTTTTGGTGGCTGCATAATGGTTATGTATCAACTTTTCGACAATCTTGCTTAATATGATGATCATCTCCGATTTTTTCGTGAAAACAAAAATTTGATATTCTTGTTTGTACTCGTTGCGTAGCTCTCTTAAAAAGATATCCAACGATATAAAGTTTGTAAAATTCCAATGCGCGGATCTTTAGATATGTTATATCCAAGTTGCGTTGTCAATTATACCCCTAATGCATAACCCGTCATGCAGAAAATTTAAATAATTTCATATAATTATGGGTGTCACGGAGCTAAAAATTAATTGTGGGCCTGACAGCCAGAACATTATTTTCTTTGGGCCTGCGCCTAATTTTCCCATTTAAAACTTGAGGAGGGCATCTCCCATATGTGGGCCATAGCTCTAGGCCAAGTGTCTTTTTTGAGGTATGGGCTGCTGCTGTAGGATGCCCAACCAAGGTTCGAAAAACGGGTCACGGCCCAGGTCACAGGTACTAGGCGTGACCGTTATAACGTGTTTTGACGGGTGTGAGCACGTTTTGGGTCAAAAACGCGTTATATAGGAATAAAACGCCTTTTTTGATGTTTTTTTAAAATAACGGGTGTGATAACGGTTAAATAAGAAAAATAAATAATTTGTGATCTGAATTTCCTATGTAACGGTAATTACAGCTGTGAAAACGGTTACAACGGGTCTAAATAACGTTGTTACTAATGATATTCCCTTCAATGTGGCCAACTCAACTCAGTACCACGAGGCATTCAATGCAGTTGCAAATTTCGGAAAATCATACAGAGCTCCGTCTTCCTATAAGTTGTCGAACCCATTATTAAGGCAGGAAAAACAAAGGATTCAGAAGGATGTGGTGTCGGTCCAACGAAATTATTGGAGAGAGTATGGGTGTACACTCATGTCAGATGGTTGGAAAAACAAAATAACCATACGATTGTAAACTTCTTAGTTTACAGTGGCCATGGGACAACATTTTTGAAAAGCGTTGACATCGAGCATAATCGGTTGACAGCAGAGTATTTGATGAGTTTGTTCAGACCGGTTATAGAAGATATTGGTCCGACAAATATTGTTCAAATAGTAACTGATCAAGGATCCCAATTCAAAGCCGCAGGTAACTATTACAACTTAATTTAATTACAGTTGTTTATTTTTATATATTATTAATTCATTTCTCATTTTGTTTTAATAGGTATGAGACTGGCCATAGAGTATGGTACATTTTTTGGGTACCTTGTGCAGCTCATGTGTTGGATTTAATGTTGGAAGATACTGAAAAGTTCCCCTTTGTTAAAGGTGTGATTTCAGAAGCTAGAAAAATCAGTAAATTTATTTATAATCATACTTGGGTTCTTGCTAGATTCAGACAACATTCTGGGGGACGCAATCTATTGCGCCCTGGCTTAACAAGGTTTGCGACAAATTTTATCGCAATCAAAAGTATCATTGATCAACGTAATGCAATCGAGAGTCTTTTTGTAGACCAAGAATTTGTGAACTCGCCAGAAGGAAAAACTCGTACGGCTAAAGATGTGAAAAACATTATTTTGAATGAGATGTTTTGGCACACATGCCAAAATGCATGCATGATGGTTGGTCCTTTATTGAAAATGATCCGTTTCTTGGATTCAGATAAACCTACCATGGGTTATTTGTTTCATGCACTTGCTACATGTGTGGAAACTATAGAAAGGGGTTTGGGTAAAACTCGAAATAATTCTATTGTAGGTGTGATTAACCGACGATGGAAAGATCAGTTGAGTTCTCCTCTTCATGCTGCAGCGCATTTTCTGAATCCATATTATATCTACAACCCAACAGCCAATCTCATCAACAATGAAATTTCTCAGCCCCAAATTTGTCTCAGTGAAGTTATATCAAAAATGATTAGTAGCCCTCAAGAACAAGCGACATGCATGCTAGAGGTGTGAATTTTTATTAACAATTAATTTCGTAATTATATGAATTTCTATTCACAGTTTTTGATATTTTTAGGCGGGAAGAATGCAAATGATGCAAGGCCAATTTGCATCACCATCAGCAAGATTGGCTGCTCTGCAAGGTGATCCTGTAAGCTGGTGGTTGTCATACGGTGCTCAGTTTCCATCACTCCAGAGGATCGCGGTAAAGATACTAAGCCAGACAAACACATCGTCTGGATCCGAGAGGAATTGGAGTGTGTTTGAAAGAATTCACACCAAACTACGCAACCGTTTAGTTTCGTCAAGAATAAACGATTTGGTATATGTTCAGTACAATTTAAGATTGGAGCAGCAAAGAGTTCAAGGTAAAGCAAAGCGACATAACATCGATGTCCACGATGTTCATAGCCTGCTGACAGATGAAAATATGCTTGATTGGATAGCAGGGGATGATGAAACACCAGTTTTAACTCAGGAAGAACATTGGTTAAATGAATTGGAAGAGGAAGCAGCTAATAATCCAGAGCCTCTCCCTCCACCATACGAATGGAATGATCCAGAAGTTGAAATCTCATATCAAAGGTTGCCAGTGAGTAACTTTGTTTATGACTTTGGTAACCTAACATTTGGAGACAATACACAAGGTCATGAAAATGAAAATCCCATATACAATTCTCATTACACTGAAGATCGTCCAGAAGAAGATACCCGAGGAATTAATGAAGAGTATAATTCCAATATTAATATCAATAATGAAGTAGATAATCGTAATGATAATGAGGAAGATGACTATGGTTATGAAGATGACGATACTGTTAACTACGACAGCCAAATGCATTACGCGAACCAATATGAGGCGGAGGAAGAGGAGGAGGAATTAACTGAGAATCATCGAGAAAACAGAAAATACTTGAATAAGTCGAAAAAAAATGCCGGTACAAGTTGGTTTGTCTAAGTTTAAAATTTCAAGCACTACTGTCACTAGGTTACTTATTGTAAGTTTATAAAATTTGAAGTGTTTAATGATTATTTATGAAATTTTAGTTGTAAGTTTGAAATTAAAAATTGTATAAGAATTTCTCCAACTCAAATTTTTTTTCCTTAAAAACGGGTTTAACCGGTATGAAAACGGAAAATACGGTGTAAAAAACGTGTGTTAAAATGTTATTTAGAAGAAAAAAACTGAAATATTAATTTTAGAAAAACGGTAATCACAGGTGTGAAAACGGTTATAACGGGTCTAAATAATGCCATTTTTTCCTATTTATCGGTGTTATTTAGGTAAACGTGTTGGTGAGCCTCACGGGCACGGTATATGGGCATGAGCGTTATAACGGACATTTTTTCGGAAAAAACGGCCGTTTTTCAAACCTTGTGCCCAACTAATAGTCCCACGTGGGCTATCTGCTAACCAACGATATTTGAATTTTAAACTAGAAACCATAGTTCCGGAAAATGACGCCGGACCCAAAGAAACTTAACTTAAAATCACGTACGGTGCATGTTTGCTTGGGGAAAGGATAAATATAATTGCAATTTGTAAGGCAACCGTGCTTAAGGGAAGGATCCGTTCATACTCCACTAGCTAAAAGTATGGAAATCATTGCATTTAACCACAATTTAATCATTTCAGGAAAAAAAAAAGTGGATTATGAATTACTAAAGCATACAACCACTCAATTAATTATGCCACCACCGAGAAATAAAAGTAGGAAAATGCAGTAACTTCCATTTGAATCATAATTGAGCTTTTTAATTTAATTTTTTTTTTTAGAAAGAAAGGGGAAAAATATTATTGAAAGGAGAAAAATCGACCACAGTCTAGTACAGAGATCGAAGAGTCTCAACCCAGCTAATTAAAAGTTTCTATTAATTGAAGCTTCCCAATTATTTACAAGATCAATAAATCAGTCTGAACCAATTCCTTACTGACCCCCATTCAAACACAAGACTTTTAACCTCTACAATGATCCAATCTTGCTGCCTGGATCTTTTCTTTGCCTTTGTTATTTTGTTCCCCTCTAGCCATATTGTTCATGTAATGGCAAAAGGAAACATCAGCCAAACATTTTATTTTTAGCAATGGTTTTGTGTTGACTAGATCTTCAATCTTTGAACTGATCTCTGGCATTGTCTTTGTGTATCCAGTTTGCATCCATTCTTGAGTTGAACTATCTCCATATAGCTTTTGAGAAGCTGCAGTTTAATAGTATATGATCCACAATTTCAATTTCTCCATTTGCACAAACAACACTTAGTAGAGTTAAGCTGACCACTCTTTTTGAGATGATTATCGATAGTGGAAATTGCATTATGTATTGCCAACCATGCAAAGTGTTGTGCCTTTGGAGGAATGTGTTTTCTCCAGATGTATTTGAAAGAAGATGAGCTGGAAGTTTGGAGATTTGACTTTGCCATTGGTAGTTGAAGTTGTTCTCAAGGGCAGTAAGGTCTGGAGGAGCACCAATTAAGATGAGAATGTCATTTAGTTGAGTTAACACTTATAGAGAAGGATTCTCTATGAGTTGAATTGTCTAAGTACCTTGCTGAATCAAATCTGCTACTTTTGTCCGCTTCTGTTTTGTGGCTTTGAATGTTTTTTTGTGAGTTTCTTTTCATCAAATGACTCATTTTCAAGCATATAAACAAAGTTTGACCTTAGTTCCACAAACTATGGAGAATTTATAATTCAATTGAACTAATCCTTTTGCATTCTATATTTCTTTCCAAAAGCGCCTCCCATACGTTGAAGTGTATTCTTTAGGCCATTTATCATTCTTGTATGACATAGTTCTCAATTGTACTATCTTCCTCCGTAGAATGTGTTTTTCTTGAGTGTATCTCCAGTTCCATTTGGACACAAGAGCTACATCTGTAGCCTTGAGATTGCTTGTATATACCTAAACCTCCCAACTCCTTAAGTAAGCAACATCTATCCGAAACATTAATCCATCATATTTTATTTTTGGCTCTAGTTGAACCCCATAGAAAGTCTCTCATGAGCTTTGACATTTGTTTTTCTACACTGCCTGACATTTGAAGGAGTGACATGAAGTACGCATGAAGGCTTGCCAGCACACTATTGATGAGGATAATTCTTCTAGCTCTTGATAGGAATTTTCTTTTCCAGATTGCAAGATTTTTCTGAATTTTTTCAAGCACACACTCCCATATGCTTGTTTGCTTCACTATAGATCCAAGAAGAATACCAGGTATTTTAACGGAAGAGACTTTATCTACCAGTTGAGAATCTTAGAGATTTCATGCACTTTCTGATCTGCTCCAATACTAATTATTGTACTTTCTCTAGATTCACCCTCAAACCAGTTATAGCTCCAATACCAGCGCAACAACTTTTCAATAATCGAGCAATTTCACTTTCTCTTAATATGCACCCATGAATAATAATATCTTATCGGCAGCATGTGCAGCTTCTGTGGTTCCGAATATGATGGTGCCAGCTGATGATGTTGCTGCAGGAGCCCGTATAGCCACTCCTTTGACTGCCAAATTGCTGCTTAAAGCTGAAAAATCTGAATTGAGTTTATTAATGGAGAAAACAACTTCTTTTGAGTTTTCCTTAAACTCCTCTTTAATCTTTCTTTATGCTAATTGACTTCATACTACAAGAAATGGTGATGAAGGTCTTGATGGAAACGAAGAAACAACAACTACTACTAATTATGCTAGGCCTAACCTCTCGGAAATTATGCCACTGACTTCCATACCTACAATAAATATGAGAATTTATCATGATTCTTTAGTTTCGATAATAGTGAAAGCTTGTGAAGATTTTGGTTTCTTTCAACCTGTGACGTTTACAAGAAAATGGATGTTTCCATGGCCTTCTTTCGTTTACCTTTTCAAGAAAAAGGCAATTTTATACTCCTCCAATCACTTCAAAAGATAAAGGTAGAAGAATCTGTTATTTTTTTATTACTTAAATGGTGATACAACTCATCCCATATACAGAGCTCAATATTCTCAACATGGAAACGACCCATAAACTAGGAAACAAGGTGAATATCTATCCCATAGAATGTAAAATCCCCCTCAATTTGGTGCATATATATCACACATGCCCAGCTTGTCCAGAAAATTTAAGTACTGGTTACTCGATATTACTGAGTGAGTAAGGATACCAGCAAGCTCATCTTTAGAAAGAGTCGATGGAAACTCAATAATTTTGTTGTGCACCTTCTCTTTGATAAGAAAATACATCAACCTCCACATGCTTAATACGCTTATATTGTACAGGTTTATGAGAAATATCACGTTTAGCTTTATTGTCTCAATACAAAAGAATAGGTTCTTTAAGGGGAAACCCCAAATCTCTAAAAATAATCTTTAACTAAATTTTTTGGCATATATCATTTTCCGCACCTTTAAATTTAGCCTCTGCACTTGAACGTGTAAAAAAATAATCTTATTTTTTCACTTTTTCATACTAGGTTACCACCCACAAAGGTAAAGTAGCCGGCAATAGAACGCCTTCCATCTATTTCTCCTATATAGTCTGAATCTGTATATGCCACAATTCCTTCATAATTTTCTTTTTCAGAGAATAGAATCCCTTTTCCAGGAGCAGTCTTCAAATACTGCAAAATGCGTATAACTGCATTGATGTGTTGCTCTCCCGGATTGTTCATAAATTGTCTAACAACACTAACTACATAAGAAAGATCTGGCTTCTTGTGTGACAGAAAAATCTTTCCTATCTTCCTTTATAAACAAGTACTTGATCAGGTTCAATACACAGTTTCACCCTTTCTTCCACGGGTGTATGAACTGGTTTACATGCTGATATGCCTACTTCTTGTAATAAATCAAGGGTATATTTCTTTATGACAAGAAAATCCCCTTATCGAGATACTTTAATTGCAAGAAAATATTTCAATGAACTAAGCTCTTTCGTTTGATATTCTTTAGATAAGTAGTTCTGCAGAGAACTCCTCTCTTCTGGACCATTTCACTATTATATTATCCACATGTATGATGAGAGCTGCAATTTTATCTTTCATTTTCTTTATGAATAAAGTATGATCAGAATTACTTTGTTGATATCCAAAGTTCCTCATAGACTTGGTTAATCTTCCAAACCATGCTTTTGGATATTTTTTCAGTTCATACAATGATTTGTTCAACTTACACACATTTATACTATGGATGGAGAAATCATAGTACCTGGCAGAAGCTCCATGTATACTTGTTTCAGATAATTCACCATAAAATAAAGGCAACTTTTACATCGAACTGTTATAAAGGCCAACCCAAGTTTGCAGCGAGCGATAACAAGAGTCGCACTGTGTTGATTTTAGCTACATGAGCAAAAGTTTCAGTGTAATATACTCCATAAGTTTGGATGTATCTCTTAAGAACTAATCTTGGTTTATAGCTTTGTATCTCACCATTTTTTTTGTGTTAATCCCATATACCATTTTCTCTTAAGGATCCCTTTTCTTCTTCCATAACTTCCTTCCACTTTGGATAATCTGATTCTTCCCACACATTATTAGGAATAAAAAAAGTAGTTAGTTGATTCACAAACGCCTTATTTGTTTCAGAAAAACGGAGGGTAGATACATAATTGCTCATAGGGTACTTGACATTACTAGAGATTTCTGTTTTATATGTGGATTTACGAATACCTCAGTTTATACGGTGGGTAGATACATAATTGGTTAGGTGTGTCATCTTCCGGAGGTATTATAGACTCTGGAATTTCTTATCTAACAACTTCTTATTGAATTTCAATATTCTGATCTAATACTACATTTCATGTTTCTTCTCTAGAAACTTCTTCATCTCTTAAATGTTCTTCATCAGCAGATTGATTGATTATACCATCAAAGTTGGTAATAACAGATACATCAGTACTAGATATAGCGTCATTATAGTTAAGAGTCTGAATTTCCTTGTCATACTTCCTCTGAAGTTCAGGATCATATGACAAATACATGGAATCTTCATGAAATACAACAGCCAAAGTAACAAACATTCGTTTGGTTTAAGGATGATATCAACAATATCATTTTTTGGTTTTTGCATACCTACAAATACAAATTTCAAAGCTCAAGGATTCAACTTATCACGTTGATTCTTGTATAGATATACAAAAGCTACACAACCAAACACTTGAGACGGTAAATTTGGAAGAGTTCGAGCAACAACTGCTTCAATAAGAGCTTGATATGGTGTCTGTACTCAATTTATAAGATATGATGCAAAAGTAAGTACCTCACCCCAATACAACAAAGGCATATGTGCCTCTATTAATGAAGCACGAACAACTTCCAATAAGTGATTACTTTTTCTCTCAGCTAATCCGTTTTGCTGAGGTTTATTAGAACAAGTAATTTGATGAATAAATCGATGTCCCTTCAAAAAATGCTGAAAGTCGGAATCCGAATATTCATGGACCACCATTATCACTACGCAGTACTTTGTTTTTTTTACTGAGTATTAAATATTTTATAAAAAATTATTGAAACAACGAGGTAACTTAACTTTTAGTCTTCATTAGACACACCCAAGTCATTCTGGTACAATCATCAGTAAAAGTAACAAACCACTTTGAACCACCCAAAGTAATGACTTTAGATGGCCCCCAAACATCAGATTGTATTATGTCTTTCCCTCTCGAAACCATAAGCAAGTAGAGCTTGACGAAACTTATCGTAATTACTCGATAGTAGATTAAAGTCATGTAACTTCCCACGCTTAATACCATAACCAATCGTTTTCCTCGTTTTGATTTCCTTGATTACACAAGAGTCAGGCCAAAAAATTACCACACGATGTAAATAGTTATTTGGCAATCCAATAACAGAATTAAATGTAATTAAGGTGAGAACTACCAAGACAGAATCTAAGTTCAAAGTTTCAATGACAGATATTGATCCTTCTCCAATAGTTGGAGTTTGTGAGCCATTTACACCGTAGATTGTTTTTTGTAAAGATGGTTTAAGGTTGAAATTTTCTGAAATCAAATGTCATATAGTCTGTAGCACCAGAATCAACTATCCATGAATTATTCAAAACAAGTTAAGTGATATATAAAACCTTACCATCATTACCTTCTATTGCAATTGATGCAGATGTTAACATAGAATCCTTTTGTTTCTTTGTTGAAGATAAATCAGTACTACGATTCCTCTTTGACTCCTTCTTTATCTCGAGATGTTAATCCCACCATTTTGGATATATAACAAGCTCAAAACAATTTCTTTTTGTATGCCCTATGATTACATTCGATACACTTGATTGTGGACTTTTCCACCACCTTTGAATATCTCTGCAAACGTACCTTTTTTATTATACCATTTTCGAGTTACCATAGCAGAAGGTTCAATTTCTTCTGATTCCTTAGTTGTAGTTGTACGTCAAACAAATTCATGACAAAAAAGTGCGTAACATTATTCCAGTTTAGGAATAGGATCTATTTTCAAGATTTCACCACAAATATGCTCAAAACTTTCATCTAGCCCAGCAAGAAAGATATGAACCATTAGCTATTGAGTTGATATTCGATGGGCTGTAATATCATTTATATCCTCCATCACCAATTTATCATGTTGATCCAACTCTTCAAAGATTTCAGTTAGCACTCCGTAATAAATAAAGAGTACTCTGCCTCTCTGTTTAGCAAAAAACGCTCGTTGATTCAGAGTCGATACCGGTAGTTCATCATCACCATCATAAAAGGCTTTAGATAGTATTTCCAAATATCTCGAGAAGTAGGTAATCAAATATATCTCTTCATGATTTCTGGTGACATTGACATGAACAACCATCTCTTAATTTTTTTATTATCTTTATACCACTTTTCATATCCCTCATCCTCTTCAGTAGGTTTTTTTTTGTCTTGCCTAGAACAAAAGATATTTTTTTCTTTCTCGACAGTATGCATCTCCATGATTTATGACCACAAAATCATAGTTGGTTTCATCAAGAACAATTCCTGCATTGAATATTGCACCTTCAGATTGAACAATAATGGTGGAAGATTTGTTAGATATTTCACCTTCCCTTTAATTTTTGGTTTGCCTGAAGAATTCTCATAAAGTTCTAAATCACTGTCCATGATCCAAAAACCCTAGCTCTAATACCAACTTCAACATCTACAGATATGGAAATCTCTTATTTTTTTGGTTACACAACTCATGGTATATATAAAGTTCAATATTCTCCACATAAAAAAGAACTTTAAAGTAGGAAACAATATACTAAATAAGGTGAGTATCCGTCATATAGAATGCAACATAATCTACTTGAAGTAGTAAGAGTTGGAAGTGGTTATGTTGAGCTTCGAATGAAAAAGGAGAAAAATCTTTATCCCCTAAACCATCATCTTGAAGAATCGATGAAGAGTGAGTTAAAGAGAACCAACTCATTCATGGATGGGTCGGAGAACCAGAAAAGAAATTCCAAACCCTAGAAAATCGCCAATATTGGCCACTGGTAATTACTTTTTTTAAGTCGCTTATTGATCGTAATTATTGCAAACAAAAATATAACATATCATGAGGACTATGATATAATCAAATTTGGATTTTGTACTTTAGAACCTTGGCTAAGGATGATAAAAGCACTAGTTTTGAAAGAGGAAAGTCAACCATCTGCTAGTTATCCAAATTTTGATTTTGACGAAGCCAACTCGAAATTTATATATTTTCACATAATTTTCGTGACCAGTGCAATAAAAATATGTTCAGTCAAATCTAAGTAATAATTTAAATTTATTATGATATTTTTCAGCTTGAATGGTTAATCACCTTTGTTGAATTATTTTTCACTTGAAAGTTTACGTAAACATTTAATATTTGCAAATTTATGTGATAGATTACAATGATACCTTAATTATACATAAATCCTCGGTATCAGTCAGTTTTATTCAGTATCGAACAATATCATCGACACAACTATATTATATCTGTATCCATGAGGGACGATACGATAATGATGCCCAATACGGCAAACCATGCGCTAGTTACAAGCAAAAAACTCAGGGAAGACCAACTGAGCTGGAGTTCACTATGTAACCATGTGATAAGTTTGTTTTTTTCTCAGATTAGAAAAACACATTTGAAAAGCATCATGCTTTTTGTACATACACATACCTAATTCAACTACCACTTGCCCTTTAATCATTCTTCTTAAACCGACAACAAAAAAGAAAGCTGAATTATTAAAGCATACAACCACTCAATTAAGTATACTATGCACCAAGGAATAATAATAAGAAAAATCACGAAACACATAATTCCTTTCTCAGACATATTCAGATAGCTAAAAAACCCATTATAGTAAGAAAATCTTTCTCAATGGAGAAAACGATTTCTTTTGAATTTGCCTTCAACTCCTCTTCAATCTCTCTTTTTCCTAACTTCATACTACCAGAAGATGGTGATGATAACATCGATGGAAATGAAGAACGAACAACTACTACTACTGCTTATGCTAGGCCTAACCTCTCCAAAGTTATGCCGCTGACTTCCATACCCACAATAGATATGAGCATTGATCATGATTCTTTAGTTTCGATAATTGCGAAAGCTTGTGAAGATTTTGGTTTCTTTCAAATCATCAACCATGGCGTGCCTCGTGAAGTTTACAAGAAAATGATGGATGTTTCGATGGCGTTTTTTCGTTTGCCTTGTGAAGAAAGAGGCAAGTTGTACTCCTCTAATCCACATGAAGTAGTTAGAGTTGGAAGTGGCTATGTTGAGCTTCAAAATAAAGAGAGGGTTAATTTGTGGATGGAACGACTTAGCCACCTTGCTCATCCGTTCTTAAAAGAAAACGCCCATCTCTTACCTCAAAATCCTCCTGAATACAGGTATATATTTCTTGCACCCGTTTTGAGTGGTGACGCATGGCGTCTGAGCCGATATACGTGATATATATGTGCTACACCATCCTTTTCAAAACTAGTTGTTTTGTAAATTATTCTGTTAAGTTCTTACGTAGACATGCTTATCTGTTGTTTTTGTTTTAGGGAGATTGCGGTTGAATATGCAAAAGAAATAGCTGATTTGGTAAACAGACTCTGGGGTTTGTTATCAGAAGGGCTTGGAGTAGAACCGAACTATCTGAAAAAAACATTTGAAAATAATGTAATCTTTCACCAAATTGTGAATTTCTATCCACCATGTCCGGACCCCGAGCTCACACTAGGACTTCCACCTCATACAGATATAGGCTTGATAACAGTTTTTCAACAAGTTGACGGGGTTTCAGGCCTTCAAATTGTGAAAGATGGGGAATGGTTGGCTGTCGATCCTCTTCCAGATGCACTAATCATTAACCTTGGCGACCAATTTGAGGTATTATGTGTTTGTGTGTGTCTGTGTGATTTGATCAACCGATTTATTTCTTATTAAAAAAATCATCTATTTTGTACACAGGTATTGAGCAATGGAAGGTTCAAAAGTCAGGACCACAGGGCTGTGAACAACGAAAAAGTGCAACGTCTGTCGGTCGTAACACATTGTAAACCAAAAATGGAAGTTGTCATTGGACCTATAAATGAATTGGCTAGCAATGCAGAGCAGACTCCACTCTACAGACATTATCCTTTTGAAGAATATAATACGCAGTACTATAAAGATTTCAAGGTGGTGAGGAAGGTCAAAGAATTGTTCTTATTGCACCCTTAAAATGGAAGTTGTCAATAAAGATTTTCGTTTCTGCGTGTTGTTTTAATTTCGTTGTCTGGCTCATAGATCTTCATTTACTCCTGTTCGAATCAAGTAGTGAGAAAGAAAAAAATGTGAAGGAAAATCAAGTGTTTCGAGTAGTCTTTGTTTGGTAAATGTTTGATTTCCCAGTGCTGTTATGAGCCTTTGTCGGTTGTTTTCTTAGCTCAACAAAAGTGTGCTTTTCAACAAAAACTTGTGGAACAATTTAGAACTGAATTGTTATTTCTTTTTAAATCTTACAGGATTGGATACAAAAAATTAATAAAATTAAAAATAAAATGAATTATTGATGCTGAAGGCATAAAAGAATTTTCCTTCAAGTGCTTCATCTCCGCTGTACCTTATCCAACAATCTCAGGAGCAGTAGTAGCATCCAATGCACTAAGTATGGTGTCTGTATGCTCTTGTACCACCTTCCATGCCCCGGTAACGTGATGTTCCTCTGTCAGTGTTGCCCCAACAGCAAATCGGATCATGTATACCCCTCCAACAACCGCATGAGTCATATATATCCGGCCAGATGCATTCACTGATTCAAGTAGTTTCGCATTGGTCTCATTTGTTTGAGCTTCAATGTATTCATTTTCAACTATTTTTTGCTTGAATATTGCAGTTGGTTTAAGACGAAAACAGACCATGGCAAATGTTCTAGGAAACACGATTTCAAACCTGTTATCCATGCCAATGAGCCCTTGAAAATGTTTAGCCATTTTCACATGACTCCTGAGGAAAGTTCTTAAGTTGGCAATTCCGTAGCTGCGAAGTACTAACCAAAGCTTCATGGATCGAAATCTTCTGCTGAGAGCTATTTGCCAATCCTTGTAATCAATAACTTGTTTTGATTCGGTTGCTTTGTTCTTCAGATACTCTGGATTAGTAGACAATGCTTTCACGAGTGAATCAGAGTCTTTCACCCATAAACAACAGCAATCCAAAGTAGTGAAGAACCACTTGTGTGCATTTAGACTAAATGAGTCCGCCTCCTCCACACCATCAATGAAGTGCCTGAACTCTGGGCAAATACAAGCACTTCCAGCATATGCTGCATCCACATGGACCCAAATACCATACATTTTTGCTACCTCACAAAGTGGACCTATTGGATCTACCGCTGTTGAAGAAGTTGTTCCGACGGTAGCACATAGAAACAATGGAACTAACCCGGATTCGATATCAGCAAGAATTGTAGAATGAAGTGAATTTGGAGAGAGGCCGAAGTTTGTAGCCTTGGATGTTGCAATAGCACGGAAGTTCTTTGGGTTGATACCGGCAATTTGAGCAGCTTTTTGTAGTGCACAATGAGTTTGATCAGAAGCATATACGACTAGCTTGTTAATATTTTCTCGGCCAATTTTGGTCAACATTTTATATCTTGCTGCAGTTAGTGTACATAGAATGGCTTCACAGGTAGTACCTTGTAGAACACCTCCTCCTCCTGAACTTCCATCTGACGAGAAGAGAAATGATTTGGGAAGCATTAGCATCTGGCCAAGCCAATTCATAACAATACTTTCTAACTCAGTTGCAGCTGGTGAAGACATCCAATTGAATCCCACAACATTAAATCCGGTACTAAGCATTTCTCCTAAGAACCCAGTAATGGAACCACTGGAAGGAAAATAAGCAAAGTAATTTGGATTCTGCCAATGAGTAAGACCAGGGATGATATCGTTGGTGACATCTTGTAAAATGGTTTCAATCGATTCAGAATTATTTGGAGCTGATTCAGGCAATCGTTTACGCAATTATCCAGGTTCAACTTGACTCCTAACAGGATAACTCTCAACATTTTTGTAGTAATCAGCAAGGAAATCAATGATCATATGACCTTGCCTTCTGAATTCATCTGGATCAAGCGGATTCTGCGAAGATATAGACATGCTTTCAAGGTTACCGGTTGGAAGACTACCCATTGTATCTTCTTTAGCTGGATGAGTGATGAGCTTGAGAGAATTATTGTTTGAGAATAATGAAGAAGAATGAACGGAATGACAGATTTATATAGAAAAAGCTTCAAAGAAAAATTACACAACCAAAACGCGTTTAAGGTGGCTTCAAGGTTGCTCACACATTGGGGTCAGTCAAATAAGGGATGGTATATTTTTGTGTGCTCTCTGATGTGGACTATGGTGGCTGCAGTCACTGGAGTGGAAGCTAACT
Source organism: Papaver somniferum (assembly GCF_003573695.1). NCBI lineage: Eukaryota > Viridiplantae > Streptophyta > Magnoliopsida > Ranunculales > Papaveraceae > Papaver > Papaver somniferum. The sequence continues at coordinate 20,382,348 of NW_020618825.1, read as the reverse complement.
TTTTTACCTAAACAACACATTTTATACCTAAATGCAAGAGTTGAATATTCCTTCATAAAGGAGTGTGGAAAATGCAAGAGGCTGCTGTAAGCAGGCAGAGGGTAGTTGGCAAATCTGAATAAAAAAATGAAGAGAAAAAAGTTCTTATGTCCAGATTTTGGCATATGTGAATATCTGGTTGTGATATAAACATAATATTTTTTTATTAACTACAAAGGTGGGTTTACAAATTACCACACTTGGTGAGGAAATTATCTTCCTAAAAGAAATCCAAATCCTGAATATTCTACACAACTTTAGAGGCCCCGAGAAAGGGGTTCTGGATGCTCAAACAAATACAACAACTAAAAATACAGAATAATAAAGTACAAATTTAGAGGCCCCGAGAAAGGGGTTCTGGATGCTCAAACACTTCTGTCACTTGTAGGCATAGACAACCCTAAATGTTACATATTGCTAGCAGAATTACTTTTGCTAATTCCTTGAAGCTCCATTGGAGAACTGGGGATGCTACCAACAGAGCCAAGAGTTTGTGAGCTCAACTGTGGGCTTGCTGGAGTGACTGTAGTATTGGCAGCTATATTATTGACTTGTGGCATTGAACCTGAGCTCAACTGAGGACTCATTGCAGTTTGTTGGCTGATTTGCTGTGGACTGAATTGCTGCATCTGAGGGGACATTTGTTGGGACAGTTGCGATTGATTTGCTGATGGAGAACCAACCAGAGGTGATGAAACAACAGCTTGTAATGGAGATCCTATTTGTTGCTGCTGTTGTTGGGGTTGCTGGTTTATTTGTTGCTGTTGTTGTGGTTGCTGATGTATTTGCTGCTGTTGCTGTGGTTGCTGCTGAAGCTGCTGCTGCTGCTGCAATTGTAGTTGTAGTTGTTGCTGTTGTTGTTGCTGCAGCTGTTGTTGTTGCAGCTGTTGTTGCAGAAGTATGTTTTGTGGTTGTTGTTGTTGTTGGTTCATGTAGTAATTCGTCCCCGGAATTTTTGGAGGACCCATGGTTGCCCTCTGTAATTGGTTGAGGTTAGCTCGGTTTAACGTCTGACCCAACATTGAAATACCACCAGACCCTGGGAGCATCTGCCCTGTTGCTGTCATGCCTGTCATTCCAGATTGAGCCCCCGCTAACATGTTTGTTCGGTTCTGCATAATCTTGAGTTTTGCTGCCATTGCATTAGCTTGAGCTTGAGTTATAGTTCCGCTACGAAGTTGTAGATTTATCGCATTGGAGATATTCGAAGCCTGAGACGGACTCATTTGATTTTGAACCATGCCGCCCAAGCCAGACATAGCACCCATAGGTCCTGAAATCCCAGTTCCCCCCATTCCTCTCACAGCATTACCCATTCCCATAGCATTGCCAAGGCCTCCGAGACCAGCAATATTATTGCCCATGTTCCCCATAACCATGCCTGTCCCAAGTCCGATCATCATTTTCCTCTGCAATTGTTGCTGCTGTTGCTGCTGCAGCTGTTGTTGCTGCTGCAGTTGTTGCTGTTGCAGTTGTTGCTGCTGTAATTGTTGCTGTTGTGGGGACAGTTGCTGCAGCTGTGTTTGCTGTTGTTGAGGTTGCAGCTGTGTTTGTTGTTGTTGTTGAGGGGACAACTGCTGCAGCTGAGTTTGTTGAGGTTGAGGTTGCTGTTGCTGAGGGGAAGGTTGCGACTGCTGCTGTTGTGGTGGCTGCTGCTGCTGTAATTGTTGTTGTTGCTGCTGCTGTAGTTGTTGTTGCTGCTGCTGCTGTTTCAATTGTTGTTGCTGTTGCTGAAAGTGTTGTTGCTGTTGTTGTTGTTGCTGCTGTTGTTGTTGCTGTAACAGCTGAAGCTGAAGCTGCGACTGTTTATTCATCATGTTGTTACCCAACTGCACATTCGAATTTTGCCCTAGAGAATTCATTTGAGCTAGTGGGTTTGTTGAAAGCATTACATTAGACCTCTGCATCTGAGGATGTTGCTGTTGTTGAACCATGGGGTTCTGGTTTTGCTGTTGTTGGTTCTGAACTGATGATTGAGGGTTCACATTTTGTGGTTGAGACATTCCAACACCCGATATAAACCCTTGAGAAAGAATGGACTGGTTGCTACCAGGAGGCAACATCCTTGAACCGCTTGAATTATTCTGTGAAGACATTTGAGAATGATTCCCACTGTTAGCTGGTGCACCAGCTCCAAATGATGGCTGTGAAGAAATTGTTTCTGGGTGTCGTTGCATTTCGGCTGACATGCCATCGGAAGGAATCCCAAGCCCATTAGATTGATAATTCGTAGCGACATTTTGGGTTGGTTTCGGTCGGATCTGATCATCTTTAAGTTGAAATCCTTCATGTGTCATCTACATAAGAGAGAAATCATGAATGTTATACTGAATCGAGCTGATAATCAGATAATTAACTGAATAACTAAAAGTCTGAGATTCAGTGACCAGAAAACATACCAGAGAAAGAAATTGTGCAGCAAGCAGATCCGCGTAATTCTGATATAAAGAATAGTGTGAGAAAAGGATAAAAGTAGACTTTCAGTGATTGAGAAGGGAAAGCATTTAACAATTGAAAGATAAAAGTTACCGTGCTGGGCAAACTTGGCATATATTCCTCAGAAACCTGGAGTTCATTGTCATCTATGTCTCCGTACTGGATTGCTACAGTGCCATCATGCTTCTCAGACAAGATTAGTAGATTTCTTCTATGAATGACAGGAACAACGTAGCCTGAACACACACACACAGTGAGAGAGAGAGAGAGAGAAATGAGAAAGTTGAAAAGCTAAAGATTGGAAAGATTCATGTTAAAGTTGACCAAGTTGCAACTATAGGGAAGTGTAGTACAAACCTTGGAGTCTACGCTCACCTTGAGAGAATTCAAGCGCACGCCTTTTACAAATGTTCATGCTCCCGCCTATCAGAGATTTTGATAGTGGTGTCATGCAATTTGCATCTTTGAAGTCCTCATAGTTGGAAACATTTGAGAGACACATTTGGAGTTGTTGACTAGAGTGCGAAACAGGTTTCTTTGGAGGGAAGTTGTCAACCTTGTTCTTTTTGCTATTGAGTTGGTGCCTGGAAGAGAAACAAATTTAAGACTTGCCAACAGTAAACAACAATCAAACGCCACAAATACATCTACTTTTTTAATTTTTTTTGAAAGCAAATAAGAACACAGTAATTTGAGCGACCTCAGAAAAAACATGTGTACCTTTGTGCCAGCATTTCAATCTTCGCAAACCTATCGAGAATGGACAGATCCGCCAAAGGTGGCGTACCGACTGAAGGGCTGTTCGCATTCAACGGGACACTCATATTACTGACACTAGCAGGAGACCCAACTCCACTCATCGATTGGGATTTAGGAACGGAATTTGATTTTCGTTTAGAAGCCGTTTGTGCTTGATGTTGCCGCTGCATGGAATCACTCGGACTAGATGCCATGGGTGGGATCCAACCAATTGTTGCAGCAGAAAGACCAGTTGGTTTTTGTGATAATCCGTACGCAGAAGCTGCAACTGCACCAAGTTGGGGACCTAATGAGCCACTAGAAAATTCCCCAGACTTTGATGATACAGGAGATTGAACCATAGGTCCTGAAGAAACCCTGGGGCTCTGCACTTGTTTCCTTTTCTGAAACTGGTCGTCCTTCCTTAAATCTTTGTCAGCAAGCTGCCCGAGATTATTCCACTGCATCTGTGAAGAAAAATGGGATCTCATTGTTGGATGTGGTGGTATCCTCTGGTTAACTCGTCCCTGTTGTATATCAAGTTGGTTGTTTTCCATTTCCATCGCATGTGATCCAATTCTCTCGGTTTCCATTCGCTCTTTTTTTATGCCATATATCATTCCCTGCTGCTCCAAATTAAATGCATCTTGATTAGGTACCCCTTCAAGCACCTTAGGCGGAAACTTGCGAACCCCAGCATTAGCATATTGCATTCCTTTAGACTCTGCTTGCTGATGTAAGGTATTTTTCCAGAATAGATCAGTCCCAGGGATGGTGTCAAACTGCGATCCCATACCTTGCTGTGAAACGCCATCGAGACCTGTTGGTGTTTGCCTAGCTCTCTTATTAATATGGGATAAGTTTGGTATCTGGGCATCTTGGAGTTCCCTCTTTCCAGGAAACGAAGAAACACCATTCATAGTGTCGCTGTAGGACATCATCAAGTCTCCACTAGAGGGCAAAACTCCAGATGCATTTACAATTGGGCCAGATATTTGATCCTGCATCAGCTTTTGGTATCCAACCCCCTGTTGATACCTGGATTGGTTGGGTAATATAGGATTTGCTGCTGAGGAAGATTCCGAACCAAAGCTTTTAGGTCTGAACTGGCTGCTGTTTGAAATATGTGAATTCGCATTCTCAAGTACACGTTGAGTAGCATCACCAGATATAGTTGCCGAATCTCCTGATCTATCAATGAAAACTTTCTTCCCATGTGTTTGGTTATTAGACATGACAGTCACTTCCGGCATTTGGCTCAATCTTCTCTTTTGTCGACCAGATAATCCCAAGTTAAGCTGTATAGAATGAATCATTCAGTAATCGATATCCAGCTTAAGTTCTGACCAACTAAATTTAAAAGAACGGACCATACCTTGGTAGGAACAGGGTCACTACAGAGTCTTTCAAGCATTGGTGTCGGATCTAAACAAAGCTCTGGTTGCAAGGCTTTCGAAATTCGAGACTCTACTTCCTAAGAAAAGCAAAGATTCCGAAAAAGATGTTAGATTCCTGACAGAAAAATGCATCTAATTTTGCGAGCTTAAATAAGTGAGGCATGGTCACCATTAGATCACTGTAAGTCCAAGAATCATCTGACATCAATGGAATGTCTTTCACAACATTCTCCAACGACATCTTGAGAGATACTTTACTAATAACAGGTAAACCTTCCATTGAAGAAACAACATTTCCTGGTTCAGATGGACGCTTGCGATAATCTCGCACCTGCAAAAGAAAGAACATAGGAAAAAAAAAACATTGGGATCAGAAAACCATCTTGCTGCACACAAGTAGTCCATAAATCATAGATATTTTCCCGAAAAGTGGAAAGGATTAAAATCTTTTTCTCCAGAATTTGAAATTCACTCAAATGGATTGCAGAATGCAGACAATAAGACGTTCAAGAGGAAGACTCACCTCACACACCAGCGTACCATCTAAGTACTTGCTGGGTATATCATCCAGGATATCACGGGGTAACCGTCCAGACTCAATTGCCTATATAAGAACATAAACACGTAGCACAAAAGAATAAATCAGACAAACACAAGTGCACAATTTTAAAAAAAAAATATAACACATGCCAACCTAGAAGTAGTACTGAAAATTCATAGTGCATGATGTGTAGAAAAAAAAAACGATCCTTAATCCCGTGATACAAAACCAACAACGATAGTAAAGCCCAAACCAAGGTTTCCAAAGGCTCTTTATAGTTCAATAAACCTTCTTTTTTTTTTGTCATCGACATACGATATTAAGTACGACTATGGTACCCAGCTGTAGTTCCAAACATTTTGGGTTCGTAACATTTAAATCTACCAAGCTCATTTCAGCAACGTATTCTAGCTACTAAGCAAGCAAGCATTTGATCCGAAAACGGGCATGGCTACACCTTGTAAGTCTGTGACCGCCTTGTTCCCCCATCAAAAGGAGACACATTCCATTGAACAAATGCACTTTTAAAACAAATCTTGATATTTCAAAGGAATTTTGCACTTACAGAAAAGACAGCCTCAGATGTTCTATCATACGGCCGCAACGATTTTCTCGAATCCTGAACTGAATCCTGCAAAGGCATGCACATTCACATACTAGTTCAGAAGCCAAGCACTCTAAGCTAAAAGTAGTAAAATTCAAGACCTAAAGATCATGTAATCGACAAACCTCAGTTGGCTTTCTGATAAGATATCCATCTTGATAAAGATCCAATGTGAACGAAACTTCACCTGCCGAAACAAGAAGCCCGCCCGAACACGAAGAAGAAGCTGATTCACTAACATCCCCCTGAATAACATCAATTAACTCAAATTAATCAAAACCCAGACAAACCCAGCAATAAAAAACCAAAATTTCCTTCAATTCCACCCTAAAATCGACAAATTCAAACATCTAATTCAATAAAACTCTTCAAAATTACCTTGGGTTTTCCAGTAGTAGTAGATATAACCATAGCGGTAGACTCATTATTATTATTATTATCATCATCATCATCATCATCTAAGAAATCATCGGATTGAATTAGTTTGGGGCGGAATCTAGTTCCTGTTTTAGCTACTTTGAATGAAACACCCATTTCTCTCTGTCTTTCAGAATTCGAGATTTCAAATCGTGAATTTGGAGATGGAATTCAGAAGATTACAATTACTAAGTGAGGAAGAAGAAGAGAGGAAAACCCTAATTTACGAATTTGGTTAGTATTTGACGGCAGCAGCAGATGTTTCAGGAGAAAGAAGTGTGTTTTCCGGGAGAAAACGAGAACGAAATACGATGTTAGCGTGACTTTGACTCTCTGGTAGTCCTGTTGTTCGAATACTTTGAACACACAAAGCAAGATTGTTACGAGGGATTACCCATTCGCTAGGAGGTGTACCAATCCAATGCCTTCGCCACGGTTTTGTTTTACATGAATTTTGATACGGTAGTAAATCTTGGAGATTGTTCTGTTTTACATGGATTTTATACACCGACTAACATGAGACTCGTTTGTTAGATAAGAATTTTGGTATACCGACTAATAAACTTATAGCATGTTAGAGATCACACAAAAAGAAGTTCCTTTTCAATTTTCAGAAAGCAAAAATCAAAAGGCCCGAAAAAAAAAAGAAAAAAAACAAAGAGAAATATTAGCATTGCTGGATAAAATAAAACAAATTTTGAGGATAAAAAAAGTTAGTTGGAGGAAAATGTTCCTGGGTAAGAGCAATTCTTGTGGGATGGAAAAATGTTTGATTCTCCAAGTTGATCTGATTATGGGCTCAACAAAATAGAAAAATCGATGGGCAAACCAACGGATTTGTTGGTTTGTCCACTGCAGTTCTTGATCAGTCGCACAACTCTTCTCAAGATGTGCGCTTCACGTCTAGCCGCCATCGGTTATTTTAATCTGCGTGATCCTGGTAAATCCGTTGGCGGGTCAACATAATCGCGCGTTCGTTATCTTGTAAATCTGAACGACTATATATTCGTTGATCTAACGGCTATCTTTGAATTTCCAATAAACACTACTCATTTCAATTCAAAATTCACACCTTCACCTCTAACTATCATTTAAAAATCACCTAAAAACGCCTCCCTGAGTGTCTCCCAGTTTTTCTGGTATAAAATGCACTCTAAAAGAAGATTAAGCTATTTGAAGAGCCTATGTTCTTGAAACAAACGATAATGAAGCCTCGCCGATTCACACTTTATGGGAGAAATTTTTAGGAATGTTCATGGCAAAAAAAAAAAAACAAAAAAAAAAGAATTTAATGGAAGGATTAAGCTAAATAGCGGCTTCAAGTTTTGCATCACAAAAAAGTGTAATAGCTTTTTGAAACATTTCATTTATGAAATTTAAAACACTATAATAAAAATTTGAATAGATTTAGTAGAGAAAGTTCAAGAAAAGTGAATTTTGTCGTGAGTGGAGTGTTTGAAAATGGCGGTAATTTATAGTGGTATAAAAGTAGTAGTTGGAGGCTTAACCACAATTGCCAGCGGCTTAGCTTCAACCGCCAGCGTTTTCACCTGTACTGCCCTCACTGTTCAAAACCGCCATCGTATTTACTCAGACCGCGTGCTTGTTTATAATCCGCCGAAAACTTATACCATAATGGAAATTCCACTTTGCTTATCCACCTGGTTGAATACAAATTTTCATTTATTAAGTTCCATAGGAACTTCTCTGAGAGGCTAAATCTAATTACTTCAGAAGTTTCTGATTTAGTGTTGCTTATCAAAAGTGGTATGTTACTTCCGATTTCCTTCGACTCTTGTATGTTGTATCGTTGTCGATTTCTTAAGAACTTGAGGGTTTTTTCAAAGTACTTGTAGTACATATTGCTCGTATTTTTGTCATTTTATGACAAAAAAGGAAAAATATATGGAGTATACGGTGATTGACAATCGTTGAGGAAGGTATATGTGTTGTAAAATATATATTTAAACATAAAACAACAATATATTGATCAAGGGGAGGAACATGTCATGTTGTGCAATATTTCATACTACAAAATAGAATAATATATATTCGGATTGAACACATGCCTAGATCACCTTTACGGGGAGTAAAATTTTTGTTATTCAAATGCTTTAACAAGAGGCATTTATTTTTGAATAGTTTCTGGAATTTGTGTTGTTGAAACTTCGAATCCAATTGTAAAGATACAGTGAAGAGATTGTTATGTAACCGTGGGGCCAATAACACTAACGATATGGGAAGAATCTCATGGCAGACCTTTCGCCTACCAAGTTTGTTTAACATTCTCAGAGAACTCGGTAGGTTCAACCCCGAACTTATCTTAGATGCTCCACTACCCAACAATTAAATGGGACCGATCCTATATAACCATATTTCCATTTGTTTTTCCTTTTTTTATTATCTTAGGTTTATGTAGCTATCTGAAATGTGGTTTGGTTAAAACGGAAAGTACCTACATATAGTGATTTGAACATGTGCAAAACTCTTAATATTTAATGTTAACCTATTTTTCCTTGTTACTCAAGGCAAGATCTCAAAATAGAAATATTCTGAGTTGGATAACGGTTGGAAATTTCAAAAAATCAAAAATATATTATTATACGTATCGAAAAGGAGAGGATACCAAGTACACCACCAACTTTTCCATTCGGTAACTTGTATGGACAAAACCTAATACAATTGCAAGTAGACCAACTTAATGATTCTTGAAAATATGTATAAAATTTTTATATTTATATCTCTTCACTAGGGGTATACATGGTGGGTTCGGTTCGGTTTTTGCTCAAACCAAAACCGAAATCATTATTCCCGGTTTTTTATTTTCCAAACCAAAACCTTGCTATTAACCAACGAATTCGGTTTTTATTTTTACCTTGGGGTTCCGATTTTACTATTCGATTACATTTTTACTATTATGTTATCCGCTTCATATAACTGACAGTTAAATAAAAATATAATGAAAAACTAAGAGATTAAAATATAGTTATACAAAAAATGCCCCGAGAGTTTACGCGAGTATTTTACATGATGTAAATGAAAGGTCACTCAAATAAAATGTCAATGTTGCCTCATTTACTTTTCTAATGCTTTCAAAATGGTGAGAAGATCTCATCTCATCAAGGAAGTTCTTCTTCATTGTCTGGTAGGCTCGGAAACCTACAATAATAATACTGCAAGTGCACAGTGTCTAACTAGTAGATAATGTCAAATACAGGTTGTTCCCACGAGGAGTGTGAAAATACTACTACTAACTAATACCAAAAACTAAAAAATCAATAAGTTGATGTTTGACGATTTTTCAGATATTCGAGACAAAATGAAATAATAAATAATTCTATCATATAAACAAAATGGGTAACGGGTTGTTAAGGTTTTCGATTTCCACCAATTCAATCATATAAACTCGACTAATCTCTATTTATTACTGAAGAAAAATTTCGAAATCAATCTCATGTCTTGGAAGATAATATGTTTAAATTCTAAAATATGGTTTCTCCGCTGTAATTTCCTTCGCTTCACAGGTAATGATTCTAAAGTATTACATATCAATCCTAAAGCATATTGCTTCAAAGAATTTAACCAAGCACGCTATGTCAATTGAAAAGTATAAGTAATCAAGAAAATCACATAATCGATTAAACACCAAGCTATATGAAGAGAAATCACTAATCAATGAATCATTATTATAAATATCATCGTAGCGTTCATATAAATAAATTGGTTTCAATCTAAACCCTAAAAAACAACTTAGCAAACCATGAGAAAAGGAAACTCAAATACACCAAACCCTTGTCGCCTCTTCTCTCTGTCAACGGCTCTGCGGCCGCCTCCCCCTTTTTCATTTTGAAAACACATAAATATAGCCCACAGATGAATTCACGTCGTCGCCACATCACCTCCCAATAGAAGTCTGCCACATGTCATGAAATACAATCCGCCCAATAATATTGTGCCGCGTGTCGTAATATGACGAAACATTGTAAAGTATCAGCGAATATCCACTTTCCATAGTATATGAAACCACCAAGGAAATGAATTAATTTCATTTAAAAAGCATGATATTTTCTTGCATGTGCTGGTCCCACCTTAATTTTATTTGCACAAATGACGTCATTTGGTCTCAAACATTCCTTCATATTCTTTATATATATATAGCAAGAGAACTTATGTAAGGACAAGATATGTTAATCTTTCCTTTTTCTTCATTTGTACTACATTCGCATGTGGTCATGGAGGTGATATTATTCCATTCTTATGCTAACAATAATAAAGTCACTCTTGACCAATCTTAGGTGGCATTAGTGTGCTGACGTCGACTCGCTTCACCATGCATTAATTGAAGAGAAAATTAAAACTTGTCTGCCCGTTGTGACCTCGGCTGTGAAATAATTTTATGTTGCTGATATATATGGAGATACCAGGCCAACATAATAAGTGATGCTAATATATAGAAATACCATGACAGCATAATAAATGATGCTGATATATAGAAATACCAGGCCAGCATAATAAGTGTTGCTGATACATAGAAATACCATGCCAGCATATTTGATCATTGTGGTTGCTGATACATAGAAATACCAGGCCAACCACATTTCATCATTGTGCTTGCTAATATATAGAAATACCAGGCCAACCACATTTTGCAATTTTCGTCGCAAACACCATTAAGTCTCACATTTTGCTGTTTATTCGTCGGATGATCGAATTCACTTGTACTTTCTACAAAAGCACTAAAATAGTATTAGCAACTAAAATATTGTATCCTAGCTAATATAAATATGGGTATAAAATGTAGCATTTACATGTTTATCAACACCCCCACACTTATATTTTGCTAGTCCTCGAGCAAAACAGAGATATTATGCAATAGATTTTTCTTTTTCTTTTTTTTTGAATTTTTTTTTTTTTTTTTTAAGAAAAATCCTAACGGAAGCGCCACTCCCCCACACTTAAACATTATATTGTCCTCAATGTAATTGAGTCATCCAACATAGAAATTAAGGTGGGAAATTCTAAAATACATATGCAAAAACTAAAGAACTAAAAATAAAAGATAGAGTGCAGGGAACAAATCTGATGGGTTGACTCCCATGAAGCGAAATGTGTTTGTTTCCCGACTTGCCAGTAGCACGTTCTCAAACAATGTGGGTTTGGTACCCCAAGGTAAGATGCGAGTTATATATATAAAGCCTGAAGAGTTGGGGATCAACCCAACTAATCTGATTAGTTGAAAACGTGAACCTACAGTAAGAAATATTAGTACCCAGAGAGATAAAACTGAATTCAGTCTTATTTAAAGCATAATTCGAACCTTGAATATGAAGTAAATCAGGTTCGCAGATGATTAATAAAGATTGTCTAAAGAATTGAACAGTTATTGTACTCCCTAAATCTGGTTCTAAGTCAGCGAAATAACTTCCACGACTGATATTTTTTAAAATTCACTCGCTGAACAAGGCCTCAATGGAGCAATAATATCACGACTCTTAGACCCATTATCATCTAAAACGGTTTCATTATGAATATCATCAAGACGAAAAAATTCAGAACTTAATGGCCTATGGGTCAAGGTAGGAGCATTCTCGACTGATGGAACTAGTCGAGAATCAGAAAAAAACCAGAGATTCTAGTTTGGGATTCCATTTATTAGTGTCTAGCAGCGGTGTGGAGTCTAACAAAGCATTGACTTCAAAAATAACACTATCATCATCAAAATCATACCCAAAATGAGCGAAACAAACCTCTAATGGATTTTCCAAGTCGCTCTTGCAAAAGCTTTGCGAGTGCATACTTTCTTTTCGCCCACTACTGGTTTCAATTGCAGCACTTCAATCACTAAGGTACCTAAAAAAAAAAAATCAAACAAACTGCGTAAAAAGAAACTAAATAAAATCTAAAAGAAAAAGAAAAATAAATTATGTACAAAAACTAAAACTAAAATAAAAATAAACTATATACAATGATATCAACTAGAGAGTATTTTCCAACCACTCCCCGGCAGCGGCGCCAAAAACTTGGTGTAATTTCAAAGTTGTTGTAGTAATAAATAATAGAGTTCGTTCTAGACTTGTGAAGGTTGTGCTTTTAGAGTTAAATTTTAAAACTAAAGAAAATAAAGCAAATTAAAACTGATTATATTAGAGAGACCGGGGTTCAGGATTTCCTCATTCACCAAATTCATGTAATTTAATGTTAATTTTTATCATGCAATTCTAGACAATATAACTCCAATTAAAAGAAATTGTGATTCTAATCATTGCCTAAATTAGATTTTCAAAACATCAATTGTTAATCGCAAGAATGAAGTATCAAAATCCCTAAACTAAGCATACTTCATCAAGAGAAAACACAACTAATTAATAAAAATCATTACTCAATTTTCATCCGGTGCAAATAATCATAAAAGAATTGCATAAATAAATTCAAATAAATTTTACCACATAACGTTTGGAAGAATGGCTTCCTCCATCGCCCCGGAAGATTGAGTTTAGCTCATCATGTTGGAAACACACTCAAAATATGTATTAATGGCTCAAAAAGTGTTTACAAGAAGAGAAAATAGTGAAACAGGAAATCTGCAACAGCACATGCGCTTTGCAGACCGACTGTTTCAACTCTCAACTGTTATGATGAAGATAACCTTTACAAATATGAAGATAAATGTTGCAGAAGAGGATGAAGAAACTGTTACAATGAAGATAGATGTTGCAAACCAGTTGAAGAAACTGTGACAAGCATTTGAAGAAACCGTTACGACGGATGAAGAAACCGTTACGACGGATGAAGAAACCGTCGCTGTTTCCCTGTTCTTCACGAGCAGCAGCAACAGAGTTCTGAAAACTCTTGATTCACGCTTCCTGAGCTCTCCTATCGACCCCAAATTCTCCCCTCCCCTTCTATGTGATCCTAGGAACCTAGTTATACATCATTGCGACATTGAATCTCCCAAAATCTCTTTATTTAATCCCATTATTTCTTTTATTCTCGAAAATATATTGTTTCCAAAAATCGTTTTTCTACGCGTCTGCAGCTGTATTTCTTTCCTTCTATACCTTCTTCACGCTCCAGAATATCGATCAACTCTTCCAAACACGTGCAGTACACGTTTAAATTCCTCACAACTCGTGCAAGCTCATGTTTTTTCTCCAACTCCCTGTTTGGATTAAATCAAGTTATCCAGCCAAATTTGATCGAAACAAACACCCATACTAGCTCTGTTAGGACATATCACAACTACCCATGAAGTTTCAGCGATTGAATCACACAAAAGCTCCTCCAAACATTCGATCAAAATTCTTCCAGTGAAGTGAAATGTTTTCCCGCCAAAAGTGGTTTTGAATTTGAGAAGAAGATGTCCTCCCCCTAATCCTGTACGGGTTTCCCTTTAGCACTTGCCTTATGGGGTGCAAATAGTAATTTTTGGGCGTAAATAGTAATTTTTCTGGGGATTCTCCAGCACATTTTTGGGGTGCTTTCGGTGCATTTCTGGGGTGCCTTTAGTACTTTATCCTGGGGCGTAAAACACCACTTTTTGAGCCAATTTTTGCTGCAAGAGCTTCATGACCTATGTGATTAGTCGAAATTCAAATCTGAAGCACAAAGAGAAAGCACAAACTGACAAAGAGAAAGCACAAAGAAAAATCACTTTCTTATTTTCCTGCTACATTCCCATATATTTTTCGGAATTTTTTTATAACTGAATGTCGATAATAATATCCTAAATTTATTGATACATTTTTTGATTTTTTTCGTATCAAAAGTTGATAATAAAATCGAATACACGAGTTTGAACTAGCACAAAGAGAAACACACTAACTTTCCAATTTGTATGAGCATGCTAAAATGAATCTGCACCGTCCGTTAATTTTTGTAATCCGTATGATACTAATCCGACCAATAGAAAAGTAGAATAACAATCATGATCCGTATGCCATTAATCGGACCAATAGGAAACTAGGATAACAATCATGTCCCTATGACATTAATCTAACCAATAGGAAACTAAAATGTATAATCCACGGATATTAATCCAAAAGGAAACCTCATACGGATTGCCAACTTTATCCGACGACCACAAGTTCATTTTGAATTAGAAAACTTTCTGGGCAGCAAAATTTAATTGTTTTGAATTAAAGGGGACTTTCTGGCCGCAAAATTCCACCAATTTTTGTAAAGAAGTTATTCCAGCTAAGAGCCACTAGTATTTCGGTCCCAATAAAAACTTAGTAGTTGACTAGTTGACTGCTTTTATATCCTTCACGTGTTAGCTTGAAAAAATTGTTTGCTGAACTGGGACCAAATGGTACAATGGCAAGGTAACACCTAACAGCCAACAACATTTCAATGGGATGATATCCTTATTTTAGAAAATTTACCATTCATTTTCTCTGGATCGGTTTTACTACCATTCATTTTTTTTTTTGGAACATCATCGAGAGGTACAAATCATTTGCTAGCTTGGGATGCATGTATCCTTAATTAAGATAAATCTTACTCACCAACAAACTAATTCTTTTTATTAGTTACATGAGCGTATTTAGAATGGCCAAAAGAAAAAACTTAGTAAATAAATCACCAATTGTATGATATGACTTCTCTTTGATAGAGTGGTGGCTAAGACTATTGGTAGCTGAGATAGGATTATACCAACCAAATATTTTTTGAATTGCTGCCCTATGATGGCTCAAAGCAAGTAGCGACTCAAGTATTTTTGTAGTTGTTGTGGATAACTTGAAAAAGTGATGTAGCAATCATACACCTTTATTGGTCGCTTGAAAACAGTGGAAATAAATTTACAGCGAGTAAACTATCTGTTGGTTGCAAACTTGGTTGCTTAACCATTAAAGCGACCAAAACTTCGGGCTCTTGCTAAGATTTTGGTCGCTTAAGCCATGTTTTCTTGTAGTGTTATTTCTCTATAAATACCTACAAAGACATAAAATAACAAAATAAATACAAAATCGAGCACTAACAATACATACAATTGAGACATATTAGACACATAAATGCGTCTATCATTGTCCAGGTATTTCTCGCTGGGTAGAATTTTGTTACTTGAAACCTGTTAAACTCTATTATGATCAATATATTTTGTCTTCTGCACTTGGAGTTCAAAAATGCGACCCCCTCGGTCCCTTGTTGTTTTCTTTGACACTTCACCCTCCAGTGAAGAATATTGCTTCTCGTTGCAAACTCGATTTATACGCTTGGTACCTTGATGATGGTACTATTATTGGTGATACATTGGAGGTAGCCAAGGCGTTGAGCATAATTGAAACTGAAGGACCAAGTAGGGGTTTACACCTTAATGTTAAGAAAACAGAAGTCTTTTGGCCTTTTTTAGATCCCAGAAGCACAGCCGATGGTGTTTTTCCTCCTGATATTGGTACACCCTCTAATGGCGTTAAACTTTTGGGTGGTCCTGTGAGTTTGGATTTGAACTTTATTAGTGATATGATGTTGAATAGGGTGAATAAGACTGTTCAACTAATGTCTGCAATCAAAAAACTCAAGGACCCTCAAAGTGAGATGTTATTACTTTGCAATTGCACTGGGGTGTCTATATTATATTTTACAATGCGAACTACCAATCCTGCTGCCCTGCAACCAACCACTGATCTTTTTGATGACCATCTACTTAAGTACTTGAGACTACTAATCACTGAAGATGGTGCTGTTTTTTGTCCTTTACATCAGAGATTAGCTACGTTGCCTATCAAGGATGGTGGCCTTGGTATTTACACCATGGCTGACACCCGCGCTTACTGCTTCCTTGCTTCTCAGAGTCAGACAACTTCGGTTCAAAAAGTAATTCTTGGTAATTTATTCTCAACGAACAAAGGTTATACTTATCAATTGGCTCTTCAGAATTTTATCCAGGTATGTGGATTATCTCCTTCTTATTGTGTCGATGATACTGTCCCCCGTTCCATGTACTCCCTGGAAGTCACTTATTTTGATAAAGTCAAGAAGCAAATCCCAGACCAATTTTCCATGTCTGCAAGAGATTCCATTCTGTGGTACTGTAACCATGTCAAGCATGCACAGGATTATTTATTAGCGGTACCTATTAGTGAGCTTAATCAGTATCTCAGGCCTATACATTTCAGAGTTTTGCTTTGCTATCGCCTTGGCATCCCTTTGTTTGTTGAGAATAGCTTATGCTCAAGTTGTAACAGATCTATGGACATCTTTGAGGACCATGCGCTTCATTGTGCTAAATATGTTGGACCTAAGTTTCGACATGATTTTGTTCGTGATGTTGTTGTGGACATTTGTTACAAAGCTAGTGTGCCTGCACGCAAGGAGGTTTCTCTCGGTATCCTATCAGATGAGGACAAAGATTTGAGGCCTGCCGACATTCTTGTTCTCAATTGGGAAAATGGTCAAGATGTTTGTATGGATGTCACAAGAGTCTCTCCCTTCACTGGTGATGGCATTCTCTCTTTTGTCCCAAGAAAAGCTATTTCTAGTGCAATCTCACGTAAGCATACTAAATACCTGGACAAGTGTGCTTCACTTGGATATGGTTTAGGAGTTCTAGCTTTTTCCACTTTAGGAGAACTTGGTGAAGATACTTTGTGTTTTTTTAAGCATTTGAAGAACTGTCTAGTTTGTAATGACGCTAGTAGTGGTTTGGGTCGTTTTATTTTTCATAGATTAGGCATTGTTATTCAAAAAGAAGTTGGAGCCCAGCTTGTGGCTAGGCTACCAACCAAAAGCTTTGTATGAGTTGTTCTTTTTATTTCAAAATTCATATTTAGTAAAACAATAAATTTCTAATAAAAATAAATAAATAAAATAAAATATAGATATTTATATTTTAAATCTACGAAAAAATTAAATATAGTTAATCCAAGGTAGATCTAATGATTGATATTAATTACATCAAATCTAATCGATTTTACCATTGGTATTCGGTTTGATTTTTACATAAAATCAAAAATGAAACCATTAATCTCCTCTTTTATCTTTCTAAACCAAAAACAACCATTATTAAATGGATCGGTTCAGTTTTCTTCTAACCAGTTTGGTTTGGTTCTGTTTTAGCGGATAATCGTTACCATGTACAACCCCGGTCTTCACAATCCAAGAGTCTATATACAATAGGGTCCGTGAACTTGATTTTTTAGAAGAGTATATGGATGATCTCAAAAATCAACATCCAAGATCAATCTTGTTGTATCCAAATAATTGAATCTGAATTCTCCCAAGTATAAAACTTGTTATTCATCTTTGAAGATACAAATAATACAAGAACCAGTCTCTTAACTGACCACAATTAATATGGACTTATTTACTAGAATGACTGTGTACTACTTATAGCTAATGTTTTTCCCACAATCGGATAAGCAAACCACAAAGCGAAATGGGCAAATGGACAAATTATTTATTTTCCCGCTGCGTTCGACAAAGAGCCACGCATTTCATCTCAAAACACGCGACTCTTCGTCAACCGCCAATGATTCTTCCTCAACCACGAGCATCT
The DNA here is from genome assembly GCF_003573695.1 of Papaver somniferum. NCBI lineage: Eukaryota > Viridiplantae > Streptophyta > Magnoliopsida > Ranunculales > Papaveraceae > Papaver > Papaver somniferum. The sequence goes on along the minus strand of NW_020618825.1, from coordinate 20,364,682 downwards.
TTTCTTCATCCACAAATGACGTATTGTATTTCCCAATACTTATTTTATTATACTTTATCTAGTTTATCCTTTTTTTATCTCACATTATCTAATATTTTATATTTTACTTTACTTCAAGAATTCTTCTTTTCCTTATTTTTATTGGATTATATCTCATTTTTCTTTTAATATGAAAAAATAGGTAGTGGGACCATAATGATCAAATTTGTTGATGTTGAGTAGATTTTCCATAGTGGAAAAAAGAGTTTTGTTCATTAACGTGGGTGGACAAATAGCAAACTCCCACAAGAAATACTATTAGGGGACCACACATCTATCTCTTTTTTTTAAAAATTTACAGGAATGTATTGGATCAATATTTACATGGATAAAAATAGATACTAGTTCACCTGAATCTAGTGGATTTATAACGTTTCTTAAAAGAATCTGAATGATTCTAAGATGTATAATTTGGATTTAAATGGATTGAATTAGGATTAGTTCAGATAAATAAAAATTAAAGTGGACTACCAAATTGTAATATAATTGGTGGTGGTTGGTGGTGGGCGATGGTGGCTATTGGTGGTCGGTGCTGGTGGTTATTGTTGGTGGTGGTAGTGTTGGTTGGAGGCTTGTGGTGGTGGTAGTGGTCGGGTGGTGGAAAAACATAACATGTTGTAAAAAAAAAAAGAAAAACCAAAAAAAAAAAAATTGTCCATAAGAATCTATGAAACTCATGTGGTTTGAGTAGAGATTGATATGAGATAATAAAACACATATTTTGCTTACAAATGTCCATAAAAATCCATATATATCTTGGCCCTTAACTATCTAAGAAATCTTAAATGAATTGAATACCCAAGATATATGTGGAATCTAAATAAATCCTATTTGAATAACATGGATATTTTATGATTCCTTACGTATCCTAATCGAATACCTAGGAGTTTTTAGGATTGTTAAATATCCATATAAATCTTAGTCGAATACACCCCTTGTAAGAACCATCTCTCTCCTTCCTTTATCTTTAAAATACCAAGGGGGACTCTTTTGTTCTTAAGGATAAATTAGAAAAAAATGAAGAAGAAAAACAATTCAAATGATTGTTTTTCTTATTTCGTATGCAAAACAAATCAAGCTTATTTTTTGAAACCGAGGAGTGTATATTATGACATGTCAAACTAGAAATATTATGAAATCAAATCAATAAGATTGATAACTAGCATTTGGTGGAGAGTAAAGGAAAGTGGAAATTGAATAAATACGAGTGGAGGAGGCAGTTAAAAGCAAGGGTGTGCAGTTCCACACCATGCTAAACCGAATCTCAAGCCTAAACTTGCCTAAATTTTCTGAGATTTTGGAACCCTAAGTTTATTTTTTCTATCTTACACCTCCATGGAAATATTTTGCTTCCCCTTAGTAGAGTTTTTGGATCCGCTCTTGATAAATACCCCTATTTTTCAGGGGTCGTCACAAATACCCCTAAGGGGTATATTTTAAGTTTTTAAGGTCTAGTTTTTGGCACATCCAAAATTAAATTAAGCCAATTCAACCTCCGTAGAAGATTGGATTGACGTTTTCAAGCATCAAGAATATACTAGTTCATCTTCATTATCCAAAAAACTACTAGTTCATTTTCATTATCCACTTAAAATATACCCCTTATGGGCATTTTTACAAAGACAAGAAAAATGAGGGCATTTAAATAATCCTCCCGAGAGGAAACTGATAGACACATTTTTGTGTCTGAATTGTCCTCAGTGTCTCTATTCCTAGTGCTTGATTTCGTACTTATTATGGTGTTTTTATGTTTGTGTAGGTGTTTTTGGAGAAATACACTTGTGTGGAAAAAGTTGCTCAAAAAGTGCTATTTGGACCCCTGGAGGACATTTGCTATACGAATCCCAGATTTGGCTAAGGGACACCCAAGGTTATGCGTAGCCCAAATTCATCCTCAGCACAAAAATTTGTCCTCAGCACCCATTTGCTATTCGCACCCCAGAAAAGGATAGGGTCACTTCATCTTCAACATTTCAAAAATAAAAAATGGCGGGAAAAATATTCACTTCACTAGCAGATTTTTCGATCGGATTTTGGAGGAGTTTTTGTGCGATTCAATCGCTGAAACTTCATGGGTAGTTGTGATATGTCCTAACAGAGATGGTACGGGTGTTTGTTTCGATCAAATTTGGCTGGATAACTTGGTTTAATCCAAACAGGGAGTTGAAGGAAAAACATGAGCTTGCACGAGTTGTGAGGAATTTAAACGTGTTCTGCTCATGTTTGATGACTCGAGCAACACTTTGGACCTTGACAAAGATAAATAAGGAGATTTTTCATATGTAGAAACGCGTGAGAAGCTAAATCAGGGAAGAAAATATTCCCAGAATATTTTCTTTATTGCCCGAGTTCAATGAAGAATATTGAGAATTATGGCGTGATTAAATGAGGCTGAGGAGTATAAATAGATTGCTGGGATCATAGAGAAGGAGGACGGAGAGTTTGGGGTCGAGAGGAGAGCTCAGGAGGCGTGAATCAAGAGTTTTCAGAACTCTGTTTCTTCTGCTGCACCAAGAACACGAACAACAAAAGACCACCAGAGGCAGTCGTTTATCAACAGTGACAACGACAGCCACACCAGGGTCGCAGAGATACAACAACAACAGTTCCTTTTTGTCATTCTTTGTAATAGTGTTTTGCAACAATTATAAACGTTGCAAACACCTGATTTTCATCATTTTGTCCATTTCATCATTTGTACACCTACTTTGACCAATGAAATCAATTTTTGAGCATGTTTCCAACATCATGATGAGCTAAACCCAATCCTTGGGCTATGGAGGAAGCCGTTGTTTCGGTAAAAGTGATATATTTCTATTAATTAATTACAACAACTCTATTATGATTTTTGCATTGAACTAAAAATTGTTTATATGATTTTGATTAGTTCGGTGTATTTTCTCTTGATAGAATATGCTTGCTTTAGGGTTTTGATATTCTATGCTTGGATTAACATCTATTCTTTTGGAAATCTACATGTCTAGGCAATACTATTAGAATCAATTTGAATTTTGAGTTGCATAATTATTGTTTTATTAAATCACTAATATCAACCAATGGTGGAATCCTAGACCCATTCTCTCCATAATATTCACAACATCTTTTTAATTTAGTTCGCTATTTTTATTTATTAAAAAAAATCTAAAAATCCGCTTTAACAAGTCTTGAACGAATCATATTACTACAACAACTTTGAAAACACATCAGAAACGTCAGTAAAGTCAGTGAGTTTTTTACTTATACTCTCTCCGTTCCTAAAAAAGAAGTACTTTTTGTTAGAGCAGTGCTCGGTCGAACTCGTGAGCGTTGTTATCTCAAGCTTGTTTGTCAAGTTTAGTTGATCAAAATTATATACTTGATTTCTAGTCTACTTATAGCTATGTCTCGGATAAGGATAGAATGTGTAGTTGATCTGTAGACTCACGACGTTCACCAATTGAAGACGAAGATCTACTGAGGAGCTTGGAGGAACTTCATCAACAAATGTATTTGGAGACTAAAACTTATCTATCACTCAGAAGTCTATTCTACTCTACCTTCTACTGAGACTAAGTCGTATAGCTATTTAAAATTTTACATTATACACATTTGATATTTCGAGCCGAGTTTATCTCGCTTATCTATTTCTCGAAATATGTGTTAGGATATTTTTGTTTTAGCTATGTTCATCATATTCTTGACGAGTTTAGTTGGAAACAATTTATTATTGGAAACTAAATATAAGTCAAAAGATGATCATGTGAAAATTACCTTGAACATCTTATATGATTTGTGTGAGACAGTCACTTGATGTTAACTTGGAAAGTTTCGTATTGATCATTCAATCACTTGAATATTACTTGAAGCTAATGGTTTGTGTGAGACAACCATTGTCGTCTTCCAACGATTTTCCAATAATTGAAATAAGAGTTTGGAACGGTTACCCATGTCTAGATACAACAAGGTACACATACCTAGTATGCGAACTATTTTGTAATGATTCAGGTATGGGAACCTTGTTTGCGTACCTAGTATGCGAACGGTTTTTCTGAAGAAGGTCCGAGAACCTTGTTTGCGTACCTAGTATGCGAACAGTTTTATCTGAGTTGGGTCCGGGACGGATGTTTGCGCCAAGGTCCGGAGCTGCTGTTCGCGTACCTGGTTGACGAACACAGTGGTGAAGTTCAAGAATCGGCCATGTATGATTCTCATACACATGAACTAATACATTTATGATACAAGGAATGCAATCTTTGCAAACTATGGTTTAATGTTCATGAATTGATTCTTGTATAAGTACTTTGTACGATTACGAATCAAACCGATTTTGATTCAATTTGTTCATACATATTTATATGAGATAGTGAACAATTGAACAACGCTATTTGAAACACAATTAGATTCATTTGATTATCTTTCATGATTGATTGATCTTCATATTTGATCTAGAAGTGTTAGATGAATATGGCTAAGACGAAAGTGTTCATATGGATAACTTTGGTTAACTATTATTGATCCAACTCAATATACACGTTTAAGTACGTTAACCCATATCCAAATGAAGGTATTCCATATCTAAATGAAGGTATATTTCATTTGTCTGTAACAAGATAAGACCATCTACCGATGGAGATTGATTGCTTTATTTTTAAGCAGACTTAGATTGAATCTTAAATCAGGTTTTCATCTAATTGTGAATATTGAATGCTTTGTTACTAAGCTATCTTAGCTTTGATTGAAAGCAACCCTGATTTGAAAGACTATATAAGGGAGAACTCTAGCAATGGGAAAAACTAATCCCCGCATTTCTGAGTGTTTCTATAGTTGCGTACTAGAGTCGATTCTCCTTTAACCTAGGTTTTTCCTAAAACCATTATAGGCTAACGACTTGAAGACTTCAATGCGATTCGTGAAGCCAGATCCAACTATTTTCGTTGCAGTTACGTATTCTGATCTTACTTGTTCTATCATATTGAGTTTTATCTTCTCTAAGATTTACTCAGGATTTATGTCTGATAGGTAAGATATAAAAAATAATCTCAACAGTTCTTCGTCTCAGACTCTTGTGATTCCGCAATAACTTTTTCTGTTAATCAGTTGGGTTATTGTGAAGTGGTTGATTTTTCTAGGCTGCTCTTCGGTAGTATAAGACCGTATTATTAATTGGTTCTTGTTCATCTAGAATTATTAAAAGACGGAACAAAAACCGAATAAAGAATAGACATATCTGTGGGAGACAAAAAAAATTTATAAGTCTTCGACTTTGGGTCGTGGAAACTCTTCCTTGTGCGTGAGATCAACTAAGGGAATCAAGTGCGCAGAATCCGACGTGGTTTTAGAGGCGTAAGGAACGCGACTGTACCTTAATCGTGTGAGACTTGGTTAGGGCTCAACTACATTCCAGTTCGAAGTTAACTTGTCGTAGGCAAGAGTACGTAGCGGCTTAATACAGTGTGGTGTTCAATCTGGACTAGGTCCCGGATTTTTCTACATTTGCGGCTTCCTCGTTAACAAAACTTTTGGTGTATGTACTATTTATTTTCCGTATATGTAATTGAAATATCACAGGTGCTAGTTCAATCAGTTGATAAATCCGACCTTGTTTGTTGGATAAAACTTGATTGACATTTGGATATTGGTATTTGGTACCGTCCAAGTTATTTCTCATATCAATCAGGCTCGCAGATTTCTATCTGTTTGGTTTGGTGATTGTATTAAGAAAGAGATAAAACTCTTTGATATATTTCTTGATTGAACTCGCTTTTAAGTTGGTGCTCTCGAAATTATATTGGAGTTTAGTCCATACAGATTGCCAAACGAATTATTGGGTGTGGTTTTTATACCTCCGCTTTTTCACTTTTCCTATTTGCACAATCCTTAAGGCAAGATTGTGAGAGAGTAGTTTCTTTTAATTTATTTCGAAAAGCACTCTCAATAAAATGCTTTATCACCAAAATTGGCATTAATTATCATTAGTTTGGGTAAGGATAGCTTCGGAAGTTTATCATATTATAAATTAAAGTACCTCTTTTTTAGATATAGAAAAAAAAAAGACCGTTCTTGGTGAGCTACGCAATGATACGAAGGATTTCTTGAAAAGATCGAAGAATTACCTTGCGTGTCATGACTACAATGTTTAAACTGGCAATTTCTTGTTTCAAAGGATATATAGAACTTGTCATCCCGAAGGGTGTAGTTGCCGAGCTGGTTGCTAGGATCCCATCCACCTCCTTGTAATACATTTATCTATAATATTTAGTAATAAGAAAATATGTGATTTAAAAAAAGAAAAACTAAAAGAATATTCATCTTTTCTTAAAAATTGAAATGAGTATTATTTAAAATTATTAGTGACAGATGTTATGAGTTTTACGTTACCTTTCTAAATCATGGGATCCTCAAGCTAGTAAATTATATGAAAAGAAAAAATATATATAAGATTTATCCACATCTAATGCGTCCATGTGTAAATCCATTTGATGTAAATCTGTTAGTTGTGGCGAAAATGATTGGTGTACCGTGGAGGAAATCCTGCGGCTGCATCGTGTGAGAGAGAGAAAAAAAAGGACCCCACCTTTAGCCCCACGGATGCAAATCTTCCAGGACTGTCCTAATAGTCTTTGGATTTGTTTGCGGTGCAGATCGTGGTACACACCTTGAGTGTGTGTATCATCACTCTAGTTATGGGAAGCCAAACTTGGGACCCTTCGTGTATTGGATTGGGCGCGGATGAGCCTCAAATTGAACCAAACCATGCTCGCCTCCTACCACTGGTGAAGTCTAATGTTCATATGCGAGCATATCTAATACTTCGGTCCAGTTTTACTAGGCTCAATTGCTGCAAATTGGCCTCTCGACCTATTAGCTTCAACACCTTTTTACCCCCCCTCGTAAAGTGCCATGCTCATTGCTAAGCATTACCATTACTTCATCTGAATTTCAAAATCATAAATGTAATGCTACTGTTTTTAGCGCGGAATTAAAATAACAAATTTACCTGTAAATTTCTTGAGTCATACATAACTGATGGGATAGTTGACTACATTTATATTTTATCTAGCCGAAATCCTAACTACGATTCATAGTGCTTGTCTAAGAATTAACTCTTTAAGAGTGAGCACTGAACAGTTCTTAAACCACATGGGACTACTCGGAAGAAAAACTAAAATCCACCAAGGAAAAATAAAACGATGGTTTGGACAAAACCAAGAGTCCTTCCCAAGCGTGCACCCACCCCATTTCTATCAGCAGCCTATATCACTGAATGTAGTTTGATTAGGAATACTCCGATTAACGGGACTATTACTATATATGTAGCTTAACTGTTGTCAGAGGTCAAACTTTTAAGCACTACATCGGAAGGAAAAAATTTTTTACAGACACGCTGCCTACAAGTTTATTCAAATGATTTCGCTCTACATAACCTGCTTTCAATGCTTAAGGGATAAATCAAGCTCGTGATCCGGCGGTGTCGTAGATGAACTTACGATCGAGCACTTGCTAACTTCTGATGGCCGACGAGCTGCCAGGAGGCTAGAATCAGATCTATAGTTGTGTGAGTGGTTCTGTTTATTATCATTGGCATACAAAAGAGAAGAGCATCGTGCATCCCATGATGATAACGAATAAGGTGAAGCTGGTTTTTCTACGACCATGGATCGAACTTGAATACCTAATGATGATTTCCTGATAAAGTTACCACCATGAGTAAGAAGAGGTGACGATGAAGATGATAGTGAACTCACCCTTGACGACGAGAATACTTGGTGGAGCTGTAGGTTCTTGCCGTGACTTGATTTGTTATTTTTGATCCATTCGTGACTTGCTTTATAGAAACTAGAAGCTGTGATTGCATCTAGTGTAGCTGTACGTTCTCGTTTATGAGCATTTTGATGCCCTCCTAGTGCTTGTGCACTATGATATTTCCGGTGACAATAGTTGCAAGAGAACATCATAGTCGTTGCATCTCTTTTTGGCTGCTGATTATTGCCTGCTAAATTCACATCTTTTGTAATCAAATTATTCATGGTGTTCAGTCCGTGATGATGAGGAAGAGGTACCGAGGATAAATACTGAAGTAAGTGGTACCGAGGATATCACTATTGCATGATCGTTTTAATTGATATGTTAGGGTTTTGGGATTTCCATAGATATATATAGGATGAGTTGGGAGACGATCTTTATGATCGCTACATCTAAACACTATTATTAGTAATTTGTTTGTATGCTATAAAAGAGTAATATTTAAGACTTGCAGCTAGTAAGTACGTACGCAGTATTCATCAGGGAGATTTATTGCTAATGTAACCAATGGCCATTAAATGTGATCATACCTAATTTATGTTGGAAAATTAGCCTAAATGGAGGGGATTGAAACACTAATGGGAATGGTGTACTTACGACTCCAAGAGTACGTGAGGATCTCTTTTAGATAATTATTTCAACCCTTCCGATTAATTGGCGATTGTAAATATGAAATAATGCGTTCAGAAGATACAATGAAGCCCTTTAACAATGTAATCAGATTCAATGTCCGTATCCCTTGATCCAACGAACAACATACAATAAGAAAATACAGGAACAGAGAAAACAAAAGGTTTTGATGTGATTGAATGAGAATCTATTCATCACTACTTTCTCAGAAAAGACACGTCTTTTGAAGTTCAAACTAAAACCGAATTCCCTTTCAAACAAAAAAAAAAGAAAAACGAAATTAGATAGGTTTAACCAATAATCTATATATATATTGATGATGACGACTATATGCATATACCAATTTTAGTTGCAGTATTTTAAGGAAAATGATATATGTCCCGCGAGCCCAATCCGCGGGTTATCAGGATTTTAGCTTCTGTGAGAGAGGGAATGGGACCCATCCTTAATTCACCCCCTGCAAACCGCCGAGCCACAAGGGAATTCAAATTTTAATCATTACCGGGACAAATCGCGGGACCAGCCCGGGGTGAGTGTAGCATTTTCCGTATTTTAATGGAATGAAAATGATTTCCCGTTTTCCGGTGTCTTCGGGCTCTGGCTGTTCCCTGTTTTAGTGTCATTTTATATATGTATCCTATTATTGGGCTGTAGGAGTGAGAGATTTTGGGGACTTAAAATGATAGTTAAAACCAAATCATGGATAGGGGGGACCTCATCCATATGAAAAGTCCAATTTACCCTTATACATAAATAAATCAAAATCACATTATTCATTAAAAAAAAGCTAAATCAATTATCTTCTCCTTCTCCTTCTCCTCTCATTCATCAAATGTAATGAAAATGATAATCATGATTTCATCACGATGATCATAAAAATAAAACTAATTAAAGATATTATCTTCTCATTCTTCTTGTTTAAAAAACATGATGAAGATGACGATCATGATATCACCATCATGATGATGATCACAAAACTATTATCTTCTCATTCTGCTCTCTCATTCTTAAATCACAATTAAGATGATGATCATAATTCTATCGTGATGAAATTGATGATCCTAAAAATAAAAAATAAAGGAAACACTTTATTTTTTTTTGTTTGTGAATGAATAAGAAATCTAATTCGATTAAATTCGGGTAAAATTTTTTTAGTTTCTGTAGTTGTTTACGGCTGGGAGTTCTTATTTTCCCAACCGTAAATCTCATATTACGGGTAGAAAAATAGAATTTATAGTCGTCGAATAGGTATATGGTTGGGAAGATTTTATTTCCCAGCCGTAATTAGTTGTTCACGGTTAGGATTTCCTAGCCGTCTTAAGTAATTCTGATATTCACGGGAAAAAAAAAGAGCTCTGCTTCCGGCTAGGTTTTTCCAGTCGTTGTATACAATCGTCCGGGTCTCCCAGCAGAAATTAACAATTACGGTTAGGAAAAACTAGCCGTAACTTGTTCTGATAAAAAGAAAAAAATCACGTGTTGAGTACGACCAGATATTCCAAGTCGTAACATGAGTTTCGGCTAGGAAAACCTAGCCGTAATACAGATACAGGTGATCCTGGAAGAGCTTACGACTAGAAGTTCTTTATTTCCTAGCCGTAAACTGTTGTTTACGGTTTGGAATCCTTCTACTCCTAACCGTAAATACTATTCACGGTTAGATCGAGTATTATATCCCAGCCGTAATTGTTGAAAAAACCAGATTTTGATCTTGATTTCGGAGGATTTGAATCAACAAAATTGAGATTGGGAGAGGTATACAAGGCTTTTCTGACTATTTTCATGACGTTTGTCATCATTTTCATCCAAAATTATCAAAAAAAATACTTCAAAATTATCCATCTCCTTCTACTAAATCAAAAGAAAAAAAATTGATTTTGAAAACAATTAGTCGAACGATTAGTTTAGTTAATCATTCACTAATCATGATTAGTTTAGTTAATCATGATTAACACTTATTAAATAAGGGAAAAATTAGGTATCATATAAAATAGGATGATAAGGGGTCATAAAGATTACTATTACATGACCCCATACAGCCCCCAAATTCCCACCTTTTTAAAGCCCCAATAATAGGATTCGGTTTCTCTCTCATGCGCTCTGCAACTTTCTCTCCACAAACCTAATCCTAACGTAAATCCAAAACCGTTCCTTTTGTTTTTCAACATAACATGATCCACTTTCCTATCAAAAACACCTTCAATTTACTGTGATTTAACAAGTTTTAGGATCTCTTCGTATTTCACCGAAGATTTCCTTTCTGTTAAATTTCAGATTCCTTAAATTTTCATAGCCTTTGGCAATCTTTCTTTTAAACATCATTATTCAAATATTTAATCTTTAATCCTTTCCATCATGTCTCTCTCAAAACATTCAAACCCTCACCAGCAAAATCAAAAGAACGAAATGATTCGTCAGTTTAAACATCTTCTTAATCAAAAATCCCCATCCATGAAAATATGCATTGATACCCCTCTGCCAAACCAATCTAAAGATTAAATTGTTCAGTTCTTTTGATACTTTCACCAAGAACTTTTCAAATTTCAACTGTGAGAGAACTACTCCATAAACTGTGGAGATCTTTCAATCAAAAATTTTATGTGTCAGAGTTTACATCAGAAACTTATCTAATCAAATTTGAATCTCATTCAGACTCTGAATTTATTATGGAATCTTCCCCATGGGTGACGAGAGATGATCTTCTGGCATTGGAAAGATGTATTCCTAATAAACTACCACATGAATATATCTTTGATAAAGTGGAGTTTTGGGTTCAATTACATGGTTTGCCTGTTAATTATTTGGATAGGAAATTTATCCAGAAACTAATCATACATATGGGTAGTAACAGAACAATATCTCTTCAGGAATCTCGCAACTGGGGAAAATTTTCTAGAGTTAGAATTCCGGTGGATATTTAAAAAACCACTCAGGGATTCGATAGCTTTCCCTATTTCAAACGAGAAAGAGATATTTGCGGAAATCAGATATGAGAGACTTCCAAGGTTCTGCATGTTTTGTGGTATTCTTGGACATTGAATGAAAATATGTCCAATGGTTCATCAATTAAAGGATAAAGTACAACAGGATTTTCCACCTGATCTTCAACAACAGGCATACGACCTCATCGTACCAAAGTATCAGCGTTCAATTAACGCTTCTGCAAAAAGCTACGGTAATGATGTTGTAGACTTCAATGAAGATATTTACCAGGAAGAAGAAATCACTGAATATTCCGATCTTCGGAGATCGACTTTCACGGAATATGCAGGCTTGGTGAGTCATCAGGATGACTCATCGATTTTGGAGAATATTCGGTCCAAATCAGCAACCCAACCGTCGTATCATCTTCAAGATAACTTACAGAAACAGTTACCCAATTATGGGTTTACTTTGGATAATAATGATCTGTCAGTTACTAAAAATTTTATGAAAGAACATCAAGTAGACAATCAGAAAACAACATCATCATCGTTCTTTACTGCTCAAAACAATTCAATTAATGATCATTTTGTAACTGCTGATAATGGAAAATATTCTTTAACTACAACAATTTCCATTAATGATCTGCAACAAAGGAATACAGAATTGAGCAAAGGAAAGTCCATAGAAGTTCATGAACAATATTCCCATTCAAAAACAGATTTTAATAGTTTAAATTCTCTTAAAGTGGCAGATTCTTTTCATTTTGCTACTAAGAGATTCAAATCTTCTACTTCTGAGGTCTCCAACAAAGAAATCAATGAGAATATTCATCAACTTCTATCCGGGTCAAACCATAAACCAAAGGATAGTGACAGTAGACAGGTTATATGGAATTCCAGATAATCAACCAATATTACCAGGAGGCGTGAATGGAAATTGATGGCTAGAGAACTTCGCATTACCTTTATTACTGAGTCGGATTCCTTCAGAGATTCTAGTGGCATTAAACGAGTGCAGGATGGATCATGTATCAATCCTAGAACTACACAATCAGAGATGGATTCAAGAATCGAGGAGCATTCAGATGATAAATGGGAAGTGGTGGCTAGCCCTATATGGACGCACGGTCCATCTTAGTATTCGCATGGAGCTATTTGGGGTTAGGGAATGACCCAACAGTTTAGACTCTTCAATCATTCTTTAGAAGTACAAAACCTGGAATTGTATTTCTTTCTGAAACTAAACTCTCTGAAGCTACATCTGGTCTAATTCTGTGAAAATTGGGATATTCAAATTATTGTGTGGTTCCTGCGGTAGGACGTAGTGGTGGATTGTTGTTACTATGGAAGGATGATATAGACAGGGAAGTTATTTCTTCTTCAAAATGTTTAATTCATCTGAAAGTGAAACAAAATGGGTCTTTCAATTCTTGGAACCTATTTTGTGTTTATGGACCACCAAATAGAGCAGACAGAGGAAACTTCTAGCAAAGTCTATCTACATATTCTCATCACGTGGAAGGACCAAAATGTTACATAGGTGATTTCAATGCTATATCTTCAATTATAGAAAAGTTGGGAGGTGATCAGTCCATGAATCATACAATCACTCACTTTAACAACTTCATCAGAGAAAATCATCTTCTGGATTTGGGATTCTCGGGTCCGTCATTCAGTTGGACAAAAGGAAGACATTATCAGGGTTTAATAAGACAGCGTCTCGACAGAGTTATAGCAACTCCGAACTGGTGTTTGATGTTTGAAAATCAAGGGTTATTCATCTACCAAGAATTTCAAGTGATCACGCACCTATCATTCTCAATACTTGTAGAAACATCCCTAGAAATCCTCTTTCGTATAAATTTGAAGCTTATTGGTACACTCACCCAGATTTTCTCAAGGTAGTTTTGGAGAGTTGGAATATTAATCTGACTAATGATTTAATTGGGAAGTTGAAGTCTCTTGGTGGTTTCCTTTAAAATTGGAGTTAAAGTAAAATTGGCTGCATTAAGAACAGAATTCACAATTTGAAAAAGAAACTTCTTCATATGCAAGGACTAAATCCTACCGTAGCAACTTTGAGACAGGAGAAAATCACTGCAGACCAATTGAATGAATTCATCATTATGGAGGCTACATACTGGAAGCATAGAATGAAACTAACGTGGCTGAAAACTGGTAACCGAAACTCAAAACAATTTCACCTATCTGTCCAACAATGAGGAAGGAAAAACAACATCTCTAGTTTGAAGACAGCTGGCTCACCAATCCAAGTGGAATTGCTAATGAGTTGATATCCTTTTTCAAAAATTTGTTCGCTGAAGACTTAAATATCCAACATCCATCTGAGTTACAAGCTTCTACATTCTCCTTAGATGAATCTCAAAATACTTCTATCTCTTCTTTGTCGTCCACAGAAGATATATGGAAGGTGGTAAAAGATATGAACTCGTTTGGATCTCCGGGTCCAGACGGATTTCATGTGGTCTTTTATAAAAAATGTTGGTCGATTATAGGAGCCGATATAACTGAATTCATTCAACAAATTTTCAACACGGGGGAATTACCAAGTAAGTTAAACCACACAAATATCAGTTTAATCCCAAAGGTGAAAAACCCGGAATCTGCTATGGAATTTAGACCCATATCTTTGTGTAATGTACTATATAAGTTTGTTACAAAGATTATAGCTAATAGATTGAGTCTGTATCTGGATAAATTTATTTCCTGGTGTCAGAATGCATTTGTGAAAAACAGACATATTACTAATAATATCGTCATAGCGAAAGAAATTTTTCATTCAATGCATAAATCCAGATCAAAGCAGGGTTATTTTGCTTTAAAACTAGATATGTCTAAAGCATATGATCGGGTATCGTGGTCTTTTCTAAGATTTATGCTACACCAAATGGGTATAGATGATAAGTCTCATTAGCTGATTATGATCTGTGTTTCAATATGTACTTTCTCGATTTCTTTAAATGGTGCTCATTATGGGAACTTCAAAAGTGGTTGAGGATTACGTCAGGGATGTCCTCTATCCCCGTCTTTATTCATAATATGCTCTCAGGGTTTATCATTGCTCATGGGAAGGTATGAAAGATTAAATCTGTATTGCGGTTATAGCTTCAACAACAGGGGTCCAATAATAATCCATCTTATGTTTACTGATGACTTATTTTTCTTTGAAAGCAACTCAGAAACAAATGCTCTTCAACTGAAAGAAATTTTCGATAAATACTCTTTGTTCTCGAGGCAGACAATCAATTACTCGAAATCTTCCATTCACTTCAATAATGGTTGTTCTACTTTCAATAGATGGAGAACCATTCAGTTTTTTGGTGTTCGAGAAATGGAGGTCAGCGAAAAGTATTTAGGTTCTTACCCTATGAAATCAGATTACAGCATCGAAACTCATGAACCTTTATTTTCAAAATTCGATAACAACCTATCAGGTTATAGATCCTTCTATGTCAACTTAGCTGGAAGAACATTGATATCTAAGAATGTTCTCTATGCTATAGCTATCTATTCGATGGGTACTAGTAAGTTGCCGAAAGGGTTATTAATAAGATTTCTCAAATTCAACGAGCATTCTGGTGGGTCATGAAATTAACACTAGAAAATGTCACTTTATCAATTGGGAGAAAATGGCTAAGTCAAAGGAGGATGGTGGATTGGGTTTAAGGAATATGGAGCAAGTAAATATTTCTTTGACCGCAAAATTGGTCTGGATATTTTTAACTAATGCTGACACAATCTGGGTGCAGATGTACAAAATCAAGTATCTTCAGTCTATATCGTTTTAGGATTGTGTTCCGAATTCAGGGGACTCTAAAACTTGGAAAGATATGTTGTCAGTCAAGGATTTGTTTATAAATAACTTTTGCTGGTTTATTGGATCTGGGATTCTATAAATATCTGGAATGATCCTTGGATCCCAAATATACCGGGATTTAGACCAACGAGATTATCTCAATCGACTATTCAGGTTGAAAGGGTATCGGAATTATTTGTTCAAGATTTAAGGATTTGGAACATGGATCTCTTAATGCATCTTTTTCCGGTGGATCAGGTGGTAGCAATCGCCAGTATATATATCCCTCAGGATGCTTCGGTGAAGGATAAACTTATGTGGTTGATGATGAGTGCTAAAAAGTGCATATTTCTATATATTTTTCTTGGCATTTAACTCATCTTTTGTGCATTAATTCTACATTTTATCCCATATTCTGTATTTTCATTGTTTTCAAGAATAAATATTTTTATTAATTAATTTTGCATTTTTAGGTAATAAATAAAGTTTGGATGAATAGCGGAGCGAAAAGAGCAGAAAAGTAGTGAAAAGCCGGGAGGAATTACACAAGGAAGCCGCGAAGAATGTTGTGCACAAGACCAAAAGGCTAGAAGTGGGCTTGAAGAGGAAGAATTGTTCTTAAAGAAGATATGGGCTTGGCATACCCAAGGCCCAAAACCCTCACCCAAACCCATTTCCAATATCCATACCCGCCTTCATATTCAGCCGTCGGATTGGATCATCGAAATCCAATGGTCGCTTCAGTAGAGTGCATCAAAATCCGAGGTTCTTGTCAAACACCGTAGTGCTTAATTTCCAAGCCTTCAGATTAGATTGCATTTGAATCCTACGGTCGCTCCTATGCATGTGCATCAAATATCGATACTTCCGCTAAACACTACAGCACCTAACCTCGATCTTCGCCGTTAACTTCGTTGTATCAAGACATCCGACGGTCGCTACCAGACTCTTCAGGGGTAGCCATCCGATTCACCTACAGCTTCGCATCCAGTGACTCAGATTCGCCAATATAGAACTTTGATACCCCGCCTCACACACTAGCAACCTATACCTATTAACCTAAAAACATCGACCATTCTTCTGTTCTCTTCTCTTTCTTCTTCTCCCTCTTTCTCCCCTACCCCGACAGTTGCAGAACCACCACCACTCCCTGCAACTGCCGTGCCACCACCTCTACCTGTCTCACATCATCCCTAAACTACCAACCCATCATCACCCCCTAACTATCTAGCCCCCTATTCCCTCAATCTCTCACGTTTCTTCCCTGAAACCCTAAGCGTGAGAGGTTGATGAAGTAGGTGACCTAGAGATGAAATTGAAGCATGGGAATTACGCAAGGGAAGCAGAAGAAGTATGGGTCGAAGATGGAATTGTCTCATCACAGTTGGTGAGGTAAAAATCCTAAACCCTAGTTCACAGTCAATTTGGGGAAAATCATAAAAACCCTGATTATTGTTGAGAAGAGTATAGAGAAGATAGAGTGGGTGAAATAGGGTAGGCAATTAAAACCAATTACTGTTTAATTTGGGAATTTGTGTGATTTTGGAAAACCCTAATTTTTGGAGAATTTGGGGATTGTCTGTAAGCTATAAATAGAGCTGGGTGTTGTGTGTTGCAAAACTTATGCCTGGATTAACCAGAGCATCAGTAGAATAGTTTAGTTTGTTATTTCCATGAACTGTAGCTTTGAGGGTTATCAATCTTTTCAATTCCATGATTCTCAATTCAAATGCATTGTTAATTTTAGCTGTTCAGAACTCCAACATGTATTTAATTTGAGTGTGTGATTGTTACAATTTATATCAAGCTCCTGTTCATGTTTATGTTAAGTTTGTTCACTGTTAGTGGTGGAAGTTTAGGTTAGAATTCATGTAAATTGAGCTGATTGAGAAATAGAGGAATTTAGTGTCCACTGTTGCTTGTGATTGATTGTGCTGTTAAAAGACAGTCAATGCTAGGAGTAAAACAGTTGGACAAGCTTCTTCTCCTTCCATTCCATTTATGTATGCCCTGGAACATAGGCAGGCTAGAACCTCCACCTAGCTCCATTAGGGACAAGGATTTAACCAAAAACAGCCACTGCCTAGCATCTTTCATGTTCTTCTTTGTTATCTATCTGTTTTTGTGGCTTCTTATCACTGTTTTTATAGCTGTTTTTATAACTGTTTTGTGCCCTGTTCTTCCTTTGCCTTTGGACCTTGGCCATTGTCTTTGATTTATCACTGCCATGCCATTGTAAATTAGCATCCTTTTTCCCTGTGTTGCTTCCATGTATATGCCATTGTCACCTTCACCATCATCATTGTTGTTTGCTGTTTGCTTTTGCCATTGTAAATATCCATGTTTTACCTTGGCCTAGTGCTGTGCTGCCTTGTTTAGCTCCAGCTGCACTAGGTCTTTTTGGCTTTTCTGCCCTTTTCCTTCCCTGGCCTTGCTTCCAGTTCTCCCCCAGCTGCTACTACTTGCTGTTGCTGTTGCTGTGCACTGCTTCTGATGCTGCTGAAGCCACCACTGCTGCTGCTCCAGGTCCAGTTCAATTCTGGGATACAAGTCCAGTCATTACAAAAGCCCACTGTATCTGCTTAGAAACCTAAGGCCCAACTCAGTTCAGTTCATTCAGTCTTGGGTTAATCTAGAAGCCCATTGACACTCAAAGCCCAGTGCACTTCAAAGGCCAAGCCTAGTGCACTTCAAGACCAACTGAGCCCAAGCTCAGTTCACTTCATTTTCAAACAAGCCTATAATCCAAAGGTACCCTAAGCCCAAAGCCCAAAAGGATTCATAGTTAACCAACAACAGTTTAGGAGCCCAAAATAGCTAGAAAACTCCAAAACACTCCCAGTCTCTGTGGATCGACCCGTACTTGCACGAGCTACAACTGACGACCGTGCACTTGCGGTATTACTGTAGGCCCGTTTTTATTGCGCTTAATTTTCACACAATTCCTTAGCTACCAAGTTTTTGGCGCCGTTGCCGGGGACTCGGGTTTGTTTCTCTAGTAGTTTTATTAGCTATTTTTGCATTTCACTGCATAGCATTTGCATCTGCATCTGCTTCACTTCATTTGTTGTTGGACCTGCTGTTCTGAACCAGTTTTTCCTCTGCTGGGACGCCACCAAGGAAAAGAACCAAAGCCCAACTGGGTTTTTGCAACAATATCAGAGCAGCTGGGCTGTGCTTAAAAGGTAACCCATTTAAGAGAACCCGAATTGTGGGCTTCCAATTTTTAATTGTGGGCTTGTAATATTAAAGCCAATTTTTGGGCTTTTTATTTTCTGTTGGGTTTGTAATTAATTTTTGTGGGCTTGTTTGTTTAATTTGTGGGCTTGTATTTAATTTTTGTGAGCTTGTTTAATTTGGACTGGTATTTTGTATTCTGGGTTTTTAAACCCAGCTGAGCTTGTAACCGATCACGCTAGGTTAACTCGTTAGTGGGCCGAGTACCCAAATTCTAGGCCGAGATTTTGGACTCAGTTTCACCAAACGTTTTCAAACCAGCTGAGCCAAAGCAAACACAAAACCAACAGTGGGCTTGCTCCCATTCAAAAACCAAATTTTATTATCTTTAAAAATAAATAAATAAATAAATATTTTCTCTCCCATTCAAAAACCAAAATTTTTACTTGCTCCCAAATTTTAAAACCAAATTTTATTTTGCTCCCACATTAACAACCAAATTTTTTTTTTTCTTTTATCCCACCAAAACCAAATTTTTCCCAAAAATCCAAACCCATTAAAAACCAAATTTGGGCTTTGTAATATAGTTACTTAGCTTTTGAGCCCAATCATGTCTAGATCTTGGTCTACAGTTGGGGAATACAACAAATCCCTTAGAGAACTTGCGTGTGGACATACTTCACGTTATGAACCTCCCATAGACCATGATGTCAATAGTCATAGGAATTATTATGGACATTTTCAAAGTCCCGAGCCTCAATACATGAACCCTAATGACTATTCACATGCATCATTCGCCACAACGTGAAAATGAACATTTTGCTAGTGCCTCACTCACACAATCATCACTGATCGATCAATTAGAAGCTCGAATCGCAGCTTTAGAAATGCAATCACATGAGGAATCTGTCACATCTAATTTTCTTAGGCAACCTGAAATCTATGCATGTCCCGCATGTGGTAGTTTAGACCACCCTGTTGAGAATTGTCATATTTTGCATAATTTTAGGCAATCTAGAGAAAATCCAAGGTATGAAATGCCCATAAATTGTGAGAATGGTAGTCATTGGGACCATAATCAATCCTTTGAGGGTTGCGATCAATATTTTGTAAACCCTAATGACCATGCACGCATGTACCATTCACCACAATTTGAACATGAAGAATTTTGTACTCCCATGAATTTAGACTCCACCACAGAAGCTTTAAGACTCAGTAAGCAAAACTTTGATAGATCTACATCACGAATTCATGCATATTTAGATCAGATTTTGCTTCACCTACAAAAGGAGGAAATTCATGAGGAAATGTATGTTGTCCCTAATGAAGTGTCTAGTCCCATTCATGTAAATGATGTTGAATATGAACCTAATTTAGAGGAACATGAATCGACTAATGACACCACCACTGTTAATGAGGACCAATATGCATGCTACCATGATGATGATTATGATGATATGTTAGAAGAACATGAAAATATTGTGGAACCTGTTGGTTCAATAACATATGGCTTCTCGCCCTCGACCTTCATGAATGTTGTTTTTTCTAATACTCATTGTAATTCATATGATTTTGATATTGACATGGGATTCGTACAATTATTCTGTGAAGATGAGCATGACATAGGAATAGTTGAATCTTCTGTAGACACTAATGTTATTATGCATGAAAATATTTGATGTGTCTGATTCTCTACCTAGGTCACATTGTGATATTTCTCCTGATTTGCCGATGCATGAGAATAAATTTGTTGATGATGTTGATGACTCTGATTGTGATCTTGCCAATTTGTTTGATGATTGTGAGCATGTTGTGACACGTGTAGAAGACTTAGGAGATGTTGATGTGATTAGTAATGATGTGCCTATCTTCCTACATAAGTCACAATCTGATGGCCTTCCACCCAACCTAGATTTGGTTTGTACCCATATTGTCAAACCGATTTTTCTGAAAATTCCTAATCTAGGATTGGAACTGTATGCTTCCCAAGTCCTTTTGGACTATTTTGCATCTAAGTATAATATCTTTGAGGAGCCACAGTTGGAATTAGCATGTTTACCCGTCCCTAGCAAAGTTCATTTCGAGCTAGACCTTGTGCATGATGAACCCCCAAAACTGCGAGATTTTGTTTCCAAAATTTTATCCGTTGAAAAATCCAGGTTTGGGGGTAGCTCATTTTGTTTCACAGCTTCACTTGCATGCCTATCATATTATTATTGTGTGAAGCTGTTGAAACCTCTACACTTTGTCTTTTGGGTTGATCCTCAACTCTTTAGATTGTTAGTGTATGGTGAATTTTTGTATATAATCCAGTAGATAAAATTTCTTAAAACCCTTTTGTTCCTTTTGTATATATTTTGCTAATCCAATATGATCTCGGCTGAAATATGTTGGATTTTTTTCCTTGAATAACGGAGTCTAATCTTGCTTTCGCCGAAATCGGGTATTCTCTTTCCTTTTTCTCTACTCAACATGATCCTCTTCATATGTTGTATTATAATTTTGTTCATATTTTGAAACATTGAGGACAATGTTTAGTTTAGGTTTGGGGGTGAAAAGTAGATACTTTGATAATATGTTATAATTGAAAACAGAACTCCCTCTTTTTGAAAAAATTAAAAATTCCGAAAAATTAAAAAAAAAAAAAAAAAATCATAAAAATGGAGCTCATTTACCTTGAAATGTTGACTCTTGTGCATATATGTAATTTTTAGGAGTCTTAGTCTAGATATTTAGGCACCCTGATTCTAGCACAATTCACATAGTGATAAGAAACTTGCACGCGCACGATCTACCATACATGTATAGCCTCGATCTTCAAGGTGTTTGATAGGAAGTTAGATTGCCAATCACTTTAGAATACTGAATGAGACTTGACTAGCTTGTTCTTTGGTTGGCTGGGATAGAAGTTGGAGGATACGTTAAGAAAAACCATAGAATTTGACCGGATGCATTCGATAAGGGCCACCTCTTGCTAAGAGTCATGTAATTATGTTTTTCTTTTTGTTCATGTATCAAAAGTGTCATTATGTTGTAAAGATCAAAGTTATTTCTTCAAAAAAAAAAAAATCAGAAAAATTCAAAAAAAAAAAAAAAAAAATCAAGTATTTATTTATTCCATGTTTTGTCATGTTAAAGACAATAGTTCTCTCTTGTTCCAAAAATAAAAGAGAGTAATCAATGTAAATAAGAGTCATGTAAAGAGTCATCTTTTTTGTAAATAGTCTTGTAATAAGCAAGGAGGGTGCAGCCATCGATGTATAACGCGGGTAAACTGAAATATCACCAACTCATTGGGTGAACATTCACAATTCTCGTAAAGCCGGACAGCTATCTTGGCTTAGAATTCGGTTCTTAGCCTAAAAACTATCTCTTGGTGGTTAGTAGTCATAACTTCAGGTCATTCTAGAAACATGTGTAGATACACTTTACACTCTTATCACATGTCTTTATTTGTTATCAGTGCTAGGATTGTGCCTTGGATAGCTAAATTGACATCTCCATTTTGCTGTGAGCTTAAACTGACTTGCACATGTCACATTTGATGGAATCTGAGCTTATATTTTGCCCTAGAACTTTGTAGGTACGTTCTAAGCAAACCTTCACGAGACTTCACTCGTCCACTAGGGACACTTAGTGGTTTAAAAGGCTTAGTGCATATGCTAAATGCATTCGAGAGACCAGCGACAGTGGTATAGGTTGGATTTCCTTAGTTTTGTTTTACTTGAGGACAAGTAAAATTCAGGTTTGGGGGTATTTGATGAGTGCTAAAAAGTGCATATTTCTATATATTTTTCTTGGAATTTAACTCATCTTTTGTGCATTAATTCTACATTTTATCCCATATTCTGTATTTTCATTGTTTTCAAGAATAAATATTTTTATTAATTAATTTTGCATTTTTAGGTAATAAATAAAGTTTGGATGAATAGCGGAGCGAAAAGAGCAGAAAAGTAGTGAAAAGCCGGGAGGAATTACACAAGGAAGCCGCGAAGAATGTTGTGCACAAGACCAAAAGGCTAGAAGTGGGCTTGAAGAGGAAGAATTGTTCTTAAAGAAGATATGGGCTTGGCATACCCAAGGCCCAAAACCCTCACCCAAACCCATTTCCAATATCCATACCCGCCTTCATA
This sequence comes from Papaver somniferum, assembly GCF_003573695.1. Lineage (NCBI taxonomy): Eukaryota > Viridiplantae > Streptophyta > Magnoliopsida > Ranunculales > Papaveraceae > Papaver > Papaver somniferum. The sequence goes on along the minus strand of NW_020618825.1, from coordinate 20,342,180 downwards.
TTCAGCCGTCGGATTGGATCATCGAAATCCAATGGTCGCTTCAGTAGAGTGCATCAAAATCCGAGGTTCTTGTCAAACACCGTAGTGCTTAATTTCCAAGCCTTCAGATTAGATTGCATTTGAATCCTACGGTCGCTCCTATGCATGTGCATCAAATATCGATACTTCCGCTAAGCACTACATCACCTAACCTCGATCTTCGCCGTTAACTTCGTTGTATCAAGACATCCGACGGTCGTTACCAACCTCTTCAGGGGTAGCCATCCGATTCACCTACAGCTTCGCATCCAGTGACTCAGATTCGCCAATATAGAACTTTGATACCCCGTCTCACACACTAGCAACCTATACCTATTAACCTAAAAACATCGACCATTCTTCTGTTCTCTTCTCATTCTTCTTCTCCCTCTTTCTCCCCTACCCCGACAGTTGCAGAACCACCACCACTCCCTGCAACTGCCGCGCCACCACCTCTACCTGTCTCACATCATCCCTAAACTACCAACCCATCATCACCCCCTAACTATCTAGCCCCCTATTCCCTCAATCTCTCACGTTTCTTCCCTGAAACCCTAAGCGTGAGAGGTTGATGAAGTAGGTGACCTAGAGATGAAATTGAAGCATGGGAATTACGCAAGGGAAGCAGAAGAAGTATGGGTCGAAGATGGAATTGTCTCATCACAGTTGGTGAGGTAAAAATCCTAAACCCTAGTTCACATTCAATTTGGGGAAAATCATAAAAACCCTACTTATTGTTGAGAAGAGTATAGAGAAGATAGAGTGGGTGAAATAGGGTAGGCAATTAAACCCAATTACTGTTTAATTTGGGAATTTGTGTGATTTTGGAAAAACCTAATTTTTGGGGAATTTGGGGATTGTCTGTAAGCTATAAATAGAGCTGGGTGTTGTGTGTTGCAAAACTTATGCCTGGATTAACCAGAGCATCAGTAGAATAGTTTAGTTTGTTATTTCCATGAACTGTAGCTTTGAGGGTTATCAATCTTTTCAATTCCATGATTCTCAATTCAAATGCATTGTTAATTTTAGTTGTTCAGAACTCCAACATGTATTTAATTTGAGTGTGTGATTGTTACAATTTATATCAAGCTCCTGTTCATGTTTATGTTAAGTTTGTTCACTGTTAGTGGTGGAAGTTTAGGTCAGAATTCATGTAAATTGAGCTTATTGAGAAATGGAGGAATTTAGTGTCCACTGTTGCTTGTGATTGATTGTGCTGTTAAAAGACAGTCAATGCTAGGAGTAAAACAGTTGGACAAGCTTCTTCTCCTTCCATTCCATTTATGTATGCCCTAGAACATAGGCAGGCTAGAACCTCCACCTAGCTCCATTAGGGACAAGGATTTAACCAAAAACAGCCACTGCCTAGCATCTTTCATGTTCTTCTTTGTTATCTATCTGTTTTTGTGGCTTCTTATCACTGTTTTTATAACTGTTTTTATAACTGTTTTGTGCCCTGTTCTTCCTTTGCCTTTGGACCTTGGCCATTGTCTTTGATTTATCACTGCCATGCATTGTAAATTCGCATCCTTTTTCCCTGTGTTGCTTCCATGTATATGCCATTGTCACCTTCACCATCATCATTGTTGTTTGGTGTTTGCTTTTGCCATTGTAAATATCCATGTTTTACCTTGGCCTAGTGCTCTGCTGCCTTGTTTAGCTCCAGCTGCACTAGGTCTTTTTGTCTTTTCTGCCCTTTTCCTTCCCTGGCCTTGCTGCCAGTTCTCCCCCAGCTGCTACTACTTGCTGTTGTTGTTGCTGCTGCTGTGCACTGCTTCTGCTGCTGCTGAAGCCGCCACTGCTGCTGCTCCAGGTCCAGTTCAATTCTGGGATACAAGTCCAGTCATTACAAAAGCCCACTGTATCTTCTTAGAAACCTAAGGCCCAACTCAGTTCAGTTCATTCAGTCTTGGGTTAATCTAGAAGCCCATTGACACTCAAAGCCCAGTGCACTTCAAAGGCCAAGCCTAGTGCACTTCAAGACCAACTGAGCCCAAGCTCAGTTCACTTCATTGTCAAACAAGCCTATAATCCAAAGGTACCCTAAGCCCAAAGCCCAAAAGTCTTCATAGTTAACCAACAACAGTTTAGGAGCCCAAAATAGCTAGAAAACTCCAAAACACTCCCAGTCTCTGTGGATCGACCCGTACTTGCACGAGCTACAACTGACGACCGTGCACTTGCGGTATTACTGTAGGCCCGTTTTTATTGCGCTTAATTTTCACACACCTCCGGGCCCACCAAGTTTTTGTTCAAGATCCTTGGATCAAGTAAATATTGCGCTTGCGGTATTACTGTAGGCCCGTGCACTTGCGGTATTACTGTAGGCCCGTTTTTATTGCGCTTACTGTAGGCCCGTTTTTATTGCGCTTAATGGAGGATGGTGGATTGGGTTTAAGGAATATGGAGCAAGTAAATATTTCTTTGACCGCAAAATTGGTCTGGATATTTTTAACTAATGCTGACACAATCTGGGTGCAGATGTACAAAATCAAGTATCTTCAGTCTTTATCGTTTTAGGATTGTGTTCTGAATTCAGGGGACTCTAAAACTTGGAAAGATATGTTATCAGTCAAGGATTTGTTTATAAATAACTTTTGCTGGTTTATTGGCTCTGGGATTCTATAAATATCTGGAATGATCCTTGGATCCCAAATATACCGGGATTTAGACCAACGAGATTATCTCAATCGACTATTCAGGTTGAAAGGGTATCGGAATTATTTGTTCAAGATTTAAGGATTTGGAACATGGATCTCTTAATGCATCTTTTTCCAGGTGGATCAGGTGGTAGCAATCACCAGTATATATATCCCTCAGGATGCTTCGGTGAAGGATAAACTTATGTGGTTGAAAACAAAGAAAGGGGACTTAACGACAAAATCTTGCTACAAAATGATGGATGATAATGTCGCAACAACGTCTTATATTTCTCTTTTCCTTGGAAACAATTTTGGAAAAAAATGAAGACTCAACCAAAAATTCATACATTCGTGTGGAAAGTTCTTCACAATGGTTTGGCAGTTTTTAGTAATATATCAAGATTCAACAACAATATTCATAATGTTTGCTCTCTTTGCAATTCAGCATAAGAAACTATCCAACACTTACTATTCTCGTGTGATTTCTCGAAAGGAAGTGTTTCAAGCAAGTCCCTTACCTATTGAAGTGGATGATGAGATTAATGTCATGGAGATTATTCAGAATTGGTTAAACCAGAACGATGATGGAATCTCACTAAACTTGGGGGAGTGTATATTATGGAATATTTGGAAGATAAGGAATGATAAGGTCTTCAGCAATACACAACAATCGGTACCCATTTGTATGCACAAATCTCTTCAAGATTTTAAGATGTTTGATTTACATCATGCTTTGAATTTCTGCTCTTCAATAAATCTACATCAACAATCTACAGTTCAGTGGGAACTATCTCCTTCCCTCTTCATCAAAATCAATGTAGATGCTGCATATTTGGATGGTAAAGGAGCAGCAGCAGTGGTAGCTAGAGACTCATCAGGGAATTATTTGGGAAGTGGAGCATTTTGCTTGAACTCTTTCTCATCATTGATGGCAGAAGCCAAAGCATACGGTCTCAGCATTCAATTGGGAAGAAAACTCCAAGCTTCAAGAATTATCATTGAAGGGGATGCTGAGGAAATACCTAAAGCTATTATAGGGAAAATGAATGATATTCCATGGAGTATCAGATCCACTGTTCTCTCAATTCAAGATCGCGTCAAGGATTTTAGTGAAGTTAGCTTCACATCGGTTCCGAGAAAATCAAATTCAATTACACATGATTTAGTTAAGTTTGCAATTTCAAACTTTTTAAACAGATGGTGGTTTCATGATGAAATCCCAGTTTGTATTATGCAGCGCCTCAGAGTTTCTGAGGATTAATATAAATAAAATATTTGTTTCCTTCAAAAAATAAAATAATAGGACTTTTATATATTGGTCAAAGTAACAACAGTTCAAGAACATGGATAGCCAGGTTATGTTCTCTACGAGTCTTTTTTTTATATCTCCTCATGTGAGTTCTTTTCAAATAAAATTTGTGTAATAAATTTTTAGTAACATCTCTACCCGTTATCATAATTCTTTAATTTGACAACTATATATATGGGTAAATTAAAAACCCTGAAATTTATAATATAATATGTATGAGTTGAAATTTTACCAAAATTTTGATACGTTGAAGGTAATGGCGGAGGTGTAACTTGACGCCATTATAGTAGAGAAGAAGGGAAACAGGTTAAATATAAAAGAAAGAAGGGTTTGTTTATGATTAATATATAAAACAAAAATCAAGTCATAAACAGACAACAGTGTATGTTGCCAATCATCTATGTTAATGGTGGTATAGCTATATTTGTAAGGAATTGGCAATCGGGAAAGAAAAAGAAAACGAGAAAAGGTTGAAGATGAGTTAGTTATTTTTACCCACACAAAAACGGTTGAAAACCATTTAAATTTGTAAGTGAGGGTTGTAATTAACATATACATGGGTTGCATTTAGTGATTGCCATTTGGAATACAACACATATACACCATTTTAAAATTCTCTTGAAGTCATTTTTCATTGATAATTGGGATAGTTCCACATTGTATTTTGTATAGGCAACTTTAGATCTTTCCGTTAAGATCTCTGATGACATCTCACCCTCCCATTGCACTAAATAGTTATGCTAGGCTACTCATGTTAGAAATTACACAAAGGTGCTTATAATCTTAAGCGTATCATGGTTTTACGCTCTGACCTGGATTGATCAGTCAAGTGCGAAACCTTAACGCATTTCAGTCAGTTTACGTGTAACAGCCATAAGAACTAGTCCTTTCCAAATGAATTTCGTGAGGGCCATACGACTTGTTTTATGGCGCAAACATTTATTTGTTCTGTTGTACGTACTATCACACTTTCTTCCGTGTCCAAAACTACATATCGAGTCCCTATAGCCCGCTGTGGTGAAGTCATTTGAAATCATTCAACAGGATGCAGGTGAAATTTACAACAGTTATAAACCCGGTACTGTCAGGATTTTCTCATGGAATCACTGACAACCGCGGAATAACGGATCTTAAGATATTATGATGAATAATAAGTAAACCAAGCACAAGCAAATATAATAATACGAGAAAGATAAATCAACTCACAAGACACAAGATTTATACTGGTTCGACCAATACATACAACTTGTATATATTGTCTACGTCCACTTTGAGCCGCACCAACTCAAATCCACTATGAAGAAAAATGATTACAACGTCTTGTGAATCCCAGCAAACCCTTGGTTACACTACAACAATTACCCGAGACGATAACCTTGTCTCTTGTTCCTGACCAATATGCTCTCACAACGAAACCCTAGCTTTAGCCCTAAAAGCTATACAAGAAATCTCTCACCGATATCTTAATCGTTTTCTACACAATTCAATTCTACAAGGCCTAATTACCTATTTATATAGGTTACAAACTTGGTCACCAAGAATCCTAACCGGTTTAGGAAACCCCTTCCCTAAATAACCACGGCTAACTTTAGGAAATCATAATTAGACTTCAATAACTAACAATCTCCCACTTTGAAGACTCATTTATTGTCTTCAATTCCTCTTTTCTTCAACTTTGGATTTGACGGTGCTAAAACATCTTCATGTCAGTGCGGATCCCCTCCCAGATCCTCATTCTGAGAGACCAACTAAAGCCTTGCAGAGCTTTAGCTTGTCTGATGTAACTCCCTTGGTAAACATATCAGCCGGATTCTTCGAATAAAGAATCTTATCGAGCTTCAACTCTCCTTGTTCTAAGAGATCCAGAATGAAATGATAACTAATATCTATATGCTTCGTCCTAGCATGATAGGCTGAGTTCTTGGATAAATGTATAGCGCTTTGACTGTCGCTAAACAGAACACTATCTCATTGTTCCTTTCCCAACTCATCTAAAAAATCTCGTAATCAAATCATCTCCTTGCTCGCTTCTGTTATTGCTATGTACTTCGCTTCCATAGTAGAAAATGTTACCAACTTCTGTAACCGTGAGTTCCAAATCACTGCAGCTGACCCCATAGTATAAAAATAACCGGTCGTACTTCGCCTTTTATCTACATCACCTGCGAAGCCTGCATCCATATAACCGCTCAAGATAGACCCACATTTTCCATAACACAATGGTACGTTTGTGTTACCTCTCAAATACCTGAGAGTCCACTTCACAGCTTCCCAATGTTGTTTTCCTGGGTTGCTTGCATATCTACTCACTACTCTCACTGCATGTGCAATATCCGGTCTCGTGCACACCATATCATACATTAGACTCCCAATCGCCGAAGAATATGGTATGTTAGCCATGTACTCCTTTTCTTCATTTGTCTTCGCACACTGCATACTTGAAATACGAATTTGACTTCCAAGTGGAGAACTAACTGGTCTAGCATTCTCCATATTGGACCTTTTCAATACTCGTTCAATATATTCAGCCTAACTAAGCATTAGTACGCCCTTAGATCTGTGTCTTATGATCCTCATACCAAGAATATGTTTTGCTTCACCAAGATCTTTCATAGCAAACTCACTTGCTAATTGTTTCTTCAAATTCTCAACTTCTTGTAGAGATGTTCCGGCAACCAACATATCATCCACATACAGTAATAATATGACGTAGTCAGAAGCGCACCTTTTGAAGTAACAAAAATGATCTTCATTACACCGTAAGTAACTACCTATATGCATGAAGTTATCAAATTTCTTGTACCACTGTCTCGGGGCTTGTTTTAAGCCATACAAACTCTTCTTTAGCTTGCACACCATCACTTACTTGCCTTTTATTATGAATCTTTCCGGATGCTTCATGTAAATTTCTTCATCTAGGTCACCGTGAAGAAAATATGTCTTCACATCCAACTGTTCAAGGTAGAGATCTTCAGAAGCCACTAGACCTAACACTACTCGAATAGTAGTCATCTTCACAACTGGAGAAAATATCTCGTTGTAATCAATACCAGGTTTTTGCTGGAAACCTTTCACAACCAACCTCGCCTTGTAGCGAATATCTCCATTTGCTTCAGACTTCATCCGATAAACCCACTTGTTATGCAACGCCTTATTACCTCTTGGTAATATTACTAAAAACCAAGTGTCATTCTCCTCAAGTGAATTCATCTCATCTTCCATAGCAAGTTGCCACTTGCCTGAATCATAAGCCGCTAGTGCTTCTTTAATATCTTTAGATTCACCTCCATCCGTAAGTAATAGATAATTCAGAGCATATACCTTGGGTTTGGTTTTGGAGTTCTTGATGACCTTCGTACTTCTTGTGGAACTGTAGGAGTAACTCCCACTGCAGCAGAAGTCTCTTCTTGTATTTCTCCGCCATCAGCAACATCGTGCTCTTCTTGTACCACACTTTTTCCAGAACATCATCAATATCGATATACAACTCCTTATCGATGTTGCTTGATCTGACATCTTCAACTTGTGTTTTATTCCTGTCCTTGTACAGCTCATTCTAATTAAAAGTGACGTCTCTACTTCTAATAACTTTGTGACCTTCGTAGTCCCAAAGTTTATAACCAAAAGCGTCATTTCCGTAACCAAGAAATATACACTTCTTTGCTTGAGAACCTATCTTATACCTCTCACCTGGACTAAGATGAACATAAACAACACAGCCAAAAACTTTCAAATATAAAAGATTTACCTTTTTGTCGGTCCAAACCTCCTTTGGTATCTTCATATCTAATGGACTAATAGGTTTCCTACTGATTAGATAAGCAGTCGTCTCTGTTGCATGTGCCCAGAAGGTCTCAGGAAAACCAGACTGCAACCTCATGCACCTAGCAGGTGCATTCTACGTCCAATTAATACGTTTGGCTACTCCATTCTCCTGTGGCGTCCTTGGAACTGTCCTCTCCAAACGAATTCAATTTATGGCACCTAACTGTAAGAATTCTGTTTTGTCATACTCACCACCGTTATCTGACCTTAGACACTTCAACTTCAGACCAGTTTCTGTTTCAACCAAAGCTTTCCACTTTTGAAACACTTCATACACATCGAACTTATTCTTCATGAAGTAAAGCCACACCTTCCTTGAGTGATCATCAATAAAGGTGACATAACATTGAAACCCGCTGTGAGATGCAACATCAACTGGTCCCCATACATCAGTATGAACCGAATCAAGTTTCTCACTTCTCAAGGCTCTGCCGCCTCTGCTGAAACTAACCCGTTTTTGCTTTCCAAGAACACAGTCTTCACAAAAACTCATATCAACAGACTTCACCTTAGGTAGATATCCTCCCGAACATAGAATCTTCATGTTCTTCTCACTCATGTGCCACTTCTATGCCATAAGTTAGTGTCTTCACCACTACTAGCCACTGCTAAAGTAGTTCCATCTGAATTCCGAAATAGAGTACCGACTCTAACTCCACGAGATAATACCATATCTCCTTTCTTCACTTTCCAATTGTGTTTCATAAGTACAACTTCATAGTCATCATCACAAACTTGGCCCACAGACACAAAGTTCTTTTTCAAATTTGGAAGGTGTCGTACATCCTTCAATTTCCATGTCGAACAGTTGACTTTCAAGATCACATCACCCAAACCAATGATGTTGCATGCTTCATCGTCACCTAAGAATACTTGGCCATAATATCCTTCTTTATAAGAGATCATAATACTCTTATCACCCGTTGCATGGAAATAAGCTCCCGAGTCTATAATCCAGGACTCATCTTGCTTGTCCTTATAGAGTAGTAGAAAACCTTCTGTAATCACCTTCTTTTTATCAAGAAGGACCTTCACCGGTTCCGCAGCTGCAACTATGTTGACCTCTTCTTGATTACCTTTGTTCCCACCATTATTAGCACCTTTATTTTCCGGACAATCGCGCTTGTAGTGTCCTACTTTCTTACACGCCCAACACTCAACAACACCTCTAGGCCGGGATTGAGATCTCCTCCTAGAATTCCCTCTAGACTTCCATCTAGATTTGTTGTTGTTGTTCCGATTTGAACTCCTGCCTCTATCTTCTTCCTGCAAACTTAAGGCCGAGCTTGAAGTACTAGAATCATAACCTTGTTATATTCTTAATTCCTCTTCAGCAATAAACCTTTGCTACACATCATCAAGCTTCAACTTCTCGCTCCCTGCAGAATTACTAATAGTTGTCCTTGCGGTCTCCCAACTCTTTGGTAATGACGACAACAACCGTAAAGCTTGAACTTCATCATCAAAAGTAATACTAACTTTTGAAAGTTGAGAAATAATCGATTTAAACTTCCCAAGATGTGCTGAAATCGCTTCGCCTTCTTGCATCTTCAGATTAAATAATTGTTCACACAACATGATCTTCCCCGAGGCTGATGACTTTTGATACAACTTTTCAAGTTTATCCATCAGATTCTTCGTACTAGTTTCCTCTTGTACGTTATTGTATACTTCCTCCGTTAGACATCTACGGATCACGACTACACATTTGCGATCAAGAGTTTTCCATTCATCGTCTTTGAATGCTCCCTTTTTCGCAACTCCACCCAATGGATCAGCAAGGTTTTTCTCATATAGGTAGTCTTCCATCTGAGACTTCCAAAACGCAAAGTTCTACCCATTAAAAACTTTAACCCTAGCTACCGTACTTTCGTTATTATCACCCATAACTCCCACTCCAATCGTACTACGATAAACCCTAAAGATCTAACCCGAGCTCTGATACCATTTGTCAGGATTTTCTTATGGAATCACTGACAACCGCGGATTAACGGATCTTAAGATATTATGATGAATAATAAGTAAACCAAGGACAAACAAGTATAATAATACGAGAAAGATAAATTAACTCACAAGACACAAGATTTATAGTGGTTCGACCAATACATACAACTTGTACATATTGTCTACGTCCACTTTGAGCCGCACCAACTCAAATCCACTATGAAGAAAAATGATTACAACGTCGTGTGAATCCCAACAAACCCTTGGTTACACCGCAACAATTACCCGAGACGATAACCTTGTCTCTTGTTCCTCACCAATATGCTCTCACAATGAAACCCTAGCTTTATCCCTAAAAGCTATACAAAAAATCTTTCACTGATCTCTTAATCGTTTTCTACACAATTCAATTCTACAAGGCCTAATTACCTATTTATATAGGTTACAAACTTGACCACCAAGAATCCTACCCGGTTTAGGAAACTCCTTTCCTAAATAACCACGACTAACTTTAGGAAATAATAATTAGTCTTCAATAACTAACAGGTACCAGTAACAAGGACATATGTTGTTAAACCGCTAGCAGTATTCATCAATACATAATAACATGGAGAAAAAACATTAACTAGAGGACTCAGTAAGAAGACTGAGTAAGAGCTAGAAAAGCAGTACTCAAACAACACACAGTCGGGAATTCAAATAAATTATTATTATAAAATATAATCATTTGATGAATAGATTTGCACAGACATATGCATATAAAAAAATTACATTAGAATCAGATCAACTCAATTCACGATTATGAATTCAAATTAATTACTATAAAATGTAATCATTTGATGGAAGGATTAGCACTGACATATGCAATATAAGAAAGTTACATTAAATCAAATAAGTTCACGATGCACAGAAATATGCATATATATAAAAAAAAATGCATTAGATCGAATCAGTTTACGATTATGCACTATGTATGCAGAGAGTCACCATTATATTGGGTATTATGCCGAAATCAAAATAGGGAAAAGAAAAAAATTTAGGGGAAAGTAGATCCAGCTTAGCTGATTTCATTTCAGGGATTTCCACATTAGCTTGACGTTAATCCGTGTAGGAAAAGAAAATCAATCAATATGATATAACACCGTGGTATAGCGTCGTGCATGATAACGTTTTGAAGGGGAAATATAGAGAAAGATAAAAAAGGCACAAAGAGAAGGACTTTCCATTAGAGATAGTATAGTTACATGGATAAATACTTTATATACATGGAAAAGAAAAGACCGAAAGACTATCCTTTTGGACCGCACATCCATGGGCTGTAGGCCCTGTAACAAAGATTTATTTTTCATTAACAATTAAACATAAATCTCCCTCTTACTCAAAATCAAAATAAACCTTAACTTTCTTCTTAATTATATTTAAAATTGACAACTTTAGGAACTTCTGAAATTTTGTGATTTTTTCTTTCTTTTCTTTCTTTGATCTTTGTTCTTTTGATATCTTTCTAAATGTTTTCTATATGATCATGTTTCTTCTTTCCATGATTCAGCTGTTAATCCTGTTAGCTTTCTTTTTCTATGTTTTCTCTGTTTTAGTATTGTTAGATCATAAGTTTTACAGGTCCTAATTTTTTCTTGCACACTCCCTAGTTTTCATGTCTTTCAGTCTTTATGTCTTTGATTATGCATTCCATTATCTAATGAATCCTTAAATCTCTCTTGCAGGGCCTCATCCTACTTTGAACCATGGGGGTGTCCATTATTGGACCGGTCTTATGTTAAAAGCATGAACTTCTATGTATGATGATAAATGAATAAAATCTAATTATACGCACAGATCTACATGGTTATTGATAGATTTGAGATGAGAATCAAAGTTAGGGTTAAAAGATTGAGGGATTTTTAACTGAATGCCATGTTAATGACATCAAAATTCTTAAAATCCTATCAATTATTATGTAACATCAGTAATAGTATCAGAGAATACATCTTCTCCAGATTTAGTTGATAACCATTTCTTCGTTTTACTTTACCTTCGCTTTTATCTTCATCTACACAAAATAAACAATCACATCATCAATCAAAACCATCAAGAAATACAGGAAAAAAATACCAAAAAGAGAGAAGGAAAGAGAAAAGACCCTAACCCTTGATTTCAATTGGGATTTGGTTTTTGATTTCATCAAGTTGATGTTGTTGTTGTTTTCCATCAGAAATATACTTTTTCGATTCAAATAAAGCAGAAGGAAAAGAATCACAAAGATCTCTGGTTCAGGGATGAGGCATTACAATGGTAGTTGGTGATTGAGTGAAGGTGGCCGGCGCTGTGTTGACAGTACCTTAGGGTTTAGTTTTTCCGCTGGAGAGAGACTAGAGAAACTGATAAAGAGATAAGATAGAAAGGGGAAATGAAGTGAGAGAAGATGAGTTTTGGGTTTTGATTGAAGCCCGATCCATAAAAATTTAGAGTTTTATCACCCGAATCGTGTAGACATTTGAACGGATGGTATTTGGGTGGGGTTTCCATACGGATCAAAGGAAGTGTGTGAGAAGCATTGTTTTTTTCGTGTCGGTAAAGAGTTCAGTGCCGAAGAGTTTTTATTAGCCGGATATGTCACGAAGCTAAGCAGATTAATAGATTATAGTTAACACTTAGAGACTTAGAATAGCTTCTATTAGTGGGAAATGTGATTAGGAAGTTTCTGGTTAACATTCAAAGATCTAGTGTCATTCCTCGGACAATGTAAAATATCTTATTTTAACATTTTAGGTTCAAAGATTACTAGAGTTGGACCTGAGTTTCTCAATTGGATGAACGGGAGATGGAATATATCTGATTTAAACATCTCGGGTTTGAAGATTATCAGAGTTAGACCTGAGTTCCTCGTTCAGATAAACTGGAGACGAAATATATCATATTCCAACATCACATGTTCGAAGATTACCAGAGTTACACGTGAGTTCCTCTTTCGGATGAACTGGAGACGAAATATATCACATTCCAACATCCCAGGTTCAAAGATTACCAGAGTTAGGGATGAGTTCCTCGTTCGGATGAACTAGAGACAAAATATATCACATTCAGACATCCCAAGTTTGAAGATTACCAGAGTTAGACCTGATTTCCTCGTTCGGATGAACTGTAGAAGCAATATATCAGATTACAACATCCCAGGTTCGAAGATTACCAGAGTTAGACCTGAGTTCCTCGTTCGGATGAACTAGAGACGAAATATATCACATTCCAACATCCCAGGTTCGAAGATTACCAGAGTTAGACCTATGTTTCTCGTACAAATGAACTGGAGACGAAATATATCAGAATTGAACATCACAGGTTCAAATATTACAAGAGTTAGACCCAAGTTTCTCGTTCGGATGAACTGAAGACGAAATATATTAGAATTGAACAGCACAAGTTCAAAGATTACTAGAGTTAGACTTGAGTTTCTCGTTTGGATGAACTGAAGACGAAATATATCAGAATTGAACATCACATGTTCAATGATTACTAGAGTTAGACCTGAGTTTCTCGTTCGGATGAACTGGAGACGAAATATATAAGATGTTTGTATGGTAAAATTACTTCTACCCCAAACACGAATTTGTTGATGATTTTTGCTGAAGATCGAAACGCTGCTTCTAGGGATTTTTAGGGATTTAAGGGGGGTGGGGGGGGGGGGGGGGTACCTGCAAAAAACCCTCTGATGCTAAAGTATATTTAGGGATTTTTCACAGGAGTTTTAGTGGGAGAGATTGCATACCTTGTTTGGGTTGTAAAACATCGATTTATATGTTTACAAATTTTCGTTTTAAATGCAGGCATGAATTGCAATTACTAGCCCTGCATGCCTCCTTCAGTAACTGGCCCTTGCATGTCTCCTCCAGTAACTGGTCCCTGCATGCCTCCTGCAGTAACTGACATTGACTGGCCCTACATGCTTCCAGAATCTTCCTCCTGGGTTATGAATTTGGCTAAACCAAAAGGTGCAAAGGGTTGGCCCAAGTTAAGTGTACATGCCTAGCCTAAAAGAGAGAAGTGTGCATAAGCCCACAGTGGGGCGAAAATATCCGCAAGGCAAACAGCATGAGGCTGAATCATCCAAGGCTACGAGATTAAAATGTGTCACGCAGCACTGGATCGGGATTACTGAATTAAGTTCCGCCCGCTTCACCGGATCAGGGCTACGGTATTAAGTAGCACCGAGCCACACCTGATCAGGACCACAGTATTAAGCTGCGTCGCGATACACAGAAGAAGTGTTGTCTACCGTCGCCGGGCACGGCCGCCGACGACCTGCTGCTGCTCCCGTCACCGGAACGTCGCCTGAGAAGACAATTGCGCCGGAGAAGACGATGATCCTGCCAGGCTGACGTCATGCTGATGTTGCTGAGTGACGTCACACTGATGCACTTGACGGCGTTAACTGGCGTCGTTACCATTTAACGGAATATTCTGAAAATGTCCTATCGACGTTATAACTTAACGGAAGATGCTAACAGATATGGAATATTCTGCCACGTGACCTGTAGACGCGACTTGCTGATGATGTGGCAGCTGACCTGTCACTTTAACGGCTGACGTAGCACACCGACGCGTCATCTCCCCACTGATGTGGCTCCTTGATGACGTGGCACGACATAACTCGTACTCTTTGCTGACGTGGCTCCTTGATGACGTGACCTGAGTTTCTTGTTCGGATGAACTGAAGACGAAATATATCAGAATTGAACATCACAAGTTCAAAGATTACTAGAGTTAGACCTGAGTTCCTCGTTTGGGTGAACTGAAGACGAAATAAATATCATGGAGACAATGAAAATGACCAAACTACCCTTATCAAAAATAAGTCAAGTAAATATTATAGACTGTGAAAACGACTATTTTACCCTTACTGAAAATAAGTACAATAAATATTATGGAAACAGTGAAAATGACCATATTACCCTTACTGGAAGTTGGTGCAATAAATATTAAGGGGACTGTGAAAATGACCATATTACCCTTACTGGAAATAAATAAACATCATGGAGACTATGAAAATGACCAAACTACCGTTATTCAAAATAAGAAAAGTAAATATCACATACTGTGACAATGACTATTTTACCCTTACTGGAAATAAGTGCAATAAATATCATGGAGACTGTGAAAATGACCAAACTACCCTTAACGGAAATAAGTAAAGTAAATATTACAGACTGTGAAAACGAATCTATTTTACCCTTACTGAAAATAAGTGCAATAAATATCATGGAAACAGTGAAAATGACCATATTACCCTTACTGGAAGTTGGTGCAATAAATATTAAGGGGACTGTGAAAATGACCATATTACCCTTACTGGAAATAAATAAACATCATGGAGACTATGAAAATGACCAAACTACCGTTATTCAAAATAAGTAAAGTAAATATCACAGACTGTGACAATGACTATTTTACCCTTACTGGAAATAAGTGCAATAAATATTATGGAGACTGTGAAAATGACCAAACTACCCTTAACGGAAATAAGTAAAGTAAATATTACAGATTGTGAAAACGAATCTATTACCTTTACTGGAAATAAGTGCAATAAATATTATGGAGACTGTGAAAATGACCAGACTAACCTTATCTGATATAAGTAAAGTAAATATTAGAGACTGTAAAATGACCATTTTACCCTTAATAGAAATAAGTGCAATAAATGTTATGAAACTGTGAAAATGACTAGACTACCCTTATCGGAAATAAGTAAAGTAAATATTACAGACAATGAAAATGACCATATTACCCTTACTAGAAATTAGTGCAATAAATATCATGAAGACAGTGAAAATGACCAGACTACTCTTATCGGAAATAAGTAGAGTAAATATTATAGACTCTGAAAATGACTTTTTTACCCTTATTGGAATTAAGTGCAATAAATATTATGGAGACTGTGAAAATGACAATATTACCCTTATTGGAAATAAGTGCAATAAATATCATGGAAACTATGAAAAGACCAAACAACCCTTATCAAAAATAGGTAAAATAAATATTACAGACTGTGAAAATGACCATATTACCCTTATTGGAAATAAGTGCAATAAATATCAAGGAGACCATGAAAATGACCAAACCACCCTCATCAAAAATAAGTAAAGTAAATAAGGGTAATATATTTTCTTATTAGAAAGTTTATTATACTCTAATTAATTATTTATTATAGGCTAAAATTAAAAGTTTGTCATTGTAATTTAAATATAAAATAATACTGTCACTTACGGTATACAATGTTAGAAAGGAAAGGATATTGTATTAAAAATAAATAAATTTAATACCATTTATTTGAAAATTTAAACTTAAAAATAAAAAAGAAAAAAAAATTCAAAATAGTGGCCTGTCCAGCCCAATCTGGCCTGCCCATATAAAAAGCGGGCTTTGGGCGGTCTTTGGGTAGCAAATTATCCACTTTTACCCGACCTGCCCAGCCTAATTTTGTTTATGGGCTCACAAATATTAAGCCTGGCATGCCCGACCTGTCTTAGTTTTTGGGCTCACAAATAGTAAGCATGGCCTCCTCGAATTTACACCCCTACGGACTATCCTTATCAAAATTAAGTAAAATAAATATTACGGACTGTGAAAATGACCATATTACCCTAATTGGAAATAAGTGCAATAAATATCATGCAGACCATGAAAATGACCAAACTACCCTTATCAAAAATAAGTAAAGTAAATATTATAAACTTTAAAAATGACCATATTACCCTTACTGGAAATAAGTGCAATAAGTATTATGGAGACTATGACATGACCAAACTACCCTTATCAAAAATAAGTAAAGTAAATATTACAGAGAAAATGACCATATTACCCTTATTGAAAATAAGTGCAATAAATATCATGGAGGCAATGAAAATGACCAAACTACCCTTATCAAAAATAAGTAAAGTAAATATTTTAGACTTTGAAAATGACCATATTACCCTTAATGAAAATAAGTGCAACAAATATTATGGAGACTGTGAAAATGACCAGACTACCCTTATTGGAAATAGGTAAAGTAAAATATTATGGAGAAATAAGGATAATCTGGTCGTTTTCACAGTCTCCATAATATTTATTGCACTAATTTCCATTAAGGGTAATATGGTCATCTTTTACAATTTATAATATTTACTTTACTTATTTTCGATAAGGGTAGTCTGGTCATTTTCACAGTCACCATAACATTTATTGCACTTATTTCCATTAAGGGTAAAATGGTCATTTTCACATATTATAATATTTACTTTACTTATTTCCAATAAGGGTAATTTGGTCGTTTTCACAGTCTCCATAATATTTATTGCACTTATTTCCAATAAGGGTAATATGGTCATTTACACAATCAATAATATTTTACTTTACTTATTTCTGATAAGGGTAGTTTGGTCATTTTCACAGTCTCCGTTATATTTATTGAACTAATTTCCATTAAAGATAAAATAGTTATTTTCACAGTATGT
The DNA here is from genome assembly GCF_003573695.1 of Papaver somniferum. Lineage (NCBI taxonomy): Eukaryota > Viridiplantae > Streptophyta > Magnoliopsida > Ranunculales > Papaveraceae > Papaver > Papaver somniferum. The sequence goes on along the minus strand of NW_020618825.1, from coordinate 20,324,955 downwards.
AATATTTACTTTACTTATTTCCGATAAGGGTAGTCTGGCCATTTCATAGTCTCCATAATATTTGTTGCACTTATTTCTAGGAAGGGTAATATGGTCATTTTTACAGTCTGTAATATTTACTTTACTTATTTTTGATAAGGGTAGTTTGGTCATTTTCATAGTCTTCATGATGTTTATTGCACTTAGTTCCAGTAATGATAATATGGTTATTTTAATAGTCTCTAATATTACTTTACTTATTTTTAACAAGGGGTAGTCTGGTCATTTTCACTGTCTATAATATTTACTTTACTTCTTTTCGATAAGGGTAGTCTATTCATTTCACAGTCTCCGTAATATTTATTGCACCTATTTACAATAAGCGTAAAATGGTCATTTCCACATCATGTAATATTTACTTTACTTATTTTTGATAAGGGTAGTTTGGTCATTTTCATGGTCTCCTTGATATCTATTGCACTTATTTCCAATAAGGGTAATATGGTCATTTTCACAGTCTGTAATATTTATTTTACCTATTTTTGATAAGGGTTGTTTGGTCTTTTCATAGTTTCCATGATATTTATTGCACTTATTTCCAATAAGGGTAATATGGTCATTTTCACAGTCTCCATAATATTTATTGCACTTAATTCCAATAAGGGTAAAAAAGTCATTTTCAGAGTCTATAATATTTACTCTACTTATTTCCGATAAGAATAGTCTGGTCATTTTCACTGTCTTCATGATATTTATTGCACTAATTTCTAGTAAGGGTAATATGGTCATTTTCATTGTCTGTAATATTTACTTTACTTATTTCCGATAAGGGTAGTCTAGTCATTTTCATAGTTTCCATAACATTTATTGCACTTATTTCTATTAAGGGTAAAATGGTCATTTTACAGTCTCTAATATTTACTTTACTTATATCAGATAAGGTTAGTCTGGTCATTTTCACAGTCTCCATAATATTTATTGCACTTATTTCCAGTAAAGGTAATAGATTCGTTTTCACAATCTGTAATATTTACTTTACTTATTTCCGTTAAGGGTAGTTTGGTCATTTTCACAGTCTCCATAATATTTATTGCACTTATTTCCAGTAAGGGTAAAATAGTCATTGTCACAGTCTGTGATATTTACTTTACTTATTTTGAATAACGGTAGTTTGGTCATTTTCATAGTCTCCATGATGTTTATTTATTTCCAGTAAGGGTAATATGGTCATTTTCACAGTCCCCTTAATATTTATTGCACCAACTTCCATTAAGGGTAATATGGTCATTTTTCACTGTTTCCATGATATTTATTGCACTTATTTTCAGTAAGGGTAAAATAGTCGTTTTCACAGTCTATAATATTTACTTTACTTATTATTGATAAGGGTAGTTTGGTCATTTTCATAGTCTCCATGATATTTATTGCACTTATTTCTAGTAAGGGTAATATGGTCATTTTCACAGTCTGTAATATTTACTTTACTTATTTTGGATAAGGGTAGTTTGGTTATTTTCATAGTCTCGATGATATTTATTGCACTTATTTCCAATAAGGGTAATATGGTCATTTTCATAATCTGTAATATTTCCTTTACATATTTCCGATAAGGGTAGTCTGGTCATTTTCACAGTCTCCATAATATTTATTGCATTTAATTCCAATAGGGTAAAATAGTCATTTTCACGGTCCGTAATAATAACTTTATTTATTTCCGATAAGGGTTGTATGGTCATTTTCAAAGTTTATAATATTTTACTTATTTCCGATAAGAGTAGCCTGGTCATTTTTACGGTCTCCATAATCTCTATTGCACTTATTTTTTGGAGGGGTAATATGATTATTTTCGCAGTCTGTAATATTTACTTTACTTATTTTGTTATAAGAGTAGTTTGGTAATATTTCATAGTCTCCATAATATTTATTGCACTTATTTCTAGTAAGGGTAATATGGTCATTTTCACAATCTATAATATTTACTTCACTTATTCCTGATAAGGGTAGTCTGGTCATTTTCACCGTCTCCGGAATATTCATTGCACTTATTTCCCGAAAGGGTATAAACTGTCATTTTCACAATTTTCAGAATTTTTATTGCACTTGTTCCGATAAGGGTAGTTTGGTAATTTTTACTGTCTTCGGCAGAAGCAGATATTTCTGTTGTGGTTTTGTCGACAAAATCGAGAGAAAAGGTTGGTATTTGCCAAAGTCAAATTTCCTACAAAGTCATGACTTGTTGACTTGGTCTTGATCATGTTTTCTAATATTAGGAAAATAAAAGTAGGAAATACCATTTACACCATGTTTGTTTACTCATGACTCATCTGAGTCGTCTGGATCTAAATCATCTGGATCTGAGTGAAATCACCTGACTCATCTGGATCTGAGTCGATATGTTTGTTTTGAGTCAGATCTGACTCATCTGACTCGGAAATAAGTGAGTCAGTGGTTTGGTCCCATGAGTCAGGGGTATTTTGTTACCTGACTCAAATGAGTCCGAGTCAGGGGTTATGTCTGAGTCAGAGGTCGAGTCAGATCTAACTCAAAATGGAAAACAAACGGTCTGACTGCTGACTCGGTCCGAGTCAGGGGTTGACTCAGATTCAGACGCCGAGTCAGTTGCAAACAAACAAGTTCCTAGTCTTATGAATAATATATTAGAGAGAGTCTAGTCCAGTTGACCCAATCTTGTGTCTGTTTGGTCCTTTGGGGAAAATATATTATAGTTTGGTCCTAGAAATGATGGTTTGATCCTAAGTTGATGTCATGGATGATGTAAATGTCATCATGTGGTGGCAGAAATACCCTTTTTGGACCACATATATACAAAAAAAGAGTAGAAAATATCTCATTCTCAGATTTACTTTCTCTCTCCTCTTTATTTTCAGATCTAGTTTCTTTCCTCTCCATTTTTCTTTCTTTTTCCGCTGCTGCAAGAAACAATGAAGATTTGCGTTTTTTTCTTGGGTTTTGATTTGCAGAGATGATGAAGACGATTTGTAGAGGTGATGAAGACGAAGAATCATATAAAGATTATGAAAACGACGAAGATGAAGATGTTATTTTGATTTCTTGCTACTGTTTTTGATGTTTCTGCTGGTGTTGATGACGAAGATGATGATCTTTTTTGTTTGATGCCCGTGTTGAAGATCTCGATTTGTTGATGTTTTTCGTGTTGATGATGATTTCCGTTTGTTGCTCGTGTTGAAGATCTCGATTTGTTGATGTTTTTCGTGTTGATGATGATTTGTTGATGTTTTTTGGTGCTGATGATGTTTTGCTGCTGCTGTTGAAGACGACGAAGATGATGAAGATGATGATGTTGCAGTTCATTCCATAAATGAACTCTGTTTTTATATGAAGTTCATTTCTGTAATGAACTCTGATCTTCTTTTGGTTTTTATATGGAGTTCATTTCTGGAATGAACTCTGCTTTTTTAGGTTTTTATATTGAGTTCATTTCTGGAATGAACTCTGTTTTTTCAGGTTTTTATATGGAGTTCATTTCTGGAATGAACTCTGTTTTTTCAGGTTTTTATATGGAGTTCATTTCTGGAATGAACTCTGTTTTTTCAGGTTTTTATATGGAGTTCATTTCTGGGACGAACTCTGTTTTATTAGGTTTTTATATGGAGTTCATTTCTGGAATGAACTCTGTTTTTTTTTAGGTTTTTATATGGAGTTCATTTCTGGAATGAACTCTTTTTTTTAGATTTTTATATGGGGTTCATTTCTGGAATGAACTCTGGTTTATATGAGTGATTTCTGAAAAAATAAGTAAAAATTAACACGGAAGGATACTTTTGTCCATTTAATATTTTTAAATAATTATGGACCAAACAGTAAAGGCGTTTGACCAAAGGACTAAACTGACATGGGACCACCTAAAAAGTACCAAACGATATTTTTCCCAAAATTAAAAAGAAAAAGAAAAATGTATTTTGGTTTATAAAAATGAAATAAAATTGTTAGTTTGTACAAAGGTGGGAAAAATAGTGACAAGTAAAATTCAAATAGTTGTAATTTTGGGGTTGTTTTAGATGTGGTGAAATTTTTGGGTGGAATTATCATTTTAAATTATAATTGTGATTATCTGTAAAATTGTCAACAAATATTATTGTTACTAATAGAAAAATTTAATATTCTTAATCATTATCACGAATACGAAATTTATTAACGGTTATAATTGTTGTAAGACTTATCACAGGTGTATCAGTGATTGAAAAATAAACTGTGACAAGTTGCACTGTGAGAAAATCCTGGTTTTGGTGTAGTGCAAGTTATCGTTTTAAATACATAAATTTGTCTTCTTTTAAACTAAAATTCCAACTTTATCTTTGATTTGGTAACCATAAAAAAGCCCCACATATCACAGTCGTCTAGAGTATCCAAAAACCATAAGACTGCCCTGGCGGTCATCTAGTATGTGTATATATAGTGTTTTTTTTTTGCGTGCGCCATGAAGGAAGATTACTAAAACTCAATTATTTTATGATTACCATTATACCATACATACGAAGGGCAGTACAGGAACCAACAAATAGAAAAACATTATTAAAAAAACGGGTTTTTAATGTTAAACCTGAAACAATAAGGTGCGACTGTTAAGTTTTCCGTCATGGATTTTTGGACGAAAAAATATGAAAAAATAGCCTGATAATAGTTTTCACTTTCTATATAGCATGAAATATAGTCTCTCACGACCCTTTAGAGCATGTGCTATGATAGTCTCATTTAGAGACCAACTCCTTCAATTTGAATGAGGACTTGTTCGTACGAAGGAGTACTCCCACTATGGAAAGGAGGAACATAAGACTGTACGGTATGCTGTCTGCCATATAACAATGTTTTTTTGAAATTTTATTTTTAAAAGAAAAGTCGGGGAACAATTCAAAATTTAAAATAATTAAAAAAAAAAAGAAAAAAGCTTATCTTCTAACCAGTTTGCCGTCCAACCTTTTTTCTTTTTTTTCTTCCGAGCATTTGTCATTTGGGTTGATATTTTTTTTTCAAAAATAAAATAAAATTTATTTCTATCCTCGAGAACATTTGCCGTTTAGGTTGATATTTATTATTTAGTCATCATCCAAATAGTTTGTCATGTATCGCAGACTACCAATCACTCCTTCACCCGAAGGAGTGTACTGTGCATATGAAAGACTTTGGTGGGATAGGGAGGTGAAGGAGTGCTATATGCTATATATAATAGGACATAATTTGAGCTAATTGGTAATCTATCCTTCATTTTGAAGGAGCGACACTACCCAGAGAGGCCATAGAATTTGCTGAAACAAGATTTGTCTCTTGGTCCGGAAGTTAGCTTCTGGGATGTTGTCGAGCTCTCAGATTGATCCTTATGTTCTTTCTATTGACCTTCGTCCTTTCTTGAGGTTTTTTTCTTTTTCCAGATTCTAAATTCTAAGCAACAACTTTTCCTTGGGCTCCTACAAGCATTTTCGCAAGTGTTTAAAAAGCGGGGAACAAAATCAATACCCCGTAAAAACAAATACATTGTAGTTTATCTCAAGATGAAAGAAAGAAAAGAAAAATAAGAACATTGAAAAGAATAAAAAATCCTTGTTGCTAGCCTCCCGTAATAAATAAATAATATTAATAAAAATCCTTTTAATTGAATAAAAAACATAGAAAAAGAATAAAGAAACTTAATAATGTTGTTCTTTAACTCTAGTTAGCCACATCCTTTTTGGTCACAAGTGTACGATTTTTATCTTAAAAGAGATTTACGACTTATTAGTTTCTCCTGACAACTCTACTCGTTGTACGTAGGCTGTGTTTGATAGGAATTAATTTCATGGAAATAACGTGTATTCCATCGTTTGGTCAAAAACATGTTTTTATGAAATTGTAAAAAAACGTGACCTAAAATATATGTTTTACATTTAATTTCATGGATTTGTTTCTTTTCTCTGTTATCAAACACAGCGATAGATATTATCTTAATAATTCGGTACCCATCAAAAAAAAAAAATATCTTAATTTCGGTCGTTCCCCATCGAATCTATAATTACGCTGAGGTTTGTCAAAAATATCCGGGCTCTTAAGTCGGACAAGATATTTAATATTTATACCAAAACATCGTGGTGTTTCTGTTTTTTTCCAAATCCTGAGCCCTTCCCACTGCATGCACCCTTGCAATTCTAAAAGCAGCATTAATCTCCATTCGATCTGGTAATATAATTGAAGTTTAAGCTTAAAAGAATTCAAACTTTAAACACAGCATTAGCTTCAATCCAACAACAATTTTTTTATTTTTTATTTTGACGATCTAACAACAAAATTTGCTAACCTGCATACTATACGGTTAGCTCAATTTATAGACACGCTGCTTACTTAGTTAATTTTTCGAATGATCCCCCAATATATAACCAGCTGCTTTCAAAGCTTAAGTGATAAATCAAGCTCTAATACTCCCTCATCTGACGGCACTACAGCAGTTGTGCTTACGACCGAGCATTCGCTAACGTCTGATGGCCGGCCAGCTGCCAGGTTAAATCAGATGTATAGTTGTGCGAATCGTTATGCTTAGCATCACTTGCATACAAAAGAGAAGAGCATCGAGAATCCCATGATGATAAAGAATAAGGTGCTGGTTTTTGTATCATGGATCGAACTTGAATACCCAACGATGATTTCTTGATGAAGTCACCACAACGAGTATGAAGAGGTGACGACAATGAAGATGATAATGAGCTCTTAGTTGATGATAAGAATGCTTGGTGGTGCTGTAGGTTGTTGCTTCCGTGACTTGCTTTATAGTAACTATAAGCTGCAAGTGCAGCTAGTGTAACTGTACGTTCCCGTTTATGAGCATTTTGATGTCCTCCTAGTGCTTGTGCACTATGATATTTCCTGTGACAATAGTTATCCCTACTATTTTTGGCTGCTGCTGATGATTAGTGATCTCAGTTCTTGCTCCTCGATTACCTAAATCTACATTATCGAGGTTGAGTGTATGATGATGAGGAAGAGGAGTTTGAATATGATTATTGTTGAAGTAATCTTTGAGAGACATGATCTGAGACCTGGATTTTCTGGTGATATATTAAGTACTAAATGGTACTAACAATACCACTATTTCATGATCAGTTCAATTGAATATGTTAGAGTATATATAGGATGAGCTAGGAGGACTTTCTCGATGATCACTAAATGTAAATTCACTATTATTAGTAATTTATAAATGTTATAAAGGATTTTAATTCTTACAGTTAGTACGTACGATACTATTCATGCAGGGAGATTTATTATTAATTAAATCAATGGCCATGAATGTGATATACTGATATGATCATACCTAGCTAGCTAATCTATCTTGATATATTTACAACCCATATATATATATATTCAGTTGAAGTACTTACTTTCTTCCGTGTTCCAGTTTTGTTGCCATTACTTCTTGCGGATGTGAATGAAAAAAAGCAAAAGTTAGTAGCGACTGTAGGTTAGGAATTCGTAACCGTTATGCGTTTCACGGGAATTGGGTAAAACGTGTAAGTATTTCACATTGGATTGAAATAGGAAAGGAAACTTTGTTGTTTGGTCCTAAGCCCACAAAGTTAGTTATAGTAGGGTCCAACCGGATTTTTTTTTATTTAGAGGTCCAAAATTAATTAAAACATGGAAATGACCATAACACTCATTGTTACCAAACGTGTGTGTTTACACATTCATTATATTGAGTACATATCTGTTACACTGATTATAAATTCGTGTACATATCTGCTACACTGCTTATAAATTCGAGTACATATCTGCTACACTACTTACAAATCTGAGTACATATCTGTCGCGCTGCTTACAAATAGAACACGTATCCGCTAAACTGCTTACAAATTCGAGTATATATCTGCTGCTTACGAATTCGAGTATGTATCTGTTGAACTGCTCACAGGAAAAGTACATGTTTGTTAGAATCAATGATAAATAAATTAGAAAACGTTTTACATCACATATATTGTAGGATCATACCAATAATCTCTAGTATTTCTTTAATACAAAAGAGGTACAGTTTTGCATGATTGAACAGGGTGACATAACCACTAAAAAACTAACCAACAAAATTAATGTCCATAAGAAGCTACTGAATATCTACAGCAAACCCTGAAAGTGATTATCAAGGATCGAGTGATACATAGCAAACTAGAGTAACATATTAGGATGCTTTGCACAAATGAAAATGTAACAGACAACATTTCAATTTTCTTACCACACAAAGAAGCTGCCGCTTTCCAGGACTATCGGCGCCGTGGTTGCTAAATTTTGCTTCCAGAACCGCTATTAGCGCAACATTATCCTATACAAAATTGAATGGACAAATAGAATAATACAGGGAGTAAGATTCTGGGAAAGAATCTAAGCACCAACTAACTGCATAAGAGACTCCCAAAGAAGAAAAATCACCTTAAGAAGTCGAGACAAAGCAGCTTTCTTCTGAGTGATTGGGACCACGACATCTGTCAGTGACTGAGCAGCCTTGTTGAATTCGACCTACATACAAAAGTAAACTGTTTAACATGTGAACCAACAGAGTAACAATAATTCAAAAGAAAGTATGTCATCTCCAAACCTCGTATTTCTTCACATGGGGAAATCTGTCCCTTCAGAAAAATGTTGCACAACCATCGATAGCATAAGTCCCGGTGTAAACCTACAGTGAAAAGATTCATTATCACAAACTGCATATTTGGAGTTTATGACCATTAAATCAAAAATGTCCGCAAGCAAACCTCTGTTGTCTTCTTCTTGTAGAGAGCTTGATAACCATGTTTGTCCAACTCAGGGGCGAAAAACTCATCAAAATGATCACTTTGAACCTGAAATAAGAAATGATTAGCTTTGTTGCAACTAAATCCTTAACTTAAGGATTGGCTATGTGGACATAATCTTGAATCCAAGCTAATACATCAATTTCATATCTAAATAATTAATATGAGACAAGAATAGTATTTTTCTTATTTAGTATTCCAGTTCATTATACATGCACTGGAATACCATGAAAAGGAAAAACCAGAATGGCTTCTGTCAAAATTATTTGATGTAAGAGAGAAGTTTGTAACAATACGTCATATATGTACTGCATATTCATGAACTAAAAAATCAATTGCATGTCAAGAAAAAGTGATGAATCCATGCATATAACTGAATCAAAGCACATACTTCAGTATAACACATACGTACTCATGGATCAAACCCAATAACAATAGCAAAACTCAGAAATATAAACGAATCAAAGCACATATTTCAGTATTACACATACTTACTCATGGATCGAACCCAAAAAGTGTGGAAAACTTTTGAATATAACCGAATCAAAGCACATACTTCAGTATTACACATACGTACTCATGGATCGAACCCAAAAACAATGGAAAAACTCTGAATATAACCGAATATCAATGCACATATTTCAGTACTACACATACGTACTCATAGATCGAACCAAAAAAAATGGCAAAAATTTGAATATAACCGAATTATAAGAATTTTGTATCAGTACGTCGTATACGTACTGTCAATTCACACAAAAGCAAACTGTATCAAACCTAAAAACATAATAGCATCATGAAAATCGATTTGATCTTCATAATACAATCGGAAAAAAAATCAAATGAAGAAAAACGAACAAAATAATCAAAAAAGATGATTAAAAAACATACCCGGAAACACAAACAAATATTCTCGTCGTAAATCATAACGATGCATCATCATCATCTTCTTCTTAATAAATTGAGTTTCTGTCAGTACGGGATATATGTACTGTTGCTTCATATACAAAAACAAACTGAAACACATCTAAAACCAACAAAATGGAAGTGGTATAAGTAAATCTAACAATGAAATGAACAAAAAATATGATTATTCATCTAGATCTGCTAAATAATCAACAAATCAAACATGGAGATAGAAAAGCGTAATCAAACACAACAACGATTCGATCGTGAAACCCTAAAATAAACATTGATTTGATAGAAACGAGAAAGATTGAAGAATTTTTTTTGGATCTGTACAGAATCTATTTGCAGCAACAGTGAGAAGAAAGAGAAGAAGAAAACGAATATGAAAGGTTAATGTTCTTCTCGTGCTTATAATCCCTGTTAAATAGGGAGGGTTATTTGTGGTATTTTTAAATTTCGCATTAGTTATCCCGCACGTGTAAGGACCTGGGCTTAAAAAATTAGGTCCATTTTTATGTTTTCTCTTAATTATGGACCTCTATTTACTGGGCTTTAGTGGGTGAACCTGCCACTAACTAAGAACACTATAATAAGATCTATAGGTAATTCCTATAGGTAATTCCTACAATAGGAGAACGATGTGTGATTCCTACAATAGGAGAACGATCTATAGGTAATTCCTACAATAGGAAAATCTAAAAACAAAAGGAGAACGATGTGTGAGAAAATATAGCATCAACAAACACTAGTATAAAAGGTCGTACATCTTGTTTTCTAGATATTTGTTTGACCTTTCACACTAGTGTTCCATTGATGCTATATTGTCCTTGTTTTCTCACACATTTTGTACACTGAATCTTCACCAACACAGTTTTTGTTAAAATGAATTTAGTTTAAGGCTCGCGGTTATTATTTTTTTAAAAACTACCAGGCACGGTGAAGGTTTCCAAATGTAACCAGTTACAGGGCGGAAAGAATTATTAGAGGGGCTGAACCATGATAATAATGTCTATCTAGTTGGTTAGGGGATGTCCAAATGGTATAATAAATTGTCTAGATTATCCTCCCAATTTTTTAACCTAAATCAAAGCTAAATTGAAAATCTGTATTCTTTCTTCTTCTCTTCTCTTCCTCCCATCAACCGTAACCTCCATTAAAACTGAAAATTTCATCGTCTTCAATTAATCGGCGATTCGAAAATTAATCAAGTGTAGTGTAATGACTTATATGAGGTATGTTTTGAAAAACCCAGTTAGGGTTTAGTTTATTTCGTTCGATTTAAGTTTAATTTCTATTAAAAATTAGGGTTTTACATGAAAATTAAAATTAAATTTTTTGGGTTTATGTGAGTTACGGTTGATTTTAACTCAATTACGAACCGTAACTAGAGATTTTGATGTTGTTACGGTTTGTAATAGTTCAATTACCAACCGTATGATCTTATACCTGAGAATTTTCTTCAGTTACGTTTTTTTTTTCAACCGTAAGTCCACTTACGATTGATGTCGATACCAAAATTACGAACAATTACGGTTCATAATTAAAATTCGAGATGAACCGTAACTGGTTTTACGATTGAGCTTTCCCCAAATTTTATCAGTTACGGTTGGTAGTTCATCTTTTACGAACCGTATTAAGATTTACGGTTGTTTACGAGAAAAATTCCAACCGTAATTAGCTCTGAAAATGTATAAAAATTTGATTTTTTTTTACTTACTTTAGATAACTTTGAGCAACAAAAAGCTAGTTGGGACTAATTTAGAAGTATACCTGGTCATTTTCAGGCCCTGGTTCTTCATTTTGTTGGTTAATTTCGTCATTTAATTGATATTGACCTTCTCCTCTAAACTTTATTTCTTTTTAACTCTAAAATTTGATTTTGTTTTGATTTAGAGTTAACTGAAGTGAAACTTAATCATTAATACTAAACTAGATTATCAACACTAAATTATGTAACGGTTAATTAGTCATTTTCAGTTTTTTTTTTTATAAGGGGCACTTGAAATTATCATATAACGACCCTTTTGTCCTATTAGGTTCAGCCTCTCTAATAATTCCTTCCGAACCGATAACAGGTTACTTTAAAATAAGTCTCCCAAATCTACTTACACTTTTCTATTCATTTAGCACTCTTATTCGTAAGCGCCTATTGTTCATTTTTTTTCGGACTTTAGCTTACACCATTTTATGTTGGACCTTAAATGGGAAATTGAAAACTGTTTTGAATCTGAATGGTTAGACACAGTCACTAAAGCTAGAACAGGTGTTCCGGGTTAGTCCATGTCTGATCACAATCTACAAACACCACCAATTATTTTGATAGGTCAAATACTCACTAATTAGAGTTGTTCCAGTGGTTTCGTGCTCTGGCCTGGATTTACTTGGTCAAATGCGGAACCATTACATGTTCAACTAATTTATTTATTTTTTTGCTCGGTAAATAGAGAATTATATTAAGAAGAAAGGCAATTACAGAATAGCAGTAAGGCTAGCCACCAAGCAGGAATAAACAGGGAAACAAGGAAAGAAAACCCAAAAACCTAGGACCATTAAGGAGGGTCAAAAAAGCATGTTTTTCCAATTAACGATTACAGCATTCAGGATATAGTGAGATGAATTTTGATTAACAGCAGCCCGGTGGAAAGAATTGACTTTCACTTCAGTAATAATCGCCTCGACTGGTCTCTTTTTTCCGTCAAAGCATACAGATGATCAGTTGCTCAGGGTTAATTGCTTAACGCAGTGTATATAGTATGATCATACATGCACTATGTCAGAATCCAGTAGATAATTAGTTGGGATTAAGACCCAAAGTTGATGAAGTAAAAAAATTAATAATTTCTCGTGGATTTAAGTGCCCCCTGATCTTTACTATCTATTTGTTACTTGGTATCCTTAAATGCCTTAAACTGTATGTTTAGATGAGTTTGTTATTGTTTTTGTTCAAGAAAATTGGATGATTAGATGAGTTTGATATTGGTCAGCATTGATGATACCGGTAGGCTAATTAATCGTGCAACCAAACTATAATGACAATTCAGATTGCAGGTGTATGCCATTTTTAATTAGTGTTTATTACATGGCCTCTGGTCGGTATTTACTTCATCAACGGTGTAAAAGGGTAAGAAAATCTGTGTACTAATACACCACATGTAGTAGACCTGCCAACCTACAACCATAAGGTCCATAACCTGACTTCTTTGCCCTGACATGAAAATCCAATATTTTTCATTTACAACCCCTTCCCTTCGATGACACTGCACAGGGTGTAACCACTATTTAATGGTAAGTAACTAAGTACATACAGTGGGATTTGGAGAATCTATTTGGGTTTTGACTTGTGCATGCAGGATGCAGCAGTGGATATGCGAAGTGGGGACAAACCTCTTTGGATGCCAAATGACACTTTGATGTTCATGGCTGGGAGGGACCAGTACTTTCAGCTATCTGATGTCAGTGAGCGACGATAATTAATCTTAGCGGTATTATTATGCGCCAAAATGATCATAACAGTATTATCTATGATCAGCGGTACTGCTGTAAAAATTCTACATATTAGTACACTTTGAGACTCACTAAATTATCAATATATGGAGGTTGTAATGTAAAAGGGTACATCAAGAGAATGTAAATGTGTTTGTTGTTTTGGTAGTAGTCCAGTAGATACCCATCAATGTTGAAGAATAACCTTGATAATCAGGATTTGGTAGATATTCTTGATGATATCTTTTGGAGGTGATGGATAACCTAAACCATACCGTAATGGTGGGTAATTAAGAATCTAGTTCATGAGCATGTTCATTTTGATCTGAATAATCACCTCTTAGGCTCTTCCTATGCAGTTAGCCAGGAGATAGATTGATGCAGATCGGAAACATTTTAAAAATGATACTTGTCCTAGCGGAAATGAAAATAGAAAAAAGTAACCGATAGATTTGTTCAGACCTCAAATTATTCTTACGAATAACGACTACAAACAGAGATAATCCAGAGCTCGCAATTTCCAAGAATCACAACTATGGATATGATAATTATTGAGAACTCAGAAATAACCCGACTATAAATAAAAATCACTATAAAGTTAAACAAAGTTCAACAATAACAAAATAACTTTAAAAATCAAAAAAGTTTCATAATTTTTCGTTTTTGGAGCTCTTTATATAGATAACTCTCCATGAACAAACCCTAAATTTAACAAAAATATAAAAAACTTGTTTTCTAAGGTATCCACTATCTATAGGCAACTTAAAATTAACTTCTAGACACTTCTCAAAATACCCTAATTAATAATCCGAATTTTAATTATTTTTCTACTAAAAATAGCATGTAATAATCGTTATCCAATAATATTAAAGTCGTAGTTAATAATAATATGAACAGGTACCTAGCTCAGCTGGTTATCCTCATTCCCCAAAGTTTCATGCGTTCCAAGAGGTCACGGGTTCGATCCCCCAATGGCGTAATTACAAAGTCAGACTTCTTGTCGTATTCATCAATACATAAAATAGTAGCAAAAAGACAGGACAATAAAAAGCGTAGAAAACACCAAAATTTATTACTAGCGATATAAGGGAAATTCCTATGACAATGACCAAACTAAATTTTTTGTTGAGCCAGGTGGATGGCCAAACTGGGTTTTCCACTATGGTAAACCAGAGGGCGTTATATCATCAGGCGCGCGTTCACGGGACAAACTCTGGCGTTGGAAGAACCAACGCGGCGATTGAACATAAAATGCTGGCGTTTTTGCTACAAACGCCAACGTGTAGTTTTTTAAAATTCAAAATTCACGTTTTACCTCTATAAATTACCACCATCTTCCAATAATTCATTCACACCAAAATTCACTTCTCTTGAATTTTCTCTTCTGAAATGGATGGAAAGGCGATCACAATTTTTTGCGATGCAAAACTTGAAGTTGTTGTTTCTAAGATACGTGGGAGTTTTAAAAAGATTGAAAATTGTAAAAGGGAAATGCAAGTTTTTGAAGTTGCTCCGAGAAAATATTCCGCTAAAAGGCAAAGAAGAGCTCCAGCTTTGAAAGTTAACAACAAAAAATTCAAAAACAATGTGAAACTGTCAAAGAGCGCGTTGGATGGAAGATACGTCATATGAAGATAAACAGGAGGCCAAAGCTTGTACTCGATTTTTATTGAAGTTGTTTAGTACGTTTTATTATTGCCTAAGTTTATATCTTATAAAAGAATTGGCATCGATGAATGAGAATATTTAGATTTTAAAATAGAGATTTTCACTTCAGATTAATAGAAATTTATTACAATTTAAACTTGCAAATAACATCAAACTACATTTTAATAAACCACAACAAAAACATCAAACTACATCAAATCCAGCGACATTCTCTTTGTAGAGTTCATAACATTCAAAATGCTTAAACTCTCTTCCGCTTTCTTCAGTAAACTTGGTCCGAGCTAAAACAAATAAACAACAAGTTCAGATATTTGTAGTGCAGTTGATCAGTGAGGACAAAGGTAGTATACTCACCAGTTCTTCGTTGGATAATCCAGAATAGCTACGGTGAACCATCCACAAAACTTCCGTATAATGTTTGACTTCCTTAGTGATGAATGCAATTCTTAGTTCTAGGCTCTTACTGTTTCTTATGGTTTCGGTCCGCGACGCTACAAAATGTCTCAATACTCTTTCCCAGGAATAGTCATTGTTCATTGGTTTCATCAAACGATGTATTCGAGTGCAGTACAAATGTGCTTGAGATGGACCATCTTTTAGAATTCTAAAAAACTCTTTGTAATGAAAAGGTTTGTCGTGAGCTTCCTCCCAATTATAAATAGTTGTTTGGATCACTTCATCTTCAGTTACACTGATGAACTTTTCTCGATCAATTTTCATTACCAGAGCAACAAATGGCTAGAATGCAAGCCTAATAGATTTAAAACGAGCATGCAATCAACGAGCATCTCGGTTTCTTGGATTTCCCGTTAATGAGACGAATATTAAAAAAATGTTCTCCCAAAAGAAAGTGTCTTCAAAGCCCATACCAGTGATTACCCTATGAAAAAAATATGCTTTGCATATAGTTATATCCTCTTCTCCAGTAAACTTGGGACCACGATTTTTAACAGACATTTCTAGAGAGTGAGAGAGATTAATAATTTTAGAAAATAAGAAGAAGAATATGTGATTTTGGAGATGGGAAAAATGGAATTTATAGGTCGAGAAAGAAAATTTAGCCGTTGGCGTTTGTAGTATAATGATGTATTTTCAAATGGTTGTTGTAGTGATAGTGGTAAAAAGATTTGTTTCAGACTTGTGAAGGAAATGGAATTTTTAGATTTAATAAAATTATATATACAAAAATATTAACAATGGGTGAGAGGTACTAGGACTAAGGATTTGGCTGAATTCACTACACAAGGTTCATTCATATATTCTTTGACAATTAAAACTCAATAAAATTAACATGGACTCTGATTTTGCCAAGATAGATTCTTAAAACATTGATTGTAAATCCTAAGCATGATGTATCAAAACACCTAAGCTAAGCATACATCATCAAATTAAATAACAACCAATTAATTCAAATCATATTTCAATTTTAAATTAATGCAAAAGTCATAAAAAAGAATAAAATAAATTTACCCGTGTATGAAATTCACCCTCCTCCGTCGTCACAGTGTTGGGTTTAGCTCATCATGATAAAAACACGCTAAATATTTATTTATTGCTCAAATGGTGTTTACAATGAAAAGAAGAAGAGAAAATGGTGTAAATCGGGTGTTTGCAATGTTTATAATCGTTGCATAATCCGTTACAAAGAACGATACATATGAAATGATGTAGTCTTTGGGAAACTACGACCCACACTCCACTGTCGTTGTCTTTGTTGAAGAATGACAGTCTCTTACAGACTATTGTTCTTCGTGTTCATCTTCATGCAGCAGCAGAAATAGAGTTTTGTTAAACTCTGATTTCGTCTTCTCTAGCTCTCCCTAGCTCCCAAAACTCTCGACCACCCTTCCTTGTACCTGGAGAAACTTATTTATACTCAACAGGGCCCTCGTATCTCTCCATAACTTCAAAATATTTCCCATGACTCGGTAGTAAAGAGAAAATATTCTCGGATTGTTTTCTTTTCTTTCTTGCCTACTCACGCTGTCAACCAGTGTTTACACGCTCCAAACATGCTCCCAGATCATCAAGGAATGTGTCAAGACGTTACAAACGCATGCCATCTTCCATACAACATCGACACAATCCCGAGTATCTTTTCTCAACCACGTATTCCCTGATTTCTTTAAACCGAGAATCAAGCCCAACTGGATCGATTTCAACAACCAAAATAGCTTCCCATATCCATATCACGTCTACCCCAACAAGAATCAGAGGTTTAGTCTACCTCTAACCCCTCCAAATATCCGATTGAAATCTGCCAGGGAAGAAAAAAAAATTCCCGCCAAAACTGAAATTTGAATTTGAGAAGAAGGACACCCCTTATCCAGTGGTCGCCCCTTATCCGCTGCTGGAGTACGAATAACACATGTCCCTTGGGGTGTCTTTAGTAATTTTTATGGGGTGCTTCCGGTGCATTTCTGCGGTGCCATTAGTACTTTGTCCTGGAGTGTAAAACACTACTTTTCGAGCCCATTTCGCCGCAAGGACTTATTTCTCTAAAATTTCCTACAAAGACATAAAATAACACAATAAATACAAAATCGAGCACTAACAATACATACAAATGAGACATATTAGACACATAAATGCGTCTATCAACACCCCCAAACTTATTATTTACTAGTCCTCGAGCAAAACTAATATGGAAAATAAAATCTTAACTCACTAGGTGTCCCTAGTGACCGAGTTAATCTCGGGAGGGTTTAGAGGTATGCCCCACAAAACCATTACTCCATACCCTAGCTATCTATGCAGAACCTTGGAAGGCACTAAAGAATCTCCTTGGTTGGCATACTTATTAACTACAGGAGGAAGTACCCTGATGCGAAATTCCAATTGTTGTACACGAGTTTGCACTCAAGCATACTAAAATTCTTATAAAGTGACAGAGCTCTACTCAGATAGTTTCTGGACATCATAAACCATAGTCAACCAATCACATGGATAGATTAAGAAGATGGATGTAGAGAAAAATGTGGATGATGTTGACTAAGGTGAACCTATCCTAATGGACTGAGATACTGGTCTGGACTAATATCAACACAAAGGAAAATACAAGGGAACCAGTGGTCGATAATCCTAACTCTAGGTCAACTCAGCTGGCATATACAAGGGTACCAGTGGTCGACTTTATTGTATTTATTCCGGTTGGTCTGGTGGTCTGGTCTCAAATTTTTTTTTTTTCATCTCAGTCACTCTATTTCACCCTAGTAATGGTAAAAAGAAGAAAAAAAAAGAAGTGATCAGGATTCTTTCGATGTTTCCATCACGAGGGTATGGCGAAACTACCATGTTTTCTTTTTCTTTTTAATTCTAACACCTGAGCTTTGTGCTTTTATGAATAGACTCTTCTAGATGTTTCCATCTAATCAGATTGGTTCCTCAACTCCTACAACCAAGATGTTCCCATCCACTTAGATTGGTTAGTGCAAACCTTAATAGGCATAAATTTCTAGGCTCTGGAGTTTAATAATTGCAACTAAAAAGTTTCTCCCATACCCCCAAACTTAAATCTAACATTGTCCTCAATGTTCTAAAGATGAAACTAAAAGCATGAACAAGGAGAAACTGTTACCATTTGAAGCGAAAGAGTTAAGGAAAGATATTACCGTGTTGCATGAGAATGGGATACCTCCCAAGAAGTGCTAAGTTTAAAGTCTTCAACCAGACTTAGGAAAGTATTAGTCAACTCGAACCAAAAAATAACAGTCGAAATAATTGTGGGTCTTCAAAACTAAATAGAGCTGACCAAAGGAAACTGCAATGAACCAAGAAAATGAACAAGGATAGCATGCCCTTATCTAGTTTCCTGATTAAGATATTTATATCTAATTTTTGTTCAGGTTCAGGTTCTAAGAAAGGGCCTAAATAAAATATTTTCATTGGTTGTGTTTCCTCATAGGTGGGATCCGAATCATTAGGTCCTAGAGTCTGGAAAACCTCAAATATGATTTTAGAAGCGCACAATAATAACCTAAATAACTGAGGATCCTCTAAGTCAATAAGATTTTACTTACATAATTTACCACAATGAGATTAGTGGTCATTCTTAAGCAAATGTGTCGATTCTAATTTCCTAAAGCATTTAGGTTTAGTCTCACAACTTAATATTCGACACATTTGGAATATAAACGTTCCCACAGTTGGAAGAAAACTATTTGGTGGGAAAACAAAGTCAATCTGGGGATCATAGCCTGGGCAAACCACATCAACCAGAGGATGGGTTTCTAACGACTGAACTTCTTCCTGGACAGCATTAGGTTCGGGAAAACGAGTATGAAGGTAATCTTGTAAAATTGTCGAGGCAGAGATATCAAGTCCTAAGTGAAGGGACTTTATGAGAGTTAAAGGTAAGGCAATAGGAAGGTGATAATCACCCCCAAACTTAGAGTTTTCAGTGTCTCTAGACAGACTAGTTACAATCTCCCTAATTTCTGGATCATTAGATTCTTGAAAATGGTCAATTGATTCTTCTAATTTATTATCAGGTAGTGCATCTTTACTCATCTCTACGGGTATATCTTCTTCATCTAATACTATTGTTTCTAAGTCGCTAGACTCTAAAACAGCATTTTCGGAATAAACCCGTTCCTCTAAACCACTATCGGCTTCGTAATCAAAAGGAAAAACTACATCGTCTAAAACGGTGGTATCCCTAATCAAATCCTCGTCCTTTTGAATAGGTGAATAATCATAAAAATTATTTGGATTTGAACTAGAAATAATATAATCATTATAAAGCTCAATTGGATTAATAGATTCCTGATCACTATGCCTACATATTTCAGATTCTTCATTACTACTATCCTCATCATCATAATAGTACAAAGATGATTGAACCTTATCTAAATAAGTAGTGTATTTTATTCTAGCCTCGTCCTCTAAATTAGGCAAATATTCACTATTGATATCAAGGATAGAATTAGAAACCCTATTTTGGAAATTTAGATTATTTTGATCAGCATTAGCCAACTGTTCATTTTACGCCTCTAGACGTGCCTGAATTTCACTGAGCATAACACTTATACGTTCACCACTCTCGTTTATCATCTCAGAATATCGTGTACACTCTTATTTTGAACTATTCATTGCAACTAAACGTTTATACGTCCTTTCAATCCGTTGTTGGGTCTCTTCTAGAGATGGAACAGGTTCAGAAATATCATAATCGGGACTAGTTTCCAAAAACGAGTAACTAGTACTACAGTGTTCCTGATTTTCTTGCTCGTAAGACCAATTCGCGTGTGGATAGTAATTGGGCTCACCATGGTATGAAACATAACCTTGAAAATGTTGGCGTTCCCAACTACTATTCCCACCATGGTCATAAAAATGATGATGTCCATATTCAAATTCAGATCGATACTCATTGTATTGGATTCTATCATACCAGTTCGACATTCTTAATTGCAAGAGAATTCTACACAATCACAAACAAGGCTGACTCGACCAAATCAAACCTATAGAATCTAGCAAACAAAAAGCATGATGGCTCCACTTAGATTGTTTTCTAGACCAGCTTCTATTCCTTCGAAAAGGAATTCGATACAATTTGAGCACACCCCTCTGGAATCAATCCGAGCTAATGTAAGTTGAATCGAGGCGAGGGAAGCTCAGTGGAGCTTTGATACCCAAGGCCTCACCGCTATCACAAGGCGGCGCAGTCACGCATTCAACTCACAGAAACCATCAAGAACTTTGAAGTATGCTTAAAAGAGTAACCAATATTTTTCGAAATATTTTCCTACCAAGCTCGTTACCCTATCGGTCTCGTTCTAATCAAATTTTAAGCTTGGGTTCGCGTTAGGTTTCGTTTTCCTAAGGCGGGCAAGAAGGGAACGGTGATGAAATCCGAACCCTTATCTTATATGGCCAGTTCTTGCCCTTTACTAGGAAATTAAAGCATCCGGTTCAGTCCTCAACATATAATCACCTTAAGGCATACAGTAAACCCGCTTGCAGGAGATTCGGGGGTGTTTCGAAAGACTTACCTCCCGTACCAGACGGGCGATGAACCGCTGTAGTCGACTCGGGCCACTGATTCCGGTGTCAATGTGCGAACCCGAGGGGCCGAGACGATATTGTAATCGTCGTCCTTCCCTGCAAACAGTTTATATATATATTTTATATATAACCCTTCCGTAGGGTTTAAAAAATAAATAAAAATAATGTCCCGATTGGCCAGTCCAAAGAAAAGAAAAAAAAATAATAATAATTACAAAAAAATGGAAAGTCTCTTAAAAAAAATAATTCTCTCTTTTTTTTTCTTTTTCTCTCTTTTTTTTTTTTTTTTTTTTTTTTTTTTTTTTTTTTTTTTTGCTTTGTCTTTTTTCCTTCTCTTTTAGCTTTAAGCTTTGATTCTAAGGTCTTTAGTATCCAAATTCAAACCTGTAATACAAAGACATACCAAAGAGACGTAAAAAGAACAAATGGAATAATAAAAACCTAAAAATTCTACCTAAACACAAATCCGCGTCGGCGGCGCCAAAATGATAATGTTTTTGATGGGGTTGTAATAAATAGGATTCGTTTCAGACTTGTGAAGGAAATGGAATTTTTAGATTTAATAAAATTATATATACAAAAATATTAACAATGGGTGAGAGGTACTAGGACTAAGGATTTGGCTGAATTCACTACACAAGGTTCATTCATATATTCTTTGACAATTAAAACTCAATAAAATTAACATGGACTCTGATTTTGCCAAGATAGATTCTTAAAACATTGATTGTAAATCCTAAGCATGACGTATCAAAACACCTAAGCTAAGCATACATCATCAAATTAAATAACAACCAATTAATTCAAATCATATTTCAATTATAAATTAATGCAAAAGTCATAAAAAAGAATAAAATAAATTTATCCGTGTATGAAATTCACCCTCCTCCGCCGTCCCAGTGTTGGGTTTAGCTCATCATGATAAAAACACGCTCAAAATATTTATTTATTGCTCAAATGGTGTTTACAATGAAAAGAAGAAGAGAAAATGGTGTAAATCGGGTGTTTGCAACGTTTATAATCGTTGCATAATCCGTTACAAAGAACAATACATATGAAATGTTGTAGTCTTTGGGAAACTACGACCCACACTCCACTGTCGCTGTCCTTGTTGAAGAACGACGGTCTCTTACAGACTATTGTTCTTCGTGTTCATCTTCATGCAGCAGCAGAAACAGAGTTTTGTTAAACTCTGATTTCGTCTTCTCTAGCTCTCCCTAGCTCCCAAAACTCTCGACCACCCTTCCTTGTACCTAGAGAAACTTATTTATACTCAACAGGGCCCTCGAATCTCTCCATAACTTCAAAATATTTCCCATGACTCGGCAGTAAAGAGAAAATATTCTCGGATTGTTTTCTTTCCTTTCTTGCCTACTCACGATGTCAACCAGTGTTTACACGCTCCAAACATGCTCCCAGATCATCAAGGAATGTGTCAAGACGTTGCAAATGCATGCAATCTTCCACAGCATCGACACAATCCCGAGTATCTTTTCTCAACCACGTATTCTCTGATTTCTTTAAACCGAGAATCAAGCCCAACTGGATCGATTCCAACAACCAAAATAGCTTCCCATATCCATATCACGTCTACCCAACAAGAATCAGAGGTTTAGTCTACCTCTAACCTATCCAAATATCCGATTGAAATCTGCCAGGGAAGAAAAAAAAATTCCCGCCAAAACTGAAATTTGAATTTGAGAAGAAGGACACCCCTTATCTAGTGGTCGCCCCTTATCCGCTGCTGGAGTCCGAATAACACATGTCCCTTGGGGTGTCTTTAGTAATTTTTCTGGGGTGCTTCCGGTGCATTTTTGCGGTGCCTTTAGTACTTTGTCCTGGGGTGTAAAACACTACTTTTCGAGCCCATTTCGCCGCAAGGGCTTATTT
This sequence comes from Papaver somniferum, assembly GCF_003573695.1. Lineage (NCBI taxonomy): Eukaryota > Viridiplantae > Streptophyta > Magnoliopsida > Ranunculales > Papaveraceae > Papaver > Papaver somniferum. The sequence goes on along the minus strand of NW_020618825.1, from coordinate 20,302,234 downwards.
CTCTAAAATTTCCTACAAAGACATAAAATAACACAATAAATACAAAATCGAGCACTAACAATACATACAAATGAGACATATTAGACACATAAATGCGTCTATCATATAACCGCGTGACTTTACTTTGAGTGCCCGTTTGAATTACCATATGAGTTGGCGTTTGTAGTAAAACCGCGCGACTTTAGTAAAACCACCCGTTTGAATTACCAACGCCTACTTTTTTTGTTATAAATACAACACTAGATTTTATTTTAAACCAAACCAACAGATTTTCTTTCTTAACATCTCCACCATGTTTTCTAAAGGCAAAGCGAAGCAAATATTATGTATCGAAGCAAAAGAGGTTTGCCCATTGTGTTTCATGGATAACTGCAGTCTAATGCAATGTCCTTGGATGTATTCAAAGTGTCCGCGGGAAGGTTGTTCACGCATCATAATGGTGATTGAATCACAACCGGAAAAGCTCAGGTATTTGCAATGTCAAGATCCCAATTGTCCCGAGGAACCACATATGCTAGATGATGCTAGGAAGATTAAAAAATAAGAAGAAGAAAAGATTGCAACACTCTGCAAAAATTTCAAACTTAAAGACAAATTGAAGAAGGAGTTATTACACTGCAAGCATTGTGGATATGGATATCACGAATACAAACATTGTTCACAGAGAATCAGTGGATGCTCAAAGCCCGGTTGCAAGACTTTTATGCATTTGCGGACTTCTTCTGAAGAAGACACATATGGAAGGCATTTCTGGGAATGTCCTAGGTGTTTTTTGGTGGAGTGGGCTGATTGAAGTTCACTATGGTATTATGTTTTTACGATTATCTAAAATCAAACATGTGGATGTCTTCACATTTGAACATCAATATCATAAGTAATTAAAATTTTTCCTTGATTAAACATTTCACCATCAATATCATAAATAAAAACATACTGCATTGAACAATCACGTCATACATGCAAATAAAAGAAATATATTAGATTAAAACAAAGACCGAATATGCGTCAATTCTCGGCGGGTGGTGGAATTCCTAGGGAGATATAGGGATCGTATCTATTGAGCACCCTAAGAATGTTGAAACAAGCATGGAAGTTAAAAGGACGACCTCTGTGTGTAGGCCTGTCAATGGAAGAATATCCGTCGGATATTCAGAAATCCGATATCCGACAAGTTAAACACTATCGGATATTCGATATTCGATAATATCCTATAGGATATCAAAATCAGATATCGATTCCGATAGACTAAGCTATCGGATATCAGATATTTATCCGATAATATCCGGTTCTGAAAAAAAGTGTTAAAAACCCTTTAAAACATGTTCATAATTGAAATTTAAGTTCAATTTTTCAAACATTTCATGTCGGATATCGGATATTTGTATCGGATATCGGATATTAGGGTAAATCACTAATAAATCATAAACATGGTTAGGGTATATCACAAATAAATTCATTTTCTATCGGATATCGGATATCAACCAAACGGATAGAGCCTAATCCGATTCCGATAGGTTAAGGAATAAATATCCGATAAATATCCGTATCCTATATCCGATAAAACGGATAAAATCCTATAGGATCCCGAATACTCGGAAACGGATTCCGGATATCGGACATTTATTGACAGGCCTATCTCTGAGATTCTGGCCACATCTTTGGAGTTCTGGGTTCCACTTCATGTTCGGCTTCATCGTTGAGCTTATTTTTGTGATTCTCAATTAGTAAAGCGACGAACTTCGGTACATCGATACTAATTGAACTAAAACTATGCGACAATAAGTGACAATCACGCCTATGAATGTTCCTCGTTTCAGCGGTGAACATTATATAAACTTTCTCCCAGAAAGTTAACGTCAATACGACTACATTACCAAAGACATCTTCTTGTGTGTGCAAAACGAAGGCTCTACAAATCGCTAAATCCTCTTGTTGTCTGAATCTAAAAACACGAACTCTGGGAGGCATTTTTGTAGATGGTTTGAGAGTGAAGAATGTGTAGAATGTGTGAATTTAGAGTTGAAATGAGGAGTATTTATAGAATTCAAAAATTATAGCAGTTAGATCACAAGATTTTTCAGCCGTCCAGATTGAGTCGTTGGCGCTTTGGTGTCAAACGCTAACGAATTTAGGCTGAACGCCGGCGTTTGAAGTAATAACGCGCGTTGGAGAGACAAGCACCAGCATTCTTGGCTCAATCGCCAGCGTCTTTGGAAAGCTCGCCCGACCTTACATCAAGCGCGCGCGTTGGGTGGTCCGACTCAGTGTACAAACCAACAAATTTGTTGGTTTGAACATCCAATTCTCATGTTTGTTGAGTCCATAGTAGGAGCAAAATCAACAAAATTGGAGAGTTTGTTGAGTCCATAGGAACTGCTCTAACTTCTCACTTGTTGCATGGAAGAAATACTATATAGGGTGGTAAATGCATTGACAGGGAACCACAAATTCAAGAAATAACACGTTATTATATCACGTTTGCTCGTAAAAATGACGATGATGGTCAAGTAGTTTACCCCTTAAATAAGAAACCTATTATAGGGTTTTCAAACTTTGGTTTTTAGAGGCTCAAAAAATGATAAAATAGAGAGTCATGAAATAGTAATAAACAAAACCCCTTAACTTATTAATTTTGTTAATGTTAATATCCTCCATTAGTTAGTGTTAATAATTAGATTAACTAAATAAGTATGATTAGTAATTAAGTTAGACTAATTTATAGTTAGGGTTTGAAAATCAAAATCAAAATCCAATATTATTTTTTCTAGTTTAATATATGGTTGTGAGTCTTCAACTTTCCCAACCGTAACTACCATATATGGTCGGGACTCCCAACCGTAAAAAATCCAGGTTAAATTCGATTGGGAGTTTATATTCGTAAGAAAACTTAGGTTAAAATACGGTTGGGAGTTCATGTTTTCTCAACTGTATAATTGTTTTACGATTGGGAAAACCAATATTACCCAACCTTAAGTGATTCTGAAACTATTTCAAAATTCATAATTTACTAAAATCCTTCCTATTTATGTGATCAAAATCAACAAAAAAGACGATTCTTACCTAATTGAAGTAATTACTTTAGGAGAATCGATGAAGTAATTACCTAATTGAAGTTGCGGAGAATTGTCGTTGAAGAACAACCAAAAAAAGAAAAAAGGAAGAAGAAGAGACGATGGAGAAAAAAAAGAGGATTAGGTTTAGGTTTAGTTTTTGGCTTTTAAGTTAATTATTTAAGAATATTTTATTTGTTATTATAGGTTAAATATCCCTATATCCATATTTGGGGCACTTGAATTTATAGGAGCCCTCAAAACCAAAAGTTTTGAGCCCCTGTAATAAGTTTCTTAAATAACTCCAAAAAGGGGAGGTCTATATATTTCTTAAATAACTCCAAAAAGGGAAAGTCAAGGTTCATTTCGATTTTTCACAGAAGTTTCCACCCGTAGGCACAATCGATAGGGCTCACTCCCGTCCCGTCCCTAGCCCAATGCAGTGTACGCAAGGTGTATTTGTTCAATCCCTTTAGGTGGAAAACGAAGTAGGAAATTGTTGTGTCTGGCACAACTGCTCCGAAAATACGAAAACACTTGAGGTAACCCAAGTGTGAGTCCAAATACAGTCCGATCCTAAGGGTTTACCATTTCCAAATTTTTGGTTTAGATTGCATCCACCTGGGCTGTTAGTCCACCTCGAGTAAGATCCAAACAAATCGGACAGAAAATGAACAAACTGAAGCCCAAGTAGGTCTGCCTAGGCTTTTTCCTATACATTGAGTCAGTAGATCTGCCTAGGCTTTTTCCTGTACATTGAGTCAATCTGCCCGACTTTCCCCAGCAAGATTTTGCTATAGACTACTCACGTGGCAATACCCCCTTTTGGCTATGGCAGATGGAGTACTGCTGGCTACTAGCTTGACGTACTTTACGCCCATGAAAGCTGCTGAACATAAAGGGTCCTACGACTCCTACCTGGCTCGAGACATCTCAAATGTCTCCTGGTATAATGGTATGCAATAGTACTCCATCAGGTTGTGTCACATGACCATAATAAGGTAGTTCAACATTTTTGGCAAAAGTCAAAGGTTAAAAGAAAAAAATCAGTTCACAATAAGTCAACTTATTTACTTTTTACCGATCGTTGCTTTCAGATTTCGAGAACTTACTTCTGAAAATATACGAGCATCTAAACACCGCTCTTAACACAATACTACATACATACAGATGATCAGTTGTTCAGGGTTAATATCTTAACGCAGTGTACATAGTATGATCTGCATGCACTGTGTTGGAATCTAGTAGATAATTAATTGGGGTTAAGACCCAAAGTTGATGAAGTAATTAATAATTACTCGTGGATTTCACTGCCGATCGATCTTTACTGTCTACCTGTCACTTGGTAGCTGAACACTACCCTTAAATGCCATATACTGTATGTTTAGATGAGTTTGTTATTGTTTTTGATCAAGAAAATTAGACGATTAGATGAGTTCGTTATTTTTTTTTTCCTGATAATACCGGTAGGCTAATTAATTGTGCAACCAAACAATAACCGCAATTCAGATTGCAGGTGTACGCCATTTTTAGTTAGTGTTTATTACCTGACCTCAGGTCTGTATTTACTTTATCAACGGTGTAAAAAGGTAAGAAAATCTGTGTACTAATACACTACATGTGTTAGACCTGCCAAACTACAACCCTAAGGTCCATAACCTGACATGAAAATCAAATTTTTCCTTTACAACCCCATCCCTTCGATGACACTACACAGGGTGTGACCACTATTTAATGGTACGTAAACACAGTGGGATTTGGAGAATCTATTGGGGCTTTGACTTGGGCATGCAGGAAGCAGCAGTGGAGCGAGATGATGGGAAGTGGGGACAAACCTCTCTGGATACCGAAGGATACTTTTATGTTCATGTCCGAGAAGGACCAGTTTCAGCTACCTGATACTGATATCAGTGCGCGACAATAATCGTAACCGTATTTTCTATTATTAACGTTATGAGGGAAGGTCAAGGAAATTGAAATTTTATGGAAAGGGGCAGAAATAGGTGAACCCGGTGAAAAGGTATTAACCATGTGCGTTCCCGACTCAGTCAAACTTGGCGAGTTGACTGTTTCCGTTTCAGACAAAAATACTCTTCTAGTTGAGTTACGGATTTTCATCTGAATCAATATCTAAAGATATGGTTCTTTCGTATATGGCCATCCATTGTCTGTTAATAGAATTTTGAGCTCTATTTTAATGTCGTCAACACTGTCTAGGACAACAATCTAGTACCAAGATCAGGGAAAGGCATCATCGATACTTTCTGTTCTCTTCCTTTTCTCTTGTTCAAATTGCGGCATCGTGATTTTCTGTTTTCTTACTTATTTTTCTGGTTCAAATTACATACAATAGTTGAAACCCTAACCCTCTCTTATATATCAGATTGAAAGGTGATTGTAATTGCATTTTTTTCAAACTTTAAAACCCTAACCCTCTTTTACTGTTTAAAACCAATCCCCTTGCTTCTCCTATAGAATTCGTTATGTTCATTCGGAATTGAACTTTTGTCAAAGGTTCATGGGTTTTGCTTGTCGATTGTGCTATCCTGTTACCAAATTTGTATGCGTGTAGGTAAATTGCTACTCCCTCTGTTTCAAAAGTCCGTCCTCTATTCCATTTTGGTCGGTTTCATATATGTGTCCAGCTTCTATTTATAGTCATATTTTTCCAGTAAACTCTCAAACATACCCTTAAATTTTTTATACTCATAAATTCTTTTTTAATGAGACCAGATCTAAAATATTAATGAAATTTGTATAACTAAAGAAACAAATATATCTTTCATTCTTTTTCGAAGACAATATATATGTTTCCAAATTAAATTTCATAACAACTTTTGGTAGTTTTTTTAATAACATTTTTATTGAAATAAATTAAATAAGTAATTAAGGATAGGAATGTAAACTAATATGATCTCCTTAATATTTTGACAAAGTCAAACAGGACTGTCTTTTTAAAACGGAGAGCGTATCATTTTTGATGGGGATTTGCAATTAAAAATCCTTTAACCATTTTTATTTCCCTCACATGGTTTCTGGTAGAAATTCCCCATTTATCCGGCTATGTATACAGTATACCTATCTAACCATTGTTTTATATAACTTTTCTTACGTCGTAAGTTCCACATTTTGCAGCCATTTCAACATGTTCTATCTCCATCTACAAGTGTTATTACAGAGCGGATGAGTACTATCCCTTCGTTACCACTTACCACTCTTGGGAAGTGCCAGTAGCCCCCCTGGTCTTGTACACCATCGTAATGCAAGTATGTTTTATCTGAAGGTAACTTTTTAGCTTTTAAGAATGCTGGTGCTCAATGCTGGTTATAATTTGTATTTTTACTATCTTAGCAAAAGAATTGTAGTAAAATATGAACCCTTGTACAATCTAGTTAAATGTCATGTTTGTAACTTATGTAGTTACATTCTTAAGGCCGCATCGAATGACTCTTACAAGTGCTCTACGTATGGATAATCATTCAGATGATTCTGACCACTTAATGAAGCATATGCCTGCTGGTCCGTCCGTGGAGGTATGATTAAGCAATCAAATGGCAAAAATCAAGATTTTTTCCTTTGTCTATCTCTTTTACGCATTCTCATTTTATACTTCCCATTTTGTAGGTGTCATTGTCTAGTGTGGGTCATCCCTCCACTTTCAACTTGGAAGACGACCTCGTCGTGAGAGCTTGAGCCAAGGCGCTAATGTGACGAGTATGGATTTTTATCCACAGGAGAGGCTAGCATATAAACATTTTAAGGATACTTGTAACATTCTTTCCAATCTGTTCAAAGATGTCTAAACATTTGGTGTATGTATCAGTAGATTCAGTACCCAACGCAACCGTATTGGATAGGTACCTAATTTATATTATTTTGCCCGGTTAAAGTACCCAATATATATTTTGAGACCTCTTTAAAGAGGTACCCAATTTATATTATTTGACCCTAATAAGGAAGTACCCAATAAATATTTTGGGACCTCCTTAAAGAGTAGCGGATAAATATTATGCCAGAGAGGTATTTTATTTCGGAAGAGTTGAATTATGTTTTTACCTTAAACTCCTTTTACATTTATGTAGTACATTCTATGTTAAAATAAATAAATAATCAGAAGTATAGTTATATATTGATTATATATGTTATAAGAAAAAAGAAGAAAAACAAATTTTCAGTCTTATTCGTTTACGTAGGACTCGATGATTCTTGAGTTTTAGGTAAAACTGGAAAATGAGCTATACCAAAATAAATAGCTATCGTGGTCAACATTATTGAGAAACCATACTTTTTTGGGCATATTTACCGTGGGGAAGTTCATTTTAATAAGGAAAGCAGTTCTATAAAATAAATTGGGTATCTCGATAACATGATTGTATAAATTTCAATGAGTACCTTGTTTTTGAAGGCACTGTAAATTATGATGGGTAATCCACATTCATGGTAGTATAAATTTTACTAGGTACTCGTAGTTTGTAGCATAAAAACCTTTGGGTACATTGTTTTAAGTTCCAATGGAATAGGCTTTGCCGGTGCATTTGTGCAACCCGGTAGGTTAAGGAGGTGACGGAACCCTGGTTTGAGGTAGCAGTACGCATGGCTAAATGAATGATGCGTACATAGAGGTCTTTATTCGTGAAGTTGCACGGCGTTATGCCGTACTCCATTGCAACGATACTTTCCGTAATTTTTCACTTCTAATATTGAAAATACACTTGAAAAGTTCATAGTAAAGATTACAATTTGAAATTCGTATATTGTATATTTTCCCAATCATCTCAATCACGCCAGTTGATCAGCATTTAGCTAAAGACTATACAATACTAAAACCTAAGCAAACTACTTAACAATGACTGAACGCCAAAAACTGGTGATCTCAGGAAGTAACAGGGAGTACTTTCTTGTAATTAGTCATTCAAATAATCCTCGTATACAGTCCTGACATGAGATGAGCGCAACAACAACGTATAATATCAGTTCCCTGATTCTCTTTTGTTCGCAATTCATCCAAAATCAGTTCCCTGATTCTCTTTTGTTCGCAATTCATCCAAAATCACAGCAAACTGTAAAGAATGATATGGATTGAGGAAAAGGGTTGGTATACCTTGCAATGGTCAAGCTTGTTTTAATAAACAAATCCAGATATTATGCGAAACCTTCAATGATCAGATACAACTTCACCCTTGTTTTTCACATAGTTATTTAGTAAGTTCATTTAAATCAAACATGGTTTCATTTTCCCTGATTCTCCAAAACGCGTAAAAAACATAGTTTCATTTATTAGGTTCATTTAAATCAAACAAACTGTACGACTAATCTGAATGTTAAGTCTAGGATACTCACCACGATGACACCATCAATTCCCTGACATGTCTAGTTAAAAAACACCATTGCGGACCATGCTCATCAAACACGCCACAATACATCATGTCTTCCTGACACCCATGTTCACATAAACCACAAACACATAAATGAATAATAACTTTTCAGGTAAGAATTTCATAAGCACTTATAAAACTTTAGTACCGAAAAATAAAATAAATATATGCCAAAGACCAGAAAAGGAAAATTCGTCACCTCCCACATACTGAAAGTATCCTGATTTAATCAATTTTGTCAACTCTGCTAATAAGCAGGTGTTAAATTTTTGAACCTTCGGCATTAACTACACCGTATTAAAACAACATGCTCTTCTTTATCCAGAGTAGAGTTTCATGTGATGCCTTGAGTTCCTATCTCGCAGCAACCAACCCTGTGATGTGAAACCAAAGAGAAAATCATATCTGATTGGCTTCATCCAAAGAGTAAAGATCTAAAACCAAGTGATAACTGAGTGACCGGCCACTGTGTTTGGTAGTGTACCGATTGTTGTGTACCTACTGCTTTGCACGACGGCTGAGTGTCGACAGCTGAGTGACATTAGCTACAGGTTGGTAGGTATATGTTATCCGGGTACCTACAAAATAACAACCAAACACACATTAGTAAAATGAAAACCTTTTTTAGTGACATGTAATCAAATATTACTTCCTAAACTGGAAACTAACTTTAACCAAACAAGACTAACATTAGGAACAAAGAAATCTAACCTCAAAGCATTAGTAGCATCCTCATTTCTGTCTAGCATCATCATCAACAATCTGAAAGAACACTACAGAAAACAAAACAAGAAACCATTAGCCCAAATTATTTGAAGAAACAAACACTTTCATGGGAATGAGATTATAAGAATTGGCTTTTCTGAAGAAAAAAAATACGAACTTGTACACTATGATATATATCTGAACACCTTACGAAGAATAAAAAATCAGTGAACAAAACCTGATTATCAAAAGAAAAGGTTAAGCTAGTAGCAGTAACCTGGAAATCAAAATCCAAAACAAAGTTTCCCATGCCTTGCCATTTGCTTCTTTCCAGCAGCATCCAACCCGGTAAAGTGAAACCAAAGAGAAGATTAGATCAGACAAAGGGTTGAGAGATGAAACCTATGCAAAAAATATTAGAGTTAGAGTTTAGAAAGGATCAGGAAGTTCACCTTTCTTGATTCCATTTATCCTACCCAGAGAGGGATTGCTATCAATTATTGCAACATTCAAATGCCTTTTCAACGGATGCTTGCTAGAAATTCCGGAAATGAAAATGAGTCAATACAGGGAAAAGCATTATCTGAAATTTCAAATTCATAATAACAAACTTAAAGTTTCTACTTTCCCCTTAACAATACTACGATATTTTTGTATAAACTATTTCTACGTTATTGGATATGTATATATTCTACACAACAGTTGTGTATATAGTCTGCATTGTCGGTAGTCTGTGTATAGTCCAAGTCTTCAGGGATTTGATTATACTTCCGAGTCCTATGTGATTTAGTTATTGTAACAAGTCCTGTAAACTCGCTCTATCTGTTAGGTCTTTCATTCTTTGTATCTAGTATAAATACTCAATGTAGAACAAGCTGTAAGTTAAGAGAATATAATAAAATCAAATCTTTAGAATCTGTAGAATCTTTGATGGTATCATCTTGATCCATCCTAGGACCTATCTCTTCTTCCGCTACATTCTTCTCTATACCTTTTCATCATGGTTGACTCTACTTCTCAAACACCACCAGAGAGTCCTCAAGATCAGACTTCTCAACATCAACCTTCGTCTGCAACTCCAATTATTCCTGCCTCAGGAAGCTCCAGAATTTCAGACCCATATGTCATCCATCCCAGTGATAACCCTGCCACTGTTTTATTCTCTCCATTGTTACAGGGTGACAATTATGGATCCTGGGTGCGTGGAATCACCAAGGCTCTCAACGCAAAAGGGAAACTTGGATTTGTAGATGGCACTCTTCCTCCTCCTACTGATGCTCTTACCTATCAGTGTTGGAAGCGCTGTGATGATCTGGTGGGCAGTTGGCTTCTCAACTCATGCCAACCTGATATCCGGGCAACCTGCCTGTATGCTCCTTCTTCTCATGCAATATGGAAGGATCTGCAAGTGAGGTTTTGTATCTCTAACGCACCTATTTTGTTTCGTCTGAAATCTGCCATAGCTGCTATACGGCAAGAGTCAATGTCTATGTCCTTATATTACACAAAGATCAAAACACTGTGGGATCAATATGACTCCCTTGTTGCTGTTACTGAAGTGTGTATTTGTGGTGCTGGGAAACACCTGCTTGAACGCCTAGAGCGTGACAGAGCCATGGAGTTTCTTCAGGGATTACATGATCGTTTCTCTAATCTCAGAAGTCAGATCTTATTGATGGACCCTTTTCCAACTGCTCTGCGCATCTTCAACATGGTGCAGCAAGAAGAGGAACAACAACACATCACCTCTAGCCCTCTTCCCAACATCGAGTCTGCTGCTTTGAACACCAACCGTTATGCTGCATCTTCATCTGGTTCTCGTCCTGCTGCTAGCCATAACAAAAGGCCTCGACCTCATTGTGATTATTGTAATCGTCATGGCCATGTTCGTGATAAATGCTACCGATTACATGGTTTTCCTAACTCTTCTCTGTCACAGCCAGTTGCTGCCAATACTAATGCTACCAATTTGGAATCTCAACTTACTCCTTCACCTGCTGCTCCAATTTTCTCAGCTGATCAGTATTCTCGACTGTTGGCTCTTATCACTCCTCCGTCTGAAGACACTCAAATGGAATCCAGGGTGAACTTCGTTGGTAAGTTATTTCACACTTCTTCTCTTGAACCTTGGTTTGTTGATAGTGGTGCTACCCATCACGTTTGTAACTCCTTGTCTTACTTCACTTCTCATTCTCCTGTCACATCTTTGATTCAAATGCAACTTCCTGACGGTACTTTATCTACTGTCAAGCACATTGGTGAAGTTGTCTTCTCACCAACTTTAACATTACATAATGTTCATTATATTCCAAATTTCAAATTTAATCTCTTGTCTGTGAGTCAATTAACTCGCTCCTTGGATTGTGTAGTTATTCTTACACATGATTCTTTCACCTTTCAGGACTGGCTCACGACCAAAGTGATTGGTCAGGGTGAACTTTCCTCTGGTCTTTATCAATTACGGGCTTCTGCATCACACTTTCCAGCTTCTAGAGCTTTTTTCAATTATAAGACGTCTTTGGATACATGGCATTGCCGGCTTGGACACCCTAGTTTAGCTCGTTTTCGTTTCCTTTGTAATTCATATGACTATATTAAGTCAACTTTTTCTAGTTTTTGTGATGTATGCCCTAAGGCTAAACAAACTCGTCTACCTTTTAATAAGAATCGTATTTCTTCTCATCGTTGTTTTGAACTACTTCATTGTAATATATGGGGACCTTTTTCTACTCCTTCTCTGACTGGTGCTAAGTATTTTCTCACCATTGTAGATGATTTCTCCAGATGTACTTGGGTATATCTCATGCATACTAAAAGTGAAACATGCAAATTTTTCAAATTCTTTGCCTCTCATGTTATAACTCAGTATTCTACCAAACTTCATACCCTCTCCACAGGTTCTTCTCTACCTATTTTACCAGTATTACAACGTATTCAATCAGATAATGGTACTGAATTTCTATCACGTGAATTTCAGGCTTGGATGCATGCAAATGGCATTCACCATCAGCGTAGTTGTACTTATACTCCCCAACAAAATGGGGTGGTTGAAAGGAAACATCGTCATCTATTGACTGTTGCTCGTGCTCTTCGGTTTCAAGCCAATTTGCCCATTACTTACTGGGGAGAATGCATTCTGACTGCAACATATCTCATCAATAAAATGCCAACTCCAATTCTATCTAACCGTTCTCCTCATGAAGTCTTATTGGGTACGAAACCTAACTATCGTCATTTACGCACTTTTGGTTGCTTATGTTATGCTCGCAACACTAAAACTACACATAAATTTGATTCACGTGCTATCCCAGGCGTTTTTCTTGGTTGTCCATATAACCATAAAGGTTATATCATTCTTGATCTATCCACAAAATCCACCTTTGTGTCTCGTGATGTTGTTTTCCATGAGCATATTTTTCCTTTTAAGGATGCACAGCTTTCTACTGCTGACGTTTTTCAACCTGTTCTTCAGGACGATTTTGTCCATGACGATTCACCTTCTTCTTTAGAATTACAACCGTCTTATCCTCCTATTGATTCTTCACTGCAGTCCACTACTGTCTCCTCGTCAAATACACATTCTCCGACACCTTCTCTGTCACATATGGATACTGCAGTTGCTCCAACAACAGTTTCTTCCCCTACTGCAGTTGAGCCTGAACCTGTTTTACGTCGTTCTACGCGTGAATCCTGTCGTCCTTCCCATCTCAAAGATTATATCTGCTCTGTGCAGCACTGTAAGTCAACTACTCCATATCCTCTTACGAGTTGTATTTCGTTCACTCAATTCACTCCCCAACATCGGGCTTTCATTTTATCGGTTCTCACTAATGATGAACCACGCAATTTTTCTGAAGCAATTAAAATTCCAGAATGGCGCACTGCCATATTTAAGGAACATATGGCTTTGGAGGATAATGACACTTTCACCATTACTACTTTGCCTCCTGGCAAAAATGCCATTGGATGCAAATGGGTTTTTAAAACCAAATATCGGCCAGATGGTACAATTGAACGTCGTAAGTCCCGTCTTGTTGCTAAAGGTTACACGCAACAAGAGAGCATTGATTTCCATGACACTTTTGCTCCAGTAGCCAAGCTGGTTACTGTTCGTGTTCTTTTATCAATTGCTGCCATTCATAATTGGTCACTCCATCAACTTGATGTTAACAATGCTTTTTTACAGGGTGATCTTGAAGAAGATATTTACATGAAGATTCCTCCAGGTTTTCACAAGCAAGGGGATACTCGTGTTTACAAGCTCAATAAATCTTTATATGGTCTTAAACAGGCTTCTCGCCAATGGTTTTTTAAATTTTCTTCTGCTCTCCTTCATGCAGGTTTCACCCAATCTCATGCTGATTACTCTCTTTTTACTTTCCATTCTGGTGCAATCTCCATTTACGTTTTGGTTTATGTTGATGACATCATTATTACTGGTAATAATGATTCTGCCATTCATGACCTCATGCACAAACTTGAATCTCAGTTCTCTCTCAAAAATCTTGGTCGCCTGCAATATTTCTTGGGCATTGAGGTATCCCGTTCTCCAAAAGGCATTTTACTTTGCCAACGCAAATATATTCTTGACATTGTCGCAGACTGCGGTCTTTTGGGAGCTAAGCCTTCGTCTTCTCCAATGGAGCAACATCTTAAACTCCTGCCATCCTCTGGTGATCTTTTATCTGACCCCAGTATTTATCGACGTCTCATTGGTCGTCTCTTATATCTTCAGGTAACACGTCCTGATATCACATTTTCTGTTAATTATTTAAGTCAATTCATGCAACAACCATGCTCTGGTCATTTGGATGCTGCACATCGTATTGTTCGTTATCTTAAAGGTACCGTTAGTCATGGTATTTTTTTATCTGCTTCAAGCTCTTTGTCTCTCTCGGGTTACACTGATTCTGATTGGGCAGGCTGCCCTACAACTCGTCGATCAACGACAGGTTATTTTACGATGTTAGGGGATATCCCTATTTCTTGGAAGTCCAAGAAGCAACCCACAGTATCTCTTTCTTCTGTTGAAGCAGAATATCGTGCTCTTGCAAGACTTACTTCTGAATTGCAATGGTTGCACTATCTTTTTACTGACCTTCGAATCACTATTCCTAAACCTATTCCAATTTATTGCGATAATCAGGCTGCCATTCATATTTCTGCTAATCCTGTTTTCCACGAACGCACTAAACACATTGAAATAGATTGCTATTTCGTACGTGACAAGCTTCTTTCTGGTCTAATTAAACCTACTTATCTACCGTCAGCTTTACAATTAGCCGATCTTTTCACAAAGCCGCTGGGAGTGGATCATTTTCTTCGCCTATCTAGCAAGTTGGGTCTTCGTGCAGATGGTCCTCAGCCTCCAACTTGAGGGGGGGTATTGGATATGTATATATTCTACACAACAGTTGTGTATATAGTCTGCATTGTCGGTAGTCTGTGTATAGTCCAAGTCTTCAGGGATTTGATTATACTTCCGAGTCCTATGTGATTTAGTTATTGTAACAAGTCCTGTAAACTCGCTCTATCTGTTAGGTCTTTCATTCTTTGTATCTAGTATAAATACTCAATGTAGAACAAGCTGTAAGTTAAGAGAATATAATAAAATCAAATCTTTAGAATCTGTAGAATCTTTGATACGTTTCCAGTTCCCACCTTAAGAAGTTCAAGTAAAACAAACAAAGTTCATGAAGCTTCAACTAGTTTGAAACAAGAGAACAATGCATCTTCATATAATGACTCAAGTAGGCATGTTCGTAACTCCGTATTTCTGTTGAACTATCTAGTGCCTTAATTTTAATGATACTTTGAATGATTTAAATTTTGTTTTGGTGATGACGGAACAAGACAATTTCAGACTTTGTAAGTGTTGTTAATCCATTGTAACAGAATGTTGAAAGAACAACTTATGGTCATGCTTCATTTATGGCAAGTTAAAGAACAAAAAAACATGGAGCTGACAAGTGAGAACTTCGGACGCTATAGATAAACAAAACTCCCAACAAATAACAATATTATGAGTCCAAACTGGTCGGAACTGTTGAGTAAATCTATTACCAAGCCGAATGCAGTGGATGTTATCTGAGGCCATGAATCAGTGACCATTGCGACCAAGTTCGTCAAATTGTTGCATAAGTCTGAGACACCAGCACTAGATTATATCTCAACATATTAAGGATTCCAAACAGAAGTTAACTTAATGTTCATCAGTGGTGGAACTTAAACAGAGCACAAGCAAGAGCAATTCCAACCATGCCTCCTCCAACGATAGCAATGTCATACTGGACCACATTACTTTCTATCCCGCACTTAAGTTGGTGCTCTTACGCATTTGAAGCACAAGTCCTAAAAAAAATTAGGAATACCATATAAGAGAAAGGGTTTCTACATAATTGATTAAATCCTAAAAAAGAATTCGATTAAATCCCAAACATACAATCGATTTGGGAAAAAATCAAAACCTAATTTCTCCAATTCTCTAATAATAAAAACCTAATTCAATCATTACTTACTTGTTACTTCTATGAGAATCAATATTCAAAACCTAATCGATCTCATCTTCTCTCTATCGATCACTAACTCTGTCGATCTCTCTCTCGACCTTTTTCTATTTAGAACCCTGAACATATCGTAAGACTGGGTCTTATGGGCATGCCCAAGCCCTTCCCAAGCCAAAAAAACGTGGCCCAAGAGGGCTCTTCCCGCAAGGCTTTCCTAGTGTACGGAAATCCCAGCGGGAAGACGCCGGGAACGGCTAATGGTTGGCCGTTTTCAGAAAGCATAAAACGGTCATTCATTACCCGCTCTTGTAAATAATAGCGGAGAATCATTTTCCGTTCTTATGGAACGGCTAACCATCGACCGGTTTTTCTTTCTTAGAACGGTTAATGTCTAGCCGTTTCTTGACCTTTTTTCATTTACACTCCGTGTACACTCATTTGCAGTTTCTGTTTCTTTTACGATTAATGGTTACACTGTATTTGTTTTTAGATTTGTTGGAGTAATATTTATTTTCAGTTGTGTTGGATGTACATGTGTAAAGGTGCATTTACACATACTCGGACGTACTGTTAGCCTCCGATTCTTATCATCATCAACGCACTGTTAGCCTCGGATTTTTATCAACATCAACGCACTGTTAGCATCAGATTCTTATCTCGAATTGATATCTTATTCAGATGGATATCACTTTATCTTTATCAACAACGGGGATTTCTCTTATAAATCCCAAACAAAATTTGTACAAACATAATTCATTAACCATTCAAAGAAACACCTACCTTGAAGCATAATACAATTTTCGAAATATACCGAGTCACGAATGAATTCTAGCAGGAAAGAAAAACAGATAGTGTGTGTCGAGGCAAACCAAATTTGTCCACTATGTTTTCTTGATGACCATTATGCAATGCAGTACCCTTGGATGTATTCGAAGTTCCCACAGAGAGGTTGTACAGGCATCAAAATGTTACTCGAAACGGAACCAGGACAGAGTAGGTAATTGCGTTGTCAATTCGATAATTGTCGTGAAAAAGCACAGTGGTTGGAAGATGCAATCAAGGCAAAAGATGATATAAAGGTAGAATAACTCTGCAAAAACTTCAAAGACAAAAGGATAATTAAGGTTGAACATGAAAAGGTTGCCTCATGCCCAATCCCTGATTGTAATTTTGTTATGAAACTCCATCGTTCTGAAGATAAGAACACTTACGGTGAACATTTTTGGAAATGTCCCGGGTGTCAGTTGGTGGAATGGGCTGAGTAAGTTTTAATTATGTTGCTCGATAATTTCTTTGGGTGGCTATTATGTGTTTATGATGTAATGCTTAATTATGTCTTTTAGTTTGTTCAATTTTAGTTTATTATGTAATATTTATGTTTTATTTTTATGTTCTGTTTACGATGTCTATGTACTCTTCATAATTCAATGTCATTGATGTCATCCAAATAGTAGGTGTCTCTTTAAACAGTTAGTGGCTTTCATAAAAAAGTAAGGACGTTTGTGAACATGGAACCAATTTCGTAAAAAAGTAAGGACGTCTATTAATTTTTAAGATTCGAAATCTTATTTTAAAACATATGCAGACATTTTTTTTAATTTTTCATTGCCTTGTCACACATCAACCAAAAAAGTAAAGTTTGTGACCGACAGTAGCATTATTTTTCTTATCTTGATCAGAACTACTTTGTAATGTGTGGATGGGTTTGCTTTTTAGAATGTATATAAACCCAAGTTGTGAAATCGAAAAGCATACACAACATAAATCAAACACCCACCCGCTTCACTTTAAGTATTAGTTTCCTGTGTTGGTAATCTAAATTTCTCATTTCTTTGACTACACTGCTGTTACAAAAATAGGGAGATTTACACGTGAAGAGGATGCGGCTCTTATTGGTGCTTACTGTTTGGTTAGCAGGGAACCCAGAGGAATAATTTATAAACTCTCTAAGACTTCAACCAATGATTGGGAAGTTTGATGAAATTTGAATCTTTCTCCTCTTGGTGTCTTAGATATTGTTCAATTGTTATGTATTTGCTACTTGTTGTTGATGTACTGGAATCCAATGTAATTGCTCCTTTGTTATGAATGAATATGTAATGAGCATTATCAAAAAAAAAAAAAAAAGGGATTCAAATAAAGCACAAACAACTGCGCCTTCCAGAGCACAAACAAATGGATAAAGTAGTCCCTCACATGAACACCTTTCGTGTCGTTGAAAGAATTAGGGGAAGAAGATACAAAGATACTGGAATCAGTTAATAATGAGGAGACAGAAGAAAGCCATGGTCAGCCTCTCAACATCTGTAGGAAGATGAGACCCTGGGACCTGCTGGCTTGGCCTACAGAATTTAGCACTTGAAATCTGGCACAAACAGTTCTAGTTAGTCGTAGTAGTACTGTGTGGTTTCGGAAAGGATGGGAATATGCTAGTTAACTTACATGAATGCACCTGAACACCATTAACTGCTGTTTAACGATTTGGAAGCTGTGACCTTTAATAACCTTCAATTTGACATGGTTATTGAACAGTATCTTGAATCCTTATTCTTTTCACTTTGTTATTGAACCGGTAGATTCTAAATACCAGCAGTTGGAGTACACTGTAATGCTGAATGAGCTGTTATAGTATGCATCATGATCTAGACAGACTTGTATGGACTTTGGCCAATTTTGGCAGCTTCACTGTCAAGTCTGCCTGCACAATTTGTATAACTTAGGTTGACATTTCCAGCCACATTATGTAATGACAGAGTAGGATACAGATATTTTTTGGTTGAATTTCGTCACCATATTTATCATTTGTGGTGCATGGTGAAAACCTGTATACATTATGAATGCCATCGTTCAATTCTTAAGATGCAGAATTGAAAAAGAGACAAAGAAGAAGATTGCAATGGTATATACATTGGGAATGTCATCATAAAATTAGAAACAATTGCATGTTATTCTTTCATCATCTGGCATAAGGGGTATATATTTGCTGTTGTCCTTATTGGTGTTACTGCTGCTGCTACCAAATTGTCATCCAAATTGTCTAGGTTTTCAATCTTCCTGGTGGTATCCAATTTGCTTCGTAGGTCCCTGACCCAGTTAAGAGTGACAAACTGTTGGTACAATAACACTGATGACATACTTCTTCTGGTACAATGTGGATCTTAGCCTAAGCAATATGCTATGGGATGTTGGTTTTAGACTTACCTCATTGGTGACTGACGGAAGCGTGTGTTTGGAGTAAGCTTTAGATTTTGTTTTTCTTGTTAATTAGTGCGGTGTCTCTCCTTTAGTCTACTTCTCTTCAGTTAGCCCTTTTTCAACTCAGCTCTTTAGTACATATATGCTAGTTGTTGCTCTTTGATTACATTATGATAGTTGTGCTGGTTGTTGTTTTCGAATTTGCAAGATGGATTTCTGTGCATATGGATAACACATGAAGACCTCATAATCTCTTTGATTTCATCCTTAATATGTCTTCTGTGTTTGTGCCTTCCCTTTCTCCTAGCATCTTGGGTCTTCTTTGTTGGCTTCTTGTTACTCTCTGCAGTAAGTGACTGTTTCGCATGTTGCACCTCATAACGAAGGTCGAGACCCTGGTTTATTTGGAATTTGTCAAATATTGTACGCTCCCAAATGCTAATAGTTGAGGAGTTGTTTCTGAATATAGAGTAATTAATCATTAAATTGTAGCCCCCTTTGTCAGTTTCATCCAGAAGATGAAGAATTTCTTGTTCAAAATTTGACGGCATTTTTTTTCTTCGTATGGCATGTTTCTATAGTATCCTTATTCTTATGGGTTAAGTGGCAAAATGCCCCAAAATCGACCTCAAAGTTGTGAAAATGTCTTGGACGTTAGGCAAAAGATTAAAATTAAAATGCCCAAAATGTTATCAAAATGCCCCATTCCATTATGTATTACGTTTTTGATGGTTAAGTGGTCAAACTAGTAAGCATGTGGCCATGCACGTGCAAAAAAATTTCATTTATACCCTTCTGTCAAACAGGCTGACACGCAGTGACTGCTTTGGCATTTGCCTGAATTAGTGAGATTACGACACGTGGCTACTCTAAAAATTGGGCGACGTTAGATAAAGGGGTTAGATTTACCGAAATGGGGGTTTCTTTTTTAAAAATGCCAGCGTGTCCTATTAACTAGGATTGCAACACATGTGAAATCATTTCAAATCAACGGTTACAGATTCCGACCAGTGGGGAACATCCAAAAACAAAAATCAGTATATTGGTGTTTTTTCTCTTCATAATGGCTACTAGCTCCGGCGAGAAAATGAAAATGGTAAGTTCAATTTCAATTGTTCTTCTCAGCTTGTAATGGTTGTTGATGCACTTGACCCACTTTTCTAGTAGTTTCCCAATTTGGTGTCTTCACAATTGCAGACGATAAATTTATGCATTTGGTTTTCAATCCCACCCAGTACCAATCACTTCTGCGCACAGGCATCCCAGTGTTAAAAATGAACTTTAGGTCCACCTTTTATCATTATAAGTTGGGGTTAACTGGATAACAGTATAAATTTTGGCAGAAAATATCTAAATGTGAGGGTTCAATGACACTGATAGATTTGTTACGGCCTTACAACGTAGAGTCTCCTACTTAAAACAAGAAGTTTTGAGATATGTTTGGCTGCATTAAACCATACTTTATAAACATGCCGGCCGGATGGAACCATGAAGATGCAGTGAGTTTATTATAATAATTAGTTGTAATATTGTATGAATTTTTTTTTTTGTTCTTTACTTTATTTATGAAATTGTCTGCAGTACCTCGAAGGTCATCTTAAATACGAAGACATAGAAATCGGTGGAAAAAGATGGACACATGATGTCGTTTTTCATATTCTAAAGGCGCATCAAACAGAATACGATCCAGAGAGTATTAATTAAGTTACCGGGTTTGAGAGTGATTTAAAGTATTATTATGAAGTTTATTGTGGTTGTATGTTTTGATTCAAACAAAGTAATGTTTAGAGTGATTGTATATTTCAGTTGTGTAATGTCGCATTAATATCAATTAGCATTACAAATAAGTACAAATGATGCTTAAATAAGTTCATTTTATTCAGATACTTAAATAACGTAGGAAAATTATAACGTTTTTAACAACAATTCTTGAAATTAAAACGGATTTGGTTTGTAACAACGTTAACTCAAACTTGTCGACGACCATCACAACAACAGTAGAATCCGAAGGGATCACCTGTAGAACATAAATGAAGTTAATAATTTTATTTCAGAATTATTTATCAAATCACATTTGATCATATATTTGGAACAAACCTTTTCGATATTGGGGAGACTTATGTTTATGTAAAAGTTTTTCTTCGTTGGAGAAAATATTACCACTTTTTTCAAAACTAATATCGCTCCAACCCTTATATGCTTTCCATAGTCAGGATGTTCAACCACTTTGCGATGGACGTTTGCTGGCATTTTACCACTGGGATCCTGCAATATTATAAAAAAAACCAACAATGAGTAACAGGTTTCAATAATTGATCACGGAATTTAAATGATTTACTAAGTGGATAAATCACCTCTACTTTCAAAGCATAGTCATCAAGATACTTTCTTTGCTCCTCGACCAGTACAACCAACCTTTCGATTCTTTGGTTTATCGGTTTAATAGATCCCAGTGCGGTTCTCCCCTATGCGTAATATTGTTATACAAAGAACCAAGATTTAGTATGGAAACGAAGATCATTAACACCTTCAGTTTCATCCCTCGCTAATCGTTGGAGGACTTGTGTAGAAACATCTTACTCTCCTGTTACTATCCTTCTATGTCTGAGATCTTGTAACTTTTGAAGCTCTCCGGTCGGTCCCGGAATTATTTTTCGGCTACTAGAGGCACCACGTGAGTTAGGGATTAAACTCTCTGATTTTTTTACTACTGGACATGGGATGAGGTCAACGACAACCGATTTATTGCGGTTATCATATGGTTTTGATATGTTAGCCACAACTGGTGTGTTTGTTGAAAACTCCGTTGAACTTTTTTGGGTGACCTCTGAGTAACTATCTAACACCGCTGCAAGTTCGTCTTCATCAAAACCTTCCCAGGGGTCGACGTCGGCCATTTGTGGATGATTAATATGTTTGGAAAGAAAAAACCTTTTTTTTGGCTATTGGTTGTCTGAAGCAAATGTGAATCTCATTGTCGACCAGTTTTGGTTTTATATATAAGAAAATAAAAGTGAGGTATACAACCATCCACTTGCATGTTGTAATTTATTACCATCCACTTGTAATTTATTCCCATAAAAATGTAATACACTTATTACAAATTGGTCGTACAAAAAAACTTTAACTCCCTGTCGCAGGCAAAGCGACCGCACTTAGCACGTGTAGCAAACCTTTAAACCGTTTAGTGGACGGACGAGTTTTAGTCTCGTGAGGGTTTGTCATATAGGTGTGCCCTCAAAAAATAACAACTGTGGGTTCATATGAGTAAATTGTTGTCTCAAACTAAGGTAACAATTGTAGAACTTAAATTCCGTTCGCTTTTGCTGCATGTATAACTCCCTCGCATGACCCTCCTGCAATAATACACACATATAAACATATATTATTTTAACAGAAGTACCTCTTTAAAATACGATATATAGTTTTACAACGGTATAACTTACAATTCTCGCTGCATTCCATCTAGCATGAACGTTACAATACAGTGGTATCTGCAATGCTACGAATATCTTAACCTCTTTTTTATTATGGAGACACGACAAGCAATAGTTTTATTAGACTGCCCATTAATATTTTATATTATGTCGGTAAACTCTCGCAGAACCAGCTCCCAAAACAACCCATCATGCTGGTTTCTTTGTTGAATTTGACGATTTGATACAGGAAAGTAAGCCCTAATAAGAGCCTCATCTTCCTCTGCAGATAACCTAACCATGTTTAAAAAAGAAAAAAAAAGGTATGAAAGATAAATAAATAAAAGAAGAAGAGGATTGGTTGTAGAAGTGTTCCAATTTTTGTCTATTTATATACAAGCATCCAAAATTTAAAATGAACTAAAGACTAAGTTTTGAGTCTCACTCCACGTGATAAAAGCGAAAGAATCTACAGACTACTAAACAAGTGATTTGAAGTATCACTGCTTTTGGTGGAAAACTCACTGGGACAATATTGAAAACTCAATGTCATCGGTCAGTCATATTTGTTGAAAAGTGCATATGTCAGAGAGATATAACTACACTATGTACCTAATCAATTCGTTGTTGACTGTGTTATGTTTATGTGGTGAGGTTTTCTCGATAACTAACAATCACACATAAATAAAATAATTTTATTTAAATATCTTTACGATGTAGTCCGGTACATTGTAAATACATAAAACTTAAACCTAACTCAATTTCGCAGGCAACGCGACTGCACTTAGCCGGTGCAGCAAGCCTTTAAACCGGTCGGTGTCCCTAACGGCCTAGTTTAGTCTCGGGAGGGTTTTCCAGAGATGTACCCACAAAACTTATGTAATACTTGTTGAAAGACTAATCTTCATCACCATTTTGAAGGGGGTTATGTGGTGGTTGTACCACGCACAATTCCGGAAATGCATTTTTCAATATGACGTAGCATTCGTAATACTTAAACTCTCTCCTGGTATTTGTAGCGTACATAGTAGTCGCCATAGTTTCCTATATACACATAATAATTTAGGTAAGTAAAGAAACAAAAATGGATATGAAGTGGATAGATAGACAAGATACACTTACAAGTATTTCAACGGTCAATAAAGGAGATCTATTATGTTGTTCATAGATATCTTTTTGGATGCGTATGTATTGGCTCACTCCTTTTTTTATTAAACCAACCCTACTCTTTATATTTTCTTATGTTCTTCGATGAACGTTTATAAAAACATCTCTATAATTATCTAAAACCTGTCTCCAAACTCTAGTTGCCGGCACCAAATCACGACGAACCTCCGGGAGAGTAACAACATCTATCCAAGCATTTATGATGGTTATATCTTCTTTTGTGGTATACAAAGACATTATGGATGATTTTGAATTACTTACTGTAACGCTAATACAAGAATATGAAGATATTTGTTGAGGATATGAAAATTGTAGGAGAGGAAAATGTATTCTTTGGTGTGTGTTGATTGCCTTATGGACAACTGAATTTATAGGGTTTATATATACTGTTAAATGATCGTCATGTCTTTCAAATGACTGAATGACCTAGCAGAGATAAAGTGACTTGTAAGTTACTGAAAAAAGATATATTTAAAAGTAAATAAAATAAGTGATGGAATGGTCTTGTCTATGCCTAGATGAACCGGACTTATGGAATGACAATACAATAAGTGTAGCACAAATAATATAACACAACATAATATATATTTTTATTAAACCGTTGATCAATTTCTCAGTCATCGCGGTTACAATTATAGTATAAGTACTAAAGCTTTAAACCTTTAGGTGACCCTAAAGGACGAGTACTATCTCGTGAGGGTTTACAGAGAGGTGTGCCCAAAAAACCTATCGTAACCAGGGTATACATTTGAGTTCATGAATCACCAGAACTTTTAAGCTCTGTTAGGAAATCAGGGAACTTGGTCTTTAGAAATATAAAAACTTCACGGTGGGGAAACTCAACGCCTTTAACTTGTTGGTACTTCAAATCATCCAGTCTTTCCTGTAAGAAAAAAAAAGCTGTAATATCAATGTTTATGTATTAAAAAAAAAAAAAAATCTACAAAAATGTTTATATTTACCATAATTTGAGTTGTTATGGATTGGGGATCGCGGAAACTCATGACAGCTTCGGCCTGGTAGGCATAATATAATTGCATTTCCTTCTAAATTACTCCATATCTGTCCTTTAAGTTATCCATGGTTCTCTGGCGGGAATTTCCAAACTCTAAGTTATAATTCTGCCACACCATTTCCCAAAAAGTTTCTGTTGGTAAGAAAGCAAGCATAATTTCACCGCGGGAGCTAATTTTCATCCAAGATTTCATGATGACCAAATCTTCAGATGAATCAAACACAACCATTTTCAAAAGAAATTGCTTAAGGGGAGTGATATGTTGAAGGACGATGGAACAAAGGATTTTTTATTTGGTGTGAATCATTTAGAGGCTACACAGTCTTTTAAAGGATTCTACGAGATGAAAAGGTCTCTATGGATAAGTATGAATCATCCTTTTATTAAAGCAAAAGAAAATCAATTTTAATGCAACAGACAAACAATGTCAGAAATTATTATTCATGGATACTGTAGATTTGAAAAGAAATATCACTGCACATCAACAGACAAATAATGTCAGAAGGCATTATTCATGGATACTGTAAAATTTAAAAGAAATGTCATTCCCATGAAAATTTAAAATCTATTGTAACAAAGAAAAGCATAAAAGTTTCATACATATTTAAACCGAGTTTCATACATATTATAAAAGAGTTTAATACATATTAAAACAACAACAAAGTCATACAACTATGTTTCTGGGAAGAAATCAAACGACCTTTTTTGTGTGTTCTCAACCTGGGTTTCAACAACAAACTCCATATCTGTATTTAAATCCACATTACTGTTCAAGTAAGGATTTTCTTCTTGACTAAATCTTGGGATTGAGTATGTAGGACTAATACCGGTGTCCCTGACAACTGGGTGATACCCTATTCCATGATTATCCAAAGTAGAAGTAGCTTGACGCTTACGGATACACTCACCAGAACCACCTAAGCCCAACATACGAAATGTCATGTGTAGAGAAGCTTCTTCTTGGTATTGGTCAGTGCTAAAAGCACTAGAAGATGTAACGCCAGTATCGGAAGGCCCATACGTAAAACAGCCATACAATAGTTTCTCGAGTGCATCAGTCTTTTCAAAACTTTGTTGTGCCAAGCCTTTCCACTAATCAGGTTACATTATTGATTGGTAAATAAAAACTACAAGAAAAAATTATATTTATACTAATAAATTTACAAAAATAAGGTGTATTAATAACTAACCTCGGTGCCATGGATGTTACTCCAATCAAGACGATGGGTGATATTTGGAAGATGATGTATTTCACGTATTCCCTCCAAGTTGACATACGGAAATGACCACTCTACTGTAAGAAATGTATATGGCGTCTCAGGTTGGGTATAATCTATTGTTTCTGCAAACTGACTTGGAGCAGGTACATTAGGAACGAAACGAGAGCTTTCAATGTTACCAATACCAATTTCTTCTCGGCGTGTAGACGCTTCTGATATTTCAAATATTTAATTTCGCTTTCTTGTTTTCATGGAGGAGTTAGGGCTTCGCCAAGTAACATTCCGTTGTTCAGCTCTTATGGTTTCACATCTCTGAATGAATCAATAAGACCTTCATACTGAAAAGATCCAAAAAAACCTTTTATGCGAAAATAAGTCGCTCGACCCTCCTGGCCATCCAGTAGACGGATAGACGTCGTTAGGGGTGCACATACCCTATCCATACCCGCCAATCCGACCCTACCCGCCAGTGTTGTAACCTTATCCTATCCTACCCATTATTTGGCGGGTAGGGTGACGGTTAGAGATTTTTTTACCCGCCGTTAAATGGGTAGGATGATGGGTAAAGCAAGAAATTACCCTACCCTACCCGCCTACCAGTCTAATACTGAAAAGACAAAGTAACCCTTGTATTTTTTACTCCTCCTGCCTATTTTTTTGTTATTTTAAAACATATTAGGGGTAAAAGACAAAGTAACCCTTGAATGGATTTTACTTTCTATCGAACCATTTCATCTCCTCGTCTCTGCAGTAGCGAAGTGAAGTCTGGGTTTCGATCTGAAGCTGAAGATGTAAGTGATTTGTGTGTTCTATTTGTGTATCGTTATGTGTTTGAATCTATTTTCTTCTCATCTCAATCCACTTTCTTATCTCTGCAGAAGAGAATTTAGGGTTTCGGGCTGCAAGTGCAGTTTGAGGTTTTGGGGGTTTCGATCTGAAGATGTAAGTGTTTAAAGCTTTCAGTTTGTGTTTTGATTTGGGTTTCGATTTGTTCTTTTGGATTAGGCTTTCATTAAGGTGTTGATGTGTTAATTATATTTTCTATTTTATATTAGTAACTGATTTTGAAATTTTTATGAAAAACCCTATACTACTGAAATAGAACGTGGGAATTAGGATTTCTCTGTATTCTTTTGCTTAGGTTTGTTTGCTTTGTTATATAAAACCCTCTTTGCTTCATCTATTTGATTATACTTGGTTTTCCATAATGTAAGTGTTTTGAATTAGATTTCTATGTGGTTGCCTTGATTTATTGTGTATTAACTCTTTGCTTCATCTATTTGATTATGCATACAGATATTTCTTAAGAGAAACGATGTTGGTGACCATTTTCCCTCACTTGCAATCTGCTTAGGCTTTGAACTGTTAAGTACCGTTATCAGGTTTGGTTCCCTCCCTTATAGACACATTTCTTGATCTGTATCTTTGATAATTTTAGATGAATTTTCGTGTCTTTGCTTCTAGTTGTCCGTTGTTTAACATGTATGATATATGGTCAACTGTTGTTCAAGTAAATCAACTGACTTAAGTGTAGCTTATGGAACCTTTTATCTTATAAAACAATTCTTAACATAGCTCAATAAATGAATTTAGAGAACAAAAAGTAGGTTTGTTTTATTACATATTGTTTCAGGGAGCAGAGCTTATACCTTGTTACAAAACCTATACATCCCACATATGATGAGCATGATTAGACACTTATACCCCTTAAGAGTTCTTATTCTCATCCAGGGAGAGATGAGAGTCAAATTGATAATAGGAATTTTGTTTCATTTTTTTTTTTGTGTGTTAAATTGATTGAAAAATCATAGGGTTTCAATCATAAATGGTGTATCTTGATTTCTATTCATATCAATTGTTACTCTCTGCTTAAATGTTTGATTTCTTAATTGTTTGATTTCTATTCATATCACTTGTTCTTTGACTTATAACCTCTATTTCAATTGGGAACCTTTTCTCTAGCTGCAGTATTCTTCTACGGTAGAAGTTCTACTTTGTTATCAGGCTTAGTAACTGTTGCAGTAGCATTACTGGTTGTAGTATTCTTTACTGGTTGCATAAGCGACTAGTGAGGAAGCATGGTTGAGATTACAGAATTGATGTCAACGAGACCTCATATTCCCTCTCAAGATTCATATTAATCTGTGCAACAAAGGGTCAGTGTTGTTATATCTCCGCCACCTCCACCTCCACCATCTTCTCAACCTGAGGTCAGGGAAAGTATGAAGCGGAACAGAACATCTTCGGTGTGGGAACATTTCCAAAAGAGTGTTGATGAAGCTGGTATTAAATGGGGGAAATGTAACTACTGTGAAGGTGGTAAATATAGGGCTGGTGGTAAGAAGTATGGCACATCAAATTTGAACTGGCATTTGACCAAGTGTCGGAAGTATATGGAGTCACTAGAAGCTGCGCAGTTGGACTCTCTCGGTCAGCCTAGCAATCTGGGAGATCAACAGCAAACAGTTGGGGTTACGTTCTGTCAAGATGGATGTAGGAGAGACTTGATAAAGTTCATTATCATAGATGAACAGTATTTTCGAATGGTTGAAGGAGAAGGATTTATAGCATTTTGTAGATATCTTGAGCCGAGGTTCAAACTTCCATCGTGGATGACCGTCTATCGTGATATTTGTGGACTGTTTTTGAGTGAAAAAGCCAATTTGGTGAACTATTTCAAGTCGAACAAGGTTAGAGTTTGTCTCACAACCGATACATGGACATCCATTCAGAACTACAACTACATGGTAGTTACTGCCCACTTCATCGATGACCACTGGAAGTTACACAAAAGAATAATATGTTTCTGTCAAATTACTAGTCATGGAGGTGAGCATATTGGAAGAGCATTGGAGAAATGTTTGATAGAGTGGGGTCTTGAGAGAGTGTTCACCATCACGATCGATAATGCATCTGCAAATAAAAAAGCAATTGAATATGTCCAAGAGAAAGTTGTAAGTTGGGGATCGCCAATTGTAGGAGGTAAACATTTACATGTAAGGTGTGCTTCCCACATATTAGCTTTAGTTGTTAAGGATGGGTTGAAGAAATATCATACTTCAGTGAGCAGAATCAGGTCGGTGGTTAAATACGTCACGGCCTCTCCTTCTAGAATGAAGAAATTCTTAGATGCCTTATTTCTTGAAAGAATGGAATACAAAAAGGGATTAGTGTTAGACGTGAAAACATATGGAACTCCATTTACTTGATGTTGGATGCAACAGAAAAATACGAAAAAGTCTTTATAAGGCTAGGACGATCTGATAAATCATTTCGTGAGAGGTTTATCTTCAATATTCCCGATGAATCAGTAATGGGTGTTAATGTTGATGATATTGACAGTACTGATTTTCTTGATGAAATAGAATCCAGTTCTTCTGATTCTGATGCTGATAAAGTTCCCTTATCTGGTCGAAGAAAAGCCAAGAAGAAAAAGCCTCGCATGCATGCTCCTGAAAAGTATGACTGGGCTAATGCTCGATTCCTAGTTCAGTTTCTACAGGTATTTTAAATTTCATTCTCTTTAATTATCAGCATGATTATATCCATTTGATCAAATATCCCTAAACTTGATATTTCCTAACACATTTCACCACTGATTAGTTTTAGTAATCTTAAAACATTATTACTTTAGTAATCCCTAAACTTTAGTACTTTAATTATATTCCTTATTTTTATTTTTTCTGTGTATTGTTTTAAAGAGTCAATTTGTGCCTGTTCATACTAGTGGTAAAGAATAGCTCTTGCTTTGCTTTTTAATTTCACTTAGATAACTGCATTTTAGCCCTGTATATTAGTTGCAATTTTTAATTTCAGTGATTCCATTTCGGTGTGCACTCTTTTAGTCCCTGCATACTAGTTGTAGCCTAATTTAGTTTCAGTAGTTTTTATATTTCTTAGTTCATAATATTTAGCCATCTGTAAACATTTTCTAAGAATGTTTTGAGTAGATTGTTGTGTTGCTTACGAGTTAATATGATATGTATATGAAGTTTCTATAACAATTAAAACTGTTTCTACAGGTATTTTTTGAAGCCACTGTTGAGTTTTCTGGTTCTACGTATGTCACTTCGCATACATTTTTGAGGGAAATTTGTGATGTACGTGGAGAGTTAAATGAATGGCAAAAAGCTCATCATGATCCTCACTTAAGCCATATGGGTGAGAAGATGTTACTTAAATACAACAAGTATTGGGGTGAGCATAAGAACATGAATCCTTTATTGTTTATTGTTGTGCTTCTTGACCCAAGAGAAAAATAACGTGGACTGCAAGTAATACTAGAAGACCTGATTGTGCATGATATTCCTTGGATGAAACAAAGATTGGTAAAAAATTGGTTAGATGAAGTGAAAGAGGATTTTAATGAATTATTCACAGCTTATAAGGCAGAATATATAGGTGTAGAAAGTGTGTTAGCCTCGTCGGAGTCCGTAGGTGATACTGGTGGTAGTCCTAGTCAAGAGAGTTGTAGTTCTAGTTCTACGTCACATAGAAAGAGAAGACATAAGGCCCATAGAGAAGAACGTAAATCCCAATTATCTATAACGGAGGATGTTGACAAATCAGAGGTGGAAAGATACTTATCGGAACAGATTTACTCACCAACAAAAGACAACAAAAATGCTTCGAAGTTTGATATACTCACTTGGTGGAAAAGCAATGCTGCAAGATTTGATATTTTATCACTTATAGCAAGAGATATACTTGCTATTCCCGTCTCTTCTGTTGCAAGTGAATCTGCTTTCAGTACTGGAAAGTGAATACTTGGTCATTTCCGAAGTTCTTTAAAACCCCGAACTGTGAAAGCATTGATTCTCCTACAAAACTGGTTAAGGACACCGATTGATATGGATCCATCTACATTTGGAGCTGAAGAGAGGAGGATGACGTCTTAGAGTCAGGTATACAACTTTCCTACATTGATTCTCCTACATTTGTCAAGTCTCTGCTGTTTTCAGTTTCTTACAATATAGTATAACCATATGTATATTTCCATCAGTAAGTATACTGAGACCTCTTAATCAACATTTGTTGGTTCTCCTTCGGTGCAAGGATTTCTATTTTATCATGTTGTTGTAATCAAGTTCCATGTAGCTTGAAGTCAGAATTGCTTTACAGTTCGCAGTGCCTAAATCAGATCTTTTCATGACTGTAAAGGATGATTCAAGCATATAAATGCATTGTATTGTATTAGGTGTTGTAGAACTACCTGGCATGTATCTCATTAGGAAACCGTGAAGTTGCAGATATAGCTTTGGTGTATTTTTATTGATGTAGTGGTGATA
Source organism: Papaver somniferum (assembly GCF_003573695.1). Lineage (NCBI taxonomy): Eukaryota > Viridiplantae > Streptophyta > Magnoliopsida > Ranunculales > Papaveraceae > Papaver > Papaver somniferum. Next base: position 20,271,297 of record NW_020618825.1, on the reverse strand, counting down.
TATGCAAAGAGATGTGAACTCAGAAAACAAAAAATATGCAAAGGATGACGGGTACTTGAACATGATTAGAGTTAGGTCTCTGTCATTATTCCTGTGTATGCTTGCACATGGTTTTGTTTGGCCATAATATGTTAAGGTTATAAGATAATGTCCTGCTTATTCAGCACTTGTAGATTTAGGATAACATTATTTCATGTCTGGGTTTCTGCCTTTTCTGAATACAGTGCCCTGAGTTGCATGTTAGTTCTAAACCTATCAAAGGAGCAGTTTCTTCTTCTTATTTTTCTGTACTTTTTTTGAAGTATAGTTATTATCTCTAACTCATAGAATTTAGCAATTTCCTAGCCTCTTATTTTGTCTTTCAAACATTAACAGATACAGAACTTGTTGTGATATTACTTGATGTTGGTATTATGACTGAACTTTGCATCAAATCATTCACTATTATGACTGAATCTAACAAGAGATAACTTGTATGCATATTTATTTGGTGATCTTAGTACTTATTCCATCATCTTAGATGATGATTGAAGAACAAGGTCAATATGAAGAGCTTTTGGTGATGATACTGTTATATAAAGAACAAGGTCACGTGAAGAACATGGAATTGGGATGGGATTCATCGTCTATTTCAAAAAGAATACAACTCTTTTCTTGGGAATACTTTTGTTTGTATATTATTTATGGTTATGCTTTTGTTTCTAAATTCATCGTTGGTCTACTAGCACAACATGCACGGTCCCTTTTCTTGTTCAGAGTCTGAAATTCAGACTTCAGAAAGTCATGGAGAAGGGGGAAAAAAAGGTTATACCCGCCACCCTACCCTACCCGACCCGCCAGAGAATGGGTTGGGTACGATCTTACCCGTTTAATGGTGGGTAGGGTGGCGGGTAAAAATTTTCTTAACCGCCAGTAAACGGGTAGGGTGGCGGGTATAGGCCATATCCTACCCACCCTACCCGTTGTGCAGCCCTAGACGTCGTACACAAATAATGTGGATGGAATTTGAGACAGGTACTATCCGGCATGCTGCTTTCGTATCCAATGCCTACGAACGCTGACATCACCCATAATAACTCAAAACAGGGGAAATAACAATAATGGTTAAAGGTTCGACCGACCTGTTTCTTGGCTCTCCCTTGTAGCAGCATCGTTGTCACACATCCCGAAAACCAGAGGAGCGTTAGGTGATATTTGAAGCCGGATATTTTTGAAGAAGATATTTGTTCTGCCGCCTGATGATCATCTTCCTTGCTTATTGATGAGTGCTAAAAAGTGCATATTTCTATATATTTTTCTTGGCATTTAACTCATCTTTTGTGCATTAATTCTACATTTTATCCCATATTCTGTATTTTCTTTGTTTTCAAGAATAAATATTTTTATTAATTAAGTTTGCATTTTTAGGTAATAAATAAAGTTTGGATGAATAGCGGAGCGGAAAAGAGCAGAAAAGTAGTGAAAAGCCGGGAGGAATTACACAAGGAAGCCGCGAAGAATGTTGTGCACAAGACCAAAAGGCTAGAAGTGGGCTTGAAGAAGAAGAATTATCCTTAAAGAAGATATGGGCTTGGCATACCCAAGGAAACCCTTACTCAAACACATTTCCACTATCCAAGCCCGTCTCGGATTTCAGCCGTCAGATCGAAGCATTTCAGCATCCTACGGTCGCTCCATCATCGCACATCAAACTCCGAAGCCCCCGCTTTACATCGCAACACCCATCTCCATCTTGGGTCGTCCGTTTTGCTACATCCCTTCATCCGACGGTCGCTCCACGCTTACCTCCGTATCGCCGTTGGATCCACCTACCATCTTCCCATCCATAGCTCCTTGTCGCAGATCATCAAACCTCGCTGAACCCGCCTAACACCCAAGTATCGAACACCCTATACCCATCGCCAAACACACCCTTCTCCCAAAACCATCGAATCCATCTTCTTCCCCTCTCTGTCTGCAGAACTCGTACGCCATCACCACCACCTGCTCCTTCTGCCACCACCACATCCACCACCAAAGCCATCATGGCTCCTACCAGCTAAACCCATACCCTATATCACGTCCTATATCCCTCTCAGCGACTAATTTCACCCATTTTCACACCTCTAATCCCTAGCTGTGGAGTTGGTGAAATAAGTTGATGAGATGGATGTAATTGAAGCATGGGAAGGAGCAGAAGACGTTGAGGAAGCATGGGTCGAGACTATTGGGAAGAAATCAGAGCTGTTAGGTGAGTAATTTCAATTCCTATTTCTCAACAGGAAACCCTAATTTTACAAATTGGGGATTCTTAGGAATTGATGATTACAACTAGAAATAGAGGCATGGGTGAGTGTTATTGAGTAGATTCAGTGACATTAGGTAGGATTATTTTGATTTAATTTTGATTTTCACCAAACCCTAATTTTGTAATTTGGGGGAAAACCCAAATTGGGTCTGTGGGTATAAATAGAAGGGACTGTTGTGTTGTGTAAGGGATGCTGGACTAGCCAGTGTCCAGAACTTTGTTGTTCTGTATATGTTCTATTCTTGGTTTTCACTGTGTAATGTTCATGTTCTGTTTATGTTCAATTTTTGAATTCATGTTTCAATTATCTTGTATGATGTATGTTAGTGTTAGCATGTTAGTCATGAGCTAAGTCTCACTAGCTGAGGCTCAGATGAAGCTTTAGTGGACTGTTAGGTAGTGGAATGTTAGGTTAGAAGCCTTAGTGCCTGTTTTGCTTGTGCAATGGGAAGAAATTAGTGCTCTGGTATGCCTGTGATTGACTGTGCTGTCAAAAGACAGTCAATACTAGGGCATATCAGTGAGAAAGCTGATTTTCCTCCCATTCTAGATGTATGCATAGGATGTTCAACTCAACCTAGGATCACATTGCTTGGATAGGACACAAGGGTGGATTCAAAGCCTTAGCTTAGCCCACAATCTGTTTTTACAGTCACTTGCAACTCTAATTCTGTTATTCTTATTGCTCAGTTGAGTTTTCCTTGCTGTTTTATTTAGCTTTTGCACTTCACATCTTGCTGTGCACTGAATCAGTGCACTTCCTGCCATTGCCCTTGGCTTAGGCCTTGGTTTTTTCTCTTTGCTTCATTTCCATTGCCATCTTCACTGCCATTTTCACCATTTCCTTTGCTTTTCTTCACTATCACTCTCCACTGTCACTGTCACCTGTTTTGTGTTTTGTATTTGTATCTGTTTTCTTGTGTTTATTGTTTTATCATCCATTGTCTCATTATTTCACTACCATCTTCATTGCTTTGTAAATATCACAGCTTCACTGCCACTATTTGCTCTTTCTTCTCATTTGTTTCTCCTGTTCTTGTTACTGCATTCATTACCTTGTTTTACAAAAGCCCATTGTAATCTGTTTAAAGCTCAAAAGCCTAGCTCAAGCTAAGGCCCAAACTGTTAGCTCAAACAGGCCCAGCTCAAGTTTACACCAAAAAGTTCAAACCACTCAGAAACCCAAAAAGGTTAAGTCCAGTCCACTGTGAAATCAAAGCCCAACGCACTTGCAAAGGTCCAGAATCAAGTTTAGAGATCCAGGGCTCAGTTCACTACACTAAGCCCAAGCCCAAATTCAAAACCAAAGCCTAGTGCACTACAAAACCAACTGAGCCCAAGCTCAGTTCATTTCATTAAGACAACACCCCAATTCATTCCAAGAGTATTCAAAGGCCCAAAGCACAATCATAACCCATTGGTTACCAAAATCCATTGGTACCCAAAGCCCAACAATAGCAATTTTAGAGCCCAAAATAGCTAGAAACTACAAAACACCCCCAGTCTCTGTGGATCGACCCGTACTTGCACGAGCTACATCTGACGACCGTGCACTTGCGGTATTACTGTAGGCCCGTTTTCATTTCGCTTCAATTTTATACGCTTTCCCGGGCCTACCACTTATTCCCTTCTTCAGTATTTTTCGAATAGATATTTTTTTGTAGTGAGTTTGGTTTCTCTAGCTTTTAATAGACGGGTAATGACTCTGTGAGAGTTTGAGTTTAATTGGTATTTTTCCTTTAAGATGGTTTGGGAAAACCTTTTAAGGAAATACGTCCTTTAATTGAAATCGAAAACTCTACTCATGAATGCAAGCAGTGCAATCATTTTAGAGAAGTTACAAATATTGCATGAAAATGGAAAATGCCGAAGGAAATACTTAAAGGGGAACGCTCGAGGTGAAGGTAGCACAACGTTTTAGGTAACGAAGGGTTTGAGCCATCGTGAGTGAATCGTCACACCTTCCAATTTTTCGGCATTGATGAGCTTTTAGTAACCATCCAAGATAACATCTTCCACCAGATATGGCTCATCTTCCTTTTCTTTAGGCGGACCGGGTCGAGTGTCTATCTTCACTGTTATATTTCCAACTTGAAACGAGGTCGTCTTGACTACTACATCTCCAATTAGAAACGGGTTTGAGCGTTTTCCAACCACTTGATTTTTGAACTCGTCATCTTTGACTATGACAACTTCCAAATTTTTGACAAAGCACTTGAAAGGCCCAACGTCCCATTCACATCTCCTAATGACTCATGGATTGATAATAGGACCGAGTCCCCATGGATGGCCGAGAGGAGAGGTGACTGGGTGAAGAAAGGGTTGTTTAACCAGACTTACTTGAATTTGGAATCTGCTGATGAACGTCGACGGTCTTTCTCCAGGCAATTGGGTTACATTGGTAAGTTGTTGATACAGCGACATGTAATCTTCAAAGTTGGACGGCTTGTTGGAAATTATTTCGGGTATCGACAACGGCATAGGGGATACTTTTAACTTCTCTTTGTTGTCGTGTCATGTTCCACGGCAGAACCCTTAACATTGACCGACATCATCTATGCCAAATCCTAATTCTCATGCTACCGCTCCAAGGCATGCCAACCGTGCCAGCCGCACCACTATGCCAATAGAAAACCATGCATGTCGCACCACTGTGCCAATGGCAAACCATGCCAGCCACATCTCCGCACCAAGGCATGCCAACCATGCCAGCCGCACCACTGTGCCAATGGCAAACCGTGCGAGCCACGTCTCCGCGCCAAGGCATGCCAACCATTCCATCCCCACCACTGTTCCAATGGAAAACCATGCCAGCCACATATCCGCTCCAAGGCATGCCAACCATGTCAGCCGCACCACTGTGCCAATGGAAAACCATGCCAGCCACATCTCTGCGCCAAGGCATGCCAACCATGCTAGCCACATCTCCGCGCCAAGGCATGCCAACCATGCCATCCGCACCACTGTGCCAATGGCAAACCATGCCTGCCACATCTCCACGCCAAGGAATGCCAACCATGCCAGCCGCACCACTGTGCCAATGGAAAACCATGCCAGCCACATCTCCGCGCCAAGGCATGCCAACCATGCTAGCCGCACCAATGTGCCAATGTGCCAGCCACGTCTACCGCGCCAGGGCATGCCAACCATGCTAGTCGCACCATGTGCCAGTGGCATGCCAAACCCTTGGCCCCACCATGGCAAGCCAACCGCACCTTTCCTTGGCCCCAACCATACTAGCCGCACCATGCGCCAATGGAATTCCAAATCCTTGGCCCCACCATGCCAAACCAACCGCGCCTTTCCTTGGCCCCAACCATGCTAACCGCACCATGCGCCAATGGCATGCCAAACCCTTAGCCCTACCATGCCAAGCCAACCGCACCTTGTCTTGGCCCCACCATGACAAGCCGTCCGTACCAAACCCTTGTCCCCACTATGCCAAGCCATCCGCGCCATTGGCCTTGGCCCCACCATGTCGCCCTTCGCTATGCGGCTACCAAAACGAAGGCGTGCGACGATCAACGACCACCGTTCCATCCTAGATGCAAATACTAGCCGTCCAAGGTCGCCAGACAACGCATGGTAACCTTTGGCCCAAAACCCTAGTTTTGGCCACGCCAAATCGCGCCAAGGCATGCCATGCCACATGTGCCAATGGCATGCCAACCACCTTTCTGCACCATACCATGCCGGCCCTCCCCATGCGGCTACCAAAATGAAGGCGTGCGATGATCAAAGACCACCCTTCCATCCTAGATGCAAATCCTAGCCGTCCAAGGTCGCCAAACAACGCATGGTAACCTTTGTCCCAAAACCCTATTTTTGGCTACGCAAAACCGCGCCAAGGCATGCCATGCCACATGTGCCAATGGCATGCCAACCACGTTGATGCGCCATACCATGCCGTCCTTCCCCATGCGGCTACCAAAACGAAGGCGTGCGACGATCAACGGACACCCTTTCATCCTGGATACAAATCCTAGCCGTCCAAGGACGCCAAATAACGCATAGTAACTTTTGTCCCAAAACCCTAGTTTTGGCCACGCCAAACCTCGCCAAGGCATGCCATGCCACATGTGCCAATGGCATGCCAACCACCTTGCGGCGCCATACCATGCCGGCCTTCCCCATAAGTCTACCAAAACGAAGGCGTGCGACGATCAACGGCTACCCTTCCATCCTAGATACAAATCCTAGTCGTCCAAGGTCGCCAAACAAGGCATGGTAACCTTTGGACCAAAACCCTAGTTTTGGCCACGCCAAACCGCGCCAAGGAATGTCATGCCACATGTGCCAATGGCATTCCAACCACCTTTCCGCGCCATATCATGTCGACCTTCCCTATGCGGCTACCAAAACAAAGGTCTGCAAATATCAACGGCCACTTTTTCATCTAAGATGCATATCTTAGTCGTCCAAGGTTACCAGCTAACACATGGCAACCTTTGAACCTAGTTTGGTCGCGCCTAAACAAAGCCAAAACCCTAACTTTTGGCCGCACCTAAACTGGGAAATGTTAAAGCCATACTGATCATAATTTCATGCCACTGGCTACCAAACGAAAGGTTGCAATAATCAACGGCTACCTTCCTCTTAAGATGCAAAATCTCGACCGTTGAAAGTCACCACCGAGCCGGCAAGTCTCCCAAGCTCAATTTGACATACAACAAAAACATGCTACATGTTTTCCATGAAAACACTCGAGACATCAACACATGTCAGAAACTGGTGGATGCTCATTGGGTATTGGTTTGGCGGTTTACAGCGTGCGGCGTACACTACACTCGTTATAAGAAAGTGTCATAAGGATGAGGCGGTTAGTAAATACAGGGAGTAATGGTGAAACACTTTATTTTATGTAAAATCAATTCCAAGCGTTACCGGTTACCACCTCCTCCCATTTACTCACCCATTTTCCATTTCTTAATGAGACCAGAGTACGTTTCACTTCGACTTGTATAAATAGGCATTACCTATTTCCACCAAACAACAAGTTCTGGTCAGGAGCATAGAACACTCAGAAAATGTTTGCTAGCTTTCCCATCTATTATCTTCCCACTTTCTGATACAAGTCACAAAACAACTACTCTTCCAGAATCAACTATTCTGGTCTCAACACTCTCTTCGCTTCCCTCCCCAAAACCAACCCTTCTCCTCCACTTTGTGACCGAAGCAAGTATGGAATGGCCATTTCTTGGTTTAGGCCAGACTTGTACAGATTGATCTCTCGAATCTAATGTACTCCCTTGCAGTATATTGTTTATGGTTTAGATTTGTTTCTCACCCACATCACACGAAATTAACAAAACCAGCAGAAACTGTTTTCACCCTCAAACAATTGGCGACCACAGTGGGAGATTAATCTCTCAGTTATAATATCAATTTCCAATTCCCGATCTCATACTTCAACCCAGACATCAAGGTGGTAGAAGAAAACGATCCGCTCAGGGATCGACGACTCAGTTACCAGATGGCCTAGTTACCAGTCATGACACGTCAAGGGATGACTAGGGACTTCCCAATGTTTAGAAGCAAACGATCTGACAAGGGATTGACGACTCGGTTATCAATTATTTGTGATAACTCACAAAAACCTCATAAACCCGACTAATTTGCAAAATCAGGGTTTCGTTTCCCGCGCAATACACTAGACCCCGTTGGTCGAAAAACTATGCTTGGCCAAACTAGGAAATTAAATTCTCCACATCGCACAGGAAGTGTGGTTGCGCCCTAGCTTGCCGGCCCCACTTCTCATCTACCAATCAGGTCTCTCTAAAGCCGCCACGCGCACTAAAAGGTAGCCACGCCCATGCTTGGCCGTCCCTCTGTTTTCATTGACCAATTAGGTTTCTCCAAACCCGTCGTAGCCTTAAGAGAGGTTTCCATACTAAGTTGGCTTCCCAAAACCCGCGCCAACATGCCAATCGGCATGCCAAACATGCCAAGCAGCATGCCAAATCCGCCAAACGCGCATGCCAGACGCACGTGCCAACCGGCATGCCAAACCCGACAAACGCGCATGCCAGACACACACGTTAATCGGCATGCCAAACATGCCAAGCAGCATGCTAAACTCGCCAAACACGCGTGCCAGACGCACATGCCAATCGGCATGCCAAACCCGCTAGACGCGCATGCCAGACGCACATGCCAATCGGCATGCCAAAAATGCCAAGAAGCATGCCAAACTCTCCAAACGCACATTCCAATCGGCATGCCTAACTTGCCAAACACGCGTGCCAGGTGCACATGCCAAACAACATGCCTAACTTGCCAAAAAATCGCATGCCAGGCGCACAATAATTGGGTTTATGAGGTACCCTAGTAATTCTTACGTAGGCGTGATCGATTCAATAAATGTGCTAATGGTCAAAGTGACGTCATGTCAGTTGTACGGTTTTACGATTTTAACCCTAAGCTAAAAACCACCATCAACAATAGCATAGTATAATTTTTTTGCAAAGAGATGAGTCTTCTTCCAAAGTAAAGTTGGGTTTATCCTTTGAGTACATTTTATTGAGTTTGTAAGGGTTTTGGTGGAGATTATTGATGTAGAAGGTGTTATTTTGATTTGGAATGTGTGGTTATATGGAGTTAGAGTTCTTAAATAAGCGGTTGAACAGCTAGAACCTTCTATAGATCAGTCTTCAAAATGGATCTATGTTTCAAAATTCAAAAACTACCCGATATGATGTGGTATAAAAGGAATTTTAGTTTTTTACGGCTAGATCGAACAAGCCTTAATTAAGTGTGTCAGTTTTACGGCTAGTAATTTCGGCCGTAAATCTGAGTTGTTACTTTCTGCCAGAATTAAGGCCTGGATATATACCCGCAACCAGGAGCCATTTTCTTTTTGGGTTATCAGAGTAATATATGGCTAGGTATTTCCCAACCGTAAACAAATTACGGATGTTGTTCCTAACCCTTATGCTTTTACGACCAGGAACTAGAAAGGTCGACCAAACAGTAAACCAGAGTTGTTACTTTATGTCAGAATTACGTTTTGGAGTCCTAATTATAAAAAAAATACACGGCCAGATATGTAGCCGTAACCAGAAGTCATTTTCTTTTGGGTTACTAGAGTAATATACGGCTAGGTTTCTCTAGAGACAAATTCTTATCCCGAGAAGTCCTCAAGCATTTAAAATGGTCGTAAGCCCATGACTTAGGAAAAAAAAAAGAATTATAAATAAGATATTACACATAAACCAATATAAAAGTAAAAAAAAAATATTTGTTATATTGAAACAAAAAGATACCTAGATAAGAGAAACACATCCCGTAATTTGGGTTTCGCTCCACCTAGAATCTTTGCAAAGATTCTCCATCACACTAGAAAGGAGGGAAGTACCCAATGAGTGCCTATGTACCTCGTTTTTCTTCGGATCGAGACTGAGAGTCTTCTACCACTGAAAATAACAAGCATTTACCTTATTTCCGGAGTAATCGGGAAAAAAGACGGTCCCAAGAGAGTGCAACAAGTAAGTTATTAGTTGTATGTCTAGCTCTTTCTGCGTCCATCACCACCTCTCCACTAGTAGTCTTGATAGGTGTTTAAAAACACCTCTCTAAATATCGATTGGTTATGCTTTCTTAGGTAGTTTTCTTGCGAAATTGTATTATTAGCTTCCTTTTATATTTTGTGGGAATTTTGGAGCTTATTCCCGAAAAGAACTAGAAATTCTCCAATTTGCCGAAAGATGTGGGCATGAAGAAGCAGCCAGCTGAAATTTGTTATGAATTACTTGAGGCGGCCAAGGAAGGCAGCCATTTGATTCTAAACGGGTTTACAATAGGCACTCGCTCAATTTACTAAGGTCCACCAACTCTCATTTATAACTTACAGCAAGATCGAAATATTATTCATAGCTCAGTTCCCATGAAGACCACCTCTGCACATGCCGGCAATCTCAAGTCTGACGGGCTGCTGGGTTTTGAGAAGTTCAGGTAAACACGGAGAAAGTGGTACAAACAGGGAATGACTGAACAGAGAATGACCAGAAAATTCAGGGAAGAAGAAGTGATGTGCTGCCAGTGTTTTAGAAGAATGAATCACATACTTTAATTGTGCTCCTGAGATTATGAATGATTTAGAGTAATGGGTTTGTGTTAGAATGTTGCAGGGAAGGCGATAGAGTGATCCGAAATCAACAGCAGGCTCCATATATTCATTACCAGCAAATTGCACGAGAAGTGTTCGTAAAAAGGCTTGGTGACCATTTGTTGAAGTTTCAGTCGACTGCACTATTTTTGTTGTGGATTGCCATGGGTTTTGATGAGAGTTGAAGCTGAAGAGAAGATTGAATGATTGTTGTGCTTGTAGAAGGGTTGTGCAGGCATGAATTGGAATAAATTGCAGTTGTTCAAGCAGATGGTGGAGGAGTTAAGGTTCTGAAATGAAGAATACATGGAAGTGGATGAGCTTGGACTTTGGAGCAGTTGTGACTACTTGAGATCGAACAGGGAAGATATAATGCATGGGACGTTGTCGTGGTTGATAATGGTGTTGCTGCCATGATCAATAAAGGAGGCTTACGAGAGATATACCCACAAAAAATTTAAGCCAAAACAAAAAAAAAATCAATTAGCAATTACTCCTCGGCAGCGGTGCCAATTTGATGAGCGTCGTTTACTCAACAAAATGATAAGATGTTTCCCACTAATTAACAAGTAATAAAGTGGTAGTAAGGATCGTTGCCACGAGGAATAATGCAATTGATATGTTATCTAAATCATTGAGAGTATAAAAGAAGGATAATAAGATAAAGATGATGAAGAAATCCTTCGCCATTACTAACCGTTAACTCAACATTGTACCCGTTTATCTCTTGTTAGAATCAATTGTCACCAACCGTAGAATATCAGGTTCGCTTACAAGATGTAATTCCCCGAACGCATTAAGATTTATGATTTTAGGTTTAGTACTAGTAGTTAAACTCGGTTCGCTTTCTAGTGTTGTTTTCACACACAATTGCTCCACAGAATCCCTCTTCAAGGTCTCCTGTTTTCTACTTGTGTAAAGTGTCGAGAATGATTACGTATTCCCTAACTTCTACTAGCTTTAGGTTGAGTTACCAAATCAATTCAGCGTGCAATCAAACAACCATGAATGTATAAACATTCCTATTAGTAAAAACAAACGATAATCATGTGAAAACTTCAAAGTAAATTTAAAACAAAACTCAAAACATGTCAAGAACTAGGAATTCATCCTCAATCAATAAGAAAATTAGCTACTCATGCTACAGAGTTCACACAAAGAATAAAGAAAAGAGAAGTGTTGTGTGTGTAGAGGTGTTCAAAAGTATATAGAAAAGTATAGAGAACTTCTCTATTTATAGGCTTCAATGCTCTTCAAATCCTCCAAGGAATAGAATCCATTTCCCATAATAGCTCAACTTCCAAATCCAAGTCTTTCTCAACTCCTTCCATATTCTTTCCAAATCCAAGACCAAATCTTCATCCAACTCCAAGTCTATGTCTCCATACCGATGAGAAAAATCCTCACAAAATTCTCCACAAATTGGTTCGCCAAAATATTACAAGTATTACCGGAATCTGGCCGGGAACTCACCTGAAATGTCACTGTCGGCAACCTGAGATGCTTATCCGTAGACGGAATATTCTGTCACGGCTCTGTTAAAGTTAACAGTCAGTCTAGCAGTTTCTAACGGTCAATGGGGTCAAGGGAGGAGAGAGTCAGCTTTCTAGTCAGCATCTTACTCGGCTAACTGGTCTTGCTCAGCTGAGTTGGATCGCTGGCATTACTGAGTTGACTCGCCGGCATGAAAGTCCGACATAGTTCTGTTTATTTTCTAGGCATCTCACAGGCCATTTTTTCCCTGCACAAGCCTACACATACATCTAATCAATAGATTCAATCCATTTAGCAACAGAGCTTCAACATCATCAACATTACTATCCTTTACTTATTCCCTTGTTATCTCAACTCAACTCACTGCAGACACCAACACAAAACCCATCTTCATGTAGAACTTTATTTCAATTCCATCCAAAATTGCATATCGATAAAGGCCTTGTTCTTCTTCGTCAACAACAACATGTCTTCATATCTTTTGCCATTCTTTGTATCAACCAATCCTTGAATTCAGACTAAACCCCATTGCAGAACCACCATCTCTGAGCATCAAACCTCACACCTTGTCTTCACCCTTCTCCATTCCATATCTCACTGCAATTTTTGAATTCATCAATTCCATCATAATCTTCAATGTCAGTAACCACAAATCCTAACCTGTGGCTTTGCCTCTCAACAGCAGCAACACAAAATCAACTTCTCTGCAAAACCCTAACTTCAATTTCTGCCATTAACCCATCACAACAATTTCTTGTTCTACAAACAGATTCTTCCATTTTCGATTTCTGTAAATCTCAGATCCCCTTTCTTGATTCAAACCCATTAACAGCATCATCAATTCAGTCTCTCAATTTCACCTCTCTGTGTTCTCGATCTAAACATCATCAATATTCTCCCTAATTTCTATATTATTATCTCAATCACTATCATCTCAGGCTTCAATTGTCGGAGATTCTCACAGAAACCCCATCACTAACTTCTCCTTCTAAATTTCTTCTCGATCTCTTGGAAGTGTGGCTGTTGTAAAGTTTTCAGTTTTAGGGGAAAGAAAGAATGAAATGAATGAGAGACGGATTCTATTGAATATAGGGTTATAGAGTGGGTTGGATTTATCCACCCAATTGTGGAACAATCACCCAACTGGCAACCCCCTTAACCTCAGCTGTCCTGTTTATAGTGCTCCTCCAAAAGAGTTTCCCCTTAACATTGATTGGGCTCCATATAGTGTTCGCCCATGAAATGACAATTTTTGCCCTTTTCGCTCAAATTGGTTGATTTCTTCTCCTTTTCTTCCGCATGACTCCAAAGTAGCTACAAAACTCAAAACATGATTAAAATACATAATTTACACGAAAATAGCAAAGAAAGCATAAACTCTAGATAATAAATACGGTGTATTCTACACCTATCAAGTCTTGCGGTTAGAATCCTCAAACAACTCCCTCAGACGAACCATGTGATAGACGCATTTATGTGTCTAATATAGCCCAATTGTATATATTGTTAGTACCCATTTTTGTACTTATTATGTTATTTTATTTATTTGTAGGTGTTTTTAGAAGAATAAGGTTTTGCGGCGAAATTGGCTGAAAATGCGGCGTTTGAACCTCCGTTGATAGAGTACCGGAAGCACCTCAGAAATACCCCGGAGGAACCCCGAAAAAGTGCGGAAAATGTCCCAGAAAACTCACTATACGGACCCTCAATTTTGGATAAAGGGTAACCTAATTACTAAGGGGTGACCCATTTCCAGGCAGCTGCTAAAGGGACACCGGAGTTGGATAGGGGGCATCTCTTCTTCACATTTCAAATGAAGTTTTGGCGGGAAAGTGAGTTTGTTAACTGGCAGTTTTTGATCGGAATTTTTGAAGGAGCTATAGTGCGATTAAAGGGCTGGAAATGTTTGGGCTTACTCTATGGACTTATAGGAAGCTAACAGGGGTGATTTTAAGGGCCAGAAGTAGCTGGAATGACCGGGAGAAGAAATCAAAGTCCATACAGGACACGTATGTTGCTGTTCACGTTCAAATATTTTGTGAGAAATTTTTGGGAGACTTTCACGCTGGATATACATGTATTTGGTCCTGTTCAAGTCCTAAGAATAGTTTGGTTGCTATTTCATAGCTAACAGCACGCGTAGAGAGTCACAGGAGAGATTTTCTCTCAACTGCATGCGGAGAAGAATAAAAAGAATGGTCGCTGTTAGTAGATATTTTTGGGGGATTTGAGGGCTATATAAGAGTGGGTTTACGTCATAGAAAGGTTTAGAAAGTTTTAGAAGAGGTTTGGGGTCGAGCAGAGACCAGAGAGAGGCTAGAGGAGCGAAGAACGGGAGCTGCAGGAAAGAGGAGTTCTGTTGCTGCCATTAAAGAGCACGAAGAACACTAAGAACAGACTCCACAAGACAGTCGTTTATCAACAGTGACAACGACTTGCTTCTGTGGGTCTTAAAACAACAACGTCAACAGCAGCAGTGAGTATCGTTATTTACAGCAGTGGTGTCTTATCGTTCTTCTTTGGACGCTTAAAGAGGGTCGTAGTTTCTCTGTATTATATTTATCACTCTTTTAATCATAATTTGAGCATCAAATATTTATTTTTAGAACATGATTATTATGAGTAGCTAAAACCCAATCCCAGGGGTGATGGAGGAAGCCATTCTTCCAAAAGTTATGTGGTAAAATTCATTTAAATTTATTTATGCAATCCTTTTATGATTAATTGCACCGAATGAAAATTGAATAAATGATTTTTATTAATTAATTGTGTTTTCTCTTGATGAAATATGCTTGGTTTATTGCTTTTGATATTTCATGCTTGCGATTAACAATGGATGTTTTGAAAATCTGATTTAGGCAATGATTAGAATCACAATTGTTTTTGATTTGAATTATAACGTCTAAAATTGCATGATAATATATTATTGAATCACATGAATTTTGGTGAATGGTGAAATCCTAACCCCTGGTCTTTCCATAATATTTACATCACCTTTGAATTTAATTTGTTTTATCTTTAATTTTTTATTAAGTCTAAAAATTATTTTCTTTTCAAGTCCGAGCAACGAACACCGTATTTACCGCATTGAAATTACAACAACACCATGTTAATCTTATTTTTCATATTAACCGTTTCACGACGTTCACCCGGTAGACTAAATTTCCTTTTAGCTATAAGCACGGCGCCACCAACTATCTCAAACTTTTCTTCTGCTTTATCTTTGACCCACCCAAAACAGTCTTTCGCCAAGACACAAAGTTGATCAAAAACCGTAGAATTTTTGAAACCCTCAAATACAGCTTTTCCTTCCAAAGCAAGACCGGTGATTTGCTTTGCATCATCCGAAGTGATAGTCATCTCGCCCAACGGGAGTAGAAAAGTCATGGTTTCGATCCTGAATCTTTCTCTAAACCCACAAACAGTCACATCATCATATGTCTTCTGCAAATCCTTGATTCCATACCATAACCGCGAAGCTTTACAAAGGCTACCACATCTGGATGTTTTCTATCCAACGGCCAAAACTTTCCTTGTTAGTGCATTGGTTTAGGGACCGCTTTATCAGGAAACTACAATGAACATAAAATTTCGGTTGTTACAATTAAATATTCATAATAAAATGAAAATAACATATATTAAGTTTGATTTATTACCTTTGCGGCACATACCCTAGCAGCGCATAATGACTGGTAACCAAGGTCTCCCATTCTTCTTGGAAGGCAAAAACACCATAGCATCAATGATTTTTCTTGCCGTTTCTTTTGGTGCATAATTCTTATTTTCCTTCTTGTCCTCCTCCACTACGGAGTTACCTTTATAAATAGTAGCACCACTTGTTTCATCCAAGTTTTCTTCTTCTTCATTTGGTTCTTCTTTATATCTTCTAGAAGTGCCAACTCCAACTTCACTTCCTCCTGTAACACCAAGTCCACCTTCACTTCCTCCACCAACTCCAGCTTCACTTCCTCCACCTGTGGAAACTAAAACCTTAGTTCCTCCAGTAACAGCAACTCCACCTTCACTTCCTCCACCTGTGGAAACTGTGAGGGTAAAATACCCGATAGCCACGTGTCAACATCCTAAGGGTGAAACCATGATAAGATGATGAGATAGGAGCATCGAGTCATCCTCTAAAAAGGAGAGCTTGTCTGAATCACTAGACCTGCTACAACGTCACATGAATGACGCGTGTAAATAGTAGTCTAATCCGCTCAGACGGTCAAGTCTAAAAAGGTGGACCGCATTTAATGAAGGATCAGAAGAAGCATAAGCAAGTCTACAACACCTCAGAGAGCTCGTACGACCTATACTATAGCCCGAGAATGATGCAACACGAGGTTACTCGAGAAGAACAGCACAATGGTGTACAGAGCGAGATATCTCGGAGAGGAACCCAGCATGCCATCACGAGGGGTAGTATAGAATCTCGCTCGAAGTCCAGAGGAGACAGACGACAGACTCATATGCTCGGCGAGGCCAGACCATCACGAGTCTTATCATGTCTATAAATACCGGTCCATGTAGAAGGATATGGATAACTTATGTATCAATAGATGGTACTTCTACATAGAATTCATGAGAGAGATCTAGATAGATAGAAAGTTAGAAATCTAAGTGATATTTGTACTTCTTTCAAGGGTAAGACCTTATAATCAATAAGAAAACATCTTTTTTCCCGTGGACGTAGATCTTAATGGCCGAACCACGTTATATGCTTGTGTCAATATTTACTTTTCATACTATTTAAATCTTGTTCATCTTGAATCTTGTATGTTTTAATAGTTGTTAGTCTTTAATCTTACTTGGGTATATTCATCAGAAAAGATGCAGCTACATTTTGGTGCTAGAAACAGGGAGGTATGAATATCTATTCTACCTCCCAAGTAACAACTCTATATTATCATCGTAATTTTCATAAGAGAAGTAGTTTTCATACTACTGAGTAGATTTTTTGTTAAGATTTATGGGTAGAGCTCAGACAAAAATATGATCTACATGATCTGTGAAGTCTATAAGAACCTCAAAATCAGCAGATCTACACTTTTTTTCGCTAGTTTCCTTTTAGATTTTTCGTCTAGTAGAGGCCTTTAATATATTTCTCAAGGTGCTCAGGAGAGTTGACGATCGGAGTGAAAATGGAGTTTTTGATACTTCGACTCTCAAATGATCTCCTCCATGAAAGAGTCAGAAAGAATAAAGCTATCAGTAGACTCCATGGAAGAAAATATCTTCATGTGAAAGTTGGAAAAACTAGTTGTTCTCCATCCCCAAGGGAACTCAAGATAATCCGTAAACCTCTTCTTAGAAATCTAACTCTAAGTCAAGAAGGAGGATTAATGAGTACATAATCATTCATCAAATTCGAAAATTTTACCAAAATACAAAGTCTAAAGATGATGAGAGATATTTCCTAGAATGGGAAAGATATGCTCAATCGTCCTAATTTGGTTTCTTCCCCATAAGAGGTATAACGTGTTGAAGGAGGTATTTTTTTCGAGAAAAGAGGACTGCTAAAACACCTTTCCATCATCATTAACACCTTGTGCAAGTAGGGAATGTTTTGAAATCTTCACATGTCTCCAAAATTTGCTGCAAAGTCTTCATGTACTAAACTGTACAATCTGAACTACGACTTAGCAATTGCACATGACCTGCAAATCTAGGGACCCACCTTTCTGAGAAAATAGACAAATTAAGTATTATCGCATATATTGCAGGGAAGGTAATGGTGACGCGACGATCTACTCGCACAAGCCAAGGCGAAAACGGTGGAGCCCAGCCAAAAGGACTAGATGAGCTTGAGACAGGCGAGACCATGCTAAACGGTGCGATCCCAGGAGAGGGACAACCCGATGACCAGTATCGGGAAGGACTAACTGAGAATTCTAGATCCGAAGAAGAGGGAAACCCCTTCGAGAGGCATCATAATGTCCATCTAACGTAACCAGGAGGGTTGGACTGTTCGCCAAGGCGAACAACGAGGCCGAGAAGGACAACCTTTCAGACCTCGACGATTCTAACGCTACCATCGCAGCCATCCTGAAAACCCAAGAAGCTCAGGATGAGAGAATGAAGAAATTATAAAAACGAAATAGGAGGCTAGAACGGAGAAACCGGAGGCTGAAACATAAAGCAAAGAAAAAGGTGCCACTCACTACCATTGAGGAGATCCTCAAGGAGGAAAATATTTTTGAGCACCTACAAGACGGCGAACGAGTCAATATCCCTGACACCTCGAACGAGGAAACAACAGATCGCTTCCCCAGAGGGAGCAGGGGGGTCCTTGACTAGGAGGATATCCCATCCGAGGGATCATCAGATGTTTATCCCAAGCACAAAGATCAAAGAACACTTTGAAAAAGATATCTCGCAAATATCAAAGATCAAAGAACACTTTGCAACCCTGCCAATCCTCCAAAAGCCTGACCCTGGAGAGAATCTTTACATCTACCTATCGGCAACTAATACCTCAATCAGTGCAGTATTAACTCGCATAGACAAAGAAGTGGAGCAACCCATTTACTTCATTAGTAAGACTCTGACATCAGCAGAGAAGAACTTTTCGAAAATTGAGAAAATCATATTATCTATGGTTTATGCAACGCAAAAATTGCGCACTTATTTTCATGTACACACTGTAATAGTCATCACGAAGGCCCCGATAGAATCTGTACTCTATTATGCTAACAGAGCAGGAAGAATCTCTAAATGGGGAGATCAAATCAAACAATTTGGATTCAAATATCAAGCCCAAACGGCAATTAAAACCCAAGTGGTTGCGGATTTCCTAGCCGATTTTCCATTAAACAACACGGACGAGATCGAAGATATCCCATGCATGGGAGACGATCTAGAGGATCCTCCCGAGCTACTTCGTTCAGAACATATAAGGTGATGGGAAGTCTTCGTAGATGGATCGTGGAATTCCGAAGGTTCCGGCATCGGCATGGTTTTTACAACCCCGACCAGCCGAAGAATCTTCTATAGTCTGAGACTCGAATTCCCCGCCACCAATAATATAGTTGAATACGAGGCAGCCATACATGTCCTCCGGGTAATAATCGCACTGGGCATCAATAAAGTACGACTCACAAGTGACTCGAAACTTATTGTCCGGCATATCGAAGGAACATATCAATCCTCAGATCCGTGCTTACAGCGATACCTCCAACTCGCCAAGCATTATATCGAGCAGATACCAAACATCACGTTCCGCTATTTAAATCGAATCAATAACAGGTACGCTGATGCCTTGGCATTCATAGCCTCCATGAAAACAGATCCCGAGGCCACTAATGTCAGAATCGAACGGGTCATGTTACCCTCTATTCCCATAGAAGGAAACATGGACATCCTCACAATGGACTCAGCATCCCAAGAAGAGAGCCTGCCAGAGGATGATTGGAGAACCCTAATCATAAAATACCTAGCCAACGGGGACCTCCCAAGCGATCAACAGATTGCACACAAAATCATATCGAGGTCAGGGAATTACCAACTTCGAGATGGTATCATATACAAGCAATCATACCTAGGACCTCTTCTCAAATGCCTTTCCTTCACCAAGGTCCATAGAATATTAAAGGAGACACACTATGGTTATGCAGGAAACCAAAGTGGAGGACGATCCCTCACTCACAAAGCGAGACTACAAGGATACTTTTGTCCTCGCATGAATGAAGACTCAAAAAAAATGGAAAAATCCTGCATCGAGTGCCAAAAAATTGGCAAAAGAAGGAACGCACCTTCAATGGACCTAAAATCTGTCCTAAGCCCTTGGCCATTCGCCAAGTGGGAGTCGACATTGTCGGACCTCTAAGACCTGGAACCGGACAAAGAAAGTACTTAATCGTGGCTACCGATTAATCGCTTCGGTATCCCAGCCGCCATCGTATCAAATAATGGGGCCCAACTCCGAGGGAAGAACATTGATCTTCTCTTCAACTGTTTTAAGATCAGGAAGAATAAATCTACGCCTATTTACCCCGAAAGCAATGGTCAGGCAGAAGCAACTAACAAGACCACCGCTGACATGCAAAAAAAGAAGTTCGATGGATATGGAGCCAGCTGGTGTGAACAATTACATAATTTTATGTGGGCCTACCACACCACTAGGAGATAAGCAACAAGGATGACCCCCTTCGCTCTCACGTATGGAACAGAGGCGATCATACCCAAGGAAGAAATGATCCCAACGAATAAAACCGAAGCATGGAGAAAAACCTCACCTCGGACATGATACTCTCCAAACTAGACGATCTGGAGGAGAACAGAGAAATCGCTCTCCAAAAGATAGAAAATTATCACAGGAGGTTAGCTCGGGAATACAACAAACGTGTTCACCAGAGGCAATTTAGTCCAGGCGATAAAGTCTGGCACGAGATTCCGCCTTACTAGCGCGAGTCGGGCAAATTTGCACCCATATGGGAAGGCCCATTGACAATCGTAGCTAAGGCAGGAGATGAAGCATATAGATTGCTCAAATCTAATGGCGAGGAACTTGAACACCCATGGAACATCAGGTACCTAAAAGCTTAGAACGCTTAATAAGATCACTAGCTAGGTAACTAAATAAACAAAAAAGGGTCATGAAACCTCTCCCAAATGTACTAAGGTTCTACAAACCTTCTTTTGAAGATAATAAAATTGCTCATTTTTGTGCATTCTTGCTGATTTCGCATTTTCATTTTTCAGTTAAATTTTTCCTTTTCCTTTTAGTTTCTCGTTTTTTATTTTTGCATATACATTAATCATGTCATATTTCCATTACAAATAAAGCCCATCCAAAACTATGGCACGGTGGTCACTACACCTTCCATTATCCATAGAATGATGCTGGTAACACACCTAAGCTACCTGAGACGGAAACAGACCTAAGGTAATGTCATCACGATCATGAAATTGGATGATGTCCTCCATAACAGGAGATATCCATAATCGAGGTACTTACCTCTGGCTGGGGCAAGAATCACTCGACCGAGGTATCACCCTCCAAAACAAGGTTAAGCAAACACAAAGTGATCAGCACATCTGGTCACTAAACCAAAATAGGAAAGTGTAACTTAGAACGAGACACTATAAAACAAAAACAAAAAGCAAATCCCAACGGGGCAACAGGTGATAAGGATACATCTTATGTGCCAAGGTCCAACACTGTAAGCGATACATAATCCAAATTTAGGAACTGATCACTCCTTGGATTTTTCATCCATGGTTGGACCAACACTACATACAACAACTCCCCAGAGCCATAAACAAAACAAAGGTCACAAAAAAAGGAGAAAAGTTGTTATTCATTCCAACAAAGAAGCCACAGTACATAATGGCATAATTAAAAAAACAAAGAAAAATAAAAGAAGAGAAGTTTTGGGACTGGAGCATCACACTCATGCCTGGCCAGGAGCAACTGACTTAATACTCGTTCAAGCCTCATCCGGACCAAAAGCTACCAACTGGGGCACAAATGATCCCCCCTCTACACGAACACCTCGGACAGGAGCAATAACCGGAGAACTTCACCTAGCCAACCAACCTTCGCCTTGCTTCCATCACTAGCCTCCGATGCTTGGGCATAAAACAGTGGCAAGATATATACATATATGTTCGAATACAAAGGCAATATTTTATACCTCATCACCTCCAGCAGCAAATGCTTCTAAACAAAAACGTGTGAACACACACATGGTGTAAAGTGTTCCCAAGACCAATCTCAAGAAGAAATACAATATATGAAGTGTTTCCAAGCTTGCCGGTAAAAGGAAATATAATGGTAAACACGAAATCCCCCAGCGAGAAGTTCAGTCACTTGACGAACAGATGAGG
Source organism: Papaver somniferum (assembly GCF_003573695.1). Taxonomy (NCBI): domain Eukaryota; kingdom Viridiplantae; phylum Streptophyta; class Magnoliopsida; order Ranunculales; family Papaveraceae; genus Papaver; species Papaver somniferum. The sequence continues at coordinate 20,249,587 of NW_020618825.1, read as the reverse complement.
CTAAAGACGTTATGCGAAAAGACAGGTCTTTCCGAGAAGACATTGGTGATGATCTAGAATCCGGAGAACGAAAAACCGAGATAACACATAAATGAGAGGACATACCGTGATGTCGGAGAAAACTTGAGAAAATACTTCGCCACCACGGGAGACGAGGAAGAAAACGACCAACACAAATGGAAGCTTTCTACAGAAAGAGGCTTTGAATTCTACAGAAGAGAAAAAGGAGGAAAGCGAATTCCACATCCTTTCCATAAAAGGATTTTTCTTAAATAGAAACAAAAATCCTCGAAAAACCAACCAGTTTTGTAAAACCCAAGAAGGTCAAAGACGGGACGAAGAAGACAATAAGAATCCTGATAAAATATCCTCTCTCTTAGGACGCGTGAAAAAAGGCGACAGGAACCCCACAGCTAACAGACAAATGTATACCTGGCGATAAAAACGATACGGTCATGAAAGTTGTCTTCCCATCCTGCCCTCGGCAAATTGCAAATAAAATGAGAAAAATGTGAGGGTAAAATACCTGATAGCCACGTGTCAACATCCTAAGGGGTGAAACCATGATATGGTGATGAGATAGGACCATCGAGTCATCCTCTAAAAAGGCGTCCTTGTCTGAATCACTACACCTGCTACAACGTCACATGAATGACGCGTGTAAGGAGTAGTCTAATCCGCTCAGACGGCCAAGTCTAAAAAGGAGGACCGCATTTAATGAAGGATCAGAAGAAGCATAAGCGAGTCTAGAACACCTCAGAGAGCTCTTACGACCTATATTATATCCCAAGAATGATGCAGCAAGAGGTTACTCGAGAAGAAGAGCACAATGGTGTACATGGCGAGATATCACGGAGAGGAACCCAGCAGGCCATCACGGGGGGTAGTATACAAGCGCGCTCGAAGTCCGGAGGAGACAGACGACAGACTCATATGCTCGGCGAGGCCAGACCATCACGAGTCTTATTTTGTCTATAAATACCGCTCCATGTAGAAGGAGATAGACGACTTATGTAGCAATATATGGTCTTTCTATAGAGAATTCCTGAGAGAGATCTAGATAGATAGAAAGTTAGAAAGCTAAGTGATATTTGTACTTCTTTCAAGGGTAAGACCTTATAATCAATAAGAAAACATCTTCTTTCCCGTGGACGTAGGTCTTAATGGCCGAACCACGTTATATGCTTGTGTCAATCTTTACTTTTCATACTCTTTACATCTTGTTCATCTTGAATCTTGTATATTTTAGTAGTTGTTAGTCTTTAATCTTACTTGGGTGTGCTCATCAGAAAAGATGCAACTACAGAAACTCCACCTTCACTTCCTCCAGCAGTTCCAACTCCAACTCCATTTCTCCCACCTTCACTTCCTCCACCAGTCACAAGACTCACAACTCCAATTGCATTCCTTGCATTTGCACCCAATGGTTTTGTATGACGAGGATGAGGATTCGGGTCATTACCAGGTGTTACTTCTTGTGATATTTTCTTCTTCTTTTCATTTGCTCTGTTCAAAGACAAACAAGACCAAAAAAACAAAAGTAAATAAGTAAAAACGGTTGGGGAATCTAGACATAAAAAAGCCATGACAACAAACACGGCTTGGAAAAATTGACAGTCCCATACCCAACAACATTTACAGATGGGATATTTAGTCGACCAAGACGTAACAACATTTACAGATAGGAAACATATTTTGCGTCTTGGTTACTCAAATCACGAATAGGAAAACCTAAACATGAAAGAGACAGATGGATTGGTTTTCAACACAGTAGAAGATACGACTAGGAATAACTTAGCCATGAAAGATACAGATGGGACTTTAAGGTTTTGACCAAGCCGTAAAACACAAAACGACTAGGAAACAAACATCACGACTAGGAAATACAAAGTTACGGATAAGAAAAACCCAGACGTAAACACTATCGCTGAATATAATTCGAACACATAAGAATATATGGCTAGGAAAAACCTAGCCGTAAACAACTTTTTGCCGCGAGGATTTCTAAACTCGCGTCCGCGTCGCCTATTTTACATCTGAGAGTTCTTAGATATCCCAACCATAAGACCTATTTACGGCTGGGAAAACAAGAACTCCCAGCCGTAAGCAGTTTCAGAAACTGTGTTTTCAGACCTAAAATTTTCGAAACCAACTGAATAATCAATAAAACGCTTAAATAAAGAGTGGGTCGAGTTTTTCAATTCATACCTTATTGCAGTCATATCATGATTCTCGACGGCTGGTTCATCTCCTTCATTCACTTCTTCTTGATCTTCAGTTTCATCTTCAGTTGATGAAGTTGATTTCTCTGCTTCAGGATGAGGTGGATTCGACGATGATTGACCCAGTTTTTCTTTTTCTTCATGGTTTTATACAATGAATTTAATCGATGACGATTTTTTTTAATCGACGATTAATCGTCTCAAACTAAGAAAAGAAATAACTTTTTAGATGTTGTACGTACATGCTTATAGTTCCAATGCTAATATACATATATGTATGGTGTGTATATGACTTGGTAAAGCCATCAAGAATTTTTTAAATGTTTTTGTAACTATAAATAGTTGTAGGTGTGCTAGAAATAATTCATTAATTTAGATGTATTATTTTTTTCTTATTAACCAAATCAAAAAAATCATCCGATGCACTCTTATGAGAAAGAAATCTTATAGCGGGATTTATATTTCTCTAATGCAGTTTTGATTATTGTAGATACAAAAAATGTGACCGCGTGTGGCGCTATACAAGAGCCGAAGCAACTTAGTAACATAGGATTATCTTAGCTTAGTTTACTTAATTTGTAAGCAAAGATTATAAATGTAATTTCCTCTCCTATTAGCCCGGTACTTAAAAAAAGAGATTAGGAGAGAGAAGGGAGGCTCGTATTATTTTCATCTTATATTCTTATTCATCCATCACCTTAGATCCAGAGCTTCACCTAAAACTCATTAATGGAGTCTAAATATAATCTCAATAATCATAGTAAAAAAAATCCATGGATGTAGATCCAATTATGGATCGAACCACATAAAATCCTGTGTCTATTGTACATTTCTAGCGCTTATATTTGATATTTGTTGATAAATCATGTTTAGATCTAGGAATACCTGGTATTTCGGTGTAGTTGTGGCTGGTTGTAGGATTTCCTATAACTACAATTACTGTTGTATGAGATAAGTTCCTTAAGGGAGGACCAGAAAAAAAAGAACATCTCATTTCTTTTAAAATGTTAAGTCATATAAGTTTCCATGGTGCACGGTGAGTGTGACACCCCCTCAAATTAAATTAGATAAAAGCTTCGAGGAAGAGCAATCCTTGTAACTACAAGTGGCGGGATTTTGTTGGTCGAAACATTAAAACATAAATTTCACTCTGGTTACATCCCGTATTTAACTGGCCGTTTATAACACCGTTAGCGAAAACCTAGGTATACAATACTTCTGTCAGCTTTTGTGACTAGATAATTTATTACATTTTGTTTACAACGAATCTTAATTGGACGTTAATTGACGACGTTGGTGTGGACAGTACCTATGTCAAAACCTATACAATATCGAAGAGAGTTTTATTCTCTTCTCTTTCTTCACTTCTTTGTTCTTCATATCTTTCTCCCTGTTGAATTCAATTCCAATGAATCGAGCTTCTTTTTGTGAGTGATTCATGCAAATCATGAGATTTAGATAAATCGAAGAAGAGGGTGATGAATCTGGAAGCTAATTGAGCTCTGAAAGAAGAAGAAATCAGAAGAAATATAAATTAGGTTTTCTGCTTGAATTGATAAGTTGTATATTTGGAAGAGGAGTTCGATTTAGAATATGAAGATGGAGATTATAGATGGGTATTGTATGTTGAGGGTAAGGGAGGATATTTAGCTACTGATTCTCAACTCACATGGAAGAATCAGTAAATTATGGTTTTATGAGAACCAGTGATGGTGAAGGAATTGATTTTGAGTCCAAGATAAAAGTTACTAATAAATACATGATGATGAGTCGATGGTGGTGTTGATTGAAGAACGAAAAAACAGTAAATAGATAGAGTTAGGATAGAGCGAATTTGAGGACTGATGCTGAATTGAAGATGGGTTAGGTCGAATTTGAGTATTGAAGATGGTTTACTGCCATCGTAATTGATGATTCTAATGGTTGTTGTGGAATCGAAGAAGGGTTTTTAATTGCATCTGATAAAAGAAAGTGGTGGTCTGAGATTGAAGCGCCTAACCGAGAAAATAATATATTGTTTTTTTTCTGTGCTTCATCCAATCAGTACCAAAAAAAATGGTAAGATATCAGGTTAAAAGCATGTTTTTTTTTATTTGAATATCATGTTAAAAGCAGCGATTCTGAACAAATAATGTGCAATGTTCATGGAGATTATTTGAATATCATGTAAAAAGCATTAGTTACTGGAAATGTCTAAGATTGGATGAGTTATGGATTTTGTAATGATGGGAAACTTATCTTAGGAGGTCTGGCCACGCAGGCGGGACATCAAATGTCTGCAGCACTCACGGTCTAAACGGTGTGATTAGCTCACGTCCAAAACCACCCAACCCGAACAAAGGGAATAAAGGGTCATTTTCACTGGGAAACTTATCTTAGCTCCAATTTAGATCTTTAATTCTTAAATTTTGGTTATCTCAAAAAAAAGACTCAGAATCTCTTTTATTTTATTTCTTTTGCAGGTGTAGAGACTGATGAGGAGATAAAAAGAGTTCCAAAAATGGGAATTGAAGAACCGGGTCCATCAATATCAGGTAGAGGAGGAAGAGGAGGAAGAGAACCTGGTCCAGACAGGGTTCAAGCATCAACAACAATAGGTAGTACTCAAAGAAAAAGAGGAAGGCTCAAAACGTAAAATACTTTACTTCACTTAATCAAAATTTTCTTTCCATGGGGAGCTAAGATTGAAAATGGCTGGCTGATGGTTTTCAAATAGTGATTGTAGTTGTAGTGGTAAAAATGGGTCTTTTCAGACTTGTGAAGAAAACAGTTTTTTAGATTTAAATTTAAACAGGCAAATAAATTTGTTTGAAAACTTTAGGGAAAAACACCAAGACTTGGATTCCACCATTGACCCATTATTTGATAAATTATAATAATTAATATTCATGCAATTTTTCTTTTAGAGTGATTCTAATATTATGCCTTTTTGTATATTTTTGAAGTAATAATTGTAATCACAAAGTATAAAACATCAAAAGTTTTTAAAATCCAGCATGCTTCATCAAAATAATTCACAACTATTCAATAAAAATATTTGAAATTCAATTCCATGCAAATAATCAAATAATAATATTGCAAATAAACAATAAAGTTAGAATTATACCATAAATAAGGACCAATGGCTTCCTCCGTCGCCTTGGCTAAGGGGTTTAGCTCCTCATATCAAAAACTTGCTCAAAATTGCTTAATAGGTGTTTTTATTGATGATATGGTGTTTAACAGAACTTTGGCAACGCTGTATAAATGTTACAGCGTGACTGTTACAATGTTCGAAAAAAGACTGCCTGTAAACGATACTTCTGAACTGCAGCAAAACAACGACACAGTTATGCTGTTGTAGGTACTATTGAAGAACGACGCTCCAGGAGCGTCTGTTCTTCGTTCTTCGTCTTCCTCCTTGAACAGCAGCAGCAGCAGCAACAATCAATGGTATCTTCCTCGTTTCGGCTCTGAACTCTCTCCTATTTCTCTCCAAACTTTTCTAACCCCTCTAAGACTCGAAGCAATGCTTTATATAGCCAACAGAACCAAAATTCTCGTGCAAATCCGAGAGTATTTCTCTTTTTTTCTTCTCGAGCAGTTGAGAGAATAATCTCTTTTCTGTTGCTTTGTACACGTCCTCTGGCCAGTTATTACGCTCCAAACTTCTCTTAAGACTTGAACAAGACTAGGTGCATAGTTATCTAGCGTAAAAGTCTTCCACAAATCTCTCACAAATATTTGAAAGTGAACAGCACGGTACTGTCTTGTTTGGACTTTGATCCATTCTCCCGGTCATTCCAGCCCAATTGGTTGGGTCCAATCGATCGTAACAGACTTGTTTACTCAATTACAGCCCATTAGTAGCAAATACAGCAATTGAATCTCCAAAAATCACGTCCAAAATTCGATCACCAAATCTGCCAGTGCTGTAACAAGTCTTCCCGCCAAAAACCCATTTTTGAATTTTGAGAAGGAATGCCCCCTATCCTCTGATGGGGTGCGAATAGCAAGTGGGGTTGAAATAAAATTCTTGGGGTGGAAATAACCAAATCTTGGGTGCCTTTAGTAATTTTTCTTGGATGTTTTCCGGACATTTCCGGGGTTCCTCCGGGGTACTTATGAGTGTCTCCAACATACTTCTGGGGTGCTTCTGGTAGTTATCAACGGAGGTCCAAATGCCGCATTTTTAGCCAATTTTGCCACAAAGCCTTATTCTTCCAAAATCACCTACAAATAAATAAAATAATCAAATAAGTACGATATCCATCACCAACAATATATACAAATGAGCTATATTAGACACATAAATGCGTCTATCAAATACCCCCAAACTTATTATTTGCTAGTCCTCGAGCAAATCAACACTACAAAATAAAATCCTAACTCACTGTCGCAGGCATCGTCGATTGCATTTAGCGTATGCAATAAGCCTTTAAACCCCTAGGTGGCCCTAGTTGCCGAGTTATAGTCTCGGGAGGGCTTACCAGAGATATACCCACAAAACCTGTACTCCTAATTGGTCACAAGTATCCAAAGAGCTATGAGGACATACATATTCTCAACCTATCTCCAAGTAAGTAGAATGCCAGAGAAATTAAAGTTGTCAGCTCTAAAGCTGACTGAAGAAAAGGGGGGACACATCTGCATGACTGCTAGATAAAGAGATATCCGCTATGTAGCTAGATAAACATTGCAAGATGCGTTCGCTGCTTTACAGCTGGATAAGATTAGGAGAGAGATAAAAATGAGAGGGACATCTTATACACAGCTGGACTAATTACGTGTGATGAGTTAAACCAGTGCTAGAAAGATCTTGTGCCAGATTGAAAGCGGACTAACAAAGCAACCAAATGTATCTTTCTTCGACTCTCTCATAGTGCTCAGTAGAAACAACGTCTTCTTCGGTCTTCAACTGTTGATGATAAACTATCGAACCTCATAGAACCTTGACAATTAACTCTTCTCTTCGATTTCTTGCTTGAATTATAAATTTCTTCTTCCCTATGGCCTTATTGAACAAAAAGAACGTAATGATGTTTCATATTTTTTTTTTTTTCATTTTTTTTTTTTTCATTTTTTTTTTTTTTTTAAATAGAAAAAATTACAAGACAAAAATTTACATGGACATGAGAGAAGGACTTTCAAAACTTGGCTCTTCGCAACTTGTGATGTCTTGGTATCATGTATTCTAACAACTTATATCATTTGCTCTTGTAACTTCTTGTAACTAAGTCTTCAACTTTGATTTTTGAATTATTTTTTTTTATTGTTGCTTCTAAACATTAAAACGTCTTCACTTTCTTCATAGATTTTGATGTCGCTCCGCTTGTTGATGATGATAAGTTTCTACTGAGAGAGAGTCGCAATCCAGTAATTAAGACTACATTGTGAGGTTGCTTTGTCTTTCTGGCATTTCCTGTCCTACTTGCCTTTCCATCATGTATGGTTAGGTCCATCACGGTTACCCTCTAAAAAGAACAAGTTCTCTCCTGAATTTCAAGGATCTCAATGTCTTTTTCTCTAATGTCTCAATAAGTTGTTATCTGTAGCATTCCAATTTCTATCTTTTCGGTGAGAAACAGTATGTAAACTTAGCTAACCGGATACCATGTGACGCTAGAAGTTTCAAAAGTGCAACACAAAAGTTTCTCCCATACCCCCAAACTTAAATCTAACATTGTCCTCAATGTTCTAAAGATGAAATTAAAAGCATGAACAAGGAGAAACTATTACCACTGGAGGGAAAAGAAATAAGGAAGGATATTACCGTATCACATGAACGCGGGAGCCTACCAGTAAATGCTAAATTTATAGTCATTAGCTAGACATCAAATACCTCTAAACGAATTGTCACCTTCCAAAGTCGTATACCAATAGTCGAAACAATTGTGGGTCCATAAGACCAAATAGAACTGCCACGAATAGGAGACAAATGCTCAAGATCAGAAAAATGAGCAGATAGAGCACAACCTGATCTAAAGTTTCTCGCAAGACAACTGGATTTATCTGAGGTGCCCACTTGGGCTTCATATGAGTGTCTCGGCAAAGTTTTTGGTGGACATTTAAAGACTTGGAGTAAAAGGCAAAGCAAAAGGAGCAAAAGAAGAAGAATTTTATTTATTTATTTATTTTATTTGATAAAAAGAGAGAAAAAAAAGAGAGACATTTTTATTTTTGTAATTTTTTTTAGACTTTCTTTTCTTTTGTATTTTTTTTTATGGACTTTGGACATTAATTTTTGGACATTTTTATTTTTATTTTTTAAACCCTACGGAAGGGTATCCTTAAATACAAACTGTTTGCAGGGAAGGACGACGATTACGATATCGTCTCGGCCCCTCGGGTTCGCACACGGCATAGGAGTCGTGGCCCGAGTCGACTTCAACGGTTCATCGCCCGTCTGGTACGGGAGGTAAGTCCAATCGAAACACTCGCGAATCTCCTGCAAGCGGGTTACTGTATTCCTTAAGGTGATAATTGTTTGAGGACGAACCAGACTGTTTTTATATTCCTAGTAAAGGGCAAGGCCTGGCCTAAACAAGATAAGGGTTCGGATTTCATCACCGCTCCCTTCTTGCCCGCCTTAAGAAAGCGAAACCTAAAGCGAACCTAATCCTAAAATTTGGACTAGAAAGAGACCTATAGGGTATCGAGCTTAACAGGACAATCATTCGAAAAATATTGGTTACTCTTTTAAGCACACCTCGAAGTTCTTGACGGTTTCTGCGAGTTGAATGCGTGACTGCGCCGCATTGGATCGGTGAGGTTTTGGGTATCAAAGCTCCACTGAGCTTCCCTCGCCTCGATTCAACTTGCTTTAACTCGGATTGATTCCAGAGGGGTTTGCTTAAATTGTAACGAATTCCCTTTCGAAGGATTAGAAGCTGGTCTAGAAACAATCTAAGTGGAGCCATCATGCTTGTTGTTTGCTAGAAATCTTTAGGTTTGCTGTGGTAAAGTCGAGTCAGCCTGTTGTGATTGCTAGAACCTTCCTGTTAGGATTTTTATTTCTTTTTGAATCTTTTTAGTGTATGCCCGATTTTGTTAATAGGGCTTGGAAAAGAGATACTCTAGGTCGATTGATTAGCGAAAAACCTAGTAGTTCTTCTGATTTAAGCAGGGAGCTCGAAGATCTTCTTTGAGAGCCCTGTTTTTGGAAACTTCAGTTTTGAGAATTTCTCTCTGATAAAAGTACCCCTAGTACTCCAGTTGTGCCAACGATGGCAACTTTGAAAGATTACATGTTCCCAACTAGGACCAACCGAGCTTCATGCATTAAATTGCCAGCCACTACGGCTAATTTTGAGATAAAACCTAGTATTCTTCAGATGATCCCTATATTCTTAGGAAAGATGATGAGAACCCTTATTTCATATTAGGGACTTTGAGGAAATCTGTGGGACAATTAGAATAAAAGACCTTACTGATGAAGTCTTGAAACTTAAGATGTTTCCCTTTTCCTTGAGAGATAAAGCCAAGACCTGGCTAAAAACCTACCATCTGAATCCATTGAAACATGGCAGGAACTTATTGCTGCTTTCTATATGAAATTCTACCCTAAGCATAAAACTGCAGCTGTTAGGCAGAAAATTAGTGCTAGTGTGCAACAAGAGGGAGAGTCTCTTTATAGGTTTTTAGAGCGATTCAATGATCTCCTATCTCAGTGTCCTCACCATGGATTTGATAATATGAAACTCGTACAGATTATTTATGATGGTTTAGACTATTCAACCAAAGCCATGGTTGAGTCTATGTGCGCTGGTGAGTTCACTAGTAAAAATGCTGATGATGCTTTTACCTTCTTAGGAGCTATCGCTGAAAAATCCCAACAGTGGGAATCTTGTGTTGAACCCCCTAAAAGACTCTTGGTCAATAGAAGTAGCACCAATGTGGTAGATACAGTTTTGGTCAGATGCTAAGTTTGCTGCTTTATCTAGAAGGTTAGAAGCTTTGGAATTGAATCAGCTAATAATAGGTCCCTTGTTGAACCTAATAGAGCCTCCAAGTCTCTAGTTGTGGAATAGAGCCCGATAATCATTGGGAAGGTCAGGTTAGTGAAGAGCAAGCCTGCTGTATAACAATGCTAGGTTTGAGAACCGTCAGAAGTTTGACCCATACTCAGAAACCTACAACCCTGGTTGGAGAAACCATCCTAATTTCTCTTGGTCTAAGGGCCAGAGTCAAGGCCAGTCTAGCAATTCTCAGCCTCCCCCAGGTTTTGGTTTAAAGAATTCTTCAGGTCAAACCCAGTTTCAGAACACTTCTGAGAAAAAGATCTCTACCTTAGAGGAAGCTATCACTATGTTAGTAAGTAACCATGACATGCTATCAAAGAACCACATGAGCTTTCAACAAGAAACTAGGCAGGAATTGAAGAATACTTCCCAGAGTCTTGCCAAGTTAGAACTTCAAGTAGGACAAATAGCTAAGTTTATAAGTGAGAGAGAAAATGGAAGGTTCCCTAGTCATACTGATCCTAACCCCAAGGAGAGAAATCGTACAATCATGTGAATGCTGTCACAACCCTGAGGAGTGGAAAGAAAGTTGACAACAAGGTTTACATGCCTGATAGTGAACATGCTATAGTTCACCCTGCTGAGCCAGAAAATGAGGAGACTGATAGAGTCTCCAAAGAGACCAATAAGGGTCCTGATGAGCCCGGCTTTGTTCCCAGAGCCCCGTTTCCCCAACTGCTAGTTCCGACTAAGAGGGAGTCCAACTTTAATGATATATTGGAGGTTTTTAAGCAGGTTAATATCAACCTTCCATTATTAGATGCAATTAGGCAGATTCCCTCTTATGCCAAGTTCCTTAAGGACTTGTGTACGCGAAAGCGTAAGCTCAGTGTCCAGAAGAAAGCCTTCATAGCTAGTCATGTGAGTTCTATTATTCAGAATACCACTACTCCTAAGTATAAAGACCCAGGGTCCCCTACCATTGCTTGTACAATAGGTAAATACCGTGTTGAGAAAGCGTTGCTTGACTTAGGAGCCAGTGTGAACTTACTTCCGTACCATGTGTACCTTAAGCTAGGACTTGGTGAGATGAAACCTACCCAGGTAACACTTCAGTTAGCTGATAGGTCCGTTAAAGTTCCTCGTGGTGTGATCGAGGATGTTCTCATAGAGGTTGACAAGTTTATTTATCCAGTGGATTTTATTATCCTAGATACCCAACCTGTCCCTGACCCAGAGAACCAAATACCAGTGATTTTAGGTCGCCCGTTTTTAGCCACGTCTAATGCGATCATAAACTGTCGAAATGGTATTATGAATCTATCCTTTGGTAATATGACTATTGAGTTGAATATTTTTAATGTCAATAAGCTACATTCTGAGCTAGATGACACGTGCATTGAAGAGGTCAACATGATAGGAACCTTAGTTCCGAAGTCTGTACCAAACACCGAATCGGAAGATCCATTAGAGAGTTGTCTAGCCCGTTTTAGCATGGATTTCGACGATGATAGCAACATTGAACAAGTAAATGCTCTGTTGGATTCTATTCCTATGTTAGATACCGATAGATGGAAATCTAGGTTTGAACCATTACTAGCTACCGAATCTACCTTAAGCCCTTATTTCGAAGAGCCTAAAGATCCTCCTAAGTTGGACCCCAATTATGCATTTGTAGGCCCATCTGAGATTTTGCCTATAACTTCCGATTTGGATAGTGATCAGGAGAATAGGCCAGAGACCATGCTTCAAGAAAATAAGGAAGTTTTAGAGTGGACCATAGCAGCTATGAAGCAAGTAGAGGATGAACCACCTGATTATAACTTAGAGAAAGCAATTGACCTTTTTCAAGAACCCGATGGTCTAGAAATTAGGAACATTGTGACTAGTCTATGTAGAGGCACCGAAAATTCTAAGTTTGGGGGTACAGAACTAGAAGAATCTCTTGAGCATTTTAAGGACTGGGAAGATCCGGAAATCCAAGCAATAATTAAAGGTTTGTCTGAGAGTAGTGAAAACCCTAAGTTTGGGGGTAGTAATGATTCTTGTGATCGTCAAGTATCCCCATTGGAAGTCCCTAACTTGGGACTCAAGCCTAGTGCATCTGAGGTATCGCTTGAGTCTATTCAGACTCCACAACCTGATCCGCCTGATACTGTCCAGGAGAAATCCATATTAGAGACCCGTTTTTCGGATGAATCTGTTTTCCGAGACACATATGAAGCCCAAGTGGGCACTCAGATAAATCCAGTTGTCTTGCGAGAAACTTAGATCAGGTTGTGCTCTATCTGCTCATTTTTGATCTGAGCATTTGTCTCCTATTCGTGGCAGTTCTATTTGGTCTTATGGACCCACAATTGTTTCGACTATTGGTATACGACTTTGGAAGGTGACAATTCTTTTAGAGGTATTTGATGTCTGCTAATGACTATAAATTAGCATTTACTGGGAGGCTCCCGCGTTCATGTGATACGGTAATATCCTTCCTTATTTCTTTTCCCTCAGTGGTAATAGTTTCTCCTTGTTCATGCTTTTAATTTCATCTTTAGAACATTGAGGACAATGTTAGATTTAAGTTTGGGGGTATGGGAGAAACTTTTGTGTTGCACTTTTGAAACTTCTAGCGTCACATGGTATCCGGTTAGCTAAGTTTACATACCGTTTCTCACCGAAAAGATAGAAATTGGAATGCTACAGATAACAACTTATTGAGACATTAGAGAAAAAGACATTGAGATCCTTGAAATTCAGGAGAGAACTTGTTCTTTTTAGAGGGTAACCGTGATGGACCTAACCATACATGATGGAAAGGCAAGTAGGTCAGGAAATGCCAGAAAGACAAAGCAACCTCACAATGTAGTCTTAGTTACTGGATTGCGACTCTCTCTCAGTAGAAACTTATCATCATCAACAAGCGGAGCGACATCAAAATCTATGAAGAAAGTGAAGACGTTTTAAGGTTTAGAAGAAACAATAGAAAAGAATAATTCAAAAATCAAAGTTGAAGACTTAGTTACAAGAAGTTACAAGAGCAAATGATATAAGTTGTTAGAATCCATGATACCAAGACATCACAAGTTGCGAAGAGCCAAGTTTTGAAAGTCCTTCTCACATGGCCATGTAAAATTTTGTCTTGTAATTTTTCTATTTAAAAAAAAAAAAAATGAAAAAAAAAAAATAAAAAAAAATAAAAAAAAATATGAACATCATTACGTTCTTTTTGTTCAATAAGGCCATAGGGAAGAAGAAATTTATAAGTCAAGCAAGAAATCTAAGAGAAGAGTTAATTGTCAAGGTTCTATGAGGTTCGATAGTTTATCATCAACAGTTGAAGACCGAAGAAGACGTTGTTTCTACTGAGCACTATGAGAGAGTCGAAGAAAGATACATTTGGTTGCTTTGTTAGTTCGCTTTCAATATGGCACAAGATCTTTCTAGCACTGATTTAACTCATCACACGTAATTAGTCCAGCTGTGTAGCAGATGTCCCTCTCATTTTTATCTCTCTCCTAATCTTATCCAGCTGTAAAGCAGCGGACGCATCTTACAATGTTTATCTAGCTGTATAGCGGATATCTCTTTATCTAGCAATCATGCAGATGTGTCTCCCCTTTTCTTCAGTCATCTTTAGAGGTGACACCTTTAATTTCTCTGGCATTCTACTTACTTGGAGATAGGTTGAGAATATGTATGTCCTCATAGCTCTTTGGATATTTGTGACCAATTAGGAGTACAGGTTTTGTGGGTATATCTCTGGTAAGCCCTCCCGAGACTATAACTCGGCCACTAGGGCCACCTAGGGGTTTAAAGGCTTATTGCATACGCTAAATGCAATCGACGATGCCTGCGACAGTGAGTTAGGATTTTATTTGTAGTGTTGATTTGCTCGAGGACTAGCAAATAATAAGTTTGAGGGTATTTGATAGACACATTTATGTGTCTAATATAACTCATTTGTATATATTGTTGGTGCTCGATATCGTACTTATTTGGTTATTTTATTTATTTGTAGGTGTTTTTGGAAGAATAAGGCTTTGTGGCGAAATTGGCTAAAAATGCGGCATTTGGACCTCCGTTGATAACTACCAGAAGCACCCCAGAAGTATGTTGGAGACACTCATAAGTACCCCGGAGGAACCCCGGAAAAGTCCGGAAAACATCCAAGAAAAATTACTAAAGGCACCCAAGATTTGGTTCCACCCCAAGAAATTTATTTCAACCCCACTTGCTATCCGCACCCCATCAGAGGATAGGGGGCATTCCTTCTCAAAATTCAAAAATGGGTTTTTGGCGGGAAGACTTGTTACAGCACTGGCAAATTTGGTGATCGAATTTTGGACGTGATTTTTGGAGATTCAATTGCTGTATTTGCTACTAATGGGCTGTAATTGAGTAAACAAGTCTGTTACGATCGATTGGACCCAACCAATTGGGCTGGAATGACCGGGAGAATGGATCAAAGTCCAAACAGGACAGTACCGTGCTGTTCACTTTCAAATATTTGTGAGAGATTTGTGGAAGACTTTTACGCTAGATAACTATGCACCTAGTCTTGTTCAAGTCTTAAGAGAAGTTTGGAGCGTAATAACTGGCCAGAGGACGCGTACAAAGCAACAGAAAAGAGATTATTCTCTCAACTGCTCGAGAAGAAAAAAAGATAAATACTCTCGGATTTTCACGAGAATTTTGGTTCTGTTGGATATATAAAGCATTGCTTCGAGTCTTAGAGGGGTTAGAAAAGTTTGGAGAGAAATAGGAGAGAGTTCAGAGCCGAAACGAGGAAGATACCATTGATTGTTGCTGCTGCTGCTGTTCAAGGAGGAAGACGAAGAACGAAGAACAGACGCTCCTGGAGCAATTCAGAAGTATCGTTTACAGGCAATCTTTTTTCGAACATTGTAACAGTCACGCTGTAACATTTATACAGCGTTGCAAAAATTCTGTTAAACACCATATCATCAATAAAAACACCTATTAAGCAATTTTGAGCAAGTTTTTGATATGAGGAGCTAAACCCCTTAGCCAAGGCGACGGAGGAAGCCATTGGTCCTTATTTATGGTATAATTCTAACTTTATTATTTATTTGCAATATTATTATTTGATTATTTGCATGGAATTGAATTGAATTTGAAATTAGTTTTTATTGAATAGTTGTGAATTATTTTGATGAAGCATGCTGGGTTTTAAAAACTTTTGATGTTTTATACTTTGTGATTACAATTATTACTTCAAAACTATACAAAAAGGCGTAATATTAGAATCACTCTAAAAGAAAAATTGCATGAATATTAATTATTAGAATTTATCAAATAATGGGTCAATGGTGGAATCCAAGTCTTGGTGTTTTTCCCTAAAGTTTTCAAACAAATTTATTTGCCTGTTTAAATTTAAATCTAAAAAATTGTTTTCTTCACAAGTCTGAAAAGACCCCTTTTTACCACTACAACTACAATCACTATTTGAAAACCATCAATTTTTGTTATGGGAGAAACTTCTGACGGTTCTCAAACCTAGCATTGTTATAGACAGCATGGGCTTGCTCTTCACTAACCTGACCTTCCCAGAATGAGTTATCGGGCTCTATTCCACAACTAGAGACTTGGGCGGCTCTATTAGGTTCAACAAGGGACCTATTATTAGGCTGATTCAATTCCAAAGCTTCTAACCTTCTAGATAAAGCAGCAAACTTAGCATCTGAACCAAAACTTGTATCTACCACATTGGTGCTACTTCTATTGACCAAGAGTCTTTTAGGGGGTTCAACACAAGATTCCCATTGTTGGGATTTTTCAGTGATAGCTCCTAAGAAGGTAAAAGCATCATCAGCATTTTTACTAGTGAACTCACCAGCGCACATAGACTCAACCATGGCTTTGGTTGAATAGTCTAAACCATCATAAATAATCTGTACGAGTTTCATATTATCAAATCCATGGTGAAGACACTGAGATAGGAGATCATTGAATCGCTCTAAAAACCTATAAAGAGACTCTCCCTCTTGTTGCACACTAGCACTAATTTTCTGCCTAACAGCTGCAGTTTTATGCTTAGGGTAGAATTTCATATAGAAAGCAGCAATAAGTTCCTGCCATGTTTCAATGGATTCAGATGGTAGGTTGTTTAGCCAGGTCTTGGCTTTATCTCTCAAGGAAAATGGAAACATCTTAAGTTTCAAGACTTCATCAGTAAGGTCTTTTATTCTAATTGTCCCACAGATTTCCTCAAAGTCCCTAATATGAAAATAAGGGTTCTCATCATCCTTTCCTAATAATATAGGGATCATCTGAAGAATACTAGGTTTTATCTCAAAATTAGCCGTAGTGGCTGGCAATTTAATGCATGAAGCTCGGTTGGTCCTAGTTGGGAACATGTAATCTTTCAAAGTTGCCATCGTTGGCACAACTGGAGTACTAGGGGTACTTTTATCACGAAGAAATAGGTTCTCAAAACTGAAGTTTCCAAAAACAGGGCTCTCAAAAGAAGAATCTTCGAGCTCCCTGCTTAAATCAGAAGAACTACTAGGTTTTTCGCTAATCAATCGACCTAGAGTATCTCTTTTCTAAGCCCTTTTAACAAAATCGGGCATACACTAAAAAGGATTCAAAAAGAAATAAAAATCCTAACAGGAAGGTTCTATCAATCACATAGCAGGCTGACTCGACTTTACCACAGCAAACCTAAAGATTTCTAGCAAACAACAAGCATGATGGCTCCACTTAGATTGTTTCTAGACCAGCTTCTAATCCTTCGAAAGGGAATTCGTTACAATTTAAGCAAACCCCTCTGGAATCAATACGAGTTAAAGCAAGTTGAATCGAGGCGAGGGGAGCTCAGTGGAGCTTTGATACCCAAAACCTCACCGATCCAATGCGGCGCAGTCACACATTCAACTCGCAGAAACCGTCAAGAACTTCGAGGTGTGCTTAAAAGAGTAACCAATATTTTTCGAATGATTGTCATGTTAAGCTCGATACCCTATAGGTCTCTTTCTAGTCCAAATTTTAAGATTAGGTTTCGCTTTCCTAAGGCGGGCAAGAAGGGAGCGGTGATGAAATCCGAACCCTTATCTTGTTTAGGCCAGGACTTTCCCTTTACTAGGAATATAAAAACAGTCTGGTTCGTCCTCAAACAATTATCACCTTAAGGAATACAGTAACCCGCTTGCAGGAGATTCGCGAGTGTTTCGGTTGGACTTACCTCCCGTACCAGACGGGCGATGAACCGTTGAAGTCGACTCGGGCCACGACTCCTCGAACCCGAGGGACCGAGACGATATCGTAATCGTCGTCCTTCCCTGCAAACAGTTTGTATTTAAGGATACCCTTCCGTAGGGTTTAAAAAATAAAAATAAAAATGTCCAAAAATTAATGTCCAAAGTCCATAAAAAAAAATACAAAAGAAAAGAAAGTCTAAAAAAAATTACAAAAATAAAAATGTCTCTCTTTTTTTTTTCTCTCTTTTTATCAAATAAATAAATAAATAAATAAAATTCTTCTTCTTTTGCTCCTTTTGCTTTTCCTTTTACTCCAAGTCTTTAAATGTCCACCAAAAACTTTGACAAAAATTTCTTTCGCTCCAACTTCAAGAATCTGAAAGAAAAAGACAAAAAACAAGAAACGTAAAGAAGAACAAATAAATAAAAAAAAAAAAATCTTAAAACATGCTAACTAAACACAGGTCCGCGTCGGCGACGCCAAATATTGATGGTTTTCAAATAGTGATTGTAGTTGTAGTGGTAAAAAGTGGTCTTTTCAGACTTGTGAAGAAAACAGTTTTTTAGATTTAAATTTAAACAGGCAAATAAATTTGTTTGAAAACTTTAGGGAAAAACACCAAGACTTGGATTCCACCATTGACCCATTATTTGATAAATTCTAATAATTAATATTCATGCAATTTTTCTTTTAGAGTGATTCTAATATTATGCCCTTTTTGTATATTTTTGAAGTAATAATTGTAATCACAAAGTATAAAACATCAAAAGTTTTTAAAACCCAGCATGCTTCATCAAAATAATTCACAACTATTCAATAAAAACTAATATTTCAAATTCAATTTCATGCAAATAATCAAATAATAATATTGCAAATAAATAATAAAGTTAGAATTATACCATAAATAAGGACCAATGGCTTCCTCCGTCGCCTTGGCTAAGGGGTTTAGCTCCTCATATCAAAAACTTGCTCAAAATTGCTTAATAGGTGTTTTTATTGATGATATGGTGTTTAACAGAATTTTTGCAACGCTGTATAAATGTTACAGCGTGACTCTTACAATGTTCGAAAAAAGACTGCCTGTAAAAGATACTTCTGAACTGCAGCAAAACAACGACACAGTTATGCTGCTGTAGGTACTATTGAAGAACGACGCTCTAGGAGCGTCTGTTCTTCGTTCTTCGTCTTCCTCCTTGAACAGCAGCAGCAACAACAACAATCAATGGTATCTTCCTCTTTTCGGCTCTGAACTCTCTCCTATTTCTCTCCAAACTTTTCTAACCCCTCTAAGACTCGAATCAATGCTTTATATAGCCAACAGAACCAAAATTCTCGTGCAAATCCGAGAGTATTTCTCTTTTTTTCTTCTCGAGCAGTTGAGAGAATAATCTCTTTTATGTTGCTTTGTACGCGTCCTCTGGCCAGTTATTACGCTCCAAACTTCTCTTAAGACTTGAACAAGACTAGGTGCATAGTTATCTAGCGTAAAAGTCTTCCACAAATCTCTCACAAATATTTGAAAGTGAACAGCACGGTACTATCCTGTTTGGACTTTGATCCATTCTCCCGGTCATTCCATCCCAATTGGTTGGGTCCAATCGATCGTAACAGACTTGTTTACTCAATTACAGCCCATTAGTAGCAAATACAGCAATTGAATCTCCAAAAATCACGTCCAAAATTCGATCACCAAATCTGCCAGTGCTGTAACAAGTCTTCCCGCCAAAAACCCATTTTTGAATTTTGAGAAGGAATGCCCCCTATCCTCTGATGGGGTGCGAATAGCAAGTGGGGTTGCAATAAAATTCTTGGGGTGGAAATAACCAAATCTTGAGTGCCTTTAGTAATTTTTCTTGGATGTTTTCCGGACTTTTCCGGGGTTCCTCCGGGGTACTTATGAGTGTCTCCAACATACTTCTGGGGTGCTTCTGGTAGTTATCAACGGAGGTCCAAATGCCGCATTTTTAGCCAATTTCGCCACAAAGCCTTATTCTTCCAAAAACACCTACAAATAAATAAAATAACCAAATAAGTACGATATCGAACACCAACAATATATACAAATGAGCTATATTAGACACATAAATGCGTCTATCACTGGCTAAGGGGACAACTGCTCCCATTTGCCCCATCCCTGGCCTGGCTCAAACATGAATGGTTTTTTCCATTAATCTGTTGTGAACGGATTGTAGGTTGCTGAGGAATAGAGTTTTAGCACAACAAGCAAGAGAAAGAAAGAAGGCTTACTTGACAGATCTTCCAGTGAAAGTGAAAGAATTAGAGAAGAAGAATGGGGAACTGGAAGAGAGAATCTCAACTTTGCAAAATTAGAATCAGATGCTTAGACATGTATGTATTCGATTTCTCATTATAACCCATTTAAGTTACCATCGTCATTCCTATACAATTATCAAAACAAGTATGCTGGTGCTTTTGTTTGATTTTATTTTACATTCAAGGATCAAACATGACATGTTACTAGATTAGTGCCCTTACTATCTCATCATGAACTGGTATTTTAGCATGAAGTACATGAATTATGGATCGATTTGGATTTTAGATCAGTTGGCTGGGGGGGGTGACAGTCTGAATCTTATTTTAGTATGTAGTAAATGAATTGTTGGTTAACGGGATTTTCTTAGCTTAGCCAGGGGCTAACTCTCAGTATGAGTATTCACGCTAATCGTTTCAAAAATAAATGCAAAGATATATGAATTATGGATAGGTGATGAAATTTATGCTTAACTCACGCGATGGTTTTCTTCTTTATGGGTTGTTTGGTACTATTTGATTCTCATTTTGGAATGTTCTTTTAGGTAGAAACTTACCCATAGTAGATATCGCTTTTGGTGTTTTGTGAATAATTTATCTTTTACAAAGTGGATGACAAAAATGTTTCTGACAATAATAGTAGGCTAGACCCATCTCCATCCACACCATACTCTGGCCATGTTGTGTTGTATTCTACATTAAGGGATACCAAACTATGTGTCTTATTCTTTCTTTTTTTCCTCGCTTTGGTAGGCCCCCTTTTATGCTTTCTAACATGGTTATGGGAATGATAAAACATATCATTTTTAATATTTCTGCTTATGAGTGTGACCCTCGACTTATTTTTCTTTGTTTGAGTTCTATTGCTCTCGGTCCATTAGGAGGTTTAGATTTCTAACAAGATGAGGGAGGTTTATATATTTGTTTATTTGGTCATTTGACGTGAGTTAGTAATGTTAGTCTTGGAGTGAAAGGTTACTACTAAATTAGTTAGAAAAATATGAACGGATGAGGAATTGCCGGAGGACGACTCTACTACTATATTATCATGAGTACAGCATTAAAACCAACTGAAGTGCATATTTGAATCACAGAATCTGTTTTTTGATATGCAGTTTTCTTTCGGTTTCCTTGCAGATATTGAAGAACACAACTGCAAACATGAGAGGAGGAAATAGCAGTGGCAATGCGGATGGATCTTTGTAATTGTCGTTGTCAGTAGTTGTGATTATGAGTTCTTAGGAAGGTACCCTTTTTGGCATAAGATTGACTAATTTGTCACTAGTTTGCCTACATGTTTTATTGTACAAAAGTGTTAACGTCATGATTCTGTTTATCAAAATCATAACACTCTCTTTCTAATGACTCATCATTTTCCTTATTTTTCTGTTTTCACTTTTCAGATTCTTCATCACTCTGTTTCTGTTTAACATGATTAAAAAGTTTCAAATGTTCCTTGGCATCTCTCCCAAGCAACTCGATGAATTGCTAAATTTTAAGTAACAATATTTTGCTTCAATCTCATTAATCCATCAAATCAAATCAAAGATAATATACTCATCAATTATTCAGAGATTCACCAACAACAAAATTCTGAATTTAACCCCAACTTAATTACTAAACGGTCAACCCATCTAGAACCACTAAAAATCTTTTCACTTTGCTTTAATCACCATAGTATTCGAAGCTTTAAAATTTCATACCTTCATCAGACGATTTGGGTGCAATACACCGACTAATAATTCATCTAATTTAGTATTAAACATAATATTTTGGTTTGTAAAAGGGTGTACAGAGAAAACCCATTGGAAAATAACCATTAGAGGAAATTGTAGTGGATAAAAAAAATATCTAAAGTTGAGTTTAAAGTTACTCGTGTTGATGAATTTGTCTTAGCTCAGAGGTCTAAGAAATCTTGAGGAAAATATCTAAGGTCGGGTGGGATTAAGAAATCTTGGGGAGACAGAACCAGAGAAATAAGGAAGATGGAAGATGAAAGATGAAGAAAAAGGAAATATAATTTGGAACTTGTATTTTCTTTTTTCTCTAAGCAAAATTATGAAAAAATAAATAAATTAAAACGGTAAAAAATATCGTTAATATCCTACGTATATACGTGTTCCTAAGTTCAAAGACCAGGTAGTTTTAACTATATCAGTATATCAGGCAGTTCTGTACCAGACACATCCGTGTTGTTAGCTAGGGTAATCCCATTACTCATTTCTGAGGTGTATCCATATACTAATGTGTTCAGGAAAATTTGTAGAACAAGTGGCTTTCCCCTTGTCAAATTGTTTTCACATTAGTTGTCGGAATTTCTGTTTCATCAATTTTATTTCTTCTCATAGTTGTTGTTAGACCCGCGGGTCAACCCTAATCCGGATTGGTTGTTAGTAGGTCCGAGTTATGGTTGAGCTTTTAAGGACCCGCGGGTCGAACGGTTGACCCGTCTAACCCTTGGGTTGACCCGTCAGATCCCCATTTTGTGTATTTTTACAACTTATTTCCCCCTGTATCACTTGGAATCATCAATACTCTCATGGATTCATGTCTTATACGGTATAATCTTCAACAACAATCAACAATTGATAATTTTTACATTCAAAAGAACCAGATCATAATAATTATTTAACATTCATATAACTGAACTGAAACAAGCTACCAATCCATGATCATTTTTCACCAATTACTTCGTAGTCTTCGGATATTATGAATACCCATGTCAAAAAATGAACAAAAAGATCAAATCTTAAAGATTAATCAATCAATCAATCCGATTTATCAAAAGAAAAAAGACAAATTAATTTGATATCGTTACATACGTTAGAGGTGCTTGGAGTACCAGAATCCGCGATCAAAATGCATGTTACCACTCTAAGAGGCTTCGGAGGGCAAACTGAGACGGCGATCGGAATAGTGCACCTGGTAATGAAGATCGGACCCATCAAAGCGCTCATACTCTTCTATGTAATCGAAGATGATACTAACTTCCATGTTATGCTCGGTAGAGGATGGCTTTTGAACCATAAAGTGGTGGCATCCACATACCACAATTGTGTCAAAACCAACATGGGCGGAAGACAATATCGAATTCCAGCTACGAATAACCCATTCGGTCTGTAGGAATCCTATATGGCCGATGCGGTCTTCTATGCACAACCAGTTACAAATCAAGAAAAAAAGCCGGAGCACCTAACATCTCTACCAAAGTGGGAAGAACTCGAATCGACAGAGAAAGCGAAGGTAAAAACCAAATCAGTCTTCAGTCCGCCACGGATGGGACCTGCCATGGCGAAAAAAAAAGGAAAAGGTCGGAGCAAAAAAAATTCAATTCAAACGATTTTCAAAACCGGAAGGTGGTCATGTTTACCGCTTATAGAAATCACCCGGGGAAGTCCCTCAGCATCAACACCATTGTGCAACGTCGTCCATAGATGAGGATATGATGGATACAACCCTAGTAACCATCGATCACCATGAAGGAAAAAATATCTCAGAAGAGGAAATAATGCGAAACTTACCTGAAGAGAAAACAACAGTCGACCCAACACTAGACGGTCTTGAAGAGGTTAGTCTTGGATCGGAAGAGCATCCGCGATGTGTACGCATTAGCAAACACTTACAGGAGGAAGAAAGAAAGCAGATGATCCAACTGCTTCATGAATGCCGAGATGTGTTCGCATTCAAATATGATGAAATGATGGGCCTTGAAAGTAGCCTAGTCGCTCATAATTTGGGAGTCTCACCCGAATACAAGCCATTCAAACAGCGGAGTCGTAACTTTTCTGAGAAAATGTAACTAGCAATCAAAGAAGAAGTAGAAAAATTGTTGGAGGCTAAGTTCATCAGACCGATCAAACATCCCGTATGGTTAACCAACGCCGTACCAGTAGCAATAGAACGGTAAAATCCGATATTGCGTTGATTATCGAGATCTGTATCGAGCCTGCCTGAAGGATGACTTTCCAGTACCAAATATAGACATGACGGTGGACAACACATGTGGCCATGGGATGTTCTCGTTTATGGATGGATTCAGCGGGTATAACCAGATCCGGCTGGCGGCAGAAGAAGTTCACAAGAAAGCCTTCCAAACGCTGTATGGGAATTTCTGTTACGTTGTGATGCCTTTTGGGTTAAAGAATGCGGGAACAACGTATCAACCAGCGATGGTAGCTATCTTTCATGACATGATGCATAAAATAACGGAAGTATACATAGATGATATTGTTGTGAAGTCAAGAGTCCGGGGAGATCATTTGGATCACTTGAGGCGCGTCTTTGACAGATGTAGAAAGTATCACCTTAAGATGAATCCTCTCAAATGCGCTTTTGGAGTCACTTCCGGAAAATTTCTAGGATTTGTAGTGACGGACCAAGGCATACAAATCGATCCCAGCAAAGTACAAACAATAACCACTATGACGCCAACTACAAACTTCAAGGAGCTTCAAGCTTTATTGGGCGGATATCATATGTCCGAAGGTTTATCCCAGGGCTAGCTCAACTTATGTCCGCTTTTTTTCCATTGCTAAGGAATAATAAGCAGTTCGAGCGGGGGATGGCCAGCAACGCGCATTCTAAAAACTCAAAGAATGTCTGATTAGCACTCGCGTCCTGCGCCCACCGATCAAGGGAGAACCGCTCTACTTATACACAACATCCACCAATTTAGCGATTGGTGCTTTATTTGCTCAAGATCTTGGAAACGACCAGTTATGCCCAATCTACTACATTAGTCGGGGGTTCAGAGACGCAAAATTTAGATATTCAAAAATAGAGCAGGCTTGCCTGGCACTCATGTACGCTACACAGAAATTACGACCTTACCTTCTCGCTCACAAGACAATAGTAGTAGCAGCGTACAACCCAATCGCCTACTTAGCCACCAAACCAGTGTTGTCCATAAAAATAGCCCGCTGGTTATTACAGCTATCCGAATTTGAGCTGAAATACCAGCGACCTAAAGGGGTCCGTGGGCAAGCATTTGCTAGCTGCATTCCCGGGGATGGACACGGCTGAAGTAAGTGGTGATATGCCTGGTGAAGTGGCGGAAGCCAAAGCAGAAGAGCGATGGGTAATGTTCTTTAATGGATCATCATATGGTTCTCATGGAGGAGCAGGTATTGTCTTTGAAACGCCAACACAGGATCTACTATCGTACACGTTCAAGTTGGATTTCGAATGTAGCAATAATGTGGCAGAATATGAAGCGCTCATCCTAGGATTGCGACTGGCAGAAGAACTCGATTTGGGAGCAATAGATATCAAGGGTGATTCGAAACTGGTCACCAGTCAAGTAACCGGAAAGTTTCAAGTAAAGGAGGCACACCTTGCCCCTTATCGTGCATAAGTTCAAGAGCTATTGGCGAGACGCGGAAGTACGGCCGTGGAACACACAGGAAGAACGACTAACTAACATGATGAAGCGCTGGCTAGTCTAGAAGCCAAAATAAAATTAAATGTGGCCGAGGAAGGAACAATAGTGGTGAAAAAGAGGACATTACTGAGTACTCGGAAGGAGGACGCGGCGTTCGAGCAAAATGACGATTGGAGGCAGACTTACATTGATGACATGGTCAAAAATTCTGATGACCAACTGCTTCCTGTTGAGGTGTTAAAACAATTTGTCATAGTACGCGAAGCACTTCATTACCGGACACCCGAAGGAACCTTAGCACGATGTGTGGGAAGAATAGAAGCACATGAAATTTTGAACCGCGTCCATGAGGAGTCTTGCGGACATACGAGTGGCATATCACTGTATCTCCGCTTGCAAAGTATGGGTATCTATTGTCCGACCATGGCAGTTCAATCAGCAGCCGTCCAAGATAAATGCAAAGATTGCCAAGCACCCCCGCAGCAAGCCGAAATATGTATTGCCGAGGTGGAAGATTGGAGGAAGCCATATATCGAATACATTCAACATGAGCGTCTACCATCAAACAGGCAGGATGCATTGAAAATCTAGCGGAAAGATACTCGCTTCTTCATAAATGAGGGAATCCAATATAGGAGAAGTTATGGAAATATGGTATTGCGGGTGCTTATCTAAAGAAGAAGCGGAGGCAGTAATGAAAACAACGCATAACGCAGAGCATCAAGGCATGCGGAAACTCTTCCTACAACTTTATGAAGGAGGATTTTACTGGCCTACAATGGAATTTGATACAACGGAGCATGTAAGGAAATGTCAACAATTCCAAAGCCACAGACCATTGATCTGAGCACCCCACACATTTCTATACAGCATAGTCACACCTTGGTCTTTCCACAGTTGGGGGCTCAACATCATCGGACCGATAAATCCTACCTCTTCAGGACGATATAAGTACATCGTCACTGCAATAGATTATTCTTGCAAGTGGGTAGAAGCAATTCTCCTCCGCGATTACGGCGGTGTCACCATCGCTGCGTTCATCAAGGAATATATCATATGTCGATTGGAGCATGATAACAGAACTTCATTTGTTAACAAAGATGTTACGTATTTTTTAGAGCAATACAAGATCAAATTTCATACTTCAACTATCTACTACCCTTAGGGGAATGGTCAGGCGGAGGCGACCAACAAATCATTGTTATTATACTAAGTAGAACAGTGCATGACCACCACAGGAGCTGGCATGAACAGTTACCGCTCGCTCAATGGGCATACCACATCTCTAAACGAAGCTCGACGGGAGCTTCACTATACTCCTTAGTGTATGGAGAATACGCAATACTACCAGACGAAATAGCCATTCCCTCCACACGAGTAGCAATGGCAACTCTTACCACTCCGGACGAAATAAGCAGGTTCGCCCATCTCGACACATTGGAAGAGCGCATAATCAGAGCCGAGCGCTTTGCAGAAAAGTACAGCAAAGGACAACGAACTATTAAAATCAGAAGGTAAAGGAAAGAACCTTCTAGATAAACGACATACTCCTCAAGATCGCTCCGCATGTACAACGAGATACTAAAACGGGAAAGTTTTCGGCGAACTGGGAGGGACCTTACATGATCAGTGAAGTCGCGGAAAGCAGGTACTACTACCTCAAATGGATGAACGAGTCTCAGATCAATACCCCTATTAACGGTAAATGGCTAAAAGCTTATTATGTGTAATCAACTGTAAGACGAAAAGTCCCGTATGAATAATAAAATGAATTCTCCTTGTTAAATTAATGTTTATTTCTCAGAAATTCCCGAGTACGGCTAGGCTCCGAGTATAGACAATAAATAGTCCCGAATATGACTAAGTCCCGTGCATGATCAATAAAATGCATAATAGCTTCGAGTATGGTTATGCTGCGAGTAAAGCCAATAAAAGTAAAGCCACGAGTACGGCAAGGCTCCGAGTATAGCCATCCGTAGTTCCAAGTACGACTAGGTCCTATGCATAATCAATAAAGTAAACACTACCTTAGAATATGGTTAGCTTCCGAGTAGAACCAATAAAAGAAAAGCCATGAGTACGGCAAGACTCAGAGCGTAACCATTATCGGTCCCGAGTATGACTAGATCCAGCGTATGATCAATAAAATGCGTAAAAGCCTCGAGTATGGCTAGACTCCGAGTAAAGCCAAAACCACGAATTAAGATAAACTCCGGGTACAACTATCAAATAAGAAATGACCCTAAGTATAACTACGCCATGTGTATAATCACCAAAACATGCACAATAGTTCCGACCATAGCCGATAAATAGAGAAGATCTCGAATGTGCCTGAATTTCAAAATCCAAGTAAGACCCACACACTACATTTTGGTACATTACGCACAGGGCCACCCTATGAGATTCACAATTTAAATCAGAACATTAATTTGAACTGACAAGAACAGATGAAATACATATCTTCTGATCAATTTACATATATAACATTATACAGACTATTGTGACCCAACATATGATAATAGTACAAAACGCGCACGCCTCCAACGTCTGCTTGCCACAGCTAGTTCACATTCTCGAAATTCCATCAACGAGCGAGCACTATAAATAATTACAGAGCCTTGGCGGAGGCAATAGAATTCTCCACTGAGGGGGCAATTTGATAAGCACCTAACTGATCCGCAGATCCGTTGCTTGAAAATACTGCGCCTGACTAGCATCAAACATATCCTCACACTCCTGCATAAGCCGAGCATTCCCAGCCACTGTGGCTTGAAGCAGCTCTAACTTCTGCCGCTTTAGCAACACAGCTAATTCACCAACCAATTGAGCCATAATAACTTCTCATAACCCTTGGATACATTTCAAAAAAATAAAAATAATAAAAAAAATTAGGGGAGCGCGTGAAGAGCTTCGTGACAATCACGGAGCGCCACCATGACGGACTCTATGGATCGCTCCGCCCCAACATATTGAAATAAGTCGCCAAAGGCCGCTCACGACAATGGCCGCGATACTCAAGCAACACCATTTCTGGTAATCTACCCTTGCTACGTGGTTCCATTACCCGTCGATCAGCATTTGTCAGCTGCTCATGCCAACAAGAGTTTTCTATACTAAAAATATCACACGCAATATGTAACACATCCAATAACCGATTCAAATGCCTTATCTCTAATACTAATCGTACACGATGTACCATCAAAGCATGTTACGGATAATACAAACGTTAAACCAGGTTTACCTAACACATTTCTTCATCACGAAGTAAAATTAGGCTAACATATATATACCCAAAGGGGCACAATATCCGAAACGACACTCCTAAGAATCCAACATACATTCATAAATACCATAAACTTAAAAAAAAAAAAATCAATTCAAATCAATTATCAAGATTGATCAGTTACAAATGCACGACAATGCGTAATGTCCTGGTCCAAATCCCGCATCATCAAAAGCACTTCATCATATTGAGTAGTAGCCATGGACAAAGCACTCTGCATCTCCTCAAGGACTTGATGCACCTCACGCATAATCCTTTCGGATGCACGAGTCTGACGCGCCATATTAAGAATCTCATTCTTCTCTTCATAAGCCTTGCACGCCTTATCAAGGCTAATTAAACCTATGAGTCTGCAGAACCCCCACTTCATCCTTTAACACCAATAGCCGCGCTAACTGCACCTGCTTATCAGAAGGATGTACGAGAGCGGACACAACATATAAAGTTAACACGCCCATGCAAGCGAGGAAATGGTCGTTGAGTACCATGAACGCAATCAGCTATTGCCTGACCAATATCAGCCATCATGATGGCAGACACATGAAACAATTGATCAGCCTCATGACGAGCGGATACAGCGTCATCTAACACACGCTGAACTTCAAACGCCACTCATCCGGACGCCTGTGCCTTTCGAGCCATCGAATACGTTTCATATTGCTCGTCAAATAGCGCAGGAGTGCTGGCTCGGTTCGTTGTCCTTATCTCTCTAAGCATCTCTACTTCAGCTCTCACGAGCAACAAACGAGTTAATTCAAACTCCTTCCCAAAGGGAGTAACCAATGTCGGCAAAGAAGCCAACGATAATACATAACCATGCAAGTGACGAGCCATCAGGAGAGTCTTAGTACAACAAAGGGAAAATAGTGAGAAAAGAAAAAATAAAGTACTACCAAACATACTTCATCCATCTCTACTTATAAGACATCAGAGCATTCATTACTCACTAACCACCATCCAACCGCAATAAAAATAATCTTAACCAACAAATAATAATATAATAAATCCAAAATAATAATCAATCCCACACACACACAAAAAAGGAAAAAAGAGAAAGGGAGAGAGAGTATGATTTATAGCCAAACACACAAACAAAGAAATTATTGTTTCAAAGACTACCCATAAAGCAAGAAATATTAATTAAACATCCAAAGCAACAAGCTCTTCTCTCTTCTTGACAAGGCGCGCACCTCTTCAGCAGCAGTCCGGACAGCCTTTAGCTCCGCTGTAGCACTACCAACATTCGCCATCAGCTGATCATATGCTTCTTTCTTGGCCTGGGAAATATTGAGCAAACACGCGTATTCTTGATCTAATTCTTCAGTCTCACGAGGCAGCACATGACGCGCGTTGTGACTCGTTTTCGCCACAACCAACAAGTTCTTCAACCACTGAATTGGGAATTGTAGAAGCAAAGACGTATGAATGAGGCTTTCCCACCACCTCAACGTAGCTGGGTCGATAGGAACCTCCTCCGCATGAGCAATACCATCTGCTATGTCCAATAGATCCTCATTCATCACGGCCAAAACACTAGCATCCATCTCCTCGTGAACGCACATATGACCAAACTTCTCCATCATGCGGCAGTAATTAGCATCTTTAGCAGAAGAAACCCAGAACCCATGCACCAACACAAAATGATCATCGACACTAGCTTCCCCCGCTTCATTAACACGAGGATATCGAAATTGAGATCCTCGGGGGTATCCATCAACACGGCATCCACATCCACGCCGCGTGACACCTTGGGAACCATGTTTGGGGTAGGCTTTTGCCGCTTCTCATTAGCACTTCCCGATTCACTACCCTTGGCCTGTAAATTCAAACTGCTTCCCTTAACATGAACATTTTCCCGCTTTCCTTGTCCTAGAAAGTAAGGGGACTAAGGGATGCAATAAGTAAAAAAAGAAAAAAAAAATGGAGCGTATACATGTCGGATTGGAGGTAGAGGGGCGACCAGAGGCCTGGTAGAATGCAGAGTCATGCGGGGAGAGATCACTTCAGAACCACTTTTGCTAACTGGTCGACCCAACTGATGCTCAACAAGATCAATAAATGAACTGGAGGAAGGTGACCCCATTTCTGGAGCTTGTGAAGAAAACATAGGGGAAGTATTAGCAGAGCGAGTGGATGGCAACATCAGAATAGGTAGTATACCAGCGTCTCGTTTCATCTTTTTAGCCAGCCGATCAGCCCTCCACTCGTGAGAAGGTAGATTAATATATTCTTCAATAAAAAGGGACCTAGATTTCCAGCCAATGGGCGGGGAGCTCTAAAAAGAATATAACACAAACCAATAAAAAGCGAACTAATGCAAAATTCAACCAAAAGAGAAAAGAGGAGAAAGAAGGAAATACCTTGGCAGGCGGGGATTTGTTATGAGGAATCTCCAATTGTTTCAGCACAGCAGGACGCCTCCTTTTCTTAGAACCGGACAGCGGGGGTAAAGAGCTACCTTTCTTACCATTATGAGTAGATTCATCGTCCGGAAGAGGATCCCAGCTAGTGACTAAGGATTTGAGAGGAAGGCCTTTAGTACTTGAAGAAAGTCTATACTTCTTGGCAACCTCATCGCTCAGCCTTATCCGACCCGACGCATGAAGTTCTTTAAAATCAGAGCTAGTCAAAGCTGGAGGATGGTTTGCTTCCCCGAGAAGAGAGTTCAACATATTCCGATTAACACCATCACGATATATACGCCATGCATTAGTAACACTCACTTTCCGCTTTTCAAGAGGTTGATAAAAATCAAAGTGACACTTCTGATCACTCATCTGGAGGCCCTCCTTGAAGACAAAATTATTGAAGCTCTTAAGAATCTCCGCCTCCTCATCCGAGGAAGCGCTTGGCGGATTATAAGGAACTCCTTATCAAAACCAAGATGACGAGCCACGCAGATAGTATTATACGTTTCGGACGAAAACCTGCCTCCATGAAAACCAGAAAGACGACCCGGCAAGATAGATAGGATAATATCGAACTCATTAGAGTCAATAATATCCGTCGAACTAAGCCTTCTCGGGGACTGAATAACTAAGTTATAATGCAAAGGACCTGAAGGACCGTCGCGGTATGACGAAGGATTAAAATCACTACCCTTATCCATGAAATCCTTGAGCTTGTTCTTAGGGGGAGAACCCTTCTTGTAGAAATCCGGGGATGAGAACAGGGCACGTTCACTAGTCGCTTGGTTCCATCATCTTGGACAACTTCTTCCCTTTTCGAAAGAGCGAGGGGGTTTGGTTGAGGCCTATACAAGGGAAAGTGCTCCCAGACCCATGCCTGAATGAAATTGGCAGGAACAAAAGTTTGCACTTCATGAGCTCCGTCGACACGACAAATGTCACGCGCCAAGAAATCCAAATGGCAATATAAACCACCCAGGAACATGGGGGCAAGAGGAAATGAAGCACCACGAGACACCAATACTGCCAAGGGAATCAACTCATTCTTGATTGTATCTCGGAGACTGTGCTCGAACACATCATGACATAGCCAGAAAAGAAGGAAAGCCACCAGTTCTGCCCGATCTGTCTCCCCCTCGCGTGGAGGGACACCCTTTCGCTCGCCAGAAGTTATAGGAGCCCAATACTTTATCCAGCAAGAGAATGAAGCCCGCCGCTGTCCGGACTTAGGTTTCTGGCTTCTTTTATCCCCTTCTACTTCTTGCACGTCATCAAGCTCTTCAGTCATAGCCCCCTTTTAGTAAGATTTAACAGAGGATGCCATAATTTTAGGTGAGGATGAAGTATTAGCAGTAGGACATGCGCGACGGTCATAGCACACCTCTGCTTCTGGCAATTGATGCCACTTCATGTTCTCCTTCTTCTGGAGCGTCAGCTTTAACCTCATCCGGAACTTGAAGTTTATTGACTATGTCTTGGCTGCAATTAGATGGTCACGAAAGTCCCTATCACTCTGGTTCATAGCCCTGAAAACACAACAATCAGCAAAGGAATGATGAGGTGTCAAACTCACAAAAAATATATTCCTTACTCTTCTTACACTAACAAGCACAAGGATAAGCAAGTTCGTTCCTAAGGAGAGTTGAGCTAAAGTTGTCGATTGAAATTCTGAAAATATGAATAATGCAAAAACTACAAAACGAATTTGAATGTGAACATGATGAGGATGAGAATGATTAAGGGTTCTTTTTCACTAGTGAACATGAATATCATAATACGTTTATTAACAATCCTAGACAAGTTATATTCAAAAAGTCCATTAAACTCCAAAGTCCCTTCGTAAATAAGGTCTCTACTCGTGTCTAGTTAATCGGGCCACTTTGAATAAGCTCTCTAGTGTAACTTAACTAACCGCTATGTTCTATGAGTTGGATTGATCCTAACCACATGCTCGTAAGTTCGACATGTTAACTTAGGCTTGTCAAATGCACATCGAAATCCAACATCCCTTGCAACGTTGATGCTTCGATACTTGTGATTATATTACCATAACATTACGGATTATGGTTCTAAAATCTAGCATTAGTATCGCAAACAAGTTATCTAATTGGCCACTTAAATACCCTGCAGACAATCCATGGTCAAGAACGGTTGAAGACAAGCAATAAAACGATATTGAGGATTAAAAATCAAGTCGCATAGCTTCTGAAATATCCCTAATCAAACAAGTATTTAGCTACACATAAGGGAGTTCATTGTTCTCAATAATAAATTCAAAAGACTTGGGATATGTGCAAGATAAATCGAAAACAAAACCCAATCTGTGGCTGGTGGTATGAATGCGAGCAGGAATCTCCCTCAGTTGGACTGTTGGCAGACTGCAACTATGTTGGTGGCGTTGCGAACTGATGGGGAAAGTGGATGGTGAAATTGTGGTATGCGAAGTTTTGCTGTGTGCTTCAGATCCAGGTTCAGGTACTTGTATTGCTGCAAACTGGTGCAAGTGATTGATGTGCCGCTATTGTTTGCTTGTTGATGCGTCGTGACTGGTGATGGGAGATGCAAACAAGCTCCTCAAGATGATGATGATAAGCTGGTGAAATGTGGTTGTAGTGCTGTGGATATGAAGTGATGGTAGTTGAGGTAAGCAAGAGGATTTGTTTATGAGTATTGATGTTGGTGAAGAAGATGCAAGGGGAAATAATGGTATGCAGATGGGTTTTGGAATGGTGGATGGTGATGATATGACACTGGTGGATGCAGGTGGAATGGAATGGTGATGATGCACTGCAAGGAGGGATGTGAACTGGATGGAATGAATGGTGGGTATGCATGTGGTGTATGTATATGGATGGAGATGCAAGTATGTATGCATGTGATGGAGGTTGTAGAGGAGCAGAGCTCCTCTCTATTGGTGGTTATGACATTCGCAGAGGGGGTGTTGGATGATGATCTATGTAGCTTTAGCTTTAACCCTTTTATATCTTCTTTTCTTGCTGCAATTGCTGCAAACTTGCATCCTACGCAAACCAAATTTCCTAAATCATCTCAGCTTCCAAAACGCGTCACTCTACTCCCTGACTTCTCGACCAAACTTCAGATTTATCTGATCTCTACGGCTTTGTACCAAGCCAGTGAATCCTTGGTACTCAATATTCCGTCTTGTTTCCAGTTTCTAACTCGAGTCGTAACTTTTCCAAGACCCTGACCCAAGGAAGCAAACGATGGAAGTATCATCTCAAAAACGAGCTCTTTCACCGACTTCTCCAGATGTTACAGAACTCAAGACCTCACAAACTCTGTCTAACCTTCGCAAAGAGAACTCAAATGAAGTCTAAGGCAGACTTAACCCACACTATAAACAGGTCGCACATGTTCCCTCCTTGTCCTGGCTCATAAACAACTCTAACCCTTAAACAGTCACACAAACCCCATGGCAGAGCTGGTTCACAACTTCTCATTCAGGCATTTTATAAAGCACTCGGTGTGCATTTTCTGGTGGTGAAGAAGTTGACTTCTCTTCTGAACTCTAACCCTTTTATCCATCTCTTTGCCTGCACAATTCAGTTTCGTACACAAAGCCCATTCATTCATTATTCAAAATTTTGTCTCAATCACGGCCAATGAGCCATACTTTCAATAGAAGATAACTTCCTTTCTTCGCTGCGTTTCTTGGCACAATACAAAACCATTCATCACCTTGCTGCCAACCCATCTTCTAATTCTCATTGCACTTCTAAAATCCCACTCCTTCGCTAGCTCTGAATTCGAATGGAAACAATCATCATCAGAACCTGTTTTCTCGTAAAATAAGAAGAGAACCAAAACCTCTTGTTGTTCCGTGCTTGTCTTAACCGGCCTGAGTATTATACGAAATCGATAGACCCGCGAGACTGGCAGTTGACTTGGTTCGGTTGCAAAGGCAAAGAACTTTCCTGAAACTGGTCGCATCAACATAAATGTGGAATTCTAGGTCGAAGAAATAGGGACCCTGTAGGGCCTGTACTTCATCCGTTGAGGTAACAAAGAGGGAGGTGCCCTGAACACAATGACACTGGTGCTCCAGTAATTGGCTTTCTGACACTTTCAAAGCTTTGGTTCTTCTACGGTTCAAGTTCGTCGATTCCGAGATCGCCAAGCTACGAATTAAGCTCTTTTTCCCCTTGTTTCTTATCGCATGACTCCAAAATACCTACAAAATGAAAAAGAAGAATAATACCCACTAATACAAGAGAAATAACTAAAAAAAGTATAGGAAATTGATATTCAAATGATGTATTTTGAGCACTTATCAAGGAAGAATCTCCATGAATGGGAAGCCCGGTAAGCGCCACCACATCTTCTAAAATTGGGCTTGCCTCGCCCAAGAGAACAAGAACATGTGAGGATTAATCATCCAACGAGCGAACAAACGCGATAAGCTTTCATGATCTCGGCGGATATATCTGCATTTTGAAGCTTCTATAGCAGCCTCTATACTCAAAGAGCGGATGATTCTCTTATGATCGAGATTAGAAAAAATGTATTCCACCCACGGATCCCAAGCAGCAGGAGACTCGGAGGACGAACGGAGAACAATGGAAGGGAAATTGTAATCCCCCTATGAATCGCATGGCGAGGTATCTCCTCCGAAACGAAAATTAGAGGTATATCCGCCTGAGGACGAATAAGCCATCCGTCGGACGAAGATTGAGAGAAGGGGTGAGGATTCAGCATACGAGGAACCTAATAGTCATCCGTAGGAAAAAGGATGGAGTCATCCTATTTTATGGGCGATCGAAGGAGATCTTTAAGCCTTTGACTTCTCAGCATTTCGTCGAGTGTATAAGCAGTCCTGTTAGGAAGACCTCTTTCAGGCGATTCTTCAGCCATAGTATTAGACCGCGTAATATATTAATCTTATGGGCATTTATCCGTAATAAGGGGAAAGGAAGAATATTATAAAAGGGGAAAGAAGGCATATTTATAGGACACAATGAATTCATCTTACTTCACTAACCCTTCATCTCCTTGGGAGTACTTGCTGTGATTAGGCTAGTTCCTCCTCTACACATTTACCCTCTCAACGCTGGGAATGATGTTTTACAACCACAACCGCAGTTTGTTACACCATTGTTTCCATATCGCTCATTTGTTGACGTAACTCAGTGATCTTGTCAACTTGATTAACTCCCTTGATAGGTGGCTCCGATCTACGGCTTGAGAATTGTTGATAATTTGTTTCCATGTTCTCAATCAATTCTTTAGGTTGTGACATTATCATGTTCATTAAAGCACCAGCACTTGCAGCATCAAGGAAATTTTTATCATTTGATAATAAACTGATAGGTGCATTATTTTCACTAGTTTGGTACTTAAGTGCTTTGCTTTCTTGTTATTTTTCATATCATTCTGCTTTGATATTGCTTGTTTTGAGTTTCTTAGGTGTTTGAGGATATCTTAACCAAAAGAAAGTGGAACTCATGCAAATTTGGAATGTATTCGCGTCATCTTGAAGAGGATGAAAAGATGAAGCAAATGAAGAAAGAACGAGGTCACTCCGACCTCGTATGAAAAAGTTACGAGCAGTTGAAACGAGTCAAAGTGACGAAAGGTGTCAAAGTACAGAATTTATAAAGTCACCCATGTAAATACTCGGGGGCAGAATGTTGATGGGGTAAAACGTGGATAGGAGAAGCAAGTCCAAGCCACAGAAAGCCCATCCCCTTAGAGGTGAATAGAGAGAGAATTAGAAGGAGAGATAAAGAGAAAGAGATGAATTAAGTGTGTCCTCCTAAGTCTCTTTTCTTTCCCTTTTATAATAATCCTTCCTCTCTTCCTTATGAATAAACACTCATAAGGCTAATATATCACAAAACTACCACTTTTCTCTTTTCCAAGTTATCAAGGAATTAGGAAAAAGACCCATTTTGTTAGGGATGAGACCCAATTATTTCAAGATTCTCTTTCTTGGGCTAGGTCCATCCATTATCCTATGTGTTGGACCTAGTCCCCAAGTTCCTTCTTCTTAAGAGGAACCCTTAGTAGGCTAAAGGACTACCCCTTTTTAGGGTTAATTATTTTCATGTATCAACAATCACATGTTGATTAGTCAGTTAATTATTGCAACTGATGGAATTTTCAGACGGACACATCCGTGCATGCTGAACTCTTACGTGTTCCCTCCATCCTCATCTGATGAGTGTCTTATCCTTTCCCAGGAGGATATTTCCCGATAGCCGCTTTAGAGGAGGTGCCTCGCCTAGCAGCTCACAGGGAGACTATATTTTTCCGACAATCACACTTCGCTCTTCCGCTGAATCTCCACCCGCTTGAGAGCTGATAGACGCATTTATGTGTCTATTTTGTTCTCAATGTTCTGTATTGTTAGACTCGATTAAATACTTATTGTGTTATTTTATGTTTTTGTAGATGTTTTTGGAAAAATAAGCTCTTGCGGCGAAATTGGCTCGAAAAGTGGTGTTTTACACCCTAGGATAGAGTACTAAAGACACCCCAGAAATACACCAGAGGAACCCAGAAAAATTACTAAAGGCACCCCAAGGGACATGTGTTATTCGGACTCCAGCAACGGATAAGGGGGCGACCAATGGATAAGGGGTGACCTTCGTCACAAATTCAAAAAAATATTTTGGCGGGAAAATATTTGCTCTTCACTGGAAGATTTTCTCGATTGCTTTTGGACGTGATTTTGTGCGATTCAAAATTAACATGGACTCTGATTTTGCCAAGATAGATTCTCAAAACATCGATTGTAAGTCCTAAGCATGATGTATCAAAACACCTAAGCTAAGCATACATCATCAAATTAAATAACAACCAATTAATTCAAATCATATTTCAATTTTAAATTAATGCAAAAGTCATAAAAAAAGAATAAAATAAATTTACCCGTGTATGAAATTCAC
The DNA here is from genome assembly GCF_003573695.1 of Papaver somniferum. Lineage (NCBI taxonomy): Eukaryota > Viridiplantae > Streptophyta > Magnoliopsida > Ranunculales > Papaveraceae > Papaver > Papaver somniferum. The sequence continues at coordinate 20,211,960 of NW_020618825.1, read as the reverse complement.
CCTCCTCCGTCGTCCCAGTGTTGGGTTTAGCTCATCATGATAAAAACACGCTCAAAATATTTATTTATTGCTCAAATGGTGTTTACAATGAAGAAAAGAAGCGAAAATGGTGTAAACAGCTACTGTGCGACCCACAGGAAGCGTCACAAAAGAACGATAAAAGAGAAGTGCTATTGTTGTTGTGGTTCTAAGACCCACACCTATGACCCACGCTGACCTGTCGTTGTCACTGTTGAAGAACGACGGTTCCTGGACGTCCGTTCTTCATGTTCTTCAGCAGCAGCAGCGGGAACCGAGTTTCTGCAACTCGTGATTTCTGCTTCCTGAGCTCTCCTCTCAACCCCAAAGTCTCGACACCCTTCTAGGACACCCATGGAACCTATTTATACCCAACAACGACAAGAAAGCACGCTCATTAACTCTCCATGATCCTCCATTACTCGATGTTAAAAGAAAATATTTTCCGAATATTTTCTTCCCTGAAATGATTCTCCACGCGTAAACAGCTTCTGATACTCCCTTATTTAGCTTCTACACGCATCTTCAATGACTAAGTGTCATCCAAACACGAGCAGCACACATCAAACTTGCTGAAAATCCGTGAATATCATTTTCAAACCCGTGTTGCCCTGATTTCTTCCACGTGATTATCCAGCCAAATTCAGTCGAAACAATCACCCATACCAGCTCTGTTATGATATATTACATGTTTCCACAAAGTTTCAGCGATTGAATCGCACAAAATCACGTCCAAAAGCAATCGAGAAAATCTGCCAGTGAAGAGCAAATATTTTCCCGCCAAAATATTTTTTTGAATTTGTGAAGAAGGTCACCCCTTATCCAGTGGTCGCCCCCTTATCCGTTGCTGGAGTCCGAATAACACATGTCCCTTGGGGTGCCTTTAGTAATTTTTTTGGGTTCATCTGGTGCATTTCTGGGGTGTCTTTAGTACTCTATCCTAGGGTGTAAAACACCACTTTTCGAGCCAATTTCGCCGCAAGAGCTTATTTTTCCAAAAACATCTACAAAAACATAAAATAACACAATAAGTATTTAATCGAGTCTAACAATACTGAACATTAAGAACAAAATAGACACATAAATGCGTCTATCAAATACCCCCAAACTTATTATTTGCTAGTCCTCGAGCAATACTAATAAAAAATAAATAAAATCGAGTTAATCTCGAGAGGGTTTACCAGAGGTGTGCCCACAAAACCATTACTCCAGACCCTAGCTATCTATGCAGAACCTTGGAAGGCACTAAAGAATCTCCTTGGTTGGCATACTTATTGACTACAGGAGGAAGTACCCTGATGCGAAATTCCAATTGATGTACACGAGTTTGCACTCAAGCATACTAAAATTCATATAAAGTGACAGAGCTCTACTCAGATAGTTTCTGGACATCATAAACCGGAGTCAACCAATCACATGGATAGATTAAGAAGATGGATGTAGAGAAAAATTTGGATGATGTTGACTAAGGTGAACCTATCCTAATGGATTGAGATACTGGTCTGGACTAAATCAACACACTGGCAAATACAAGGGAACCAGTGGTCGATAATCCTAACTCTAGGTCAACTCAGCTGGCATATACAAGGGTACCAGTGGTCGACTTTATTGTATTTATTCCGGTTGGTCTGGTGGTCTGGTCTCATTTTTTTTTTCATCCCAGTCACTCTATTTCACCCTAGTAATGGTAAAAAAAAAAAGTGATCAGGATTCTTTCGATGTTTCCATCACGAGGATTTGTCGAAACTACCATGTTTTCTTTTTCTAACACCTGAGCTCTGTGCTTTTATGAATAGACTCTTTAGATGTTTCCATCTAATCAGATTGGTTCCTCAAATCCTACAACCAAAATGCTTCCATCCACTTAGATTAGTTAGTGCCAACCTTAATAACCATAAATTTCTAGTCTCTGGAGCTTATTTATTGCAACTAAGAACTTTCTCTCATACCCCCAAACTTAAATCTAACATTGCCCTCAATGTTCTAAAGATGAAATTAAAAGCATGAACAAGGAGAAATTGTTACCAATGAAGCAAAAGAGATAAGGAAAGATATTACCGTGTCGCATGAATATTGGGTTACCTCCCAAGAAGTGCTAAGTTTAAAGTCTTCAGCCAGACTAAGCAAGGATTAGTCACCACGTAGAATCATATAGTAGTAGCCGGAATAACTGTGGGTCATCTGGGTCAAAAAGTTTTACCCACAAGAAGAGGAAAGTGCAACAAACCCAGAAGATACCGAACATACCCTTGCTTAAGACAACTACATCTAGTTGTGGTTCAGGTTCAGGCTCTATAAAAGGGTCTAAATAAGAAGTTTTCCTGGAATGGATTTCCTCAAAGGCATTCTGAAGATCAGACTGAAGAGTCTGGAAGTACTCAAGTAAGAACTTAGAAGCGCATAATAAAAGCCTGAATAACTGGGGATCCTCTAAGTCAATCAGATTTGACTCACACAGCTGACCACAATGAAAGAGGTGGTCTTCCTTAAGAAATTGTGTCGACCCTAATATCCTAAAGTAATTAGGTTTAGTATCAAAACTTAATAACCGACACATCTGAAAATCATATGTTCCCACAATTGGTTGAAAAGTTTTTGGTGGGAAAACAAAGTCAATCTTGGTATCATAGCCTGGGTTAACCACATCAACCAGAGGATGGGTTTCTAACAACTGAGCTTCTCTATGGACATCATTAGGTTCGGGAAAATGTGTATGAAGATAATCTTGTAAGATGGTTGAGGCACAGATGTCAAGTCCTACAGGAGGGAACTTCCTAAGAGTTAAAGCACACGAAGAATGATAATCACCGCCAAACTTAGAGTTTTCTGTGTCTCTTGAAAGACTAGTCACAACTTCCCTAATTTCTAGGTCATCAGATTCCTGGAAATGGTCAATTGATTCTTCTAAGTCAGGTTCATCCTCACTCATCTCTACGAGTTCATCTTCTTCGTCTAAGACTATTGTTTCTAAATCGCTAGACTTTAAAACATTATTCTCAGAATAAACTCGTTCCTCTAAATCATTATCGGCTTTGTAAACATGAAATACTACATCGTCTAAAGCGAGGGTATCTCTAGTCAAATCCTCGTCCTTTTGAATAGGTGAATAATTATTAAAATTATTTGGATTTGAACTAGAAATAATATTATCATTGTAAAGCTCAATTGGAGTAACCATTTCCTGATCACTATTCCTACATAAGTATGATTCTTCATCAACACTATCCTTATCATAATAACATGAAAAAGATCGAACCTCATCAAAACAAGTAGTGTTACCAATTCTAACCTCGTCATCTTGATTATGCAAATAACTATCCTCATTTTTAAAGGTATTATTGGAAACACTATATTGGAAAGTAAGATTATTTCGAGCAAGTCTTTCGTTCGTCTCAGCCATCAGCTTGAGGGATTCCTCTATAGAAAGTTCACTCATTATTGTATTTCTTTCGTCTATAATTACACTATTCATCTCAGCTAACTTACGCGTCGACTCAACTAACTCCCTGAGGGACTCTTCTAAAGGAGGAATAGGAACAGAGGGATCATAAAAAGGACTACTTTTCAATAGTTTGATTGTATCCTCTAGAGACGAAGAACTAGTACTATAATCTTCTTGCTCGTAAGACTGATGCATGTGTGGATAGTAATTGGGCTCACCAGGGTATGACCCATATCCTTCCAAAGGATGGCGTTCCCAACCACTATTCCCAACATGGTCATAAAAAGGATGATGTCCATATTCAAATTCAGGTCGATAATCATTGTATTGGCTTCTATCATACCAGTTCGACATTCTTAATTGCAAGGGAATTCTACACAATCACAAACAAGGCTGACTCGACCAAATCAAACCTATAAAATCTAGCAAACAACAAGCATGATGGCTCCACTTAGATTGTTTCTAGACCATCTTCTAATCCTTCGAAAGGGAATTCGTTACAATTTAAGCAAACCCCTCTGGAATTAATCCGAGTCAAAGTAAGTTGAATTGAGGCGAGGGAAGCTCAGTGGAGCTTTGATACCCAAGGCCTCACCGCTATCACAAGGCGGCGCAGTCACGCATTCAACTCACAGAAACCATCATGAACTTCGAAGTATGCTAAAAAAAGTAACCAATATTTTTCGAGATATTTTCCTACCAAGCTCGTTACCCTATCGGTCTCGTTCTAATCAAATTTTAAGCTTGGGTTCGCGTTAGGTTTCGTTTTCCTAAGGCGGGAAAGAAGGGAACGATGATGAAATCCGAACCCTTATCTTATATGGCCAGTTCTTGCCCTTTACTAGGAAATTAAAGCAGTCGGTTCAGTCCTCAACATATAACACCTTAAGGCAGACAGTAAACCCGCTGACAGGAGATTCGCGGGTGTTTAGAAGTTTACCTCCCGTACCAGACGGGCGAAGAACCGTTGTAGTCGACTCGGGTCACTGACTCCGGTGTCAGTGTGCGAATCCGAGGGGCCGAGACGATATTGTAATCGTCGTCCTTCCCTGCAAACAATTTATATTTAATTTTTTTTTATATAACCCTTCCCTAGGGTTTAAAATTAAAATAAATTGTCCAAAGTCCAGTCCAATGAAAAGAAATACAAAAAATAATAATAATAATTACAAAAATAAAATAAATGGAAAGTCTCTTAAAAAAATAAAATAAAATAAATCTCTCTTTTTTTCTCTCTCTTTTTTCTTTATTTTTTTGCTTTGTCTTTTTTCCTTCTCTTTTAGATTTAAGCTTTGATTCCAAGGTCTTTAGTATCCAACTTCAAACCTGTTATACAAAGACACAACCAAAGAGACGTAAAAAGAACAAATGGAATAATAAAAAAATAATAAAAACCTAAAAATTCTACCTAAGCACAAATCCGCGTCGGCGGCGCCAAAATTTGATGGAATTTTCAAAATTGTTGTAGTGATAGTGGTAAAAAGATTTGTTTCGGACTTGTGAAGGAAATGGAATTTTTAGATTTAATAAAAATATATATACAAAAATATTAACAATGGGCGAGAGGTACTGGGACTAAGGATTTGGCTGAATTCACTACACAAGGTTCATTCATATATTCTTTGACAAATAAAACTCAATAAAATTAACATAAACTCTGATTTTGCCAAGATAGATTCTCAAAACATCGATTGTAAGTCCTAAGCATGATGTATAAAAACACCTAAGCTAAGAATACATCATCAAATTAAATAACAACCAATTAATTCAAATCATATTTCAATTTTAAATTAATGCAAAAGTCATAAAAAAGAATAATATAAATTTACCCGTGTATGAAATTCACCCTCCTCCGTCGTCCCAGTGTTGGGTTTAGCTCATCATGATAAAAACACGCTCAAAATATTTATTTATTGCTCAAATGGTGTTTACAATGAAGATAAGAAGAGAAAATGGTGTAAACAGCTAATGTGCGACCCACAGGAAGCGTCACAAAAGACCGATAAAGAGAAGTGTTATTGTCGCTGTGGTTCTAAGACCCACACCTATGACCCACGCTGACCTGTCGTTGTCACTGTTGAAGAACGACGGTTCCTGGACGTCCGTTCTTCATGTTCTTCGCGTTCTTCAGCAGCAGCAGCAGGAACCGAGTTTCTGCAACTCGTGATTTCTGCTTCCTGAGCTTTCCTCTCAACCCCAAAGTCTCGACACCCTTCTAGGACACCAAGGGAACCTATTTATACCCAACAGCGACAAGAAATCACGCTCATTAACTCTCCATGATCCTCCATTACTCGGTGTTAAAAGAAAATATTTTCCGAACCCTGAAATGATTCTCCACGCGTAAACAGCTTCTGATACTCCCTTATTTAGCTTCTACACGCATCTTCAATGACTAAGTGTCATCCAAACACGAGAAGCACACATCAAACTTGCTGAAAATCCGTGAATATCATTTTCAAACTCGTGTTGCCCTGATTTCTTCCACGTGATTATCCAGCCAAACTTAGTCGAAACAACCACCCATACCAGCTCTGTTATGATATATTACATGTTTCCACAAAGTTTCAGCGATTGAATCGCACAGAATCACGTCCAAAAGCAATCGAGAAAATCTGCCAGTGAAAAGCAAATATTTTCCCGCCAAAATATTTTTTTGAATTTGTGAAGAAGGTCACCCCTTATCCAGTGATCGCCCCCTTATCCGTTGCTGGAGTCCGAATAACACATGTCCCTTGGGGTGCCTTTAGTAATTTTTCTGGGTTCCTCCGGTGCATTTCTGGGGTGTCTTTAGTACTCTATCCTAGGGTGTAAAACACCACTTTTCGAGCCAATTTCGCCGCAAGAGCTTATTTTTCCAAAAACATCTACAAAAACATAAAATAACTCCATAAGTATTTAATCGAGTCTAACAATACAGAACATTGAGAACAAAATAGACACATAAATGCGTCTATCAAGAGCCTTGGATGGACTACATATACTCCAACCCCGATCATAGGGAAATGCTCCGCTATTTGGGCATAGAGGACGCCGTAGTAGCCTCTCAGTATAGAACTGTCCGACGAGATCATGACAGTTTGATGCGCTTGTTTTTCTCGTTTGATGATTGATCCTCACATGTTTTTATTTGCTTGGGGGAAGGCGACTTCAGTGCTGGAAGACATGGTCACGCTTAATGGTTTTCTTATTCATGGCGACACCTTCTATTCTGAGTCTTGTATCTTCAAAGCTATGAATAAGGATGATAGGGATCTTCGATATCATTTGATTCTATCCAAGGAAAATTCGATAAACTTCCAAATTTTGGACGAAGTTAAAGCCGAGGCTCCGGAGAAAGGGGAGGATAAAGAGGAGTTGGGAGCTTCATCCTGATGACGAATCTCCTCAAAAGGTTAATAGAAGGGGTAGTTCTTTGCCTCCCTTGTCTGGTTCAAAGGAGGGGAGGTGTCCTTCCACGCTGAAACTTTTGGCAAGATCTATGGAAGTTGGTAAAACGCGATGAATGGTTTATATCCGCGCTTCCGAGTCCCCGGGACTATCATTCAAATCAATGTGTGTCGTGTTCCAATAATAATCCAATAAGATTATTGTGTGTCAGTAATGGGTTTCCTATTTGCATCCTAGTAGGCGCAGGGTATTATTAGCATAATATGTGATAAAGGTGCGTATGATAGAGAAGATATTGACATTTTATAATGCAGTCCCCGAGTGCCCAAACAAACAGATTCTGAGTCATGGCGGGTGAATTATGCTTTACGCACTTGTATATGCAACGATTCCACATGAGGCGCAAGTATATGAGAGTCACGATGTATTAAAAGGCGGCTTACAGAGAGTGGCTGTAGTTACAACATCCAGGTGGTTACATATCGTTTGGCTAGCTCAAGCGGACATATATTCTTATAGAGAACAGGTGCGCGTAAATGTAGGTGCTTCATGGTCTCATGAAAATGGTAAGGTTTACCGCACAGTAGGCATGTTTGTGATTAGTTATAACATGACCAATAGACTTTAAGATCATTGTAGATATAGGATCCTACTCTTTAGGATATGTTAAGGCATTTCTTGAGCGTCTTACGTCTTAAAACGATGCACTGGGTATCGTATCAAGTGAAGGGCTGATGAGTGCAACCTGCACATATGATTCCGAAATTTTATTTAAATGTTATTAGAGCTATGATATATGGCTTATTGTATGTGCGCCTCTGATGCATATGGTTTCTATATTTGTTTAAGTGTAGAATAAAAATTATTAGTAGTTTGTTGCTCTCCCCTTTTAAACAAAAGGGTGGACAGGTATATGCCTCAACCTTCACTCTTGTAGGCAGCGATGATACATTTCTGGGGCGAGTCCCATCGATTCTTTTTTTTTTAAATAATAATTTTTATGAGACCCGTTGGGTATCCAAGGGGGCGGGTAGATGATGTTTCCCATGTGCGGCTGGATGAGCGCTTAACAAGTTGGATTCTTATGTTATACAAGTATTATCCTCTGGAGATTTTTCATGCGCGCCTGTTTTGTGATCGGTGTTTACCATGAGCATTCGACTGATTTGACTATCCGTGCATATTGTGTAAGTATAATCTAACTATCTATAATCGGTAGGAGCATTTGATTTTGTAACGTGTGTCGACCACGTGATAATTATTATTTTTTGATCAATTACTTCTTCATTTGTTAAAGTATTATTTCGTTATTATGACCCGAGTTTACTTGATTTTTAGAGATGAAGAATCTCAATTATTTAATGAGCCTACTCCGTCTCGCATGTGATCATTTTGATAGTGAAAATTCACTTTGACATTCTCAATTGATGGACGTCGATCGGCTTGTGATGGAAGCTTACAGTAGCGATGTACTATCTTCTCCTTTGCTTCTTAAGCGAAGTTATTATTATCAAGAGCAGCGACTACTTACATATTTTTACCGCTCGAGCATATGTAGGCCTATATGGTCGGTCGACCTGGCTCATATTTCTACCCTCCCCTTATTTTTCTTTATTTTTAAGAATGAGGCGGACGAGTGCTTGGTGTTCTACCTGTGCACGAATTTATATAGTCGCTTGGTTAGATAGTGTGGGGGATTACTAGACGCGTCCATGTTGGTGAAGTCGGCGGACGATTATATGGTATTTAATTTGCTCGCCACCCATGAAAGGGTTCGGGAGTGATGATGTATTTTTGGGGGTAAGTCCCCTCATACCTTTTTTTTTTAACGCGCTCGAGACGTGATGGGTAATTATGATTATGAATTAGCATTTGCGTCTTTTCATGTGAGTAGGACATGCTCTTTCTTTAGTTTGTTTCACCGTGCGCCACTACGTGTTAAAGGCGCTATAGTGTATAGTTTTTGCTATTTTCTGAGGCAAACGTATCAATCGGCCAAATTAACTATACGCGTGATCATGTAATTTTTTATAACGTAAATAGCGCCTCTAGTCTTTAGCTAAGTTGTGGGCGCTTCGTCCCAATACTTTACTAGTAATCTCATTCATACTTGATCATATCTCATATCTGAAATGATTTTCTAATATTGTGGGAGCCTATGCAATTAGCCCATCTCATAGCCTTACTCATGACCGGATTGTGTCATCGCTCAGTGCTGACTTAACTCATGGCGCATTCGAGCCATCTATATATTTTTATTATTATTTTATTTGTCATTTCTCATGGTGCATTCCGGGCCACCTTTTTCATTTCTCATGGCGCATTCGAGGCTTTTTTTTTCTCATCACTCAGCCGTACTCGTGGCTACTTTCAGTTCATGGTGCATTCAAAGCCACCTTCTCTCACCACTCGGCTATTTTCATTTTATCGGTCGTACTCATAGCCTAGCCATATTTGGGGCCTTCATTCATTCTATCCATACTCGGGACTTTCATTCATTCTATCCATACTCGGGGCTTTATTCGTTCTAGCCATACTCGGGGCTTTCGTTCGTTCTAGCCATACTCGGGGCTTTCATTCAATCTAGCCATACTCTGGGCTTTTGTTCATTCTAGTCATACTTGGGGCTTTTATTTAATCTAGCCATATTCGGGCTATTGTGCACTTCATTGGCCATGCGCTAAGCCTAGCCACACTCTGGGCTAATATTCATTTCATGGACCGTACTCGTAGCCTAGCCATACTCGGGGTTATCGTGCACTTCGTTGGCCATGCACCAAGCCTATCCATACTCGGGGCTATCGTGCACTTCATTGTCCGTGCACCAAGCCTAGCCATACTCGGGGCTGATATGCACTTCATTGGCCGTGCTCAAAGCCTAGCCATACTCGGGGCTATTACTCATTTCATGGGCTGTACTCGTAGCCTTTTTCATTTCTCATGGTGCATTCGAGGTTCTCATTACTCAACCGCACTCATGGCAATTCTCAATTCATGGTGTTATCACATTTGAATTTCTAAAGTCCAATATAAGATGATGCGGATATTCTATGTAGACTTGGTCAAATTAGTAAGATTGAATTCTGAGTATATGCTGCTCATTGAAAACCAAAAGACAAATATGCCCAGAACTGATTATTGCTTTAAAAAGCACGCTTGCTACACTGCGCTAAATATTAGTAGCCGAACAAGGTCACAAATACGACTCTAATACTGTTTAGGCATATATGTGAACATAGCTAAGCATAGCCGAGAAAGTGAGAAAAATTCTGTTGTAGTAGTCATGATTCAAACATCATACGTACAAACTAACTATCATCCCATAATGGGAAAGTGAGTAAATTCACGCAATCAAGCAAACAGACTTCTATATCAACTGTTACCAAATAAAATTCATGCAAGTGTCAATGTATAATGTACTATCTATATGGGATGCTCTGCATATGTTCCATAGTATTCATGGTCATGCTTCATTGCGGGATCGTAATAAGAGTTCAGGCGGGTGATAATCATGTTATAACGTTAAGATACATTAAAGATAAAGCGGGCAGTAATCATGCGATAAATCATATCATCAACGGCGAGTGGTAGAGCAAGAAATTAGCAGATACAAAAGCTCTGCACTATGAGAGAAAACAAAATCCTGGAATTTGGATTCCAAAGATTTCCCTCTGTTATTTATTGAGCAAAGCTAATATAAACCTAAGTTATGCCGGATTGAAGCTATATTTTGATAGAGAGATAAAGGGGGTACCGTTGCTATGGTATTCAATTCGACGAGAAGAGCCGAGTTATGGTAGCCGCTTCTGGATGATGCATATTACAAGTATGTATCGATCTTATGTCTCCCACAACTGATCTTCACGCCTTTGTAAAGAGATGGTAAAGCGCTTCCTTGTCTTGGAGCCAGACAACATTGGAGGGATAGCACTTGGTGCAGTCGAGCGATGCAACGGATTTTCGTTCCCATTTTTATAGATTGAGGATTGTAGCTTCGAAGCAATAGAGCTCATCAGACGCTTTGGAACTGATCCGTCTAGAGAAGCTATGAAATCGCCTCGACCGAGAAGGTACAGAATCATCTACCTCAAGTCTTTGTGAAAAAACGGGGGTCTAACAACACCATCCAATATTTCACTTGGCAATCTGTATGGACTAACTCCAATATACTTTATTAGAGAATCAACTAGACAGTCAGACTCAATCTAGATTAAAGTATATCGAGGAGTTAATACCTCTCTCTTGATTTGATTTACTCGAGCTAATAAAATCAGCGAGTCTTTAATCAAATACAAGGAATAACTTGGATGGTATCAAAGACCAATATCCAAGGATCAACCAATTTAAATCAACAACCAAAGGTTGGATATTCTAATTGATGATCTTTAACGCACAACCTCTATTATTTCAATTATAAAGATAAACAATATAATACGGAAATAGAAATAACACAGACACCAGAATTTTGTTAACAAGGAAACCGCAAATGCAGAAAAACCCCGGGACCTAGTCCAGATTGAACACACATTGTATTAAGCCGCTACAGACACTAGCCTACTCCAAGCTAACTTCGGACTGGACTGTAGTTGAACCCCAATCAGTCTCCCACCGATCCAAGGTGCAGTTGTACTCCCTACGCCTCTGATCCCAGCAGGATACTGCGCACTTGATTCCCTTAGATGGTCTCACCCACAACTAAGAGTTGCTATGATCTAAAATCGCAGGCTTTGACAATAAACAAATCTATCTCACACAGACAAGTCTATCAAAGGATCAATCTGTCTCCCACAGATAAATCCTAAAGGTTTTGTTCCGTCTTTTGATAATAATCAAGGTGAACAGGAACCAATTGATAATCCGGTCTTATATTCTCGAAGAACAACCTAGAGTTGTGGAATCAAGATGTTGTGGAATCACAAACGATGAGATGAAGATGTTTGTGATTACTTTTTATATCTTTCCTTTCAGAGATATCAATCTCAAGCCAATCAATCTGATTGTACTCTAGAAGATGCAAAATCAGATCACATAACTACGATAAAAGTAGTATCGGTCTGGCTTCACAATCCCAATGAAGTCTTTAAGTCGTTAACCTGGTTTTAGAAGAAGAAAACCAAATGTTACAGGAGAATCGACTTTAGTATGCAAACTAGTATCCAACGTAAGGTGTGGGGATTAGTTTTGCACAATACTAGATGTCTCCTTTATATAGTCTTTCAAATCAGGGTTTGCAATCAATGTTAGCTTAGTAACAGAGCATTCAATATTTACTGTTAGATGAAAACCTGATTTAGATTCAAGCTAATATTTCTCAACCGTTAGATTGAAAACTTAGCTTGTTACACACACATGACAATGGATGCTTCTAGGTTTGTTAACCGTACCCAAACGTATGCACTTGTTGGTTCAACAATATTTAACCAAATGGTTAGCCATATGAGCATTTCATATCAACCATGTTCTTCTTCACCATAACTAGTTCAAATGACTTCAAATGAACTAGTTAGAAAGTTGTTCAATTGCAAGGAAATCTTATGTACTACACAAGACACAATTGAGGCAAAGATGATTTGATTCACTTGAATCGGTTCATGAACTTTTATAGCCACGGTTTGCAAACTGCATTCCTTAGTCTTTTTAAGTTTAATTTCAGAAATCATCTTTAGAAATATAACCTTCTCAAGTTCGCAGACTAGGTTCGCGGACTTAAGCAACCGGGCAGAGTTTATAAACTCCAGCAGAAAATCTTGACAAAAGACTTTCCGCCGGTACGCGGACTGGGTTCGCGGACTGGTACTCACGCAACTAGTTTTTCAACTCCAGCAGAATTTCTCGGGATGAAAAGTTTGGCAGTTCGCGGACTGATTTCGCGGGCTTGGAAACAAGTCATTCTTCTGGTTTCTCTTGATCAACAAAGTTCGCAAACTTTGGTTCAAGGAATATGACTTATACATAAATGTGTATCCACAATAATGCTTATGTCCACCATTGGTTATGTAATCTAAAATCTTATTTCAATCATTGAAAGATTCTTAGAGGACGTTATATAGTTGTTACACCATTTCTCGTCAATGCAATTTTCAAAGTGATTGAAACATATCATGACTTTTGTCACTAGGTAAAGATAAACTTGATCGTAGTGAAAAGCTTACCAACACATATTTCGATATATAGATATGCGAGGTATACTCGGCTCGAAATACCAAATGTGTATAATCCAAGTCTATATATATATGGCATACGACTTCTTGTCTCAAAGAGTATGAGATAGGGTAGATAGACTTTTGAGTGATAGATAAGTTCAAGTCTTCACATACCTTTTTGTCTAGAAGTTCCACTGGTTCCTTGAGTAGTTCTTCTGCTTGTATGATTAATTGCCATGAATTCCTTGAGATCAACTGCACTTTCTATCCTAGTCCGAGACTTAGCTATAATAGACTAGAAATCAAGACTTATAGTTTTGATCACTAACATTGAAAAACATGCTTGAGATATCAACGCATGCGAGTTCGACCGAGCAATGCTCTAACACTTTGCACCATGATACTCGCAAATATTATGAAATTCACACATACTTATCGAAGAAGTTTCATGTGTTCTCAGTGACAGATAACTTAATTAACAAGATGTGCTGGTTATACAAATAAAGATCAAGTAATACTTATCCTTCAAATAATCCAGGTGCTTTAGCTCATGTTCAATATCCATTCCGGATGGTGATGAGGTAGTGATCGATAACCGAGCTTTTCGATGGACATTTGCTTCTGACGCTTATGTATGGCCAATTACAATGAGGTTTCGAGGCTACTCTGAGCTAAGTATCCATACTGATGACTTAATCTCTTCCAAGAAATTTGAATGGTTCTCCACGAGTTGAGGTGTTCGGGTCGGCTAATCATTGGCAAGTAATGTCTCTTTCTTCCATTGGCAGAACAACTAGGAACAAACTTCACCCATCATATCGTGATTTTAAATCCGTAATTATAAAGCTATTTGGATCGAGTTGTTTCTACGCTGTCTGATTGACAAGTGAAGAGGAGGGAGTGAGAGAGAGGAAAATAAGTGGCGGTGATGGTCTGGTGTAATTCAGTGATGTCAATGTGGTATGTAGCGCTGACCGTGGGGCTAAGCTACATCTCATCTTATTATAGAAGTTGTTGGCTATAAGAGATGAATGGGGCATGGAGTTCACAGGATCATCATCAACACTATATTTCTTAAGAGCAGGTCTTATGGTGGAGTCCATCCATCTTCCACGCCACCTCAGCATTTGGAATTGTGGATGGAAGCGCAAGTGTAATGGTGGAACAACAAGAACACTAATCTTAATGGAGCTAAAAAAACGCAATTAAGAATGGAGCTAAAAAAACACAATTAAGAATGGAGCTGAAAAAACGCAATTAAGAATGGATCTTTTTTCCAGCCGTTAGATTTCAACAACTCATTTTAAATCTACGGATAAAAAAAAACGCAATTCTTAATTGCGTTTAATGCTATTCTTATTGGCGTTCAGATGGATTCTACGAACCCTTCCACGAAATCGTGGAACCTTGCTTGGATTTTCTGTGGAAGACCCCAACTTGGAAGCCACTAGACTTGACATTACATGATTTTTCCACACTTGGAATAGTTTGGATTCCACCATAAGACTTTCTCTAACAACATCGGTCAGCTCCAACTGAATATATCAACTAACAGCATAAAGCCACTTTCTCCTTCAGATAGACTAAACATCCCTTGAGTCAATAATATAACAGCAACAACTCCAACTTTGCTACAGACCCCTCTTCGACAACATCAACATTCATCACCATCTTCAATAGCGATGAATAAATTCTTCTTCTCTTACAATCAATCTCGTCTGAACCAAGCCGCCTCCACATGATACGCGCCTAACAATTTTGCACTTCCTGCTGATTAAGAACAAAAGAGGGAAGAAGGGGTTAAATCAATCAAGAATAAAACCTAAACTTCGATTAGTTCGGTAAAATTGAAAGTAAATAAAAAATGATTTGATGGAGTAATGAAAATTAACATGCGTTGATTTCAAATCAGGGTCTAGTTTCATTTTCTTATTCTTAATCACTGTGAGGTATTTTCCGTACAAATTAGGCTTTAAGAAATTTTGTTAAAAACATTTTCGAAGAAATTTCTCATTAAGATAGTAAGATCATCAGAATGATTAGATGACTGTGTTAATATTATCCTCATTTAAGAATATATATTGTTTCCTAGTATATATGATCTTTACTTTATCATAATATTGTGCTTTATATATTCATGAGTTGTGTAACCAGAATTGATATGATAATCATAACAAGAATTATTATCTTCTTGATCCTATATTTGTGAAGATGGTATCTATGAGCTAGGGTTCTTGAATCATGGGTAGTGATTCAGAATCATCTGATACAAATAAACCAAAATAAAAAGAGTAGATGGAAAACAAATATTCTCTTATTATCGTTCAATCTGAAGGTGCGGAATTCAAGGCAGGGATTGTTCTTGATGAAACAAACTATGATTTGTGGTCACAAATCATGGAGATGCATATCGCTGAAAAAGAAAAAATCTCCTTTATTATGGGAAAGACAAAAAAAACTACTGAGGAAGATCCAAGATATGAGAAGTGGTACACAGATAATCAAAAGGTCAAGAGATGGTTGTTGATGTCTATGTCACCAGAAATCATGAAGAGATATATTCGGTTACCTACTGCTCGAGAGATTTGGGATGCATTATCTAAAGCCTTTTATGATGGAGATGATAAGATGCAGGTATTTACTCTAAATAGACGAGCATTTTCCGCAAAACAAAATGGCAGAGCACTCTCGATTTATTATGAGGAACTAACTGAAATATTTGGAGAGATGGATCATCGTGACAAGGTGGTTATGGAGAATCCAAATGATATTGAAGCCTGTCGAAAATCAATTCAACGCCTAAGGGTGCATATCTTCCTTGCTGAATTAGATGAAAGTTTTGAGCAGATCCGTGGTGAAATCTTGAGAAAGGATCATATTCCTGAATTGGAATCATGTTTTGCACTTGTTCGTCGTGAATCTGTTCGACGTACAACGATGAAAAAAGAATCGGAAGAAGTTGAACCTGCTGCTATGGAAACTCGAAACCGGTACAATCAAAAAGGGTTTTTTCAGAGATACTCAAAGAATGAGGTGGACAAGTCATCACTTAAGTGTACACACTGTAATCAATCTGGACATACAATTGACGCGTGTTTCGAGCCGGTTGGATATCCAGATTGGTGGGATCAACATCTTGAAAGGAAGAAGGATACAAAGAAAAATTCTGGTGCTCAAATGGCTTCAACAAAGAAAGGAAAGGATTCCATGGTAACATATGCATCAGTAGCAAGGGCAGGTAACGATGGTAAGGTTTTAAACGTTTCTTCACTTGTTTCGAATAATTCATGGATAGTTGATTCTGATGCCACAGACCATATGACATGTGATTCTAAACAAATCTCTTCCCTTAAACCAACCTTACAAAAAACAGTCTCTACTGCAAATGGCTCACAAGCTCCAATTACTGGTGAAGGGTCAATATCTCTCACTGAAACTTTAAACTTAGATTATGTCTTAGTAGTTCCTACATTAGACTGTAATATCCTATCATCTTCCCAAATAACTAATACTTTACATTGTGTAGTAATATTTTGGCCTGGCTGTTGTGTTTTTAAGGACATCAAAACGAAGAAAACGATTGGTTATGGTGTTAAGCGTGGGAAGCTATATTATCTGGATTTGGTGTCAAGTAGTTCGGATAAGCTGCGTCAAACCCTTCTTGATGATGGTTCTGAGGGTTAGAGACAAAAATCTCAATATTTTGTTATGGCATCGACGATTGGGACATGCGTCGTTTGGTTATTTAAAAAAATTATTTCCTTGTTTGTTTGCAAAAATTGATATTTTTAGCTTTCAATGTGAAGTATGTGAACTTGCAAAAATCCACCGTGCTTCTTTTCCATTATCATTCAATAAGAGTCCAGTTCCTTTTATGATCATACATTCTGATGTTTGGGGGCCATCTAAAACTAATCTCTGGGTGGTTCAAGATAGTTTGTTACTTTTATTGATAATTGCACTAGGATGACGTGGGTGTGTCTTATGGAAAACAAAAGTAAAGTTACTGCCTTGTTTCAACAGTTTCATAAGATGATTAACACTCAGTACAACAAGCAGATTCAAGTACTTCGTAGTGATAATGGTGGTGAATATATGGATTCTGATCTTCAACATTATTTTGAGGGACACGGAATTATTCATCAAATTACTTGCTTTAATACGCCTCAGCAGAATGGAGTAGCAGAGAGAAAGAATCTTCATATACTGGAAGTGGTTTGTGCTTCATTGATAGAAGCACATATGCCATTGCTGTATTGGGGAGAGTGATAGACGCATTTATGTGTCTAATATAGCCCAATTGTATATATTGTTAGTACCCATTTTTGTACTTATTATGGTATTTTATTTATTTGTAGGTGTTTTTGGAAAAATAAGGTTTTGCGGCGAAAGTGACTGAAAATGTGGCATTTGGACCTCTGTAAACAGTGAACCGGAAGTACCCCGAAAGTATGCCGGAAGCGCCCTAGAAATGCACCGGAAACGCCCCAAAAATGTGCTTGAGGAACCCAGAAAAATTACTATTTCCACCCAATTTCTATTCGCACCCCAGCTCTGGCTAAGGGGCACCCTTCTTCTCAAATTCAAAAATAAATTTTGGCGGGAAATTTTCTTTATACACTGGTAGATTTTCCAATCGATTTTTGAAGGTGTTATAAGGAGATTAAATCGCTGAAACTTAATGGGTATATGTGATATGGATATAAGAAGATATTTTGGTGGTTGGGATCGATCAAACTTGGCCAGATAATCGATTCTCGATTAAAGCAGGAAAGAAGAGATATCGGTTAAACTTGGAAAGAAAATTACGTAAAGATGCTGCATGGGTTGTGGAAGTTAAGTGCAGATATTCTCCTAGGTTGCATATCAACAGATTGTGGAAATTATCAAGACAATTAACGCATGCAGAGAAAGAAAATAAGAAATTATTCCCAAGAATAATTTTCCTTTACTGTGAAGATTTTGAGGAATTAATGGCGAGATTTGATGCGCCTGGAATGTATAAATAGGAGATACATGAATCCTAGAAGGGTTGTCGATAGTTAGGGATCGAGAGGAGAGTTCAGGAGGCGTGAATCAAGATATTTCAGAACTCTGTTGCTGCTGCTCCTGCTGCTCGTGAAGAACAGGGAAACGGCGACGGTTTATTCATCCGTCGTAACAGTTTCTTCAACTGGTTGTAACAGTTTCTTCAACTGGATTGCAACTTTTATCTTCATTGTAACAGTTTCTTCATCCTCGTTTGCAACTTTTATCTTCAGATTTGTAACGAATATCTTCAGCATAACAGTTGAGACTTGAAACAGTCGGTCTGTAACGCATATGCGTTGTTGCAGATTTCCTGTTTCATTGTTTTATCTTCTTGTAAATACCAATTGAGCTTAATAAAATATTTTGAGAGGTATTTCACCATGATGAGATAAACCCAACATTGGGACAACGGAGGAGGCGATTTTCGTCATTATGGTAAATTTAATTTATTCTTTTTATGACTTTTGCATTGATTTAAAATTGAAAAATGATTTTTGTTAATTAGTTATCATTTTATTTGATGCGGCATGCTTGCTTAAATGTTTGATGTCCCATGCTTACGATTTATAACTAATATTCTGAGAATCTATATTGGCAAAATAAGAGTCCGTACATTTTATGTTTTGAGCGATAATTGTTAAGGATAAATAAAATGTACCATATGCATGAGAATTGGCCAAGTCCTTAGTCCCAGTAACTCTCTACCAATTTGTCAATATTTGTATATATATTTATTTTCTAAAAATATTATCCTTCGCAAGTCCGAGAGTTTGAACCTCATTACTACAACCCCAGAAAAAACATAAAACAGAGAGGCACTTACTTCTGCAGCATATCTTATAAATCGAGTGCCATCTAGTACCATTGTGTTTCAAACACCCCATCAAGCTCTTGCTGAAGCAGTTGTGGCTCCAACTGTTCTGAATATGCCGCCTCATGTGTTTGGTTGTGTAGCTTATGTCCATCTACACAAGAACCAACGTGATAAGTTGGCTCCTAGAGATTTGAAGTGTGTATCTGTGGGATGGGCAGCAACAAAAAAGGGATATCGTTGCTATCATCCTCCAACCAAAAGAATGTTTGTTACTTTGGATGTTGTATTTCATGAAGATTCGATGTATTTTTCATGTGAGTCTGAACTTCAGGGGGAGTACCATAAGGAAATTCAGACTCTTAACTATGATGAAGATATATCGGAAATTGATGTATTTGTTATTGTCAACTCTGATGATATGGTCAGTGAATCTGTTAATGAAGGTTCTTCAAGAGAAGAAACAGGAAGTACAGTATTGGATCGTGACATAGAGATTCAAGATGAGGTTATGATAGAAGAGATTCCAGAGTCTACGTTACCTCAAGAAGATGAAACACCAAACCAATCGTCTGCTACCGATGTTCTTGAAGAATCAAGGAAACAACTTCCACAACGTGTAAACAGAGGTATTCTTAAACCCAGATATGAACCTGAAATCACTAGTAAGGTTAAGTACCCTATGAGTCATTATGTCTCTCACCACCGTCTGTCTAAAGCTAATAAGGAATTCGTGAATCAACTATCTACTGTTTTTATTCCTAACAATATGCAGGAAGCATTAGCTGATCCAAAATGAAGAGCAGCTAAAGAAGAAGAAATGAGGTCCCTTTTTCAGAATGGTACATGAGATTATGTTGATTGTCCAGAAGGAAGAAAGATTATGGGTGTCGTTGGATTTTTCACTATTAAATACAAGGAAAATGGTGAGATTGAACGTTATAAAGAAATATTAGTTGCTAAAGGGTACAGCCAAACTTATGGCATCGACTACGCAGAAAGCAAAAATCAACACAGTACGAGTCTTGTTATCTCTTGCTGCAAACTTGGATTGTCCTTTGCAGCAGTTTGATGTAAAGAACGCCTTCTTGCATGGTGAATTAACTGAAGAAGTTTACATGGATCTCCGACCTGGTATTTCAGTTCCAGGATCTCATTGTAAGAAGGTAATGTATTCTAAACAAGTCATTGTATGGACTAAAACAATCTCCAAGGGCCTGGTTTGGCAGATTCGCCAAATCTATGAGGAACTTTGTATATCGTCAGAGTAATTCTGATCATACTTTGTTCATAAAGAAAAGGAAGGATAAAATTACTGCTCTTATCATATATTTAGATGATATGGTGGTGACTGGTAATGATCCTGAGGATAGGAAATCTTTGCAAAGATACTTATCAAAGGAATTTCAAATGAAAGATGTTGGATCGTTGAAATACTTCCTTGGGATTGAAGTTTCTCGATCTGGTGAAGGAATTTTCTTGTCACAAAGGAAATATGTTCTTGATCTGCTAAAAGAAGTAGGCATGTCAGCATGTCAGCCAGTTCATACACCTCTCGAAGAAAAGGTAAATCTGTGTATTGAACCTGATCAAGTTCCTGCTGATAAAAGGAGATATCAAAGACTTGTGGGGAGATTGATGTATTTATCTCACACAAGGACAGATCTTGCTTATGCACTCAGTGTTGTTAGTCAATTCATGCACAATCTGGGTGAACAACACATGAATGCAGTTTTACGTATTTTGAGGTATTTGAAGTCTGCTTCTGGAAAAGGAATTTTATTCTCTAAAAATGAAGATTGTAGAAAGGTTGTGGCATACACATATTCTGACTATGCAGGAGAAATAGATGGCAGACGTTCTACTGCGGGATACTTTACCTTTGTGGGAGGTAACTTAGTTACTTGGAGAAGTAAGAAATAAAAATATTGTTACACGATCAAGTGCAGTGGCTTAATTCAGAGGTATGGCAGATGGCATTTATGAAACTTTGTGGTTGAAGTTTCTCCTTAAGGATTTGGGGGTTCCTCTCAAGGATCGTATTACTCTGTATTATGATAACAAAGCTGCACGTGATATTGCTCATAATCCCGTTCAGCATGATCGTACTAAACATGTGGAAGTTGATAGGTTCTTCATCAAAGAGAAACTGGACAACAACATTATTGAGTTGTCATTGGTTCGGTCTGAAGAACAACTTGCAGATATTCTCACACATGGAGTGTCAAGCAAGAAGTACTTGAGTTTTCTGGATAAGTTGGGCATGTGTGATATCTATGCACCAACTTGAAGGGTAGTGTTAATATTATCCCCAATTAAGAATATATATTTTTTCCTAGTATATAGGATCTTTACTTTATCATAATATTGTGCTCTATATATTCATGAGTTGTGTAACCAGAATTGATATAATAATCATAATAAAAATTATTATCTTCTTGATCCTATATTTGTGAAGAGATTGTAAATAGAACTTGTAAATTTTGAACCAAGACAACTAACTCGAATGGAATTATTCGATATCTAGGTTTCTAGACAAATTTTGGGGAACAGATCTAAGAAATACGTCAAAAATGTAATAATTAGAACCGAATTGAAGGAATAATTTGTAAGAGGTGAAGCTTATCTTTCCCATCGTTTGTGATGATAAATCCCTAATGTAATCGACGAGGGTGATTTCCACTTGTATCGTAAGTTCTTGAGAATAAGTACATTTGAGTCCAAGGAGAAGAAGCGCCAGTGGGTTCTAGTATAGTTGGAGAGGAAAAGAGAAGCGATGTTGATGCAGTTGAGCGGTGTTGAAATGGTGAAGCGGCGATGGAAGCATCTTATCACAGCAGTTGGTTTTAAGAGAGATAGTAGAAGGTCTCTGCGCAGTAGAGTAGCGGACGATAGAAAGCAGGCGAGAGGTGAAATGTTGTGAGAACTGGGGCGGACGGGTCTTGCTGGGCGAGAGACTAAACCTCTCCCACCGTGGTCGCAATGTTGATGGGGTAAAACGTGGATAGGAGAAGCAAGTCTAAGCCACAACAATCCCATCCCCTTAGAGGTGAATAGAGAGAATGAGAAGGAGAGAGAAAGAGAAAGAGATGAATTAAGTGTGTCCTGCTAAGTCTCATTTCTTTCCCTTTTATAATAATCCTTCCTCTTTTCCTTATGAATAAACACTCATGAGGCTAATATATTACAAAACTACCACTTTCATCTTTTCCAAGTTATCAAGGAATTAGGAAAAAGGCCCATTTTATTAGGGATGAGACCCAATTATTTCAAGATTCTCCTTCGTGGGCTAGGTTCATCCATTATCCTATGGGTTGGACCTAGTCCCCCAAATTCCTTCTTCTTAAGAGGAACCTTTAGTAGGCTAAGGGGCTACCCCTTTTTAGAGTTAATTATTTTCATGTATCAACACAGACCAGCTTCAAAGGAAACTGAACTGTCAGTCCCCCAAGACTGGCAGTTGAACGAGAATAAATGCATTTCTGTTTCTACTCAGGGGCAGACTCCACAGCGTATAATGGCACCAGACAGTTGACTAAGGGCTGCATCTTCTTCTTCATCATTTATACGACAGTTAGGCTCATTACCTTTCTCCGGCAACTGCAACTGCCATATACATAGCGTTCAAGCAAAACAAGGGTTCCTGAAATCAGGATTGATCATGGTTGTTGGCGGAGATTCAGGTCATGATTGAATTGGATTTTAACACAGCAGTGGTGCTGTTGCCATTGATCAATGGAAAATGCTGCTATGTATCTTGGTCATAGATGGTGGAACTGCACAGTTGTTGGAGAACGAGTAAATGGTAGTAGTGATGGTGATTATCGGAGATGAGGAATTAGATCAATGGATACTTCCATTATCAAGGAGTTAGATGCATGAGTCTGTAATGGAGCTCAACGACTATACTTTTGGGAACCAAATTTTTCCACAAATTTAATTCCAACTATCCCAGCCGAGCTGACCCGCCAACCCGCAGAGACAACTAATCCAGGACCACATGATGGACGATCACGAACATAAGAATCAAATGGCGGTTCCGACTTAGAAAAAAATAATTAACACAATATCTTTTAATTAATAGAAATTTCAAAGTTACAATAAAATTTAAGATCGAATAATATAAAAACATGATTTACTTATTATATTAAAATTATTGTTATGTTTAAACCTCTCATTAATTTCGTTTAATATATCAAGAATTATTATATGACACCTATATAAGAAGTTTATACTATATAAAAAATTATCATTGCTTAGTACTTCGTGACGAATAGTTGTTGCTCAAATTATTTCTATCCGACGACCTCATCATATAACGATGGGCACGATTTTATTTCTTCCTGAATTAATCTTTTTTTCTTTGTGATCGGAAATAAAAATATAAAAACATGGTTTAATCTTATTATTGTCATGTTCAAACCTCTTAATATTTTCGTTTAATAAATCTAGAATTATTATATGACACCCATAATAAAGAAGCCATATTTGAGAGATACCTCTACAAATCCGGGCCAGATTGGGGTATATCCAGATTAGTTGGGGTACGCCCATTTTGTTCCCAACCATAATAATGGGTTAAGGGGTGTCCACTATGTATAAAGTTACTTAATTACCCTTTCCAAATAATGACCAAAACGACTCCCCTTTTGATTTTAGATTCAAACCTTATTCTTTTCCTTCTCCTTCATCATCAATCTAATGGTGAATTCCTTTCTCCTTCCATATATTTCATCGCAAAAAAATTCGTAGATTTTAGAAAAAAAATAAATAGTGTTGATTAATTCTTTCAAACTCTATCTAATACTTTGTTTTGTTGTTGTTGTAACTGAAATTGTTGAATTGCAGTTACACGGTCGTCATGGTATCTCTTCGTCGAGCATGACGACTTTTTATATTTATTTTTAATCGTCAAGATTGTAGGATGAATAGAGTGACCACTTTTCAAAGAGTTTTGTTTCTGAAAGTAACATTTTATAGGGTCTTCATGGTCTTCATCTCTAAACCTTGACGACTAATAACTCCTAGGAAACAAGTTTTCCTCTATCCAATTTTGTTGTTAGTCATCATAGTTTTGTAGAAATAGGATGACGACTAATAGACAGTCGTCAGTGTGTTGCATTTCGACCATGACGACTACTGTGTAGCCGGAAGGTTCAAAAATAACTAACATACCGCCTAATCAAGCATTTACAACACCTTTCTTTAATGTCAAAAATCATATAGTCGACATTATGATTTATTATCAGCATGCCAGTTACTAGTGGTTGTTATATTCCAGTATTATCGACCTTGCCAACTTTTCATACTTTCAGTTTTAAAAGTCTGAATTTCTTCTGTAATTTTGAGCATGAAATTACTGAGCGCCTTTGCTATCCCCTTTTTAGAAGTGTTTGGGTAACGTGGTTTCATTTCCGTTACAAAAAAATTCTTAAAACAATTTTTATCAAAAAATTTCCCACATGATTCATGAGTTCATTATAAATAAAACATAATTTCAGAATTTTAATCAACTAACTCAATTTATTAATGTTAATAAAGCAAGGATAGATTAGCCATTTTTGAAAATATATGGCTAAGCCTAAGGGGTTTTGGGTTTTACTTCCCAATGACCTTATTTTGTCTTACTAGTATACCCCAATTAATCTGGGTGTACCCCAATCTGGCCAGGCTACAAAGTAATTTGAAGACTCCTTGTCCAAATAATTTGGTAATGGATAAATTATCCTTGATTAATTATTGTTAGTTAGATTAGTTGTAAGTTATATTAATTAGTTAACATGTTGAGTAATTTTGATTTTTTATTTTTAATTGTTAGGTAATAGAAATAACCGTGCCGTAACGGCACGACAAAAGACAAAATAATTTTTAGTTAAAATAATTTTAATAATCACCACTATGAGGCTTAATTCTACCCATGAGAACTTGTAAATATGGAAATCTTAATCCCAATAATTATAAATTCGGTTACGCCTAAATAATAGTTTAATAGTTCCCCGTGATATTCTTTAAACTTAAAATAATATTTTTTGATAAAAATTCCTCGTTAATCAATTTATTTTGTCCTTAAATAATAAAATTATTTCCGATCCCCAAAGATTGGTAGTCTGTGATACTGATTTGTGTTGTATTCGGATTATTATGCTGAATATTCATCTGATGAGCAGTAAATGTAATTACATCCTCCCATAAATTCTTCCTCGATCGCAGAGACTATAGTCCTTGTTCGTGGGAGGATAATTAGGGGAGTAGATAGAAGAGGAAAATTAAGTGAAAGACTTAGAGTTATCCTAATTTCGGTCATAAATAGAGGAGGATATTTATTTCTGGTCTAATTAAAAGACGAAAAAGGTGAGATGTACACCTTAATTACCTTGTGCAAGTCATGAATTTTAGCCCCAATTATGATGGCCCTTCTTGTAACGTTGTTGTTCTAGAAACAGACCACCAGGAGGACACAAAATCTAAACCAACGGTGAACTTGGTAAGCTTGGTAATTGTATCTTAGCAGAGAGATACCCGATCAAGATTTTCTTCTTTTTGTAATGTTTCCTTTTTTGAGTTTATCTTCTTTTTGTTTGTGTAGTTGATCAAAAATAAAAAGAAAATAAATAAATACCCAATCAAGATTTTTTGGTCTTCTTTTTGTTTCAATTTCTCCTGATTTTTTTTGTGTTGAAAATTTTGATTAAACTGTTCACGACATTAAGATCAGATGAATAAATAGTCATGATCTTAATCAAGAATGCTCAAATGTTCCCAAGAATGCTAGATTTGTTATTTATGAAAACATGGATCATTTTTTGATTGGTTAAATGTCTCATTCGAAAATAAATCCGTTATGGATGCTAGAAAATTATTCTAAAGTTCTTTCTTCTTTGGGTTTCACATATTGTAACTCTAATGTCATTTGTGTTTTGCAGGTTGATGAGGGTTGGCTAAAATCAGGCCTATAACGAAAGAGTAAATATTCGGTGAGTCATTTTTGGATATGTATTTGTTTTCGATTCTTCCCTTTTATACAATGGGTATAATGAAAATTATTCTTTGTATTTTTTTTTTTGACTTTTCCCTTTATACAATGAGTATAATGAAAATTATTCTTTGCATTATTAAAAAGAACATGTTATTTGTGTTTTGCATATTGGTGAAGGCTGGCTAATTTTATTTTCTAAAGATATGGTTCAAACAATTTTCTGTATTTTTTCTATGGAAGTAACATGGTTGTAACATTTAATTTTTCAATTTATTTTTCTAATGGGACATTTATTTTTTAAATTGATGAGGAACTAATTAAGAGGGTGATAAATATGTCCATAATGGAAGGAGGTTACAAACACCACGGCCGCTAGATTTCTTTGGCTAGGATGAGATAAGGATGGTCAGATCACCTATTTGTCTCTCAAAATGTTATCTGTCTGTCGAAGCTCAAAAATATCTTCTGTTTTTTATTATAGATAATAGAAAAATAGAAGAAGAATAAGAAGGATTTTGAAAGATTTATGAAAAATGGTAGAATTTAGTGATGGTCAAGTGAACAACATGTTATACGTATTTTTTGGGATTTGATTCGCAAGGAACATGAAAAAACAGACTTGCAGTTTGCATATAGATAAATGATGACAACAATAACGACTCTAGAAAATCGATATTGTATCCATAATTTATCAATGCTGAAGACAATGCCGATTGTTGGTTGCGCAGTCTATAAGGAGGAGTAAATATTCACCAACTATGCCGATTATCTCTTGATATTAGACATAAACTTTGGGTGAGTGCCGCCACAGAGGCGTAATAAGTTCTATGTCAATTATCACTGGATATTTTTTCGAGCGTGCCTACTATAAACAACGAATAGTTTTCAGACCTGAGAATTGACACCACCATCGGGATTGCACTCATAAAGCATACAATACTAACTCTCGCTGTCAGCATTGAATTCATCATGCATACAACGCCAACTGTTATCTTTCAACGCCATCTCCACTTAACTAAGACTCAATATTATGAAAACCGGCCTGGATGCCGAACCAGTAAAATTACTGGGTCAAGGATCATATGGTCCAATCAGTGAGTCAACCCGGGTTAGCTGGGTCATATATAATGTAAATGTAAATGACCTAAATATCACAAGTAGAAATACTTGAAAACTCACAGGTATTACCCTAATTAACCCATGTTCATTTCAGTCGCCCATATGTTTTCCTCTCTTCCTCCTCAATTACATAACAACATACAATGGATTTTTTATCATGATTTTCTTTGCTTTATCTCCACTAATGATCACAGCAGTCGCATTATCATAAATCATCCAACCAATAATTCTTTTGAGTTTAAATTTGTTCTTTGATCATCATATAAGAACATCACAACAACGTCAAAATCATAAGCATAACATTACGAAATCATCAACGTACTAATGACGTAGATTTGTTCTTATTTATTATATTTTGATAGATTTTGTAATTATTTTCTTGTCAAGTTTGTTTTTATTTTATTTTTTTTGAAAAGGAGAATTGTGAAGTTCATCTAATATATAATTGTTACAGTTTGCATCAAAGAAAGGGAGAAGCATTTTGTTAATTTTCCAACAAACAAGATCAAGCAATCAATCTTCTTTCACTTTTTTTCTTTGCTGATTCGACCCGTTAAAATCGTGTTAGCTTCGCTGGATCACGAGTCAACCCGGCTGGGTCACATGGTTCACACAAAAGAGAACGATTTTTGTAATATTACTGGGTTAGTAGTGGACCAGCCTATAAAGTTGACTGGGTCACCGGTTTATTGGGCTGACCGGCCGGTCCGGGCCGGTTTTCTAAACATTGCTATGAGTATCCCCTAATTTTCATTTAAGATTCTTAGATTCCTTAGATTCTACTTTATTTTCGAAAATGCTAGTTCATTTGTATAATAAAACGAAAGAAGAAAAATTTGAATTCAAAGCTATATCATGGAAGAAATCTTTGTGGCTCGACCCCGAAACATTGATGTTATTTTAGGGTTGCAACTAATTAATAATGGAACAAAAAACAAGCGCAAAGTAATTTCCGCGAATAACATGAATTTATTGTTGTCGTTAGTTGTTTTATCAATTTGTGTGAGAATCCTAATTTTCAATCGCGGGAGACACTTAAATTTTTTAATTCGATCAAGATTCACGAATGCATATAATGTTGCACAACTTGCAGTATCTCACTTCACTGGTTTTCCAGATGAAAATATTAATCTCTGTATTCATAGTCAGGTTTGGGTCCTTTGGTTTCGTAATTTATTCACCTCAACTAAATTCTGTAAACATGTGAAAATTTTAATTTTCTCGACAAAACACGTGTTGAAAAAATTAGTTATCACAACTTGGCCATGTGATAATTAATTTTTTTACAATGGAGGATAATTGATGCTATCACGATCATAGGATAATTGAATCTATCATAAACTCTAGAACAGAAGAAAGAAAAAAAAAAAAAAAGGAAATCATTAAAATCTTTTAGAAAAAAGAGGAAATAAGAGATTGGGTTGGTGGAAACTTAATCAGTGGAGCCGTGAAATATTTCTCGCGATTGGGAAGAAGAGAATCGGGAGAAAGACAATCGTAAGATAATATTCTCGTAACCGTCAGGGAATTTTGGCAACAAATATATGGACCGGTTAAATTGGAAAAAATGGTTTTGAATTAATTTGTTGCCAAAATAATAGGCAACAACGATATTCATGGCATGTGAAAATGTAAGGAAAAAAACGTTCATGTTTTAGATAAAGGCTAGTTTAGTCATGCTAAAAATTTAATAACATAAACTTAATTTAAAATTACTAATCTTAACTGTGGATCTTATATTTTGGACTAGACATATATGTTATTTTATTGACGAGTTTGTAGAAGAGAGAGAGTTCAAAATTGGGTTCCTCCAAAATTTCCACTTTTTATAACTAAAACTTCCCATTATGATGGGGTGTATCCCAATCGTGGTTTCGTATAAAACATTAATTTATCTTATAGAAAAAACTATTATTGTTTAGTACTTCGTGATGAATTAATATCGCTCGAATTATTTCTATAAGAATGACCTCATCACATAATGCAAGGCACGATTTTATTTCTTCATGAATTAGTTCCATATTTCTTGAACTATTCCCATGTGATGACCTCCTCATATAATGCTAGGCACGATTTTATTTTTTTCCTATCTCCCTGATTTGTTTATAGAATATGATGCTAGGCATGATTTTATTTCTACCTATCTCCATGTTTTTTTATAAAAATCAGACCTTACAAGCATCCTTGATTCCGTAAATGTAAATCATATTGAAAGAACAACTACATCACCAGGAAAAAGAGATCAAATAAAGAAAAAAGTATTTGCTCTGGGTATGACGCGAGTGGGCTCATCTTTTGCTTTTGACACGTCAATTTTCTAAGGTTGACCCCTATGGACTAGATTGAGTCGCTAGATTGACCAAAAAGTGTTGCAAATCAAAAATTAAGTGTGGAAAAAAAGTTAACACATGTACCTGCTACTTCTCTCTCCTAGCATTTGCTCGCAGTTCAACTAGCAGCTAGTTTCAAAAGCTGAACCGTTCAACGCTCAAAAAGTAACCAAAACGCTGAACCATTCAGCGCTGGGAGAAAATTTTCTGATCTAACGGCTGATATTTAAAGCCCTGAACCGTTCAGCGCTATATGGTGGTCCCTCTGACGTGGTCTTCTAATCTAGTTGCTAGATTAGCCATCCCATAGGACTTAGGAGGTTGCCCTAACTGACGTGGATGGCCAATCCAGATGTTAGATTAGAAGACCATAGAGGTTAGCCTAACACCCAGAATTGAAATATGTGGCACATTCACGCCATATATATATATGTATATAGATGGAGCTAAAAAATTACACAACCAAACCCTTCATGATGTTTCCAAGAAAGAAAAAACTGTAGGTTTAACTTTGAGAACAATGTCTTCCTCATTCGGACTTTTGCATTCAAAATCTTATAACGCGTTTGGATAAATCTGCTTCTGACTTCTGCTTTTCCTGAAGCAAAAGTCAAAAACAAAGCTATGTTGCTTAATAAAAAGTTAACATTTTTACTTCTATGAGTCGTTTTAAATTTATAAATCCAAACTGACTTTTTTTTTTTGATTTCTAGAAATCAAAAAATAACTTTTAAGTGTGTATCCAAACGCGCTATTAGTTTTTAACGTTAAAAATTCCAGTTCTAACCATCCTTATTATTATTATCACCAATAGTGTCCACGTCTAAGTAATGGACTTTAGGTTAAATTATCAACTAGAAGGTTAAATATTTTTTATGGTTTGGTTTAAAGAATGGCCTTTGGGTATAATTAGCACTTAATACATTAAATCTCTTACTTTATTTTCTTCCACGTTAAATGATGTATTTTTAAGTGGTAAATAAAGTTCGTTCAACTCGGACTTGTGTAGACTCAATTTCAGACTTAATAATAGAAAACAATAAAAATAAAGAAAATATATACACAAGGTTTGTCACAATGTCGAGAGATTACTGAGACTCAGGATTCCGCCAAACCTCATACCATGTGGTTCAAAAATCAATTCTTAGACATTTATAGCTCCTGTTTATTGACTCTAATTCTTTGCCAGGGTAGATTTTAAAAAGATTAACTGTAAATCACTAGAATGATGCATCAAAAGCACTTGGACCAAGCATACATCATCATACGACTTCACAACTAATTAAGAAAAATCATAAAACGATTAAATTAATGCAAAAAGTCATAAAAATAATTAAATATAATTACCACACGTATGAAATATGGCTTCCTCCGTCATCCCAGTGTTGGGGTTTAGCTCATGATTTCGTACAAACTCTCAAAAGATAGAAACATGGCTCAAAGAGTGTTTAAAGATGGAAGTACAAGGAAAATCACCAAAACAGATCAATTTCAACGTTTACATGCGTGGCAGATCGACTGTTACTAACGATACAAAAGATATAAGACTGCTGGGAATGATACTATGTGTATCGTGGATAAACCACACTTTTCTGCGACTGACTTGGGTCGTCCAATGTTCTTCAGCGTCGTCTTCTTCCTCCTGCTGCTGCAACTTTCTCTGCAGCGTGATTTCTTCGTACCAGAGCCTCCTCTAAACTACTTAAAGGCCCCAAACTCCTCTCCTCTTGTTTAGGTCTTCTATCCTCCTATTTATACACAACAACTACAATGTCCCGAGAAAATCTTTCTCCTCCAC
Source organism: Papaver somniferum (assembly GCF_003573695.1). Lineage (NCBI taxonomy): Eukaryota > Viridiplantae > Streptophyta > Magnoliopsida > Ranunculales > Papaveraceae > Papaver > Papaver somniferum. The sequence continues at coordinate 20,180,902 of NW_020618825.1, read as the reverse complement.
CGCAAGTTCCGGGATTTCTTCCCTTTTTATTCTTTTCTTTTATGCGTCAACTGAGTTGGCATCGACTCTTTTAATGATAGAATTAAATCTCCAAGGGAAGATATTCTCCAAATCCACCAGATAACTTCCTAAGATACGCCGAATAACCCGCGATATTCTCCACCTCTGTTTTCTTCCAAGTGACGTTTCTTCCTTTCTTTTTTCGAATCCGAGACAAGTACCTATGCTGTTTTAACCTAACAGGATATTCCCAATCGAACTGCGACAAAAACTCCATCTAAATCTCTCGAAATTCTCCAACAAAATCTTCCCAAAAATAACTCGAACAACCCGAGTAACTTTACTTCCCTGTTCTGCTTCCAACCGATATCTATCCAAATTTAGTCGAAGTAATGGCTTATAATGGACCTGTTTAGCATTAACAGGCCTAAATAAATCCAACTCGGTGATTGAATCTCTCTACAACAGCTCCAAAACTCAAGTCCAAATCTGTCAGTGTCTCCACTTGATTTCCCGCCAAAATTTAGATTTCAAACAAAGAGGATGAGTGCCCCTTAACCAACTGTCGGGTGTCTTTAACACTTGGGGTGTTCTGGTTGTAAATAACAAGTGGGTGCCCCTTAGTAATTGAGTGCCCCTTATCCAAATAAGGGGTGCCTTTAGTGATTTTCTCCCACCAGCTCAAATACCACTTTTCGAGCCAATTTTCCCGCAAAAGCTTATTTCTCCAAAAACACCTACAAAGACACAAAAAGCCATAATAAATACAAAATCAAGAACTAACAATATATACAATTGAGATTATATCAGACACAAAAATGTGTCTATCATTAAATTGTCGCATGGAATTAATTATGTATTTGCTTTTTTTTTTTTTTGATCATCAAACTACAAGTATTTCATTCCACAAGAAACGTTTACATGATGGTTTTAAAGAGAAGCAAGCACATCATAACATGAAACAAATACAAAGAAAGATACAAAACGTAAATAAATCGCGAAGAGAAAGAGCGACCTACCACGATAGCATCTAAATCTGTTTGACGAGTGGATTTAAGAAGTGGGAATGTTATAAACACCCTACATTTTTGTTGACATTGCACAAATACCCTCGAGGGGTAAAATATATTTTTTTTTGAGTCAACTTAAGAAAGTTGCTTTTCTTTTAGGAAACAACTTGTATAAAGTCGCGTCCACTTCTGAAAGCAATTGTGCTAGTTGCTTCAACTTTTCAGAAGGCAAGAGTATTTTTAAAAATTGAAAAAGATATACTTTAAGGAACGAATTTTGAGGGGTATTTAAATAATGTTCCAGTTAAGAACATTGTGGTTTTTTCATTTGTGTGAAGAGTGCAGGTTAGAAATATTCAACCCACAGACATGTATTTGTTGTGGTGTACATTTTTGGTAACTTGGTAGATTTTGAGCTACAATATGTACCTACATGGAGATTATATGGCCATTGGGTCATTAACCAAATTTTGTATTGCAAAAAAAATATATTAGGTGGTGATGGTAGATTTTTGTTATGTTACAGTGTAGATTTTGTGTCTGAGAGCATCTCCAAGAGAAGATGGAAGATTTATTTTTTAGTGAGACATGGGATTTTAGACTTTCATTTTAACTAAATCCATCTCCAACACTAGGTTCTATAAAACAGGAGAGATGAAATAATAATTTTGAAGGTTTCGAAGAAAGTCTTATCTTGACCCCCGGAATAACCTTCATGTCATATTTTTTATTTTTAATAATTAATTAAAAAACAATTAAACGTTTAAGATATCATCACACAAAGTTTTCTAAGGGTCAAACCTCCATACTGTTGGAGATGGTTTACTAGTCATGGGGCCATATATTTACTATATGTACAAATTCTTTTAAATAAGAGTCTCAAAAAAAATCTCACCTAGGATTTTTAACACCTGCTGTTGGAAATGCTCTCAGGGGGTTATTTTGCTGCTTGCAGCGTAATTAGAATCACAACGCAAAATTTTGAGTCACCTAGCTGATAGACACATTTTTATGTCCGATTTGTCTCGATTCTATATATTGTTAGGGCTCATTTTTTGTACTTATTATGGTGTTTTATTTATTTGTATGTATTTTTGGCCAATAAACATTTTTGGAAAAAATTGGCTCGAAAAGTTGTCGGAAAACACCCGGAGGACACTTGCTATTCGGACCCCCGGTTTGGATAAGGGTGATAGACACATTTTTGTGTTTAATTTGATCTCAATACTATGTATTGTTGGCACTCGAGTTTGTACTAATTTTGGTGTTTTATGTGTTTGTAGGCACCTTTGGAAAATAAACATTTTTTGGAAAATTGGCTCGAAAAGTTGGTGAAAGCCCCGGAAGACACGTGTTATTCGGACTCTCACCGTTGGATAAGGGGCACCTCAATTACTAAGGGGCACCCCAGGTCACCCCAAAGGCAGCTGCTAGTCGCACCCCAGTTCTGGTTAGGGGGGAGGACATCTTCTTCCCAAATTCAAAAACCAAAAATTGGCGGGAAAAAATACTATCAACTAGCAGATGTTTTGTTGGAATTTTTGAACGTGTTCTAGGGCGATTCAATGGTTGATTTTTGGTAGGAAGTTGTGATATGTCCTAGCAAACACGTTTTGGGCTTTTGGTTCGATCAAATTTGGCCAGAATTAGCTGGATAATTCACGGAATGCAAAACAGGGAAACACGGGTTGAACACGGGATTGGAGAAGATTTGAGCGTGTTCTGCTCATGCATGAGGGCTCTAGCAACATTGTGGGTCGTGTGTAAACATTTCTAGAGTGACCAGGATGGAAATCTACACGTGAGAAGCTAAATCAGGGAAGAAAATATTCCCAGAATATTTTTTCATCAAACCGAGTTAAGAGAGAATTATCTCGAGTTATAGCAAGACTTCTTGATCCTGTGGAGTATATATAGAGTGCCGGGGACTCATAGAAGAAGTGTCGAGAGTCTGGGGGGTTGAGGAGAGCCAGAGAAGAAGAAATTCGAGTTTTCCCAAATTCGGTTTCTGCTGCTGCTGCTGCTGATGAACATGAAGAACACGAAGAACGGACCTGAAACAACAGTCTTTTTTTCTACAGTAATAACGACTCACAGCTGTGGGTCGTACATCAGGCAGACTTATTTGCTACAGCGTTTGCGACACAGCTGCAGCAGTCTTATTTTGTCACTGAGGGTCGTAGTTCTCTGGTTTGTAACAAATATAATTGTTACAAACCCGGTTTTATTGTATTTCTCATATTCTCATCATTTGTAAACCATTTTTGAGCATCAATGAAATTCTTTGAGAGGTTTTCCAACATGATGAGCGGCTAATTCTCTCGTAACCAAGGCAATGGATGAAGCTATTCACACATGAACAATGGGTAATTATTTCATTTTCTCTAATATTTAATTATAATTCACTCAATCACTGCTTTTGCAGAGTTCTTAAAAGTTTACATAATTTTCTTCATTAGTTGTGATTCAATTAGATAGGTTACGCTTTGGTTAGATAATCTATGCATAAGGGATACAATTAATTTTTGAGAATATGTTTGATTATTTGTGGATTAAGAAATAAAGGATTAAAAGGATAATTAGAGTTATGAAATATTTGACATCATTCATGTGTAATAGTGGATTCTAGTGTCTTGGTTACCTCTCGCGCACTTTGTTCATATTTTTGTATATAATTTTATTAAATCTTTAAATTTAATCTTCACAAGTCCGAGAGTTTGAACCTCATTACTACAACAACATAATCATTTTGGCTCCGCCGACACGGATTTGTGCTTAGGTAGAATTTTTAGGTTTTTTTTTTTATTTCATTTGTTCTTTTTACGTTTCTTTGGGTGTGTCTTTGTATTAGAGGTTTGAAGTTGGATACTAAAGACTTGGAATCAAAGCTTAAAGCTAAAAGAGAAGGAAAAAGACAAAGCAAAAAAAAAAAAGCGAAAGAAAAATTAAAAAAAAAGAGAGAATTTTTTTTTTTTTAGAGACCTTCCATTTTTTGTAATTATTATTTTTTTTTTGTTTTTTTTCTTTTCTTTTGCACTTTATTTGGACTTTGGACTTGGAAAATTATTATTTTTATTTAAACCCTAAGGAAGGGTACATTAAATATAAAACTGTTTGCAGGGAAGGACGACGATTACAATATCGTCTCGGCCCCTCGGGTTCGCACATGACATAGGAGTCGTGGCCCGAGTCGACTTCAGCGGTTCAGCGCCCGTCTGGTACGGGAGGTAACCTTTGAAACACCCGTGAATCCCCTGTCAGCGGGTTTATTGTATGCCTTAAGGTGAATATATGTGAGGATTTGAATACGGTTGTTTTAATTTCCTAGTAAAGGGCATGTCCTGGCCAAATTAAGATAAGGACTCGGATTTCATCACCGTTTTCTTCTTGCCCGCTTTAGGAAAACGAAACCAAACGCGAACCTAAGCTTATAATTTTGACTAGAACGAGACCTATAGGGTAACGATCTTAGTAGGAAAGTCGTTCGAAAAATATTGGTTACTCTTTTAGCATACTTCGAAGTTCATGATGGTTTCTGTGAGTTGAATGCGTGACTGCGCCTCCTTGTGATAGCGGTGAGGCCTTGGGTATCAAAGCTCCACTGAGCTTCCCTCGCCTCAATTCAACTTACTTTGACTCGGATTGATTACAGAGGAGTTTTCTTAAATTGTTACGAATTCCCTTTCGAAGGATTAGAAGCTGGTCTAGAAACAATTTAAGTGGAGCCATCATGCTTGTTGTTTGCTAGATTTTATAGGTTTGATTTGGTCGAGTCAGCCTTGTTTGTGATTGTGTAGAATTCCCTTGCAATTAAGAATGTCGAACTGGTATGATAGAAGCCAATACAATGATTATCGACCTGAATTTGAATATGGATATCATCCTTTTTATGACCATGTTGGGAATAGTGGTTGGGAACGCCATCCTTTGGAAGGATATGGGTCATACCCTGGTGAGCCCAATTACTATCCACACATGCATCAGTCTTACGAGCAAGAAGATTATAGTACTAGTTCTTCGTCTCTAGAGGATACAATCAAACTATTAAAAAGTAGTCCTTTTTATGATCCCTCTGTTCCTATTCCTCCTTTAGAAGAGTCCCTCAGGGAGTTAGCTGAGTCGACGCGTAAGTTAGCTGAGATGAATACTGTAATTATAGACGAAAGAACTACAATAATGAGTGAACTTTCTATAGAGGAATCCCTCAAGCTGATGGCTGAGACGAACGAAAGACTTGCTCGAAATAATCTTACTTTCCAATATAGTGTTTCCAATAATACCCTTAAAAATGAGGATGGTTATTTTCATAATCAAGATGGAGAGGTTAGAATTGGTAACACTACTTGTTTTGATGAGGTTCGATCTTTTTCATGTTATTATGATGAGGATAGTGTTGATGGAGAATCATACTTATGTAGGAATAGTGATCAGGAAATGGTTACTCCAATTGAGCTTTACAATGATAATATTATTTCTAGTTCAAATCCAAATAATTTTAATAATTATTCACCTATTCAAAAGGACGAGGATTTGACTAGAGATACCCTCGTTTTAGACGATGTAGTATTTCCTGTTTACAAAGACGATAATGATTTAGAGGAACGAGTTTATTCTGAGAATAATGTTTTAGAGTCTAGCGATTTAGAAACAATAGTCTTAGACGAAGAAGATGAACTCGTAGAGCTTTTAAATATGAGTGAGGATGCATCACCTGAGTATGACCTAACTGAAGCAATTGACCATTTTCAGGATTCCGATGATCTAGAAATTAGGGAAATTGTAGTTAGTCTACCTAGAGACACACAAAACTCTAAGTTTGGGGGTGATTATCATTCTCCCTGTGCTTTACCTTTAACTCTTAGAAAGTTCCCTCGTGTAGGGATTGACATTTGTGCCTCAACCATTGATGTATTTTCAAATGTTGTTGTAGATAGTGGTAAAAACTAGGTTCTTTCGAACTTGTGAAGGTAACTTTTTTTTTAGATTTAATTAAATTGTAAACAAAATAACAAAGTGATTGAAATATTTTTGGAGGAAACTGGGGCTAAGGATTTCACTTTTCTACCATTTAAATTGATATTTCTAATATTTATTATGCAAATTTTTCCTTTAAAATAATTTTAATTATTGCTAAAACTGATTTTTTAAAATAATAACTGTAAGTTAAAAGCATGGAATATCAAAAACTCTAAGTCAAGCATAATCCATCAATCAAAATAACAATTATTTAATAAAAATCTTTGGAAAAAATCCTATATACTCAAGGCAAATAATTAAATAAATTTAATTGCATAAATAATAAAAATAGAAATTACCAATTTTTTATTGGTGGAATTGCTTCCTCCGTCGCCCCAGAGAATAAGTTTAGCTCATCATGGTATAATACATCTCAAAAGATTTTATTAATGCTCACAAGTTGATTACAAATGATGAAATAACAAGAAAATCAATTTATGACCGTCCTTTGCAACACACAAGAAACGTCTGAAAAGAACGGCACATGAGAAGTGCAGTTGACGCTGTTGTGAAATCACGGGAAAGGAATAGGGAATTGTCGCAGTTCAGCGACACTCCTCTACGACTTTCCTGGTTGGTCTTTGTTCTTCATGTTCTTAGCTGAGCAGCAGCAGAACTCTTCTTGCTGTCGACCCTTTCCTTCGATTCTCTCGGCTCTAACTCTCTCCCAATGACTTGCTAACCCTTCCAAACTCTTTTGCCTTGTATTTATAGTGTTTTAGGACCAAAATATCCGACCATTACTTGCGTATATTCTCCATTTAATCCGTCATTTCTCGCTTCCCTTAGTTAACGATAATTTCCATTATAACTTTGTCACACGTAAACTTTGATCCCGCACGCTCTAGTAAGCCTTATACATGCCTCATAAGTCATCCAACTCCTCCAAAACACTTCCATGCACAACCAAAACACACACAACACCGTGTACAGGCCGTGTTCACTCCGTGTAGCTCTGTTTTGAGCTCGAGAATCAAATCGATATTTCCAGCCAATTCCGATCAAATTCGACACCCAAACTATCTTCCTTAGGCTAAATCACATATTTCTACCAAAATTCAGCCATTGAATCGACCTACCACTACTTCATTTCTTCGATCGAAAATTCTCTTGTGTGTGAACATTTTTCCCGCCAATTTTGAGAATTTGAATTGTTGAAGAAGGTGCCCCTTATCCTGGACTGGGGTGCGAATATCAGATGCCTTGGGGGTGACCTTGGGGTGCCCCTTAGTAATTAGGTTACCCCTTATCCAAACTTCGGAGTCCGAATAACACGTGTCCTCCGGGTGCCAAAATCAACTTTTCGAGCCGAATTTTCTTAAAATATTTATTTCCAAAAAATACCTACAAATACATAAAATAACAAAATTAGTACAAAATCGAGTGCCAACAATATATAGTATTGAGAACAAATTGGACACAAAAATGTGTCTATCAAATACCCCCAAACTTATTATTTGCTAGTCCTCGAGCAAAATTTACTCTTGAAAAGTGACCGAGATAATCTCGGGTGGGTTTATCAGAGGTGTACCCACAAAAACCAATACTCCATACCCTAGCTATCTACGCAGAACCTTGGAAAGCACTAAAGAACCTCCTTGGTTGGCATACAATTATTGACTCTAAGAGGAAGAACCCTGATGCGAAATTCCAATTGTTGTACACGAGTTTGCACTCAAGCATACTAAAATTCATATAAGTGACAGAGCTCTACTAAGATAGTTTCACGATGGACATCATACTCGGAGTCAGACTAATCACATGAAAAGATTAAGAAGATGGAAAAAGAAAAATGTAGATGGTTGAAAAGTGAACGGTGTTTCCCATATCTGTCTGAAGGCCTCTGCCAAGATGAACCTAACCTAAATGACTGAGATACCGGTCTGACTAATATTAACACACTGGAATATACAAGGGAACCAGTGGTCAATAACTTAAATCTAGATCAACAAACTGGCAAATACAAGGAAACCAGCAGTTGACTACACATAACAATAACCATTTTTTTTTTAACTTAACGGCATGAATAGATATTTTTGATCCAAGCGCATGCTTCTTGTCAGCAGATTACACGATAGTTCCCACGGGTCCTGCATTCCACGCTTGCTTAGGCGACGGAAACAGGGAGAACACACGCATATTGCTATCCAAGTGTTAATACTTATTCCGATTGGTCTAATTGGTCCGGTCTTTTTTTTTTTTTTTTTGGTGTAACTCAGTCACTCTATTTCACCCTAGCAAAGGTAACAACTTGAATCGTGTGCCCCAACAAATCACTTGAAATAAAAGAAAACTAAAAATAGAAAGTGAAAAGGACTCGACGAGATATGGCGAAACTATCATGTTATTTCTAACACCTGAGCTCTGTGCTTTTATGAATAGACTCTATAGATGTTTCCATCTAGTCAGGTTGGTTCCTCAACTCCTAAAACAAAAATGTTTCCATCCACTTAGACTGGTTAGTGCTATCCTTAATAGGCGTAAATTTCTAGGCTCTGGAGTTTATTTATTGCAACTTAAAACTAACAAAAAGTTTCTTCCCCACCCCCAAACTTAAATCTAACATTTTCCTCAATGTTCTAAAGATAAAATTAAAAGCATGAACAAGGAAAACTGTTACCACTTGAAGAAAAAGATTAAGGAAAGATATTACCATGTTGCATGAGATTGGGTTACCTCCCAAGAAGTGCTAAGTTTAAAGTCTTCAGCCAGACATCAAATACCTCAAAAAGGATCTTCACCTTCCAAAGTCATATACCAATAGCCGAAAGAGTTGTGGGTCCATAATACCAAATATAGCTAACACCAATATGAGACAACTGCACTGGTTCAGAAAAATGAACAGAAGGAGCACATCCTCATCTAAGGTTTCTTGCAAGACAATCGGATCTATCCAGAGCCTCCAGATGGGCTTCATAAGAGTGTCTTGAAAAAGATTCATCCGAAAAACGGTTTCTAATATATGGATTTCCTCCGAAAAGTATCAGGCGGATCAGGTTGTGGAGTCTGAATAGACTCAAGCGATACCTCAGATGCACTAGGCTTGAGTCCCAAGTTAGGGACTTCTACTGGGGATAATTGACAATCTCTACCCCCAAATTTAGGGTAATCACTATTCTCCGTAAGACCTTTAACTATGGCTTGAATTTCTTCTAGTTCACTACCCCCAAACTTAGAGTTTTGGGTATCTCTACATAAACTAGTCACAATATTCCTAATTTCTAGACCATCCGGTTCCTGAAAAAGGTCAATTGCTTTCTCTGAGTTATAATCAGGTGGTTCATCCTCTAAATTCTTTTGAGGTGTACTAGCTATAGGACTTAGATGTTTCATATCCTCTATGGTCATCCCTAGGGTTTCCTTATTGTGTTGAAGCACGGTTACTGGCCTAATTTCATGATCACTATCCAAATCGGAAGTTATAGGCAAAATCTCAGATGGGCCTACAAATGCATAATTGGGGTCCAACTTAGGAGGATCTTTAGGCTCTTCGAAATAAGGGCTTAAGGTAGATTCGGTAGCTAGTAATGGTTCAAACCTAGATTTCCATCTATCGGTATCTAACATAGGAATAGAATCCAACAGAGCATTTACTTGTTCAATGTTGCTATCATCGTCGAAATCCATGCTAAAACGGGCTAGACAACTTCTAATGGATCTTCCGATTCGGTGTTTGGTACAGACTTCGGAACTAAGGTTCCTATCATGTTGACCTCTTCAATGCACGTGTCATCTAGCTCAGAATGTAGCTTATTGACATTAAAAATTCAACTCAATAGTCATATTACCAAAAGATAGATTCATAATACCATTTCGACAGTTTATGATCGCATTAGATGTGGCTAAAAACGGGCGACCTAAAATCACTGGTATTTGGTTCTCTGGGTCAGGGACAGGTTGGGTATCTAGGATAATAAAATCCACTGGATAAATAAACTTGTCAACCTCTATGAGAACATCCTCGATCACACCACGAGGAATTTTACGGACCTATCAGCTAACTGAAGTGTCATCTGGGTAGGTTTCATCTCACCAAGTCCTAGCTTAAGGTACACATGGTATGGCAGTAAGTTCACACTGGCTCCTAAGTCAAGCAATGCTTTCTCAACACGGTACTTACCTATTGTACAAGCAATGGTAGGGGACCCTGGGTCTTTATACTTAGGAGTAGTGGTATTCTGAATAATAGAACTCACGTGACTAGCTATGAAGGCTTTCTTCTGGACACTGAGCTTACGCTTTCGCGTACACAAGTCCTTAAGGAACTTGGCATAAGAGGGAATCTGCCTAATTGCATCTAATAATGGAAGGTTGATATTAACCTGCTTAAAAACCTCCAATATATCATTAAAGTTGGACTCCCTCCTAGTCGGAACTAGCAGCTGGGGGAACGGGGCTCTGGGAACAAAGCCGGGCTCATCAGGACCCTCATTGGTCTCTTTGGAGACTCTATCAGTCTCCTCATTTTCTGGCTCATAAGGGTGAACTACAGCATGTTCACTTTCAGGTATGCCGACCTTATTATCAACTTTCCTTCCACTCCTAAGGGTCGTAACAGAGTTAACATGACTGTACGATTTCTCTCCTCTAGGGTTAGGATCAGTATTACTAGGGAACCTTCCTTCCTCTCTCTCATTAATATACTTAGCTATTTGGCCGACTTGAAGTTCTAATTTAGCAAAAGACTGGGCACTATTCTTAAAATTCTGTTTGGTTTCCTCTTGAAAATTACCCTGGCTTTTTACTAACATTTCCTGGCTTTGCGATAGCATTTCCTGGCTCTTCCTTAATATACTAAGGGTTTCCTCTAAGCTAGTTATTCTATTCTCAGATGGGTTCTGGGTCTGTCCTGAAGGGTTCTTAGTATAACCAAAACCTGGGGGAGGCTGAGAATTACTAGACTGGCCTTGATTCTGGCCCTTAGACCAAGAGAAATTAGGATGGTTTCTCCAACCAGGGTTGTAGGTCTCTGAGTAGGGGTCAAACTTCTGACGGTTCTCAAACCTAGCATTGTTATAGACAGCATGAGCTTGCTCTTCACTAACCTGACCTTCCCAAAATGAGTTATCGGGCTCTATTCCACAACTAGAGATTTGAGAGGCTCTATTAGGTTCAACAAGGGACTTATTTTTAGGTTGACCCATTTCTAACGCTTCTAACCTTCTAGACAAAGCAGCAAACTTAGCATCAGACGCAAAACTCGTATCTACCACATTGGTGCTACTTCTATTGACCAAGAGTCTTTTAGGGGGTTCAACACAAGATTCCCACTGTTGGGATTTTTCAGCGATAACTTCTAAGAAGGTAAAAGCATCATCAGCACTTTTACTAGTGAACTCACCAGCGCACATAGACTCAACCATGGCTTTGGTCGAATAGTCTAAACCATCATAAATAATTTGTACGAGTTTCATCTTATCAAATCCATGGTGAGGACACTGAGATAGGAGATCATTGAATCTCTCTAAAAATCTATAAAGAGACTCTCCCTCTTGTTGCGCACTAGCACTAATTGTCTGCCTAACAGCTGCAGTTTTATGCTTAGGGTAGAATTTCATATAGAAAGCGGCAATAAGTTCCTGCCATGTTTCAATGGATTCAGATGGTAGGTTGTTCAGCCAGGTCTTGGCTTTATCTCTCAAGGAAAAGGGAAACATCTTAAGTTTCAAGACTTCATCAGTAAGGTCTTTTATTCTAATTGTCCCACAAATTTCCTCAAAGTCCCTAATATGGAAATAAGGGTTCTCATCATCTTTTCCTAAGAATATAGGGATCATTGGAGAATACTAGGTTTTATCTCGAAATTAGCCGTAGTGGCTGGCAATTTAATGCACGAAGCTCGGTTGGTCCTAGTTGGGAACATGTAATCTTTCAAAGTTGCCATCGCTGGCACAACAGAAGTACTAGGGGTTATGAGATTTTCACGAAGAGACAGATTCTCAAAACTGAAGTTTCCAAAAACAGGGCTCTCAAAAGAACAATCTTCGAGCTCCCTGCTTAAATCAGAAGAACTACTAGGTTTTTCGCTAATCAATCGACCTAGAGTATCTTTTCCAAGCCCTATTAACAAAATCGGGCATACACTAAAAAAAATCAAAAAAAATAAAAATCCTAACAGGAAGGTTCTAGCAACACACAGGCTGACTCGACTTTACCACAGCAAAACCTAGAGATTTCTAGCAAACAACAAGCATGATGGCTCACTTAGATTGTTTCTAGACCAGCTTCTATCTCTCGAAGGGGAATTCGTTACAATTTAAGCAAACCCCTCTGGAATCAATCCGAGTCAAAGTAAGTTGAATCGAGGCGAGGGAAGCTTAGTGGAGCTTTGATACCCAAGGCCTCACCGCAGTACAAGGCGGCGCAGTCACGCATTCAACTCACAGAAACCGTCATGAACTTCGAAGTATGCTAAAAGAATAACCAATATCCTTCGAAAATTTTCCTAACAAGCTCGATACCCTATAGGTCTCTTTCTAATCAGATTTTAAAGCTTGGGTTCGCGTTAGGTTTTGTTCTCCTAAAGCGGGCAAGAAGGGAGCGGTGATGAAATCCGAACCCTTATCTTGTTTAGGCCAGGCCTTGCCCTTTACTAGGAAAATAAAGACAGTCCAAATTCGTCCTCAATCAATGATCACCTTAAGGAATACAGTAACCGCTTGCAGGAGATTCGCGAGTGTTTCGATTGGACTTACCTCCCGTACCAGACGGGGGATGAACCGTTGTCGTCGACTCGGGCCACGACTCCTATGCCGTGTGCGAACCCGAGGGGCCGAGGTGATATTGTAATCACCGTCCTTCCCTGCACACAGTTTGTATTTAACTACCCTTCCGTAGGGTTTAAAAAAAAAATAATAAAGTCCAAGAGTCCAGTCCAAAGTCCAAATAAAGTAAAGTGCAAAAGAAAAAGAAAAATAACCTAAAAAAAATATAAAAAATCTCTCTCTTTTTTTTTCTCTTTTCTATATATAAAACAAAAAAAAAAAAAATTCCTCTTTCGCTCCTTTCGCTTTAAGCTTTTCCTTCCAAGGTCCTTAGTACTCCACTTCGAACCTGCAAATCAAAGACAAAAGAAACGTAAAAAGGAAAAAAAAATAATAAACCTAAAAAAAATTCTACCTAAGCACAGGTCCGCGTCGGCGGCGCCAAAAACTTGATGTATTTTCAAATGTTGTTGTAGATAGTGGTAAAAACTAGGTTCTTTCGAACTTGTGAAGGTAACTTTTTTTTAGATTTAATTAAATTGTAAAGAAAATAACAAAGTGATTGAAATATTTTGGAGGAAACTGGGGCTAAGGATTTCACTTTTCTACCATTTAAATTGATATTTCTAATATTTATTATGCAAATTTTTCCTTTAAAATAATTTTAATTATTGCTAAAACTGATTTTTTAAAATAATAACTGTAAGTTAAAAGCATGGAATATCAAAAACTCTAAGTCAAGCATAATCCATCAATCAAAATAACAATTATTTAATAAAAATCTTTGGAAAAATCCTATATACTCAAGGCAAATAATTAAATAAATTTAATTGCATAAATAAAAAAATAGAAATTACCAATTTTTTATTGGTGGAATTGCTTCCTCCGTCGCCCCAGAGAATAAGTTTAGCTCATCATGGTGTAATACATCTCAAAAGATTTTATTAATGCTCACAAGTTGATTACAAATGATGAAATAACAAGAAAATCAATTTATGACCGTCCTTTGCAACACACAAGAAACGTCTGAAAAGAACGGCACATGAGAAGTGCAGTTGACGCTGTTGTGAAATCACGGGAAAGGAATAGGGAATTGTCGCAGTTCAGCGACACTCCTCTACGACTTTCCTGGTTGGTCTTTGTTCTTCGTGTTCTTAGCTGAGCAGCAGAACTCTTCTTGCTGTCGACCCTTTCCTTCGATTCTCTCGGCTCTAACTCTCTCCCAATGACTTGCTAACCCTTCCAAACTCTTTTGCCTTGTATTTATAGTGTTTTAGGACCAAAATATCCGACCATTACTTGCGTATATTCTCCATTTAATCCGTCATTGCTCGCTTCCCTTAGTTAACGATAATTTCCAATTATAACTTTGTCACACGTAAACTTTGATCCTGCACGCTCTAGTAAGCCTTATACATGCCTCATAAGTCATCCAACTCCTCCAAAACACTTCCATGCACAACCAAAACACACACAACACCGTGTACAGGCCGTGTTCACTCCGTGTAGCTCTGTTTTGAGCTCGAGAATCAAATCGATATTTCCAGCCAATTCCGATCAAATTCGACACCCAAACTATCTTCCTTAGGCTAAATCACATCTTTCTACCAAAATTCAGCCATTGAATCGACCTACCACTACTTCATTTCTTCGATCGAAAATTCTCCTGTGTGTGAACATTTTTCCCGCCAATTTTGAGAATTTGAATTGTTGAAGAAGGTGCCCCTTATCCTGGACTGGGGTGCGAATAGCAGATGCCTTGGGGGTGACCTGGGGGTGCCCCTTAGTAATTAGGTTACCCCTTATCCAAACTTCGGAGTCCGAATAACACGTGTCCTCCGGGTGCCAAAATCAACTTTTCGAGCCGAATTTTCTTAAAATATTTATTTCCAAAAAATACCTACAAATACATAAAATAACAAAATTAGTACAAAATCAAGTGCCAACAATATATAGTATTGAGAACAAATTGGACACAAAAATGTGTCTATCAACCATCGTTCAAGATTATCTTCATACACGTTTTCCCGAACCTAATAATGTCCAGAAAGAAGTTCAGTCATTAGAAACCCATCCTCTGGTTGATGTGGTTTTCCCAGGCTATGATACCCTTATTGACTTTGTTTTCCCACCAAATAGTTTTCTTCCAGATGTGGGAACATATGATTTTCAGATGTGTCGGTTATTAAGTTTTGAGACTAAACTTAATTACTTTAGGATATTAGGGTCGACACATTTTCTTAAGGAAGACCACCTCTTTCATTGTGGTCAGCTGTGTGGGTCAAATATGATTGACTTAGAGGATCCCCAGTTATTCAGGCTTTTGTTATGCTCTTCTAAGTTCTTACTTGAGTACTTCCAGACTCTTAAACCTGATCTTCAGAATCCCTTTGAGGAAATCCAACCGATGAAAACCTGTAATCTAGACCCAGTTATAGAACCTGAACCTGAGCCACAACTAGATGTGATTGTCTTAAACAAGGGTATGTTCGGTATCTTTTTGGTCTGTTACAGTTTCCTCTTCTTGTGGGTAATAATTTTTGGTTTTGAAGACCCACAGTTATTCCGGCTACTGTTATACGGTTCGAGTTGACTAATCCTTTCTAAGTCTGGCTGAAGACTTTAAACTTAGCACTTCTTCGGAGGTAACCCATGCTCATGAAACATGGTAATATCTTTCCTTAACTCTTTTTCTTCAAGTGGTAACAGTTTCTCCTTGTTCATGCTTTTAATTTTATCTTTAGAACATCGAGGACAATGTTATATTTAAGTTTGGCGGTGGGGAAGAACTTTTAGTTGCACTTTTGAAACTTCTAGCGTCACATGGTATCCGGTTAGCTAAGTTTACATATTGTTTCTCACCGAAAAGATAGAAATTGGAATGCTAGGGATAACAACCTTTTGAGACATTAGAGAAAAAGACATTGAGATCCTTGAAATTCAGGAGAGAACTTGTTCCTTTTAGAGGGTAACCGTGATGGACCTAACCATACATGATGGAAAGGCAAGTAGGTCAGGAAATGCCAGAAAGACAAAGCAACCTCACAATGTAGTCTTAGTTACTGGATTGCGACTCTCTCTCAGTAGAAACTTATCATCATCAACAAGCAGAGCGACATCAAAATCTATGAAGAAAGTTGAAGACGTTTTAGGTTTAGAAGCAACAATAGAAGAGAATAATTCAAAAATCCAAGTTGAAGTTATAAGAGCAAATGATATAAGTTGTTAGAATCCATGATACCAAGACATCACAAGTTTCGAAGATCCAAGTTTTGAAAGTCCTTATCTCATGGCCATGTAAATTTTTGTCTTGTAATTTTTTTTTTCAAAAAAAAAAAAAAAAAATGAAAAATGACAAAAAAAATGAAACATCATTACGTTCTTTTTGTTCAATAAGGCCATAGGGAAGAAGAAATTTATAAGTCAAGCAAGAAATCGAAGAGAAGAGTTAATTGTCAAGGTTCTATGAGGTTCGAGAGTTTATCATCAACAGTTGAAGACCGAAGAAGGCGTTGTTTCTACTGATCACTGTGAGAGAGTCGAAGAAAGATGCATTTTGGTTGCTTTGTTAGTCTGCTTTCAATCTGGCACAAAATCTTTCTAGCACTGGTTTAACTCATCACACGTAATTAGTCCAGCTGTGTAGCAGATGTCCCTCTCATTTTTATCTCTCTCCTAATCTTATCCAGCTGTAAAGCAGCGGACGCATCTTACAATGTTTATCTAGCTGTGTAGCGGATATCTCTTTATCTAGCAGTCGTGTGGATGTGTCTCCCCTTTTCTTCAGTCAGCTTTAGAGATGACACCTTTAATTTCTCTGGTATTATACTTACTTGGAGATAGGTTGAGAATATGTATGTCCTCATAGCTCTTTGGATACTTGTGACCAATTAGGAGAAAAGGTTTTGTGGGTACACCTCTGGTAAACCCTCCGGAGACAACACTCCGCTGCTAGGGCCACCTAGCGGTTTAACGGCCTGCTGCATTTGCTAAGTGTAGTCTTTTTATCTTTTCAAAAATAAATTTTGCTCGAGGACTAGCAAATAATAAGTTTGGGGGTATTTGATAGACACATTTTTGTGTTTAATTTGATCTCAATACTATATATTGTTGGCACTCGAGTTTGTACTAATTTTGGTGTTTTATGTGTTTGTATGCACCTTTGGAAAATAAACATTTTTTGGAAAATTCGGCTCGAAAAGTTGGTAAAATCCCCGGAGGACACGTGTTATTCAGACTCTCACCGTTGGATAAGGGGCACCTCAATTACTAAGGGGCACCCCAGGTCACCCCAAAGGCAGCTGCTATTCGCACCCCAGTTCTGGTTAGGGGGGAGGACATCTTCTTCCCAAATTCAAAAACCAAAAATTGGCGGGAAAAAATACTATCAACTAGCAGATGTTTTGTTGGAATTTTTGAACGTGTTCTAGGGCGATTCAATGGCTGATTTTTGGTAGGAAGTTGTGATATGTCCAAGCAAACACGTTTTGAGCTTTTGGTTCGATCAAATTTGGCCAGAATTAGCTGGATAATTTACGGAATGCAAAACAGGGAAACACGGGTTGAACACGGGATTGAAGAAGATTTGAGCGTGTTCTGCTCATGCATGAGGTCTCTAGCAACATTGTGGGTTCCAGAGAAGAAGAAATTCGAGTTTTCCCAAACTCGGTTTCTGCTGCTGCTGCTGCTGATGAACATGAAGAACACGAAGAACGGACCTGCATCAACAGTCTTTTTTCTACAGTAATAACGACTCACGGCTGTGGGTCGTACATCAGGAAGACTTATTTTCTACAGCGTTTGCGACACAGCTGCAGCAGTCTTATTTTGTCACTGAGGGTCGTAGTTCTCTGGTTTGTAACAAATATAATTGTTACAAACCCGGTTTTATTGTATTTCTCATATTCTCATCATTTGTAAACATTTTTGAGCATCAATGAAATTCTTTGAGAGGTTTTCCAACATGATGAGCGGCTAATTCTCTCATAACCAAGGCAATGGATGAAGTTATTCATACATGAACAATGGGTAACTATTTCATTTTCTCTAATATTTAATTATAATTCACTCAATCACTGCTTTTGCAGAGTTCTTAAAAGTTTACATAATTTTCTTCATTAGTTGTGATTCAATTAGATAGTTTATGCTTTGGTTAGATAATCTATGCTTAAGGGATACAATTAATTTTTGAGAATATGTTTGATTATTTGTGGATTAAGAAATAAAGGATTAAAAGGATAATTAGAGTTATGAAATATTTGACATCATTCATGTGTAATAGTGGATTCTAGTGTCTTGGTTACCTCTCGCCCACTTTGTTAATATTTTTGTATATAATTTTATTAAATCTTTAAATTTAATCTTCACAAGTCCGAGAGTTTGAACCTCATTACTACAACATCAACAAAAACATAATCAAAGGGGCACCCCCAGGACACCCCTTAAGGAAGCTGCTAAAGGAACCCCTACTCTGGATAGGGGGCGTCCTTCTTCTTCACGGTTCAAAGTTAGCAAATAGGCGAGAATTTGTTGTACAAGCTGCGTATTTTCCTGGGAAGAGCTGGATTAAATTTTGTTGAGTTTTTCTCGGTATTTGACGCTGGAATGGATTGGTACCACCATGTTACCACTAAACAGGGTTGGTAGGTCTTCTAAATTCGAAAATATAGGGCGTTATGTGGAGTTAGGGCTGAACAGAGGAGATGGAAATATTATCGGATTTTCTGAAATTCCGTGAAGTATTGGAGAGGTTTCTTACGTGGATATGAGTTGGGATGTACATGATGAGTCAGAACAGAGATTGTAGGTGGCACAGATTCGAAAAAATAGGCATCAATCTTCGGTTTGGATAAAACAGGGCACTGGTTATTCGTGGAAGTTTCATTGGTTATATTTTTGGAAGTTTGGTGCTGTGAACGAAGGATTTACTCTCTGGAATTCGTATCTTTCAGTTTTAGAAAGTTTTACAACTCACAAACCCGTAAAGAAGATTTGGAAGAGAAGAAAATTCTGAGTATTACTGCCGAAGAAAAGAGTTATTTTTGGGACTTCACTTGCTTTATACGGGACCTTACGTGTATATATATGAGGCTAGGGAGTCACAGAAGAGGGTACACAACCTTAGGAGAAGTTTAGAACCCAACAGAGAAGAATCAGTCGAGTTGCAGAGCGAGTTACACCAGCAGGAGAAGAAGAAGAAGCTGAAGAACAAACACCATTCAAAACAGTCGTTTTTTCAGTCTTAATATCTCAACACTTAAGCGTCTCAATTTGTAACACTGCTACAGTAACCAACAGGTCTCTGTAACAGTTCTTCGTTTGTAACAGCTTCTTTGTAGCGCCAATACAGCGTTGCAAACTGTCTGTTTTATTGTCTTCCTTCCTTTTAATCAAATTTTGAACCATAAACCAATATTTTAAGAAAGTGATTAATATGAGGAGCTAAACCCCATTGCTGAGGCGATAGAGGAAGCTATTTTTCCAACAAAAAGTGGTATATTCTATTTTATCTTTTTATTTGCAATAATTATATGATTATTTGCCTTGAACTATTATTGAATATGATTTTTATTTGAGTGATTGTGATTTATTTTGATGGAGTATGCTTAGTTTTAAGACTTTTGATGCTTCATACTTGGTATTTACAATTATTACTTTTGAAAATCTACTTGTTGCAATACTTTAGAATCAAATTAAACGAGAAAATTGCATAAATATAAGTATTGGTTTAATCACTGTGAACTTGGAAATAGTGGAATGTTAGCCTCAGTGTTTCTTTTAATATTGATATCATCTTTGTTTGAGTTTCCTATAATTTTTATTGTATTTTCTATTTTAGTTTTGAATTTCAGTCTAAAAAAAATCCTTCACAAGTCTGAGAAACGTCACTCTTTTTACCATTATCTACAAATAACATCAATTTTTGGCGCCGCTGCCGGGGAGTGGTTGCAAAATAATCTCTGATTGATATCTTTTTATACATAATTTTATTTTGTTTTTCTTTTAGATTTCTTTTGTTTCTTTTTACGCATTTTATTTGATTTTTTTTGTAGGTACCTTAGCCTGAAGTGCCGTGGGCGAAAGGAGATTATGCACTCGCAAGGATTTTGCAAGAGCCACTTGGAAGATCCATTAGAGGTTTGCTTTGCTCATTTTGGGTATGATTTGGATGATCATAGTGTTATTTGTGAAGTCAATGCACTGTTAGACTCCACACCGCTGCTAGACACTAATAATTGGAAGCCCGGACTAGAACCTCTAGTTTTGTCCGAGTCTCGAATAGTTCAATCAGTGGAGAAAGCTCCGACCATGACCTTTGAGCCATTAAGTTCTGAATTTTTTTGTCTTGATGATATTGATAATGAAACCGTTTTAGATGATAATGGGTCTATGAGTCGTGATACTATTGCTCCAATGAGGCCTTGTTCGACGAGTAAATTTGAACCAACATATGTTTGTGTGCCCAACTTAGCTGAAGTTGAACCAATATCAGTCGTCGAAGTTATTTCCGCTGACTTAGAACCTGATTTAGGGAGTACAAAAACTGTTCAATTATTTAAATAATCTTTACTAATTATCTGCGAACCTGATTTACTTCATATTCAAGGTTCGAATTATGTTTTAAATAAGATTGAATTCAGCTTTATCTCTCTGGGTACTAATATTTCTTACTGAAGGTTCATGTTTATGACTAATCATATTAGTTGGTTGATCCCCAACTCTTCAGGCTTTATATATATGATTCGCACCTTACCTTGGGGTACCAACTCCACATTGTTTGAGAACATGCTACTGGCAAGTAGGGAAACATATAACTTTCGCTTCATGGGAGTCAAGCCATCAGATTTGTTCCCTCTACTCTATATCTTATTTTATTTTACTTTTTTGTTTATTTTTGCATTTCTCATCTTAATTTCTACGTTGGATGACTCAATTACATTGAGGACAATGTAATGTTTAAGTGTGGGGGAGTGGGTAATTATCCATATTTTTTAAAAAAAATAAAATAAAAATCAATTGCATAATATCTCTGTTTTGCTCGAGGACTAGCAAAATGTAAGTGTGGGGGTGTTGATAAGCATGTAAATGCTACATTTTATACCCATATTTATAGTAGCTAGGATATAATATTTTAGTTACTAATACTATTTTAGTGCTTTTGTAGAAAGTACAAGTGAATGCGATCATCCAGCGAATAAACAACAAAATGTGAGACTTAATGGTGTTTGCGACGACAATGACGAAATGTGGTTGGCCTGGTATTTCCATGTATCAGCAACCACGATGATCAAATATGCTGGCCTGGTATTTCTATATATCAGCAGCACTTATTATGCTGGCCTGGTATTTATATATATTAGCAGCACTTACTATGCTGACGTGGTATTTCCATGTATCAGCAACCGGGTTGGCCTGGTATTTCCATATATCAGCAACCACAATGATGAAATGGGATTGGCCTGGTATTTTCATGTATCAGCAACCATAATGATGTAATGGGGTTGGTCTGATATTTCCATGTATCAACAACCACAATGACCAAACGTGGCTGGCCTGGTATTTTTATATATCAACAGATCTTACTAGGACCACTCGTATTACTCATGGCAGCAAATAAATATGGAGCTTAATTGGGCTGTTTTGTTGTTCATAAATGTGTGTGCTCAAGCTTCTCCCAGTGAAAAGGTCAACCGAATAAAGAACTGTCTCTCTCTCACTGCTAAAGCACTCACGGCAGTAAATGAAGTGGTGAAACATAGAATCTTTATTCCTTGTTAAATAACGTGAAGAGTTAGAGGTTTTTCTTTTCCAAGCTGGTGAAGTCCACTGGTAACTAAAGGACGTGTCACCACTTACTCCACTCATTTTTGCATGAGTTATAAAGACGCCGCATCTTATTTCTTATAGCAATAAAAAAGAAAGCAAATGGTTTTAAGCACCATTCTTACATTGCGCATGAAGGTAGCATCTCTCTGAAGTTGTGATTGTGGTGGTAGCGTCGACATTAACGTGGTTTGGTCGATGATGGTTGTATGGAGGTGACGGAAGAATGATTTAGCTGCCGTCGGCAAAGAAGTTTAGATGACCACGACTTAAACGTGCTTCCTTGGTCATGGATGTGAACTGAAGTACGTAGAATTATTAGCTCGAGTTACTAAGAACTTCAGTTGGTATTTGACTTTAATTTGTGCCGTGAAAGTAACACACGGGGAAGAATGATGGATTACTTAAGAAATGCACAACTGTGAATGTAGTGTTGGTGTTGCTGGTCATCGATGGCGATAGTTGGATGGTCAATAGCCGGTGATGTTTTGCAGTTTGTGTGTACATATTTCATCATCAAACACGTGTATGTAGGAAGACACTTGGAGAGCATGCGGACCAAGTCATCAAAACATGATGACACACACCCACAGCCAAGAAGCCCATCCCGTCGACGTCGGATCTTTTCCCGAACAAATCCAAGGGCAGAAGTTAAAAGATGTAACAAAAGCACGGTGTACTGCGGAAAACCAAATAACTCCCGAAGAGTTACTTTATCTCATCCCCAAAAGAAGCCAAGATCAACGGTGAAGAGAAGGTTGACTGACATGGACGTGACAGGGGTAGAAGACACTTGTCTGACACGAGCATGCGTCTCAACTACCCGCATTAAACACTCTGAGCAGTGTACGTGTCGATCAACCCGTGGAACGAACGAGGATGACTCTGCGTGATCAAGTAATGAACGAAGAACTCCGCGTGATGGACACAAAGCACAAGAAGATAAGGTTCCAACGGCCCTCAGAAACGGGTCCCACACTCTAACCCTATAAATACCCCCTCTCCACCAAGAGAGGGGGGATCGAAAAAAGAGAGGGAGAAGGGGAGAGAGAAGAATTGTGAGTGTAAGTTTACCTTTTCCAATTCACAGACCTATGTAAACTCCAAAGTCACTCGACTACCTCTGTAATCATCAAATGCATAACGAAAACGACAACCCCGTGGATGTAGGCCTTAGTGCTGAACCACGTAAATCCCAGTCTTATTTACATTTCAGCACTTTACATTCATGTGATACTCCACGAGTTTTACTTTTATACTTCGTTTTCTTTATCTTCCTCTATGTGAACGCCTCTGGTGATGATATTAGATGAGGCTATGATAAACCCGAAGGATTTGAGCCAAGGAATCAATGCAATTGTCTCATCAGTGCGAGCATGTACATATAATGCGAACATTGTTTGTGAACATATAGATACCTTCGTGATTTACGTGTTCACAGTTGGAGTTGAACTAGAATTCAGGGAGAACAATAAAGGCGCTGGTGGTGATGTACTGACATGGTTTCCATGGTTGAATTCGAGAGAAGATGGAGATGGAGAAAATTGATGTGGCGATGGATTCGTTGGTGTTGAGATTAAGAAGTTAACGCGCAGAAGACATGGTGCAAGCATGATGCAGATGGTGAAGACTGGGTGTTGTCATGAGTTTCAGGGTCTGACATTTTTTATATCTATATGAGAAGTTCTGGGTTAGTTTGTTGGAGGTGGTTGAGCTGTTGGTGATCGTTACACGTAGAGGTTTACTAGACAAAGATTAAGAAGTGGAGCTACAGTTGGAGAAACTGGAGGTGTAAGTTCTATACCCCTTGTAATCGAAGGATAATGAATATGAAACCCATTAGAGGCTGGAAAGAATGGAGCCTGTTGCTGTGACCTGAACTTGGCATGAAAGTGGCTGGTGGTTAGACAGACAGATAGGCAATAAAAATTGTATTGGTGAGATGGGTCCGGGTTTGGACATGGGTGCTGGATTTGGACTGGGCCTTGCAAATGATCCCCTAGGTCCCGATTGGAAGTTCTCGCATTACTAAGATATAAACATGTTGTAGACAGACAGAAAAGGGAGGTCGTTTTGGGGAGACGAGAAGAGAGCGGCTACACAGCCGTAAGCTGGGAGTAGGGTTTGAAGATTAACTTCTCCCATCATTCGCTCTTGCTTATCTAGTTTTGATTTGAGTATGTTTATGGCTTTTTAGAAAGTCATATCTAGCTAGAGCCATGTTAGGGTTTAGGTAGAAACCAATTTTATTATGAAAACTCTACATTTATATGCTTAATAATGAGTTGATTGATTAGTAGTTTTTATTCATATAGCTTGGTATTTTATTGCTTATGTGATTTTCTTGATTACTTATGCTCTTCAATTGATATTTCGTGCTTCGGTTAAATCCCTTGACGTGGTATGCTTTAGGATTAATAAGTAATGCTTTAGAATCACTACCCATGAAGCGAAGAAAATTATAGCGGAGAAACAATATTTGAAAATGCATGTCATAGGTTTTTAAAGATTAGTAGAGTTTGCATAATTAATTGGTGGAAACCGAAAATCCTAACAACCTTCTATCATTCTGGTTATCGTTAAAATTATTTGTTATTTCACTTTATTATGAATTTTTGAAAACCGTTAAAACATTGTCAATTTAGCTATTTGATTTTAGGTATTAGCCAGTAGTAGTATTTGCACACTCCTCGTGGGAACGACCTGTACTTGTCATTGTCTACTAGTTAGACGTTGTGCACTTGCAGTATTTGGACACTCCTCATGGCACTGTTGAGATTGAGACACCAGATGGTAGTAGTTCTTCGAAGGTTAACGGTCAACGATTGAAGCCCTTTTTAGAGCCTTTTCCTACAGGTGATGTTGAGGAGGTCCCTCTGGAGGACCCTGTTTACCTTGATTGACCATCGAGGCGATTTTGTATGTTGTATAATATTTTTGTAGGTTTTTGGTTACACTTCTGATAGACGCATTAATGTGTCTATTTTGATCTCAATTATGTGTATTCTTAGTGCTCGCTTTTATACTTATTTGATTATTTTATGTTTTTGTAGGTGTTTTTGGAGAAATAAGCTTTTGCGCAAAAATTAGCTCAAAAAAGTGGTATTTGAAAAGACACCCTTTATTTGGATATGGGGCACTCAATTACTAAGGGGCACTCAATTACTAAGGGGCACTCAATTACTAAGGGGCACCTACTTGCTATTTACACCCAGGACACCCTAAGTGTTAAAAGCACCCAGTAGCAGGATAAGGGGCGTCATCTTCTACATTTGAATTTTTGCTTTTTGGCGGGAAACTCGTTGCAGCATCGTGTTGGAGCAAGACAGTGCGATAAATATTCACGGGAATGGATAAACTTGGATTGGTAATGAGTATTGGCGACAAACCAGCGATGGTAAGAGAGTTTGTATTAGCACAGAAGACGTGTGAGAAGATTAACATTCGTTCTCAAAGAAAACAGAAAAGGGATATATTCTCGGGTTTATTGGCTTTGCTTTTGGAAAGTACGTGGAAACATTGTCGAGTATGTTGATGATTTGGGAAGATACGTGAATGATTGAGAGAGTATATGGATTGAGTTTGCTAAAATTTTTAGTGAGTTTTCTATTTTAATATTAGAATTTAAGTCTAATTAATACCCTTCACAAGTCTGAGAATCGAACCACTTTTACCACTATCTACAAGTCACATCAGTTTTTGGCGCCGCCGATGCAGACTTGTTTTTAGAGTTTTAGATTTATTTTATTTATTTTTTATTATTTTTGTCCTTTTTTATGTTTTTGGGTATTTATCTTGTGTCTACAGGTTCTGGATCATAAAGAAAATTGAGCCAAGGAGTTTGGTGATTTCATAAAGACTTGGAGCTAAAGATTAAACTAAAAAGAACATAAAAGAGACAATTTTATTTTAGACAATTTTAGTTTAGGGTTTGTTTATTTTATCTAAAAAAAAAACTGTATTAGGGTTTATATTTTTGTAATTTTTCTTTATTTTTTTGGACTTTTGGACTTTTGGACTTTGAGACATTATTTTTTTTACTACCCTACGGAAGGGTACTTTAAATATAAACTGTTTGCAGAGAAGGAGGACAATTACGTTATTGTCTCTGCACCTTGGGTTCGTACACTAGACATCGGAGTCAATGGCCCGAGTCGACTACAACCGATTCATCCCCCGTCTGGAACGGGAGGTAAGATTCTAAACACTCGCGAATCCCCTGTCAGCGAGTTACTGGACTCCTTCGTATGCATATACGTTGGCCTGGCCATACAAGATAAGGGTTCGGATTTTATAACCGTTCTCTTCTTTCCCACTTTAGGAACACGTAACCTATGCGAACCTAAGCCTAAAATTTTGACTAGAACGAGACCGATAGGGTAACGAGCTTAACAGGAAAGTCATTCGAAAAATATTTTTTACTCTTTTAAGCATACTTCGAAGTTCTTGACGGTTTCTGTAAGTTGAATGCGTGACTGCGCCGCCTTGTAATACCGGTGAGGCCTTGGGTATCAAAGATCCACCGAGATTCCCTCGCCTCTATTCAAATTACGTTAACTCAGATGGATTCCAGAGGGGTTTTCTTAAATTGTAACGAATTCCCGTTCGAAGGATTAGAAGCTGGTCTAGAAACAATCTAAGTGGATCCATCATCCTTTTTGTTTGCTAGAAATCTATAGCTTTGATTTGGTTGAGTCGTCCTTGATCTGTGTTTGCTTACCCTTCCAATTTAGAAAATTATATTGTATGCCTTAACGTAAAAGAGACGCACTAGGTAGATTTGTTAAAGAGAAACCTAGTAGTTCGAAGCGTCTCAATTACCTTAATCTAGAGAGTTCGACTTTTGAAGAGTCTATTTTTGGACGTCCTTTGACTGAGGAGAGAATCCTTGTTTCTCCGATAGCGCCATAAATGGCAACTTTGAAAGCTTTGTTGAATACAACTAGGACAACTCGTCCCTCATATATCAGGTTAGCTGATACGGAAGCAACTTATGAACTTAAACCTGGGACCTTACAGCTGCTCCCAGTCATTTTAGGGAAAGAAAATGAAAACCCCTATTTCCATGTTAGGGACTTTGAGGAAATTTGTAGTACCCTCAGGATTAGAAACCTATATGATGATGCTTTGAAGCTTAGGTTATTCCCCTTTTCCCTGAAAGATAAAGCTAAATCATGGCTATATAGTTTGGCTTCCGGGTCAATCGAAACGTATGAACAACTTACATCTGCCTTTTTGAACAAGTTTTTCCCTAGGCACAAAACATCGTCTATTAGAACGCAATTCTGCACGTTTTCTCAACAGGAGGGAGAAACTTTGTATAGGTATTTGGAAAGGTTCAATGATTTATTAGCCCAATGTCCTCATCATGGTTTAGAGAAGGTTAGGTTAGTTCAGATCCTTCATGAGGGTTTAGATTATCCCACCACAACCATAGTAGAATCTATGTGTACTGGTGGATTTGAGAACCAAGCAGTTGATGACGCGATGACATATTTGCGTGAAGTCGCCGAAAAAACCCAACAATGGGAAAGTAGTAGGGGACCCCAGAAAACAATTCTTCTTAGCAGAGGAAACGTTGATAGGGTAGAAGGAGGCTATGAATAAGATGCTAAAATTGCTGCTATAGCGAAAAGGTTAGAAGCTTTAGAAGTGGGCAACACTAGTAGTAGATTGGAGCCTCTTTGGGAAGGCCAGAATAATGAAGAGCAAGCCAATGCTCTATATAATAACACTAGGTTTGATAATCGTCATAAGTTTGACCCATATTCAGAAACCTATAATCCTGGTTGGAGGAACCATCCGAACTTTTCATGGTCTAAGGGACAGAGTCGGGGTCAGTCTAATAATTTTAATGCTCCCCCAGGTTTTGGATACACTAGGAATACATCAGGCCCAGAAAATAAAACGACTAGCTTAGAGGAATCTATTAATATGTTAGCAAAAACTCAGGAAATGTTAGCACAGATCCATGTTAGTTTTCAACAGGAAACCAAGCAGAATTTTCAAACTAATGCTCAGAGCCTTCCTAAGTTAGAACTTCAAGTCGGCCAAATAGATAAGACCTTAAGTGAGACAGATAATGGTAGGTTCCCTAGTCATACTAATCCCAATCCTAGAGGAGTTCATGAAGTAGGTACAAAACCATTGAATCAATTTAATGCTATTAGAACCCTTAGGAGTGGTAGAATAGTAGACAATCAGGTAACCATGCCCGATAGTGAACATATTGTAGTTCACCCCTCAGGACCACTAGCTGAAGAGACTGATAAAGTTTCTAATGATGTGAATTCGGTTCCTGAAAGGTCTGATTTTAGGCCTAGAGCCCCATTTCCTCAGCTATTAGTACCAACAAAGAAGGAATCAAACTTTAATGACATAGTGGAGGTTTTTAAGCAAGTTACCATAAAACTTCCCTTATTAGATACAATTAGGCAAATTCTTGCTTATGCCAAGTTCCTTAAGGATATGTGTACGCGAAAGCGAAAACTTAGCGTCCATAAGAAAGCCTTTTTAGCTAGTCACGTAAGTTCAATCATTCAGAACACCACAACTCCAAAGTAGAAAGACCCAGGTTGTCCTACCATTTCTTGCACAATAGGTAACTTCCGGGTAGAAAAAGCTTTACTTGACTTAGGAGCCAGTGTGAACTTACTGCCATTCCATGTATACTTACATCTAGGACTTGGTGAAATGAAACCTACTCAGATGACACTGCAGTTAGCTGATAGGTCTGTTAAAATCCCTCGAGGTGTTATTGAGGATGTTCTTATTGAGGTTGACAAGTTTATTTATCCCGTGGATTTCGTGGTCCTAGATACCCAACCTTTCCCTGACCCAGAGAACCAGATACATGTGATTTTAGGTCGCCCATTTTTAGCTACGTCTAATGCGATCATTAACTGTCGAAATGGTGTGATGAGTTTATCTTTTGGTAATATGACTATGGAGATGAACATTTTTAATGTCAGTAAGCAACATCATGAGCTAGATGACAGATGTGTTGAAGAGGTGAACATGATAGAAGCCTTAGTTCAGGAGTCATTACCAAACATTTTGTCTGAAGACCCATTAGAAAGTTGTCTATCCCATTTTGGTTTAGATTTTGACGATGATAGCATTATTGAACAGGTGAATTCTCTATTAGGTTCTACCCCTGTGTTAGACACTGATAGATGGAAATCTAGGTTCGAACCGTTACCAGTTTCTGAGACTATCCTAATTCCTTCTTTAGAAGAGCCCCAAAAGTCGGACCTTAAACCACTACCCGATACTCTAAAGTATGTGTTTTTAGGCCCATCTGAGACTTTACATGTGATTGTAGCTTCCGATTTGGATAGTGATCAGGAAAGTAGGCTAGTAAATGTACTTCAAGACAATAAGGAAGCTTTAGGGTGGACTATAACAGACATTAAGGGTATAAGTCCGACTGTGTGTATGCAACATATTCATTTAGAGGAAGACTCCAAACCTTCTAGAGAGATGCAACATCGACTGAACCCTAACATGAAAGAGGTAGTTCGAAAAAAGGTGCTTAAGTTGTTAGATGCGGGTATTATTTACCCAATTTCAGACAGTAAGTGGGTCAACCCTGTTTAGGTTGTCCCCAAGAAATCAGGTATCACTGTAGTCCAGAATGATAATAATGAATTAATCCCAACCCGAGTGACCACGGGATGGCGTGTGTATATTGACTATAGGAAATTGAACAAGGTCACAAGGAAGGATCAGTTTCCCCTTCCTTTTATCGACCAAATGCTAGAGCGATTAGCTGGACATAGTCACTATTTCTTCTTAGATGGATACTTCGGTTATAATCAGATCGTTATTTCCCCAGAAGACCAAGAGAAAACCACTTTTACCTGTCCCTTTGGTACCTTTGCGTATAGACGCATGCCTTTCGGGCTATGAAATTCCCCTGCAACTTTTCTGCGTTGTATGATGAGCATATTTTCTGATATGGTAGAACGGTTCTTAGAGGTCTTCATGGATGATTTTTCAGTGTTTGGTTCATCTTTCGATGAGTGCTTGCATCATTTGACATTAGTGTTTATAGGTGTAAGAAAACAAAAATTATTGCTTAATTGGGAAAAATGCCATTTCATGGTTAAATCAGGAATTGTGTTAGGGAATATCGTCTCTTCGAAGGGTATAGAGGTAGACAAATCCAAAGTTGACCTTATTAAGACTTTACAGGTCCCAAAAACCGTAAAAGATATTAGGTCATTCCTAGGGCATGCAGGTTTTTACCGTCGATTCATTAAGGATTTTAGCTTGATTTTTAGACCTCTTTGCAATTTGCTTGCTAAAGATGTTAAGTTTGTCTTTGATGATGCTTATTTAGAGGCTTTTTAGAAGTTTAAAACTTTACTCACTACTGCCCCGATAGTCCAAGCACCTAATTGGAACCTACCCTTTGAAATTATGTGTGATGCTTCAGATTATGCTATAGGCGTTGTGCTAGGTCAGCGAGAAAACAAATTACTCCATGTGATTTACTATGCTAGTAAAACTCTGAATGATGCCAAAATGAACTATACAACTACCAAGAAGGAATTGCTAGCCATCGCGTTTGCCTTTGATAAGTTTAGATCTTATTTATTAGGTTTTAAGATCGTAATCTATACTGATCATGCTGCTTTGAAATACCTTTTGCCTAAGAAGGATACCAAACTTAGATTGATTAGATGGATCCTTTTGTTACAAGAATTTTGTCCAGACATTAGAGACAAAAAGGGTGCAGAGAATGTAGTAGCAGACCACTTGTCTAGGCTAGTTGTTAGTTCCCCTAATATTCCCTTCCTATAAGAGACAGTTTTCCTGATGAAAAATTGTTCTCTGTTTCCCAATTACCTTGGTATGCAAATATAGTGAATTATCTTGTTACTGGTCGAATGCCTCAACATTGGGGTAAGCAAGATAGTTCTAGGTTTTTAGCCGAGGTTAAGCATTTCTTTTGGGACGATCCTTATCTGTTTAAGTATTGTCCGGACCATATTATTAGGAGATGTGTATCTGAGAGTGACCAGTCTAGTATTATCTCCTTTTGTCATGAACATGCATGTGGGGGTCATTTTAGTGCTAAGAAGACTGCTGCTAAGATTTTGCAGTGTGGATTTTACTGGCCTTCGTTGTTTAAAGATTCCCATAGTCATTGTGTTTCTTGTGAGCATTGCCAGAATTTAGGAACCATTTCCCGTAGAAATATGATGCCTTTGAACCCTATTTTAGTGATTGAGGTCTTTGATGTGTGGGGCATTGATTTTATGGGTCCATTTCCTATTTCGTTTGGTTATCTTTACATACTTGTCGCTGTAGACTATGTGTCTAAGTGGGTTGAGGCGGTTCCGTGTAGAACGAATGACCACAGGGTCGTAGTCCATTTTTTGAAAGAGAATATACTTACACGTTTAGGTACTCCGCGAGCTATAATTAGTGATGGAGGTTCACACTTTTGTAATAGACTGTTTGATCTTTTAATGAAACAATATGGTATTACCCATAAAGTAGCAACCCCATATCACCCTCAGACTAGTGGTCAGGTAGAGGTTTCCAATAGGGAAATTAAACGTATTCTAGAGAAAACAGTTAATCCAAATAGGAAAGACTGGTCGTCGAGGCTTATTGATGCCTTATGGGCTTACCGTACTGCGTTTAAGACACCCATTGGAATGTCACCTTATCGTTTAGTGTTTGGAAAGGCATGTCACCTGCCTGTTGAGTTAGAGCATCGAGCCTATTGGGCTATTAAGAACTTAAACTTTTCACTTGACAAGGCAGGAGCTCAAATAAAGATTCAGCTCAATGAGTTGGACGAGATTCATGGAGATGCATACGATAGTGCTAAGGAGTATAAGAATAAAATGAAACTTGTGCATGATAGGAATATTTTACTAAAGTCATTTTCTCCAGGTCAAAAAGTTCTTCTGTATGACACTCGTTTGCATCTATTCCCCGGGAAGTTGCGCTCTCCGTGGACCGGTCCTTTTGTGGTCCGTACTGTTTTTCCTCATAGGGATGTTGAGATTGAGACACCAGATGGTAGTAGTTCTTCGAAGGTTAACGGTCAGCGATTGAAGCCATTTCTAGAGCCTTTTCCTAAATGTGATGTTGAGGAGGTCCCTCTGGAGGACCCTGTTTACCTTGATTGACCATCGAGGCGATTTTGTATGTTGTATAATATTTTTGTAGGTTTTTGGTTACTCTTCACCCAGGTACTATCTTTCCGACTTCTCTCTTTACTATTTCCTCATCTTACTTATATTTTTGGTATTGTTCTTTAATTAGAAACATTGAGGACAATGTTAGATTTAAGTTTGGGGGTGGGGTAGAACTTTTGTTACCTTTTCGTTGCAATAAATAAACTCCAGAGCTTAGAAACTAACCAATCTAGGCTCTGGAGTTTACTTATATTTATTTCGTTGCAATAAATAAACTTTTGTTACCTTTTTGTTACCTTATCCCTATTAAGGATGGCACTAACCAATCTAAGTGGATGGAAGCATTTTGGTTGTATGAGTTGAGGAACCAATCTGACTAGATGGAAACATCTAAAGAGTCTATTCATAAAAGCACAGAGCTCAGGTGTTAGAAATAACATGATAGTTTCACCATATCTCGTTGAGTTCTTTTCACTTCTGTTTTTATTTTGTTTTGTTTTTAAACTATGTTTCTCTAAGTGATTAGGTGGGGCTCACGATTCAAGTTGTTACCAATGCTAGGGTGAATTAGAGTGATTGAGATACAAAAAAAAAAAAAAAGTAGAAAAGAAAAAAAAAGTTGAAAAAAAAAGGAAAAAAAAGAAGAAGAAAGAAACTGCGACCAAACCATCAAACCAACTGGAATAAATTCAATAAAGTCGACCACTGGAACCCTTGTATATGCCAGTTGTGTTGACCTAGAGTTAGGATTATCGACCACTGGTACCCTTGTATATGCCAGTGTGTTGATATTAGTCAGACTAGTATCTCAGTCCATTAGGATAGGTTCATTTTAACGGAGGCCTTCAGACAGATATGAGAAACACCGTTCACCTAGTAAACATCAAAACCATCTATGTTTTTCTCTATACCCATCTTCTTGATCTATCCATGTGATTAGTTTCGACTCCGGATATTGATGTCCATAGTGCAACTATCTGAGTAGAGCTCTGTCACTTATATATGAATTTTAGTATGCTTGAGTGCAAACTCGTGTACAATAATTGGAATTTCGCATCAGGGTACTTCCTCCTGTAGTCAATAAGTATGCCAACCAAGGAGATTCGTTAGTGCCTTCCAAGGTTCTGTGTAGATAACTAGGGTCTGGAGTATAAAGGTTTTGTGGGTATACCTCTGGTAAGCCCTCCGGAGACAACACTCCGCCACTAGGGACACCTAGGGGTTTAAAGGCTTATTGCATACGCTAAATGCAATCGACGATGCCTGCGACAGTGAGCTAGGATTTTTATTTTATTTTTGCTCGAGGACTAGCAAATAATTAGTTTGAGGGTATTTGATAGACGCATTTATGTGTCTATTTTGATCTCAATTATGTTTATTGTTAGTGCTCGCTTTTATACTTATTTGATTATTTTATGTTTTTGTTGGTATTTTTGGAGAAATAAGCTTTTGCGCGAAAATTGGCTCAAAAAAGTGGTATTTGCACTCGTGGGAGGAAATCACTAAAGAGACCCTTTATTTGGATAAGGGGCATATAATTACTAAGGGGCACCTACTTTTTATTTACACCCATGACACCCTAAGTGTTAAAAGCACCCAGTAGCAGGATAAGGGGCGTCATCTTCTACATTTGAATTTTTGCTTTTTGGCGGGAAACTCGTTGCAGCATCGTGTTGGAGCAAGACAGTGCGATAGATATTCACGGGAATGGATAAACTTGGATTGATAATGAGTATTGGCGACAAACTAGCGATGGTAAGAGAGTTTGTATTAGCACAGAAGACGTGTGAGAAGATTAACATTCTTTCTCAAAGAAAACAGAGAAGGGGTATATTCTCGGGTTTATTGGCTTTGCTTTTGGAAAGTACGTGGAAACATTTTCGAGTATGTTGATGATTTGGGAAGATACGTGAATGATTGAGAGAGTATATGGACGCA
The DNA here is from genome assembly GCF_003573695.1 of Papaver somniferum. Lineage (NCBI taxonomy): Eukaryota > Viridiplantae > Streptophyta > Magnoliopsida > Ranunculales > Papaveraceae > Papaver > Papaver somniferum. The sequence goes on along the minus strand of NW_020618825.1, from coordinate 20,147,251 downwards.
TAGGATCATATCATATATTTACTAATGAGAGTTTTAATCAAAACAAGGAAGAAAAGCCGTGACCTTTTTGGAAAAGAAAACCAGAGATTTAATCGGTATTTTTGGTTGTTGCGTATATAAATAGGATGCTGGGACCGAAACAGGGAGAGGAGGAAACCTTAGGAGAAGTATAGGACACCACAGAGCTCCAGAGATCGAGTTGCAGGAAAATACAATATTCTGCTGCTGCTGCTGAAGAGGAAGAACACGAAGAAAATTGACGCACAAGCAACTGTCGCAGAAAACTATCGTTTTTCACAGCAGAAACTATGTGTCGTTCATCACAGCGGTTACATTAGGTCTTTAGCTATTATTTCGCTCTGTAACAGTCATTCTGCAACACCAATACATTGTTGCAAACAGTCTATGTTATTACTTTTCACCCTTTTAATCATCTTTTGAGCAACAAACACATATTTTGAGACCATGATTAATATGAGGAGCTAAACCGCATTGCTGAGGCGATATAGGAAGCTATCTTTCCAACAAAAAGTGGTATATTCTATTTTATCTTTTTATTTGCAATAATTATATGATTATTTGCCTTGAACTATTATTGAATATGATTTTTATTTGAGTGATTGTGATTTATTTTGATGGAGTATGCTTAGTTTTAAGACTTTTGATGCTTCATACTTGGTATTTACAATTATTACTTTTGAAAATCTACTTGTTGTAATATTTTAGAATCAAATTAAACGAGAAAATTGCATAAATATAAGTATTGGTTTAATCACTTTGAACTTGGAAAATAGTAGAATCTTAGCTTCAGTGTTTCTTTTAATATTGATATCATCTTTGATTGAGTTTGCTAAATTTTTTAGTGAGTTTTCTATTTTAATATTAGAATTTAAGTCTAATTAACATCCTTCACAAGTCTGAGAATCGAACCACTTTTACCACTATCTACAAATCACATCAACTTCAACCAGGTACAATCTTTCCGACTTCTCTCTTTACTTTTTCCTCATGTTAATTATATTTTTGGTACTGTTCTTTGATTAGAAACATTGAGGACAATGTTAGATTTAAGTTTGGGGGTGCGGTAGAACTTTTTGTTACCTTTTCGTTGCAATAAATAAACTCCAGAGCCTAGAAATTTATCCCTATTAAGGATGGCACTAACCAATCTAAGTGGATGGAAGCATTTTGGTTGTAGGAGTTGAGGAACCAATCTGACTAGATGGAAACATCTAAAGAGTCTATTCATAAAAGCACAGAGCTCAGGTGTTAGAAATAACATGATAGTTTCACCATATCTCGTTGAGTCCTTTTCACTTATGTTTTTATTTTGTTTTGTTTTTAAGATATGTTTCTCTAAGTGATTAAGTGGGGATCACGATTCAAGTTGTTACCAATGCTAGGGTGAATTAGACTGATTGAGATACAAAAAAAAAAAAAAAAAACTGAGACCAGACCATCAGACCAACTGGAATAAATTCAATAAAGTCGACCACTGGAATCCTTGTATATGCCAGTTGTGTTGACCTAGAGTTAGGATTATCAATCATTGGTTCCCTCGTATATGCCAGTGTGTTGATATTAGTCAGACTAGTATCTCAGTCCATTAGGATAGGTTCATTTTAGCGGAGGCCTTCAGACAAATATGAGAAACACCGTTCACCTAGTAAACATCAAAACCATCTATGTTTTTCTATATCCATCTTCTTGATTTATCCATGTGATTAGTTTTGACTCCGGATATTGATGTCCATAGTGCGACTATCTGAGTAAAGCTCTGTCACTTCATATGAATTTTAGTATGCTTGAATATGAGCTCGTGTACAACAATTGGAATTTCGCATTAGGGTACTTCCTCCTGTAGCCAATAAGTATGCCAACCAAGGAGATTCTTTAGTGCCTTCCAAGGTTCTGTGTAGATAGCTAGGGTCTGGAGTATAAAGATTTTGTGGGTATACCTCTGGTAAGCTCCCCGGAGACAACACTCTGCCACTAGAAACACCTAGGGGCTTAAAGGCTTATTGCATATGCTAAATGCAATCGACGATGCCTGTGATAGTGAGTTAGGATTTTATTTCTATTTTGTTTTTGCTCGAGGACTAGCAAATAATAGGTTTGGGGGTATTTGATAGACACATTTTTGTGTCCGATTTGTCTCGATTTTATATATTGTTAGGGCTCATTTTTGTACTTATTATGGTGTTTTATTTATTTGTAGGTATTTTTGGCCAATAAACATTTTTTGAAAAAATTGGCTCGAAAAGTTGTCGGAAAGCACCCGGAGGACACTTGCTATTCGGACCCCCGGTTTGGATAAGGAGCACCCCCAGGACACCCCTTAAGGCAGCTGCTAAAGGAACCCCTACTCTGGATAGCGGGCGCCCTTCTTCTTCAAGGTTCAAAGATAGCAAATAGGCGGGAATCTGATGTACAAGCTGCGTATTTTCCTGGGAAGAGCTCGATTAAATTCTGTTGAGTTTTCTTGGTGTTTGACGCTGGAATGGATTGGTACCACCCTGTTACGACTAAACAGGGTTGGTAGGTCTTCTAAATTCGAAAATATAGGGCGTTATGTGGATTTAGGGCCGAACAGAGGAGATGGAAATATTATCGGAATTTCTGAAATTCCGTGAAGTATTGGAGAGGTTTCTTACATGGAGATGAGTTGGGATGTACATGATGAGTCAGAACAGAGATTGTAGGTGGCACAGATTCGAAAAAATAGGCATTAATCTTCGGTTTGGATAAAACAGGGCACTGGTTATTCGTGGAAGTTTCATTGGTTATATTTGTGGAAGTTTGGTGCTGTGAAGGAAGGATTTACTCTCTGGGATTCGTATCTTTCAGTTTTAGGAAGTTTTATAACTCACAAACCGCGTAAAAAAAAATTTGGAAGAGAAGAAAATTCCGAGTATTACTGCCAAAGAAAAGAGTTATTTTTGGGACTTCACTTGCTTTATACGGGACCTTCCGTGTATACATATGAAGCTAGGGAGTCACAGAAGAGGGTACGCAACTTTAGGAGAAGTTTAGAACCCAACAGAGAAGAATCAGTCGAGTTGCAGAGCGAGTTACACCAGCAGGAGAAGAAGAAGAAGAAACTGAAGAACAAACACCATTCAAAACAGTCGTTTTTTTCAGTCTTAATATCTCAACACTTAGGCGTCTCAATTTGTAGCACTGCTACAGTAACCAACAGGTCTCTGTAACAGTTCGTCGTTTGTAACAGCTTCTTTGTAGCGCCAATACAGCGTTGCAAACTGTCTGTTTATTTTCCTTCCTTTTAATCAACTTTTGAACCATAAACCAATATTTTAAGCAAGTGATTAATATGAGGAGCTAAACCCCATTGCTGAGGCGATAGAGGAAGCTATTTTTCCAACAAAAAGTGGTATATTCTATTTTATCTTTTTATTTGCAATAATTATATGATTATTTGCCTTGAACTATTATTGAATATGATTTTTATTTGAGTGATTGTGATTTATTTTGATGGAGTATGCTTAGTATTAAGACTTTTGATGCTTCATACTTGGTATTTACAATTATTACTTTTGAAAATCTACTTGTTGCAATACTTTAGAATCAAATTAAACGAGAAAATTGCATAAATATAAGTGTTGGTTTAATCACTTTGAACTTGGAAAATAGTGGAATCTTAGCCTCGGTGTTTCTTTTAATATTGATATCATCTTTGTTTGAGTTTGTTATAATTTTTATTGTGTTTTCTATTTTAGTTTTGAATTTAAGTCTAAAAAAAAATCCTTCACAAGTCTGAGAAACGACACTCTTTTTACCACTATCTACAAATAACATTACTAGCAAAAAGAATTTGTCTACAGTACAAAATTTAAGTTGAAGGTACAAATTCTGGTTCTTTCGTAAAAACAAATTTAAGCTATTAGTAGATTTTTGTTTACAAGAAAATAGGAAACACAAAATTGTGTAAAAGGGAATTTATTTATTTTTTGATGGTTTGGAACAGAATCCATCGTACTACTTGATGGTTGCGTGTAAAAAACTTCAATATCATAAATTGACGAGCTATCGAAAATCATTGTTATTGTAATGTGTGGTCCGCGTAGTAAAAATCTTTCAGTTCTACTAACTAAGATTATTTTCAGTTTTCCTAGATAATTGGTTCACTTATCTTTTAGTACACAAAACTAGTGACAAAACCCCTAGGTGAACAAACTAGTGATAAGAAAAAACCGGTCATATTATTTCTACCAAATAAAAACCGTTTCAAATAAAACTGGGACAAAAACCCCAAGTCAAATGATAATGAGAAAATTTAACTTTTTTTATTTTAAAAAAACCCAAATGTACCCTTTCATCTTTTCTTCTTCTTCTTCTCTGATTTCTTTTTTCTTTTTTCTTCCTACTCCTTATCCCACCACCATCATCACCAGCAGCAACAATGGATCTCCACAAACACCAACAACAATTTTATTCTCCCCCGACACACCACTTCCCTGTAATTCCCTATAAATTTAGTTTTTTCATTGAGAAACGGTTGTTGTTATTAAAGCCGAGAGATCTAAATCGAGAAATTCTTTTCTCAATCGTTCATTTGAAGTCCCTAAAACTGAGAAAGGAAGAAGCAGCAGCTGCCGCTGTTATCACCTGAAATTAGATCGAGACAGAGATGAAGAAGCAGAAAAGAACGGCGCTGATTCAAGAGATGAAGAATTCGAGAGACGTTTTCTCTCAATCATTAGTTTATTCATTTCCCTAAAACTGAGAAAAGAAGAAGCAGCAGATGCCATTGTTTTATCACCTGAAATTGAGAGTAAATATCGTTACTGTTGATCGAGAATTGGGAGATGTGAAAAGGGTAAGATACAGATGATGGATTTGAAACAGATTTAAGATGGGTTGAATCTGATATTGCAAGAAATTGGATTTGCATCTCGTCTAGGGTTGATTCAGAAATTGAAACTCAGAGTTGAGTTAGATTGATGTGAAGATGTGAATTAGGTTGTTGCTGGTGAAATTGAGGTTCTGACGATGGAAATTGGTTAGGGTTTGGTTTCTGCTGCTCCTGTAGATATCTGAGATGAATGGAGAAAAAGATGGGGATTGGAGGAATTTATGGTTGAGAGAAGGATTACAAGGAAGAAGTAGAAGAACTGAAGTTGTAGCTGGTGGTGATGATGAAGTTGCAGAACCAGTTGCTGCTACCACGACGAATTTGATATGAAATCGAGGTCTTGTTGTGATGAATTTATGAACAGGTTTTTCCTGAAATCGAAGTATGGAAGAGGATGATGATTGAATTGAAGTGGGGGTTTCTATAACTGAAGAATTATGTGATGTATGTGAACTGATGGTGCTATGGGTTAGGCTCTTGGATAGAGTTTGTCATAGAGAAGATTCATTCGATGGAGGATTTAGAGATGGTTTTGGTGCAATGGAGTTGGAGAATGGCAGAATCTTGAATATGAGATGTTGCAATGAGTAAGTTGTGGATGTTGTGCAATGAGTTTGTGGTTGTTGTGTGATTGTTAACAGGTTTTTGAGGCAGCAAAGAGATGCAGGTGGAAGTGGCCTGAGTTTGAAATGCAATTGGTGTTGTATATGAATGAATTGCAGGTTACCTGAGCAGCTGCAGGTGGTATATGCAAATGGGGTTTTGCAGGCGACTGAAATGGAATAGAAGATAGCAGTGTTGGTTTGATGGACAAAGGTTATGACTGAAGAAAGAAATAAATTGAATTGATGGCCTGGTGGTTGAAAGAATAGAATGAGGTTGTTGATACAATGATGTTGGCTTGAATGAATGATTGAGAAGATTCACAAATAGATGAATGCTAGGAAAAGCAGGAAAGTATTGTGGAGTTGTGGATTATAGGGTTGGAATTGGAAGTGCAGGTTAAGATGCAAAGAATAGGGCCTGGTGGATAGTGCAGTTGGAGTTGAAGCAATTGAAGGTGGATAGTGCAGCTGGGTTCTGCCTGAAAGTAGAGCTGTTTTTATGTAGAGCTGTGTTACAAGAGATGATGCTGTAAACTAGAGTAGAAATGAAGCTTAAATGAAGTGCAGCTACTGATGAATTCTGATGAAACCAATTATGGTTTCATCGTATTTATTATGAAACCATAATCGGTTTCATCGTATTTATGATGAAACCAAAATTGGTTTCATCTAATTTTTGGTCAGTGGTGGTGGTGGTCGTCGGCGGGTGTTGGCGATGTTGCTGGTTTTAGTCGGTGGTGGTCGGCGGTGGTCGGCAGTGGTGGTGCTGGCAGTTGATAATATGTGTTTGTAGCATAGAGCATGGATCTGTGTTGTTGTGATGTTGTTGTATCCAAGACAACTGCAACATAAGATCCTTGTTGAATTTTTCTTGTAGTTGAATTCTGATGAAACCAATTAAGGTTTCATCTTATTTTATGATGAAACCAAAATCAGTTTCATCGGATTTGTGATGTAACCAAAATCGGTTTCATCTAAATTGGTCAGTAGTGGTGGTGGTGGTGGTCGGTGGCGGCGGTGGCGGTGGTGGTCGGAGGTGGCGGTGGTGGTCGGTAGCGGTGGTGGTCGGAGCGGGGTGGTGGTCGGAGGCGGCGGGGTCGGTGAGGTGGTGGTGGTGGCGATGGTTGGCGGTGGTGGTCGGTGGCGGCGACGACGGTGGTGGTCGGTGGCGGTGGTAGAAGGTGGCGTTGCTTGTTGATGGTGACAATATAATAAGAATTAAAGTGGGGTTGATTTTTGTTTTTGTTGGGGTGATTTAAATTAAGAGGATAATATAGACCAATTATATTAAATGGGGTTTTTGTGAACAATTTGTTTTGTTGGAGTTTTTGTGTATGGATAGTGACACCTTTGGGGTTTTAACTCGCGAACCGTTTAGTACATGTTAAATATTTCAAAACTTCACTTATTTACTTATTAATCAACAATTTAGATTAACTCCATAAAAAAAACCTTATTTTCCTTTGGGGATTTGGTAATATCCTCCAGAAATGTATTACCCAAGATGTAGGCATAGTTTTAAGAAATAGTCAATCCACTTATCATCACATCTCATATTCGCTACCTTATAAGAGTGCATCAAAACAGCACCATTCACAGCAGAAAAGATTATAGAAACATTACCTCTAAGCATGGAGATTCTTCCTTGTAACTTCCTTCTACTTCTTCCTCTTATTCTCCTTCCTCTATATTTTCTCATTACCTCCAAAACCAGAAAAAGTTATGATCAAAACAAACCCAACTTTCCACCTGGTCCTCGTAAGCTTCCAATCATTGGCAACTTACATCAACTTGCAAAACCGCCTCATGAATCACTATCACAACTATCTAAGATATATGGTCCAGTCATGCTTCTACAATTTGGCAGTGTGCCAACAGTCGTAATCTCCTCCGCTGAAGCTGCCGAACAAGTCATGAAGCCTCTCGATCTTGAGTTTTGTACTAGACCTCCACTTGCTGGACCGAAACGTCTTTCGTATAATTACTTAGACATTGCATTTGTACCTTATGGAGAATACTGGAGGGAGATTCGTAAAATATGTGTGCTTGAACTTTTGGGCGTGAAAAGGGTGCAATCTTTTAAGGTAGTCAGGGCTGAGGAAATCGATATTTTGATTGATTCCATATCATCTTCTTCTTCTAATATTAGTCCTGTTGATGTTTTTGAAAAGTTATCAAGTTTTACACATAAAACAATTTGTAGAGTTGCTTTTGGTAGCTCTACCAGTCTAAGTACGTTTGATGGAAGACTTACAAAAATCCTTTATGAGATCTTGTCTGTATTGAATGGTTTCTCTGCCACGGATTACATTCCTAAGGTAGGTTGGATTATTGATAGGATCAGTGGCAGTCATGGAAGAATTGAAAAATCTTTTCATGATTTGGATGAATTGTTTCAAAGAATGATAGACGAACATCTAAATCCGGTGAGACGAACAATATCAAAGCAATTCTTCTGGTAAGTAACTTTTTTTTCTTTTCATCTTGTTATTTCCAAAATAATCTTCGTCTACTTGAGCTGCATAAACTAATAAGATTTCATGTATCAAACTAAACAATCAGGATATATTTGCTGCTGGAGTAGACACAACAGCTGTAACAATGAGTTGGGCAATGACAGAACTGGCTAAAAATCCAGAAGCAATGAAGAAAGTTCAAGAAGAGATACGAAACCATGTGGGATCAAAAGGAAAGGTAGAAGAATCAGACCTTGATCATTTCCCCTACTTAAAAATGGTAGTTAAAGAGACTCTAAGGTTACACCCAGTAAATCCTTTGATTCTTAGAGAAAGCATGAAAAACAGTAAGATCGATGGGTACGATGTATATCCAAAAACAACGGTCCTAATAAATGCATGGGCAATCGGGAGAAATCCTAAGTATTGGCGAAATCCAGAAGAATTCTTGCCAGAGAGGTTCAAAGATGATAGCTCTATCGATCATTTCGTCACCAGTAATCAAAAATTTGCATACCTACCTTTTGGGGGAGGTCGAAGGGGCTGTCCCGGAATTAACATGGCACTTTTGTTAACAGAACTCGTCCTTGCCAATGTATTGTATGCTTTCGACTGGGAGTTACCAAAAGGACTCAAGAAGGAAGACATAAACATGGAGGTATCATCAGGGATTAGTGTCCATAAGAAAATTCCACTTGAGCTTGTACCCAGCAAGCATATATATGGTTAGGAAATTTGATTGAGAGAAAATAAGAATTGTGTGCTAAACATATGTATATGCATGTAATTTTCTGTGTGCTTATTTTTCTTTTGTTTTTTCTTTGAAAGATTGTAAAGGTGATTTTGTGCTAGGCGTATCTTCCCCTTAAAGGCCTTGACAAATAAAACACTCGAACCTTTAAAGTTTGAATTTGACTAGAAGGGTTGCAAAATCAAGGAGCAAGAAAGAGGTGTATAAAATAAGAACCTAAGCTACAGCAAGAGGACATCATGGACTACACACCAACTACTCGAACTAATTCCCAAGAGGTGAGCTTTGCTCCCCTCCAAAAGCTATAGTAGCAGCTGTTATTCAGTTGGCAGTCACCATCTTTTGTACTACAGCCATCACCACCCCATCCAAGAACCAAGAACCAAATCTCTTTTCCAGTAACAAGTACCGGATCGAGAAGAGATAAACCGCATAACGATCTTATTTTCAGAGATGCAGCTAAAGTTTTTACATTCGCTGTCTGCTGGCCTGGACGCAACTTACCCAAAGGCAAGCCATCACCACCCCATCCATCACTAGGGAATTAAAAAAAAAGAAAAGAAGATTAGTAACTTAAAGATCTATCCAATTCACGAGACTTAATTAGTCTGTTGGTATTGCATGTCATAAATTTTGGTGTTTGTTTAATTTTGTATAACATGAACGGGGAAGTGCAACATCTGTTAGGTTGAGGACTTTATTGTTTGTCTATGAGATGTTATTCAATTTTGAAACATATAAGGAATTTTCGATTAGGTAGTTGCTGTGGACACACGAACTACGTGGGCGTCCGAATGCACACAATCAATCATTAACGTCTAAAGAGATTACGATGATGATACCCTGATGTGGATTCATTGGCTTAAAACCTTCGGGTTTATCATGGCCTCCTCCAACTTCCCCGTGCGTGGCGATCATGCATGGGATACAAGTATTAAAGGAAAACAAAACATATAAGCAAATACGTGCGGAGCTAAATGAATGTAAAGTGCTGAAATGTAAATAAGACCAAGGTTTACGTGGTTCAGCACTAAGGCCTACATCCACGGGGTTTGTTGTTCTACTATATTATTCACGGTTACACGAATAGTTGAATGACTTTGGGTTTACATGTTTCTCTCCACTAAGGGATTAACTTACCCTTACTATTCTCTCTCTCTCTCTCCTTCTCTCCTGATCTTTTTTCCATCCCCTTTCCTCTTTGTGGAGATTGGGTATTTATAAGGTTGGAACGTGGGACCCATCTCTGAAGACCGTTGGAACCTTATCTTCTCGTGTCCTTGCGTCCATCACGCGGAGGTCTGCGTTTCCCCCTCGATCCCGCGGAGGCATCTTCGTTCGTTCCACAGGTTGGTCGACACGTGCACTGCTCAGAGTGTTTGATGCGGGTAGTTGAGGGGTCTGCTCGTGTCAGACAAGTGTCTTCTGCCCCTGTCAGTCCGTGTCAGCTAACTTTCTCTCCACCGTTGATCTTAGCCCCTCTTCTGGGGATGAGATAAAGCAACTCCTCGGGTTTTATTTGGTGCTTCGTGACGCATCATGTTTTGATGTTTTGGCTTGCATGCTTTCCACGTACCTTTCTGTATACACGTGTCCGATAGTGAGATATATGTGTACACAATTTGCCCCTTTTCTTCGGGCTTAAATGGCTAATGGGTGCCTTGAAGAAAAACTATCGTCGCACATTCTTCTCACTCCTAATAACTTCTCCTAGATACTTGGGAACTTCTTTTATTCGTGCATTAACTGCTTATGTAACGGGCACGTTTTCCTATTTCTCCCTTAATTTCCTCTTTTCTTTCGGGTATTTTAAGGATAGAGAGGAAATTTAATTTCATTCTTCCTAAACACTCTCTCAGTTCATTCTTCCTTTAAATTTCCTGCCTGCCTTCATTGAACCTGTGACCTTAAATTCTTTGTCAGTCTTCATTGCACCTGTGATCTTAAATTCTGTCAGTCTTCATTGCACCTGTGATCTTAAATTCTGTCAGTCTTCATTGCACCTGTGATCTTAAATTCTCTCTTCATTGCACCTGTGATCTTCCCCTGTTCGTTTCTTCTACTTGCTGTTTTTGCCGGTGAGTTTTTCTTTTCTTTATTTCACTGTTTTATGCCGTGTTGATTTGTGAATTTTCTGCTACTGTTGTTCCTTGTTTGTGATGAAGAACTTTTTCTGATGCTTGCATACTAGTTTGCCCCTGTTCTTCATCTTAAATTAAGGAAGCCATTACTTCGAGGGTGAAATATTGAGCATGTATCCTAATTTTAGGGTTGCTATGTTATCGTGGTTGTATTGCTATGGATGTGTTTTTTGATTTTTGGTTATCGTGTGTAACTTGTTCTTGATTTTATTCTTTCCGCAGCCATGTCTGACCGTCCGCGGCCTACTTATGAGACTCATGATTCTAGGTTGTCGAGATCTCCTCAGCGTCGAGAGTCTCAAGATGATGTTCGTCGGAGTCGAGTTTCTTCTGGAGCGAAAGCCTCGTCCTCTCGGGAAGAGATTCCTTCGATAATTCCGTCTGGTTCACGAAGAGTCTTTAATCACTCAATGGTGCGTCCTCGTGAAGATACTAGGAGTACGCAGGCTCCGCCCCGCGCTGTTGCTTTTGACGTTCCTCCTTTACGTTCGTTAGTGCCCGAGCATCATCTACGGTCTTCTCCAACTTTTAAAGGGAAGAATACAAAGGGCGTAGCTCCTAGGGTTGAATCTTCAAAGAATCCCCCCGTGAAGAGAAAAGCGTCTGAAGCGTTTGTTAGTTCGTCCGGCCCCGCCGAGGAGGATGAGGCGGCTCCCTTGATACGCAGTGTCTCTGTTAGCAGCAAAAAAGTAACCTTCAAGCATATCGATCTTGAAATATTCAAGGAAAAGCATGAGCTTCAAGCCTTCGGGGTTCGTTTCTATGCCCCGAGGATGATATTACGTATGAGCTTATCTCCAAGTACGAATTCGATGAATTTCATTTGTTAACGACGGTTGGGGCATTCGAGGCTGGTCTGATGCTGCCTTTACAAATCGGTGATTCCTTCTACTACGACGTGCTCGCTAGTCGTGAGGGTTCTTCCACCAATACTCATAGCCGTTCCGTATCCCAACTATCGGGGAATTATCTCGCGCCCTGAAGGAATGCTATCTGCGGAGTAAGGGGGAAACGTCGATGACTTCTACGTCCCCAATCCCTGGAGAAGGAATGGTATACTCCTGAGAATTTCAATAACTCCTTCGGTGATTACGTCAATAGTAGGAATCGCAAGCCGTGGAGTGTCAGCCTTCGGAATCTCCCTGCTCCTCGAGGCGAGATTCGTCTGTTAAATGAGGTCAGCGATGCCAAGCTGAAGTATGTTCCTGGCACGGAGGCGTCCAGTCGTCGGAAACTCTTCCCCGCGAGAAGGATCAAGCGCGATCATGATACGAGTGGCACGCCACCGTTATCGAGATAGTTGGTCCGTGGGCTTACGGTTGGATTCCTGGTCCCCGCGGTTGGCGGCCTACCGAGAATAGTAAGCCGCGCGAATCTCCTCCTGTTCGCTATGGAGATTTCTGCCCCTGGCGTCTGAACTTTGCGGGCATGAATTTTCCTTATGCCCTGGATGTCGTAGAGGGAGACGAGGAGGATGGTTCCGGTGCTATACCCCACCGAAGAATATCTCAGCTGCTCAGGTACGCAGATTCTAGCTGCGCTTCGTTTTTATAACTTCCATCAGACGGGAAAATAATTCTTTTGTGTGGTTTGGTATTGAAGAAGAAAAAGATTAGGCCGAAGCAGTCTTCTACTACGGTGATGGGCGAGGTTGAGGCCCAAGAAGAAGTTACTAGTCCAGTGAACGAAGAGTTTGCTGAGGACGAGATTACAGATGGGGAGGAACGTACTGGTACCTCCCCTATCAATGTCGAAGAAGAGGTCTTCGCTGGTCACGCTGGATGAAGGAAGGAACAAAATGTGGTGGCGATGATTGTCATCGGGGATGTTTCCGTCCCTGCTGGTGATGTCGCGGATACCCTTCCCACTTCTCAAGAATTTTCTTTCGATCGGATGTATTCCACGGGGGAGTTCTTTGACGAAGCCCTCGATTTTCCCGAGGACTTCTCTTTACTTTCCCCAATGATGATTGGGATGTTCTTGGTGGTGATGGTAATGGGGATGCTACTGTAGAAGATGTTGGTGCGGAGGAGCCTGCTGTGCATGTAGGCGCGGAGGAGCATGCCAACATTCATGCTGAGGGGGTCGAGTCAGAGAAAGGAAAATCTGTTGTTGACGCGCCCGCCGATAGTCTTCCCCAGTCGCCGACGTCTGAGGGTGAGGACGCCATCATGGATTGGTTTAAGGAAAGAATCTTCTGTTTGTCTCTCATCCCGCTCCTGTGGTTGTGGGGAAAAGGAATCAACCGCGTATACCCGTCGCATGATGGAGATGTCTTCGAAGGCGCAGGTGTCTGAAGCCTGGGGAAAAAGGTTGACTGTTCCCGAAGCTACCCTCGTGCCGGAGCCTCCTACTTCCGTTGCCGATATGATGGCTATCGCCGACGGGTATCAATATGGCTTTCCGCAGCAGTGTGCTGGAGGTAAATTTTCGTACATGCTTGTACGTGAGATCGACGCTTCGGTGAATAATGTTTTGTCATCTTGATGTGTAGATGATGAGGAGCGAGCATTGTAACCACGTGCTGTATCAGTTCTTCAAAGCGAAATCTCTGAAGCTCGAGGCTAAGCTTCGTCACCGAAAAGGAATTATCTGCGGCTGAGGTGGAAATAGAAGAGCTGAAGAAAAGCCTTAAGGAGAAAGAAAAGCTGGGTGAAGCAGAGGCTGATCTTCGTTCAGAACTTGTTGCAGTGCGCGCTGAGTTAGAGCAAACTCGTAGCCAAGTTTCCACTTTCACAGGTTTGGTTCTTTTCCCTCGCCGTATGTCGTCATTCTTTTATCTCTTAGTTGTTCTGTCTGAGTCTCCCCACCCTATCTCCAGTGGGTGGCATCCCCGAGCTGATATGGCTTCGAAACGAAAGAGCTCGGCAAAAATCTCGTATTAGAGATTTGGTTGAGATTAAGAGTGAGCTAAGAAATGGGATGCTCGGGCTGAGGTATGGCGCGCGCGGCATGTTCAGATGGTCGACATGCAAAATCTGTACAACCATGATCGTGCTTTATTTAATGGCACACTGCTGTGGACCCGTGATAATCTGCGGGAAGCCCGTGAGCGTACTTCCTTGTTGGAATCTAGGATTCAGCTATTGGAAGAAGAATTACAGACGGCTCGATCCATTCCTCTTTCAGGGGTCCAGATAATATGCTCGTCTTGCCAGGAAAGAGATGATGCTCGTGCTGAAGTCTACGCTCTCAGCAATGCTCTTTCCGCGTCTCGTGCCGACGTAGCTCGTCATGCTGAGTCTGAGAGGAATCTTGAAGTGTGCATGTACAGACTCAGCAAAGGGGTCTCAGAGATAAATAAAGAGGTCGACCACCTTCGTCATATGGACTCGATGAAGCAGGTAGAATTAGATGCCTGTCAATTTACTCTCACCAACCTTCAACTAGACTATAAGAAATTATCCGCGGAATATGATCATCTTGATGAAGCGCGAGATGCGGTTGTTAATGAGTATGAAGAGGCTTCGGCTTGTGTCGAAGGTATAATCCCATTCATCGAGTGTGACTTGTTTTTTTCTACGCTAACTCCGTGGTGTTGTCTTTTTCAGAGCTCGAGGGACGCCTTCGCGTCACAAATGAAAAACTTGAAAAGGCTCAATCTTCCTTAGCACAGCAAGAAACAACCAATCACTTCAAGAATTTAGCAGCACCCGCGAGGAGGCCGTTGGTGCTGCTTCCAGAGAAGTGAATCGGCTATCTTCGTTATTATCCCAAGCCCAACAGCGGACAACAGTTATTAAACAAAGGCTCGTTGTCAATTGGCTGAGGAGACGAACAAGATGCTGGAGAGGATAGAACTTGGCCTAAGGAATGAACATGGTCTCGTGAAGAACTATCCTCGTCGTCCCGTTCCTTCTGCCTTGCCCAGCTCCTCGGGCCCCTCTTCTGGTGGGAGCGTCCCATCAAGTCTTCGGAATAATCCTGCACGGGGCCGCCACTAGGTAGAGATCGCAGCGTTGTAGGGTCCGCGGCATATTATACTTTTTGTAATCATGTAACAAGGATATTTTTTGCTGATGATCCTGTAAAAGGAATTTTTTTGATTGTGTATCCTTGACTTTGGCCTTCACTTCTTGTAATCACCCTTTATGAAATGAATCCTCTTCTTGATATACCTACAATGTTGTTTTGTTTTTATTTTAAGTTTGTGAAAAATCAAAACAAAAGTTTTAAGTGTTTTTGAGTGCGATACTGAAGGAAGGTACCTTCGTGATCGTCTTGAGACCTGTCACCCCGCTGGCAAATCCTGGGCCAGAGGATTCCCAGACGGTGGGGGCCGGGGCAACGTTCTAGGATATGGGATTAAAATATTTACGCACCCATTCCGTCGACCCGTTGCCTTAAGATTGGTTGGGTATCTCTTTCTGCTGGGTGCCTTCCCCCTGGTCCTACACTTATGGACACTGATGGGGGAGCCCTGAGAGATTGTAGATTAACTACTTTCCCCAATATTGTAGGTAGATTCCACTGACTTGATAATTTGAAAGCTTGTTTGATTGATAAGTTGAGGTCTGCAATTCCTCTTCCAGAGATAGAAACATGTGGGCGGTCAGGCTCCTTCTTCTTCTGGTACACTCCAAGCAGATTCAAATCTGCGTTGCTTCTATGGGAAGTATGGTTTGAGCCATTTAGCATTCCAAGGATGCCGGAGGACCTCGCCTTTTAGATTACGAAGGTAGTAGGAACCATTACCCGCAATGTCGTGGATCATAAAGGTCCTCCCCATGTAGGTGCTAACTTTCCCCATTTCTTTTCTTGCTGATACCGTGGGATTGTTCTCAACACATACTGTCCCTCTACAAAATTCGTAGCTTTACCTTTTTGTTGTACTCCCTTGCTAGTCTTCGTTGATAATTTTCCATCTTTTGCAATGCTACTTCCCTTCTTCCTTCCAAGTCGTCCAACCTTTCTAACATCATATCTGTTGTGAGGTTTTTCTCCCAGCTTCGGTCTTCGTGGTTGGCATGAGGATTTCCGTAGGTATGACTGCTTCAGCTCCATAAGTAGAAGAAACGGGGATTCCCCGGTAGCGGATCTTCGTGTTGTCCTGTATGCCCATAAGACATTGTGCAGTTGTTCGCACCATCTTCCCTTATGCTCGTCTAATTGTTTTTTGAGTATAAGGGCGAGGGTCTTGTTGGTAGCTTCCGCTTGTCCGTTGCTTTGAGGGTATAAGGGGGTGGACTTGTTCTTTCTTATTTTGAAGGTGTCGAAGAGCATGTCTATATTTTTTCCCTGTAATTGCTTGCCGTTATCAGATACAATTTCAGCAGGTATACCAAATCTGCAAATGATGTTCTGGAATATGAAAGTGAACACATCCGCGTCTCTGATCCTGGCCAAGGCCTTAGCCTCCACCCATTTACTGAAGTAGTCCGTGGCTACTATCAAAAATCGTCTCTTCCTGATCCTTCGATGAAAGGCCCGACGATGTCTACGCCCCATTTTGCAAATGGCCACGGGCTATCGACAGAGTTTAACATTGTTGCCGGCGCGTGGATTTTTTTCGCGAAGCGCTGACATTCTTCACATCGTCGGGACATCCTCGCAGCATCTTGTATCATGGTCGGCCAGTAATATCCTTGCGTTTTTGCCTTGTCAGCTAGTGATCTCATGCCGCTATGATTCCCCGTCACCATAATGGATATCATTTAGAATTCGATGCCCCTCTTTCCGGGACAAGCAGCGTAGTAATGGTCCAGGAAGGATTTTCTATACAGGACCCCCTCCCGAAGATCATATCTTCCCACTTTGGAGAGCATCTTCCTAGCTTTTCCGATCCGCAGGTAGCTTCCTTTTCGAGAAGGCATGTATTGTCACCCTCCAGTCATCTTCGTTGCTGAAGTCTTCGTCTTGATTTGCTTTGACAGATGTCTTCTTCATCAAAGTCATTATGGATGTCTTCTCCTACCTGGTCTTCGATATTTCTTCCATCATCTTGATTGGTAGCGAAGGAGAATTGAGATGCAATCGAAGGCTCGTATACCCTTGCTATTTTAATACCTTCGGCATTTTTATCCCTCAGCATGGATGATATATGCTAGGGCATCCGCGTGCCTGAGGTCCCTTCTGCATAAGTGCCGGAACTTAATGTTCGGGATTTGTGATGCCAATGTTTGGACCAAGCCATGTAAGCTGAAAGGGTCATCGTACACATTATATCGAGCCCAATTTGCCGTATGACAAGCTGCGAATCACTTGTCAGCCTTACATCGGTTACCCCCATCTCTATTATTATACGTAGGGCATGTACGACAGCTTCGTATTCAACAATGTTATTGGTATGCTCTTTGAATTCCAATCTAAGTGCCTGTATACCTTTCTCCAGTTGGGGTGATAATGACAATACCTATTCCTGCTCCTTCCTTATTTTTAGATCCGTCGACAAGACTTCCCATTGTCTATGACTCGCAGGTTCGAGGATATCCATTGGATCCTTGATTTCTTCCTCGGCTTCTGGTATTCCCTTAATCTCTTCGTCGTTGTCTAAGGGAGGTCTGCTAAGAAATCTGCCAGAACTTGGGACTTCTGAGAATGTTGAATTTCATGAATGATGTTGAATTGGTCCAGATGGGTGTTCCATTTGGCTATTCGGCCCACTTTTCCCGTGCTTTTGAGGACTGCTTCCAATGGTGCTTTGCATGGTACCCTGACGAGTGAGTTAGGAAGTAGGTTCTCAGTTTTTGGGTAGCCCATACCAGTGCGAGGATGAGTTGTTCAATCTTAGTATAATTTCTTTCCGCGGAATTGAGTGTCTTGCTGACGTAATAGATAGGCTGTTCTATCTTTGTATTGGTTTGACTAATACCGCGCTGACTGCGTCCTCCGTTGCTGCTATGTACAGTGCCAAAACTTCATCAGGGTCTGGCTTCTGCAGGATGGGATTGAAGCTAGATGTTCTTTGATTTTTGGAATGCTTCCTCGCATTCGGCGCCATTCGAACCTGCTCCCTTTTTTAAGAATATTGAAGAAATGTTTGCATTGTCCGAAGACCGTGCAATAAATCTGCCCAACGCTGCTATGGACCCATTGAGCTTCTGCACTTCCTTCAGATTCTTTGGTGACGGCATCTCTACTATGGCTTGAATCTTAGCTGGGTCTACCTCGATGCCCCTTTTCGTCACCAGATACCGAGGAACTTCCCCGAGGTGACACCGAAAGTACATTTCTCCGGATTCACTTTCATGTGATGCTGTCTCATTGCTTCGAAGATATTCCTCAGGTCCTGGTGGTGATTTTTACGCAGCTTGCTTTTGACGAGCATGTCGTCCACGTAGACTTCTAGGGTTCCTCCAATCCATGGTTGAAGATAGCATCGACCATCCTTTGGTATGTTGCCCCTGCGTTTCGGAGCCCGAAAGGCATTCTGGTATAGCAATAAAGGCCATGTGTATAGAATGCTGTGTGTGGCTGATCTTCTTCTGCCAGGGCTACTTGGTTGTAACCAGAGTATCCGTCCATAAACGACAGCTCTCGTATCCTTCAACTGCTTCAACCAGTTGATCTATGCTCGGCAGGGGATAGCTGTCCTTTGGACATGCCTTGTTGAGATTAGTAAAGTCGATGCATATTCTAACCCCTCCATTTTTCTTAGGAACAATGACCATGTTGGATCCAGGTAGGGTACTTGACTTCCTTGATAAATCCTGCATCTAGTAGCTTCCGAAGTTCTGTTTCTACCGCCTCATGATATTCTGGAGCCACTTTTCGTATTTTCTGCCTGAACGGGGGCGTGCCCGTTTGATGCGTAGTTCATGTTGGATTACTTTTGGGTCAATCCCCGGCATATCTCCTAACTTCCAGGCGAACACATCCGCATATTCCTTAAGTAATTTGGTTAAGGAATGTTCTCTCCTTCGCCATGATGGTCCCAATTTTGACCATCTTCGGGTCTTCTTCCGTTCCTATGTTGATTTCCTTTGGGTTCCACTGGTGTGAACACAGGCTTCGGGTTTCCGAGGACTGGGGCGCTCTTTAATTGCTATTTGCGTGTTTCTTCTCTTGTGGTTGTTGAGGTACTTGTTTCCGAGCCTTGGACATTACCCTTTCGTCAAGCCTTTTCCTGTAGTTTCCTTAAGGAATAGGTCTACGGCTTTCTCTTTCGCGGTTTCTTGATTTCTTACTCTTCGGATTTTTCGCTGTCTTCTTGCTCATTGTTGATATGATCCTGAGTGGCCTGGCATTCTCGCGTAGCGATTCGATCTCCCTTGATCTCCATTATTCCCTCAGGTGTTGGAAATCTGAGGTATGGTGGTATGTTGCCGCAACTCCTTTGAGCTTGTGTACCCATTGTCGTCCAATAATGGCGTTGTAGGGGGAAGGGGTATCCACCACACTGAATCGGGTATCCAGTTTCATGGGCCCTGCGTTAACCTGTAACACATGTCTCCCAAGGGCTTCGTGGCCGCTCCATTGAATCCGTAGATGGTGTGATAAGAGGTCATCAATGTTCATCATGGAGCTTCATCCGTTGAATGCATCATAGAATAGGACATTTACAGAGCTTCCCCCGTCTATGAGGATCTTTTTGAGGTTACATCCAGCTATGGTAATGTTAGGACCAAGGGATCGTTATGGTCTTCCATATCTTCTTCGATATCCTCGGCATCGAAGATGACAGGAATTCCATCCATTTTCGTGTTCGTCCACCGTATCCCATCGACCTTATATAACTCGCAGCGGTCTTCGAATTGCTTCCGTAACCTTTTTCCAATCTGTGCTGTGAGTGAGGGTCCTGTGGCTTCGGAACACGAGATGGTGTTGATTGTTCGGTTTTCTTCCGGAAGTTGGACTGGTTTGGTTCGTTTGGATCTGTCCTCGGTAACCTCCTTCGTATGTAATGTTTGAGCTCTCCCGCATCAATTAATTTTTGGATCATTATTTTAAGGTTCTTGCATTTTTCGGTCTGGTGTCCGTTGAAACAGTGATACTCACAGTAATCTTTAGACTTCTCGGATCTCGGGGGTGCTTTCCCTTAGACCATGGCCATCTAAGTTTTCCCTCCCTTTGATCTCTCGTAGGATACGAGCATAGCTAGCGTTGAGTTTCGTGTAAACTTGATCTTCGAATTTTCGGTCGCCTGTTCTTCGTTCATCCCTCCGTTCCTTCTATCTTCGTGAGGTCTCTCATCTGAGCAACCCCTTTTGGCCCCATTGGTTTGTTCCGCTGAATTGGTGCGGTGAGACCTCTGCGGATATGCCCTCGGGTTTTCCCGTTGAATTTCTTCAAGTCGAGCGTGCTTCTCGATAATTATTCGGAGATCTCCTTCTGTCTTGGGCACGCTCCCGTGAATTTCAACAAATAGGGGACTCATTCGGTCTAAGCCCCATTTATAGCAGTTGATGCTTACCACTGGGTCCACGCTCCTATGGCTTGGCAGATCTATGCCATCTGTTTGTGTATTCCCTCGTGGTTTCCTTGTAGCCAATTGCTAGTGAAAAGAGCTTATCCATCCCGGTGTTTACAGTCTTGTTGTACATGTATGTTCTTAAGAATTTCTCTGCGAGTTGGTCGTATGAGTGGATGGAGTTTGGTGGCAGATTATCAAACCATGATAACGCCGATCCCTTCAAGCTTGACGGGAAGTATCTACAGAGTACGGCGTCGTTCTGACCCCATCTAGCTAAGACACGGTTGTAGTACCGAACATGTGCAGCAGGGTCGCTGGACCATCATAGCATTCGAACGTCGGGACAGGGCATTTCAGGGAATAGGGGTGTTGGCCAAGCGATGCGTTAGGGCGTGGAGTTAGCTTCTCTCATGACCTCTTCTAACCTTCCCCCACCTTGTTTTTTTTTAATTGCCTGATCTCTGCCATCATCTCATCTCGTAGTTCCTCCATTGCGCGTTGGTGCTCTAAATTCTTCAGCTCATTTCCGTCTGACTCTCCATCGTCATAATCCGGGTCGGATACGCTACGTCTCCTTGTCGCGTCTTCATTAGCCGCTAGGACGACTCTACAGTCTTGGTTTGGCTCTGGTGCTTTGGAGCTTGCTTCATCAAGTTGTTGGCTGGTCTTCGTGCTTAGAGCAATCCGCTCCTTTAAATCTTGATTTTCTCTGGCCAACAGAGCTACAGCTTCTGCGTAAACCTGTTGGTTCCCTCAGTTCCTCAGCTCAGCCATTAGTTGGTGTGATTGGTTGGACCCCTGATTGGGAGTCCCCGCGCGTTCCGCTACAGCCGTGGCGCCACCCTCCTCCATGGTCTGTACTAAAGGTGGCAGGGGTTCAGCTTCTGTTGCTGGTGTTTCCAAATTGGAGTGAGCGCCCCTCTGCGGTGCCAGAGCCGCCGGTATGGTTTGATTCTGGTTATTTGTTAGCGGTATTCCAAAGGTTAGCAGATGCGCGGGTTGGAATGTTCTGGATTCATCCACCCTTTCCCTTGGTTGGTTAAGTTGACTCATGGCGAAGGTATTGCTAGCCTCCGCAGCCTTCGGGACTACCGCAGCTTCCCCGTATTTTATCGTTGCTGCTCTGAGAGCCGCCACTGCAACAGAATTAGCGTTCATGGGTGAAGTGATTTCTGCGGTATCCTGCCTTCGATTGGTCATTTTAGTTTTGTCTCCTTTCTGCTTGCTTCGGGTGATGATCGGGGTTGTCCTGGGTGTTTCTTTTGACAAAGCTTTGGATTTTCCTGCTTCCTGCGTCTTCTCCATCACGTGCCCTTTTGTTGATAACGAAATCGCGTAAACTTGCCTTCTTTACTCACAACACGTTCTCTCTGTATAAATTATTTCAAACAGAAACGGGAATATCCGCGTGAAGCGGGTTAGTTGGCGAAATACAATTTTTCAAGAGGGAATTAATACCCGCAGGCTATAAAATACGGGTTAAAGTTTTATTAAAGGCGATCCTTAGTATAAAAAAAAACTACGAAAATTGTAAATCCGACGGATTAGGACAATAACCCCTGCTTGGGACAATAACTCTTATCGAAGGCAAAAGGTGGGTTTTTGAACATAATACAGTTGACGAATGATCTATACGGTCCGAGCTGATAAAATCGGAGCAATCATATGCCAAATTAGAATGAAATCACAGGACAAGATAAATCTTTTACCGGGACGAAGTCCCTGTTTCTAGCGCCAAATTGTGGACACACGAACTACGTGGGCGTCCGAATGCACACAATCAATCATTAACGTCTAAAGAGATTACGATGATGATACCCTGATGTGGATTCATTGGCTCAAAACCTTCGGGTTTATCATGGCCTCCTCCAACTTCCCCGTGCGTGGCGATCATGCATGGGATACAAGTATTAAAGGAAAACAAAACATATAAGCAAATACGTGCGGAGCTAAATGAATGTAAAGTGCTGAAATGTAAATAAGACCAAGGTTTACGTGGTTCAGCACTAAGGCCTACATCCACGGGGTTTGTTGTTCTACTATATTATTCACGGTTACACGAATAGTTGAATGACTTTGGGTTTACATGTTTCTCTCCACTAAGGGATTAACTTACCCTTACTATTCTCTCTCTCTCTCTCCTTCTCTCCTGATCTTTTTTCCATCCCCTTTCCTCTTTGTGGAGATTGGGTATTTATAAGGTTGGAACGTGGGACCCATCTCTGAAGACCGTTGGAACCTTATCTTCTCGTGTCCTTGCGTCCATCACGCGGAGGTCTGCGTTTCCCCCTCGATCCCGCGGAGGCATCTTCGTTCGTTCCACAGGTTGGTCGACACGTGCACTGCTCAGAGTGTTTGATGCGGGTAGTTGAGGGGTCTGCTCGTGTCAGACAAGTGTCTTCTGCCCCTGTCAGTCCGTGTCAGCTAACTTTCTCTCCACCGTTGATCTTAGCCCCTCTTCTGGGGATGAGATAAAGCAACTCCTCGGGTTTTATTTGGTTCTTCGTGACGCATCATGTTTTGATGTTTTGGCTTGCATGCTTTCCACGTACCTTTCTGTATACACGTGTCCGATAGTGAGATATATGTGTACACAGTTGCTGTTTTATTACTTGGGGAAAGATATGTCCGAGATTCATAAGTAACAAGTTGTCATGTGGTAGATCTTTGCATAAAGTTTTGTTGATGTTGTTGTTTCTATAAGGCTTATCAATAGTTTGTGTTCATGTACTTTAATTGTAGTGCTACATGTGATTCAAAATGCAGTCTTCAGATTGCTTTAAACTTATGAGTTTGACGATCTATCCAAGAATTTACTTAATTATTTTGTATGAATGACTGTGTGATATTAGTTTATGAGTTTAACCAGTACTCACTATGTATACTTTTAACCTTTTCCAACTATCTTTTCAGGTCATTGGGCTCATGGTGGTATGATTGTGGTCGAACTGAATTTTTGTACCGAGATTTTGAAACTGCTAAGGTATTTAACATTGTATTTTAATACAGATTTTAGTTGTCAAGATAATATAATAAACCACCCATATCTACATTTCAATATTGCAATGGTGCACTGCATGTTTCGTGTAAAAAGTTTAGGTGAAACTGGAACATGTATTTTAATCACATGTTTGCATTTAATTTATGTATGCGATGGTTAATATTAATGACAATTTCTGTTACCTGACGCCAATGAACTGGATGCTGACATGATGCACATACCTCCTTTCTAGCTCCATATCTATCTACTTTGGTTCAAGATATCACTGTAAAAAAATAGGTATTTGAATAAGGAATGATGCTAGAATGAGGAGATTGTTAAGAACGCATTCTAGGAAATTTATCCTCCCTCGTGCTGCTATATTGACAACTACGTCGTACTATTGGAACACCAAATCAAAAATGCATGGTAAGGCCAAATCCAAAACGCATCGTCACGGGGCGGGGCTAAACCCGGCGCACACCAAATCGAAAATATGATTAAAAGGAATAAAAAAAATGCCTGATGCGTAGCACGGGCACAAATCTAGCACTGATAAATATGAGATGATTGTTAGTTTTTTATTTAATTTTTTTATCTCTGTACAAGCTAATTAATATGCGAACTCCCCTTAATATATACTTGTTGCAAGTTCTTCATCAAATAGGCTCTCACCATCTTTTTGACAAGTTTTTCATTAATATGCGAACAGCATGCTCATAGATTCTCAACTCATGTCTTTCTTTGACAATTTCATTTAACAAATGCTTGTGCAATTATTATCATAATCATTTATATGTAAAATGATTAGTTGTGATTCTGTTAGAACAAAAATGCTGGATCGGCGGACGGGCATTCCATTCAAGGAGTTAGGCACTGTCATGGACTGTGCTTTGACAATATCATCACTCAGGACAAAAGGGCAAACCATGTTTTTCGTCTTCTAAATGTCAAACAGACACAAAAGCTGTCATAAAATATTTATGCGATTTGGTCGATACTAAATAACATATCTGCACGTCTTATGTTCGGCGATAACGAAGTTGTTATTACTAATTAAGATTCTACAGTCTGGTGTATATGTGAGATATATTTGATTAATTAAGACATAAGACTTGGCAAATATGCCATTGTTAGTGGCAGTAGAGACGAGGAGAAACAAAAGCTGGCATAAAATATGGCTTATGTAATTTGGTGATGTAATACTTTCACTTTTTCCTGAAATGAGGGAGTGTATGTAGTTGCAAGAAATCTCACAACTACACCCTTAATAAAATCTATAGAACAATCTAAGAAACCATAATAAGAATTTCAAGAATTTTTATTAAAATCTTAGAACAAGTACAAAAATACGAGAAAATCCTAACTTGGAAAGCAAATATATCTTTCTCTCTTCTAAATTTCTTGTCTAAGCCCTCTAAAAAGATCTCTCCCTTTTACAAAGACGCTCGGTTCCTTATATAGGAGTTTACATAGTGGATGACAGGTAATAAAGCCCCTTATTTCGGATCTGACGTGCGTCACTGTCGCATAAGTATTTACCATTGCCGCACGGTTTATATACTAACGCATAGATTTTCACACCTTATTCGTGATTAGGTGACGTCATTTGGTTCGTCATCTTGAATATGTTGTATGTTATCGTATTCGCTTAACATTTAAGGAGTTACTTCGCATGTTAAATGAGTGTGCGGTATTTTGTACCAACATTTTACCTCTTCTCATATCGTTCTTTTAGTAAAGAGAGCGGTATGAGAAATTCTAATTTATTTTTCCGCACCCATTCATCTTTTCATATTCTTATCAGTTAACCTTTTTCCGAGTTCTCGATATGGTAGTCCACACGTGTTTTCTTCACCATTCATCATCGGACACGTCTTTAAGAACCGCCTCTTCTTATCCACTCATTAATGTTCTTATTGGAAGGAATCTCTCGGGGGTTGGGATGGAAATCCTTTATTTACTTCCACATGTCTCCTCTTTTCTCCTTTTACCTTCTCTCTCCATTTTTTTTCTGTAACTTTCTTCTTTGTCATCACTTTTTCTCCGCATTTTCTTCCAATCGTTTTTCTCCTCTCAAGTTCTTATTCTTTATCATCATCTTGATCATTCTGATCTTGATTAACTCGATTATCTCAGTTAAATTATCACCTTCCATTCCCATTCTAAAATAAACCTGACTGGAAAAACACAAGAGAATTCAACAGGTTAAAAGATGAGTTTGGACGTAGGGGTTTCACATTATCAGTCCCTCATGGATCTAAACCCACTTCTGCGATTAGACCTGAGTGGTTTTTGCCTGATGATCAATGGGATAATGATAGAGTTATTTTTTCTCTTGGCCAACTTTCTGCGGGACTTCCTATTCCTCTATATAATCCTCAAATTCCCCTCTTCTACGAACTACTTTCCCATGAAAATTTAGACGGGCCGTGTTTCAATTGAGCGGCGATTGCATAAGAATAATGGTCGAATACTCTCGTCGTGTGGCCGGAATAGAATCTGCTTATCCAGAGGATGTAAGGAATCCAAATTTCACACAGAAATTATTTCTGCGGAATATACGGTTGAGAACTTCTTTCTTCACTACGATATTGTTATTATGAAGAATGAATCCTTCCGTTGGGGTATTCGCTTAAGTAAAAAAGATGGTGTCGCAGAGGACCAAAGGATCATGCGGTATGTTGACTTTCATGACTCTTCCAATAAAACCTCTCGTAAATCAAAGGATACTCATTGGATGGAGTATCTTATTGTTGTTGAAGGTTCTTATATTACTGGCAAGGATGCTGATGGGTCCGACCTCCCTCTCCCAGAGAAATTTGTCGCTTGCAGACATTGGGAATTTGTATGGCCCGAGGAGAGAGATATGGTGCGTTTCATTGTAACCTTATTAGTTACTTTTCTTCTTTTATTCTTCGTCTCCCTTAATGATTCCTCTAATCTCAGGTTGTGAACCAGAAGAAGAAGGCTAAAAATACGTATTATGCGTCACATTCGCGTGATAATGAAGTAGAAATATTCTTTGTTTAATTTTAACAATATTGTTGCCTCTGTTTCTTATCTCTCATTATGCGTGTAGGTGAGAGCTGGAGACGCTAAAGGTAAGAGTAAGAAAACCGCCTCTAAGTCCGCTTCCAAGGATCCTTCTAGGAAGCGAAAGGCGTCTTCTCCCTCTCCTTCTCATTCTGAAGATAACCCGGGTCCGAGTCTTCGATGGGGCAGCTGTCAAGCATTTTCTCCGACACATTATGCGGTGTTGATAATGTCTCACTAGGTCGTGCGTGTGAGGTGGTAGTAAAAATATGTGACGCCCCTTCTTTTAGTCATGACTCCCTTCACGGTGTTGCCTCTGCCTTAACTCCAAAATTTCAGTTTGCATTTGGATCTTTGGTGAGTTTTCTTCTTGTGCGTCAGTCTTCATTGTGAGTCTGCGTCTTTTTCTGAATTTTTCACTTAATCTTTATTAATGCAGAACGCTCGTATATCTCATGTTGTTACTTCAGATCTCCAAAAAAACTTTATTCTTTTGAGGCGGGCAATATTAAACTTGAAGTTGAGGTTTCCACTTATAAAAATGATGTTACTGAGCTTCGTAAGAGGAATGATCAATTGATTGGTGCGTAACTCTTTGTTGCTTCTGTTTTTGCACTGATGCGTCCTTCTCGCCCCCTTTTAATTGTTTGTCTCTGCAGAGATCTATCACTTAACAGATGAGGAAATTCATTATCCCGTTGATGACGATATTCTTCTAGAGCATCTTAATTCTTCCTTGAATAACCTCTCAGATGATAAATTAAGAACTTTAAATATGGAGGAACCTAGGTCGAAATATAAACTTATTGACCATGATCATAGGAGCGCGTTATATGTTAGTAGTAGTTTTAGACGTCGTTTTTGTGAGTTCAAGGAAAGGATTCAGGTTTTGGAAGCGAAAAATAACGCTCTTACTACTGAGAAGGATCAAGTTTCTCTCAAGGGTGCGAAAGATTTAAAGGAATTTCATGAGGTTAATATCCAGGCTCAAGTGGAGAGACATCTAGCTATAACCGAAAAGAACGCACTGATTGAGCGAGAAAATATGATTCGTTCTCGACTTCTTATAGAAAATGATGCTGAATTTGAGTGGGCTGCTAGGGTTATTGATAATGCTAGGAATGATCAAATGTTAGCTTAGAGTCTGACCATGTTGAATTGGTTAGATCTATTATTTCTGAAAAAGAAGGTTGTTTATAATTCTATGTTGTCTTCACTTTTGTGTTGTTTTCTGCATTTCACTCGCTTGCGGCTTTAATCTTTTTATTTCTTTCAGCTACGGAAAAGAAGAATCTTGATGAGATTGAGAATTTGAAGAAGGATCTTTCCTATAGAAATGATAAATGTCGCAGGCTTAAGAAAAAGTTGGTGACTACTGTGTCCAATTTAACTAAGGATGCGGTCTGTATTCGGGATGCGGTCATTAAGGAGATCTGCACTGATAACAACATCCCCATACTAGATTATAATTTCGCTGAAGTCTCAGATAATGAAGATGGCTCTGAGATCTCTGATAGCGAGGCACGGTATGAGGAATATGAAGAAATTGAAGATTCTAGAGCTGAAGAAAGAGGTGAAGATGATATGGGCAGGAAATAGCCGCATTTTCTGAAATTTGTTTTGCTTTCTCTTTCTCCGCTTGTAAATCCCTACTCTTTGTATCATGTTCTCTTTTTTCATCCTTTGTACACCGGTTTCCTTGTGACTTTTAAAATTTGGATGTACATTCTTTTTTTCTCAATGTATAATTTTTTTTCTGCTTCCATTCTCGCGTACTTTAATCCTACAATTTGTTATTAATCGAAAGCAAAGTGTTCTTGCACAGATAATAGCATATAACACATGTGTTAGAAAGAATAAATTCCAGATAGGAGAGATGGTGTTGAGACAAGAACCACCATTCTAGAAAAATGGAAAAGGAAAATCAAAAGACATGTGGAATATAAATAGGATACTAGTAGATCCTGGCAGTTCAGTTGATATACTGTTTTATCACACTTACAAGACTATGAATAATTTTAAACTTGTTTTTAAAGAAATTCACCAGCAGGGTAGATCAAGGAAAAATTACTTTCTAAGGAATTGAAATCTTTACCAAGAAAATCGTTTTTCTGAGATAAAATCTTCAGTCGAAACTTTTAGTTCTAAATTTCCAAAACTCTCAAAGACTTTTAATGCAGCAATGAAAGACTATAAATTGAAATCATTCCGAGCTGTTTTCTAGCGCCAAAATGTAGTTGCGAGAAATATCACAACTACACCCTTAATAAAATCTATAGAACAATCTAAGAAACCATCATAAGAATCTCAAGAACTATCATTAAATTCATAGAACAAGTACAAAGATATGAGATAACTCTAACTTGGGAAGCATATAATTTTTCTCTATCCTAAATTTCATATCTAAGCCCTCTAAAAAGATCTCTCCCTTTTACAAAGGCGCTCGGTTCCTTATATAGGAGTTTACATAGTGGATGACAGGTAACAATGCCCCTTATTTCGGATCTGACGTGCGTCATTGTCGCATAGGTATTTACCATTGCCGCATGGTTTCTATTCTACCACATAAATCTTCACACCTTATTCGTGATTAGGTGACGTCATCTGGTTAGTCATCTTGAATATGTTGTAATGCTATCGTATTCGCTTAACATTTAAGGAGTTACTTCGCATGCTAAATGAGTGTGCGCTGTTTTGTACCCACAGTGTATATATATGTTTTTTTTATACGTGAATACTGCAAACTTTTCGTTTTTAATGTCTTCTTTTATAATGCTTGCAACAATAATCCTTGAACCAAAAATGAAAAATAAAAATTGTGTTATGAGTTATGATAATCCATACGGTGGACGCCAAAGTTTGTGTTGACAGCATGTATATACATTACACTAGTACGATACATACCTACCTACATATCAGTTGTTCAAAGTTAATGCCTCGTAATGTGGTGGTTTGCTAATCTGCAAAAAAGATTTGCTCTAGAAGCACCGACGCCAAACACTTGGCATTTTATGAGGTCATCAACCTATAGTTGAAACCGCAGTTATATCCATGGTTTAAGAAAAATTGAAGATCTGTTAAATACACTTATTAGCCATATAAATTTACGTTCATCTTCTTTTTCTCAGCAGAAAACCATTAATCCGAAAATTAAGATTAAGAAGTATTATGCGAGTTCTTCTCATAGGCAAAGACTAAATTATCCTTCAACGATTACACCGAAATAGCTGAAAAAATAGAAGGAACTAATTTGCATCAAGCACCAAAGGAATCACACGAGCCCTCATATACTCCCTCTGTCCCAAATAAATTTACGTCCCAAATTGATTTTAAATTTTAATTGAGCTATCTCACTAATCAATGGGGTATTTCTAAAACTATCTTTTCAATTAATTATTGTTTCTATAAGAAATATGTATAATTTGATAGCCATTTTTATATTCGTTAAGTAGGTTTTTTAAAATGCTTTTCAACGGTATAAAGTTTACGAAAAACCGTAGTATAGTTTGAGAGATAAATCATTTCTAAGTTTTACTAATCATTATCCATAAGGGTATAATTGTAAAAAATACTTAAACATACTCATCTTTTCTCCTTGCCTTAATAATTTTACGAACTACAAATAACTCAGTTAATTTGGGACGGAGGGAATAAAAGTTTTTCTGGACTACATAAGATTCGATTACACTCGAATAGATATGTAAGAGCAACTACAGCGTTGAGGTTCTATATTGCCAAATTGCTCTCATATATGACATTTGGTTTGGAAATTTCGTTGGGCGGCGTAGTGACGCAGCAAATTCTCATAACCAACGTAGTTTAAAAATGCGTGTGTATATAAACGTAATCATTAACCCATTGTGACTTAAAAGCGTTATAATTGAACACAATTTAAAATTTCGTGTGCGAGTGGACGTGATTTAATAATACGTCTAGAGGTGAGACGTAGTTTATAAAAGCATTTAACTAAAACACATTTTAAAGGTCGTGTTTCCGAGACGTGTTTTTAAATTGCTTTTTGAAGAGGACACAGTTTATAATAGCGTTTAGAGAAACGTAGTTAATAACTATTTCTTGACTTGACGCAGTTAATAACTACTTCTAGACGCAGTTTATGATTGCGTTTCAATATAAACGGATTTATAAAATGAATTTTAATATGAACGGATTTATAAAATGAGTTTCAATATGAAATGTGTTTTAATATGAAAAGGTTTATAAAATGAGTTTTAACCTGAAAGTAGTTATAACGGATTTATAAAATTTGTTGCACGAAACGTAATTTATAATTATGTTCGAGTTAACCGTTTACACTCAAACGGATTTTATATCTACGTTTATTTGAAAGCAATTTTAAATGTCGTCCCACTTTAACGCATTTATAAATCCCTTGTACCGTCAGACGCATTTTTTAATTGCATTTTCTTAGACGCAATTTTAAAAAATTTCTTCATCACACGCGTTTTTAAATGCCTTGTAGTTTTGAATCGAAGTTAAAAAAATGCGTTTTGTGATAGACTTAATTTTAAAAATAAGTTTCAGTGTAAACGGTTTTTATAAGAACGTGATGCTATATTTGAGAATTGCCAAATACAGTTCTCAAATATGGAAATTTGGTTTGGCAATTTGAGATTTTGGCTACGAATATCATTTTTGACAAACAAGAATGCACTTTGTTTTGTTACCAAATATAGTTTTTGGCAACAACGCTGCGGGTGCTCTAACAAAGCCATGGTTATGGCGTCCATATCTATTTGGATGACCTTTTATTGTTAGACTTTTTTTTT
Organism: Papaver somniferum; assembly: GCF_003573695.1. Lineage (NCBI taxonomy): Eukaryota > Viridiplantae > Streptophyta > Magnoliopsida > Ranunculales > Papaveraceae > Papaver > Papaver somniferum. The sequence continues at coordinate 20,116,270 of NW_020618825.1, read as the reverse complement.
TTTTTTTTGAGACCTTTTATTGTTAGAACTGATCAGCGCAGTTTTAAGTGTTCTTTTTTTTTCTTTTTTTTTTGCTAGTGATGTCATGACATACTTGTATGTATAGTTTATGTATGTTTATCTAGAATATCATGTAATAGCTAGATATCATGTAAATTTTTCCAACTTCAAAACTACAGTGAATCATTTAAAGTGCATGTTCCCTAAAATTAACTAGATTCTAGGAATCATTAAAAAAATTTAGTTGTGAACGCCCATACTCTTAAGTCTGAGAACACTGGAATCAATCTATACCCATCTTCTCATGCTTACAACCTAACCATCATCAATTTGTTTTGATAATCTTCTTGCAATTTTACACGACGATCACAGTATCAACAATGGAGATAGAAAAGATTGTTGTATGGCTATTAGGGAAGCTAACACATATGCAGAACAACCTTTAAAAATCAATGCAACAAACAATTGGCCGGGGGTAACCATGCTTCAATCAGTAGTTTGCTGACATCATGAGATGCCAAATGGTAGGCATTGGTGCTGCTAGATCAATTATGATCTAGTAAATCCAGTCTGCCATATGTTAGAATCCAGTAGATAATAGGGATTAAGATCCAAATTAAGTAACGACAGATAGAAGAAGTAAAAAAATTAATATCTACTTGTGGATTTTTGTGCCCCTAGTTTTTTTTTTCTATCTAGTTTGTTACTCGTTGGTTGAATCCAGTGTTATTAGTAATAACTTACTAGAACACCATTGCCACGGTGGTGAGAGCCGACCGAACAGAAGACAAATAGGCCAAATTAAAAAAGTGAAAGTATCATTATTTTTTTTTGAAACAAAGGGAATACATCGTTTTATTGGTTGCAACGCAAAATTAGTTGATGCATAAATCAAAATATGGTTGCATAATGTGTTATGCATCCTTTGTGGTGGTTATCATAATGGTTATGTATTCAATCTACAAAAATTGTGCTTAAAAGGATAAACAGCTCCGAATTTTTCGTAAAAATTTTAAATTTGATATAGTTGCTTGTACTCGTTGTGCAGGTCTTTTTAAAAGCTTCCCAACGAGATAAAATTTGATATAGTTCTTTGTACTCATTGTGTAGATCTTATGTAGATCTTTTTAAAGGCAAAGATTTTTAGATATGTTATATATTTAAGTTTGCTTTCCAATTATACCCCTGAAAATAAAGAGTTAAAATAATTAGACTAAAAGGAGGGACAATTGTGTCAAGTGAAAAAGTAACCATGGACACTAAAGATTTCCAATCTTTTTATCAACCTGCACATTTGCATGAGGTTTCATTTTACAAAAAAGTGATCATAAAAGGGACTCCCTTCCTTCAGGCCCTCTGGTCGATCCGCCCAATTACCTCAGGCTCAGGTATTTTTACTTCATATCAACCCTATAAAAAGGTAAAAAAACTGTGTAAAAATACAGTACATGTAGTAGACCTGCAAAACTACAACCATGACCTTGCTCTGAAATCCAATGTGGGGTTGAGAATCTAACGGGGTTGTGGGAAGTGGGGGCAATCCTCTTTAGATGCCAATGGGCACTTTGATGCTAATGGCCGGGACCAGCTATCCGCCTATCTGATAGCACAATAATCGTAACTGTATTCACCAAGGAAAAAATCACATCATAACCAGCTTTTTCTCCCTACTTTCCTCTCTTATTCCCAAATCCTTGCTCAGTTTTCCCATGGTTTATAGCTGCTCCTCTATTCCTCCCTCTCTGTGACCTATTCTCACCATTTTACAGCCGTCTGGACTCTGGAGTCATATTTAGAACGAAACAGGAACGGACAGAGGTATGTATTAAGAAGTTTCAAGCATGCGCATTTATACATGTACCACCTTCCATTCCTGCAGACAAGAGTACAAATACTATGGTAACCAGGAACCATGTGAAATAACACCAACACACCGCTTTTTGATCTGATCTTCTGAGCGACTTAAATTGATACTAATAAACAAAATATTACATCATGAACTACATTAATTGGTTGTTGATGCTGCTACAAATTTCTGTCATGTCCAAATTCTTGGAGCAGAGAATAAACGTCTTCAGTAAAGTTGATGCTTTCAGTACTTTTTCTGTATACACGCAGTTCATATTTATCTCGAGCTGCTGAATATTGCAGGCGATACTTGATTCTGCTTAAAGAATAACAAGCCAAGCTCCATATATTTTGCTGCAAAATAACGAAAGAGAAGATAGATAATTCGCACCGAGGATTGCAAGTTCACTAAACACCAACAACGTGTCTACACTTCGATCAATACAAAAGTGTTCAAATAGATGAACAAATAGATAGAAAACCAATTATACATAATACCTACATGATGCCATAAGCTTTCTATCCAAGTCTAAGAATCCTCCGTAGAGAATTCCTCTTGTAACTCCATTTTGAATATTGAATACTCCCTTTCGAATATTAAAAACTCCTGGGAGAAATTGAATGTCAGTCCCACAACAGTTCTTGGTTAATTATCTGCAAACTTCAGAAGAAGACTGTTTCTCCTTTCTTAACCCGAACATCCATTGAGCCACCCATATCTTAGGGTATTGGCAAAGAGTACAAGTGACAACTCTCAGTGTCAAGAAAATAATATGATATATATAAGTAACAGTGGTATTTGTAGCTCATTCTCTTTTGGCTTTACTCAATTACGGTTATCTACATACATATAGTATTGAACAAGATTAGGATTGAGTATGAGGTACCTGCAACTGTTGTTGACTAAACAGATGGAGCAAACCGGATTCGTCGGAAGCAACTAATTCAATCAGCTCATCATGGTTCTCTGGTATACTACCGGAGTCCGCGAGGGAAACAGAAACCTGCCATATTATTTTGCATAATTAGCAATTCTGCATCTCGATTACTGAGAGATAATTTTGCCTCTGAAAAACGTAAGACTACCTGCATACAACGGAGAACAATTTCAGGAAGACAGCATCGGCGACAAAGGCCATGCAAAACATATGTTGCTGGGCCTTCGACAGATCCCTCCTTGGTTGAAAACCAAGCATCCAATCGAGATATCTCCATAGTAACTCCGGCTTGAAATCGGCCTAATTCACCTGCTTCAACCATTAAGCACATTTGTTACAATAAACAAAGAACATTTAAGGCCTGATTTGTTAATTTCCAATAAACTTATTATATGCCAAAGACTATTATGCTGCTTCTTTGTACAATAACAACGAAGAAACAAATTTATCCCCACGTTTATTCCTTATAATAGTTGTCCATTCATAGGAAACAAATGAAGCCTGAGTTCGCGTTCATACCTTTGAAGCCTGCTGCCATGACAGTAGCAAGAACACCACCATCGTTATTCTCATGCCGACCAATTCCATCACCTTCCATTTCCAAACAACGAAGCACTATCTCAATAGAATAGTTGTCTTTAGGGGAGATGGAAACATTAATCTGCCCACAGACATCAGGAAGAGAAGCATCACCAACTTGGAAAGAAAAAAAAATTAAATGCGTCCAAAATCACAGAAAGGAATTAGCCTAAATAAATATTCAAAATTTGGAATTCATTAAACTTAAAAATATATATATACTGATATATATTCAACAATAGGAACAATAGTTACAGATTCTGATCCTTGAGGGCTAAGCTAGAAAAAATTCAGTATACCAGATCTTTCATAGGAACTACAGTAACAAATGGGATCACTGGTTGGATCTTAGATGACCTTGGATTTCTGGATGCATTTGCCATTTAGTGCAAAAGGGGAGAGGACGAATCTAAGCTTCAATAATCAACATCATATAGGGAGATTAGCACATACCATCAGCTGACGTTTTAAAACATCTTCTTCACTAACGGAAGAATAAAGAGCGCTCGCCAATGTCGTGCAGGAAGTGGCATCTGGACGCATACATTCTCCAGTAGGCAAAGATAACATGGCCGTTGCATGTAATTCGAGGTATACAGGCTCCAACAATTCGGTTATGTGATTTTCAGAGGAAGTCAACCATGGTTCTCTTCCTATTCAGAGAAGAAAAAAATCGCAATCAGAATAAACAGAGGTCACATAAATCATACTCCCTCCGTTTCAGGAATAGTGATACTTTCACTTTTTCAATTTGGCCTATTTTTAGAGGAAAATGAAAAAGTGCAAGTATCACTTTTCTGAAAGGAGGTAGTACGTATTTTAAGCTAGCCTAAGAAAATTATGAGAGTTACATCCATAATTTCAAACACACAAAAAAAAAATTAGAGTTGGTTCCTTCAACTCACTTAGTAGCAATGCTAATGATGAGTCTATCGTTTCTTTTCCCGCTGCAATTGCTCTCTCTCTTTCTTCAGAAGAAAGATTATCTGGAGGAATCTCCGCATTTTCCAAGTCTATTTTAAGCCAATTCCTGTATGTTGCATCACAAGAATAGTACTCCCTCTGTTCAAGTGAACAACAGAAATTGAATGGTTTGCAATCTCCGAGTAAAATAATTAAAAACACAGGGATAGAACAATTTGAAGACGGTTTGGAATGCATACCCAGTCTTGAAATTCTAGTAAGTTCTCAGAAGCATTATGGTCTTCAAGCGAATGGAGATTCTCTGTAGGCTGTTTCAAAGGTTCAGCAAGGAAGCTGAGTAGCATGTGCGCTCCAATGGGCATTTTAGGAACTCTCCACATAGAAATCAGAGCAAATTCCCTGAACAGTGTGTTACTACAAAAGTACCAAAGAATTAGTGTTCTCGAAGACAAAAGAATGACACGCCATGGTAGTCGTTAATATATATGAAATGATAAAAGGAGTATAATAAGGTCAACACACTGAGTCCTTCTCTGAAGTTAAAGAATCGATAAATCACTTATCATCAATTAAACTTTACAGAATGTTTCGTAACCTATCTACCGGGTTGGTGCCAGTAATAGAGGTAGTGTGTGGAGATACGATAAACTATTAAATAAATGAGAAGCATCAAGGTGTAGGATTCTTTACCTATGTATCAAAGCTCTTAAAAGAAGTTTCGCCGTGATAACCTCAGCATCAATGATGTGTGACGGAGGCGTGAAACAGAGCCACTGAATTGCCATAGCTTTTTGATGACTCTGCAACCTGTGCTGCTCAGCAACATCTGATGTTTCCTCGTCATATTTACCAGCTTTGATTTCTCGAGACCTCATCAAAACCCTGTTGCCAGTAAATTTAAACTCTACAGTCTACATAGATCTAACGTAATCTCCGGCCCAGAGAAGAAAAATGGCAACAGAATAAATTTATGTACCTATCAATTATCTCCTCAAAACTTCCTTTCGTATCATCAGGAGAAAATGGTAAATGCTCCATTGCAGTGAGAAAGATTTTATATTTGACGTCAACCCTGTAACAGTAACAAAATGCATCTAAAATTGTAAGGATTAATGGCTTTAATAATGGAGATGTCTAAAAATGAGCTAGACTGAAAAATCATAATCATCTTTTAAACTGTGATTGTCTCGAAGAAATGCAGCAAAAGTGTACAGATTAAACAAGAGCACAAGAAGTCGGCTCAAATTCATGAGAAGTCCTCTTGTTATACATCACATAATTCAGGAGCAAAACCATAGTGTTCTAGATATCACATTCAATAAGTTTAGTCTAGGATAAAAAAACCACCTTCTGTTCAGTCGGGCTTCCATCATCTCCACAAAAAGATCAATACAATGGTGGCGTGCAAGCTGAGAAGCATAAACCCCTACCAACTCCTCATGCTGCATCGAAAACAGATACATGGCATACCTGTATTTGCCATCAAGAGACACGTAAAAAAAAATACTTCCTACGTGTCCGTGTTTATGTTTGCCTAGGGTTTAAGACACCAGAAAAGCTTTTCCTTTATTTATATGCTTACTGAAGTCCATATTAACGAAAAGAAAGTAGTAATTGGCTAGCAATAATTTATGAATTTTGGCGTTAAAATCAATAGCAAATCAGCAATACCACATAACCCAGAACCCAATAATACTCACATCTGGAGAATGATGTCACCTACAGTCCTAAGCTTCTCTCTGAAAGTATCCCTCATTTCGCCAGCCAACAGATATCTAAGAACAAGCACTAGATGTGCACCAAAGCGAATCATCTGAGGATCACCATGAGGCCTGAAAACGAAATTGATGCATTAAATGGCGGCCAACTTAAAGTTTCAAAGATGAAAATATAGTTGTTTAAAAACAGGGGACAAGATTTACGGAGGAACACAAAAGTTCCAAACCAAGGTTTTTGTACTTTCACTTCCAACATGATGGTAAGATCCTAAACGAAGATCAATTTCAAATAATATGCCCATGGAAGGTCCTTCTGAAGCACACTTTAAGGGACAGCTACCGGTGCGTAGCTTTTTGACAACAAAATATTTGGTTCCTTGAATTCAGAACATATCTAATTACCTGAATCCGGAATGATCATCATCTGAAGATGATATCCATGACCACAGAAGGTCCAGAACATGCGGAATATCTCCAACCATGAGATTCATCTGTTCCAGTTAGATATTGTCAGGTATGAGAATCATGAAAAAGAGGAACGCAATGGAAGACCAACATGAGTTTTAGGACATACAGTGTCATAGATTCAACCCAGAAAATGACTGATATTTAAATAGAACAAAAAAGTGTGAATTTATCAGGAGATTCGAAATCGTATATATTAGTTAGAAAAGAACATAATATCACCCAGAATTGCAGGATATCAAGATCACAACTGAAATAAGTTTGATAACAACCAAAATTCCAAACCCAGAACTATAATAAGAGGTTGAGGTTATTAGTTACTACCTCAATTTGCCGATGCTGCTCTTTGCATCCTCGAGAGACGGCTTCATGTACCAAATCACTGCACTTGGAAAGTTATGAAATCAGATACTGAACAATATCAAGGTGTTAGGGTAGTAAAAGTGGTCCAAATATTTCAGATAGAGTGCACACCTTGAATGGAGTTTCTGAAGAAGGGCAGGAAGATCTCGTGGTTGCTGTGTGAGAACATGGCATGGCCAGCTTTCTGTACCAAGTGAAGGGGCCTTATATCCCTGTCCTGCATTTTCGTCTATTTCATCCCCATATCTTCTCAGTTGTTCCAGTCTGCCAGGTTCTAATCGGGCTAGCTCTAAATCTACTAAAACATCAAGCCATGACTTTGACATTGCCCAGCATGCCGACTACAAAGCCAGGAGATCAAAAGGACTTCCAACATTAAAAGCATAAAATAAATATAAAGACGAAAAAAAAAAAATACATGACAACGTATGAGAGGAAATGAAAAGAGAAAAGAGAATGGTTCAAATTTGTTTAAATATGGTAGTAGTGTGTAACTGTCTGATGCCAGACACCTCAAGTCACGTTTTGAATTAATCTGTATCAACGTAAACAGATAAGAACTGTTTCATGAGTTAATCCTAATTTACAGAACCATAGGATTCATGAAGTGGCCTTTGGCAGCCACATCAAAGTAAGACTTCACCAGGCATCATCTCACAAGTATCTAACAAAAGAAGAAACTGCTACTTCTCACAGATCGTTACTTGATCTTTGGGTATAGCCTGATCTGAATTAACTTTTCGGTTTCCTCCCACTTCTCAGGATACAGATTTACTTAACACAGTGAAATATTTAATCATAAGGTAGATTGAGGTCCACTAATAATCAACCAATAAAAATATACCTCCCAGTCCGTGCATATAGGAAGCAAGCGCTTCAAGTTACTGCACTGGGCCGCATATATAGCTGCCTCATATTTCCCGACATCTTGGTCCGCCATCTTCTGCATGAGCATATGATATACTAGAATGAGTAAGAATGATAATTAAAAAAAAAATATCACAAAAATTCATTAATCCTGTTTACGCAAGACATGAAATATGGAAAGAACATGGATGTGTTGATAATACTGAAATGCATGGATAACGAAACATGAAGGTTCAAGTGTCAATAAAAGGTGAAAGAACTTATTCATGAAAAACTTGACTCATACCTCAGAGGCACAATAAGAAGCCCATTTCCATAGACGCCATTGGTGACCAACACGACTTTCCAACTCAATGGCTTGCAAAGTTCGATTCTTCCCATTCTTCATCAAAGCTTCAATTGAGGGGAATAAGTCCAATCCTCCAAATGGACATAGAGTTGCAGCTCTCCACGGCTGTCACATCAGGTGGAAGAGTTCAACCTTGCATGGAGAAAGAAAAGGGTCGTAATTCAATTAGCTGAGACTTGTACATACTCCATACCTGCCCAGCAGATCGGCAAAGCTCACATGCCTCCTCCAGTCTACCTGCTCGTAATAAAGTCCAGACATCTTCTAGAAGTGATTCATCTTGTTTCTGATTAATGTAAGCAATAAAAAAATCAGCTTTCGCAGAATGATAAATCTAAAGAGATGGGACTAACATAAACTTTAAAATACTTTGTCATCAGGCATTAGTTGAGCCATTTCACGTGTTGGAGCATCAAAATCCAAGTGCTGAATAATGGAAGTATCAGCAAGCCTCTTCTTTAGACACCTTTGAGTTTGATGCCAAACTCCAGAGCTTGGCAGATGGGTACCAACATGACATCCTTTGACCTGCAAACATAATGATTTTGTCGTATATTACTTCTGAAGATATGACTTCTAAATATGTTATGGTTTCTTCGTGTTTTTTGTTGTTTTGTTTTAATGAAACGTATCAAGAATGTTGTAGTTGAGTATGAAATAATATACTTTAATCAAATCGTTCCCCTAACATGCACTATCAGACTCAGATAACTGATCTTATTTCCATTGACTAGATTTGTTTTTTGCTTTGCTTATGGGTCATAGACTTGCATCAACAACAAAAAGAAAAAGAGCACCAAATTATTACCTTATTTTCTAAATCCAGCGCTTTAGAGGCCAACTCTTCAAGCCATTGGACAATTCGAAGGCATGATTGTGCTTCATGGTCTACCAAGACAAACTGGCATGCCGCCAGGTGTGAAGTTGTTGGAGACTGTCATAAGACAGATAAATCGTTACACCTGATGCTTAACCAGATAAAAAACATGTTGGAAAGAATTTTGAAATGCTACCAAGAGAAATTTACCAGAATCAAGTCTTGTGGAAGCTCTTCATTCCCTGCAAGATGGCCAAAAGTAATTTCAGAGAAACTCAAACAAAAAGGATGAAAGACGTGAAGCAACCAAGAGCAAGAAGCTTCTGTCAAACATATTTCAAGAAAAAAGTTAATTACAAAATACATAGATCCAAAAATAATTAAATGGATAGAGATTATTTCCTTTTCCATATAGATACCACAGAAGAGACCAAGAAGCAGCTTCATCAAGCAGCAAACGAGCCTTTTGCCTTATCAACTTATCTTCTACAACTCGATGCCTTCCGCTCGATCCATACCTACAAGTAGTGCAGAAAATGGAACCAAATAATGATAAAAGCAGACTGCATTTAGATACTTAATCATAACAGTCGGGTAAGAAAAACAAGCATGCCCGGATATGACATTAAAAGACACACTGTGGAGACAAAGAATATCTGTGTTAAAAATAAATAAAAAAAAAGCAACTCGAATGTGTAAGCTCTTCTTCAAACAAGTTCAACAATGTATGTTCTCCGCTAAGGGAAACATCAACTAAACAAGCATACTCCAAAAGTCGTACAAAATGTTATAGTAGTGTTTATGGTAACAGATCATGGTTTTTAAAAAGATTTTAATGAAATCATATCAACTCGTACCACCTGACCTGCTTTTTAACAGTTAGGCATAGAATACACACCTAAGAGACTCTGACACATTTCGACATGTCTCCTCGAAACGCAATATAAGGTCAGGGAAAGGCATCAATCCTGCAATACGAGATACATCGGTTATAAATGAACCTTCTCAATCTAAATAGTATTAAGACAAAGTCGGATCATCCAAGCAGGTAGAGTAAGGATTTCAATAACTGCAAATGGCACATGCTATATCCTTGATAGATCAATTACAAATTCACATGTAATTTGATTTCCAAGTGTGTGGGTCCAATCACATATGACGCTACCTTAAATAATCAGCATCTCTTCTTGATATGTGCAAAAGGGCACGCACTAACAGCTTACCGTTCCATTCCTCTTTCTACTTCAAGTTACTTCTGAGCGATTCACTTTTTCATATAACAGATACAAAAGCGTTTATATTTAATTGAAAGTAAATTGGATAATCAGGGAAAGGCCAGAAAGTATTATTTCATCAGTAGATCCTAAAACGTATGCTACGTCTACTTAAAAATCTCATGATAACTAGTAGTACTTGCCACTTACACAAACTTTCAAGGCTCCAACAGATTGGTAACACTATAATAAGGGAAACCGACAAACTGATAGAGTTCAAAATTGATACCCCAACTCCGAAATACCACTGCATGGGATTCTAAAAGTATAATATGTCGCCGGACCTATTAGACCAACACATCTGGGTCGATCACAACCCCTATTTTTTCTTGTCGTCCCACACCATCCTAAGAACAACTAACAGGTATACTTTCAGTTCCTTATGTTTTATTTGCAGCTCTAGTTTATCATACAGTTCTTTCGTGCCTTTTCCTAATAGTAAAATCTCCAACATTATCAGTATCTACACTCTTATCTAAAGAAATGAAATCTAAAATGCTTATCGAACTAAAACAAGTAAATATATACAAACAGACAAAAAATAAACCTCAATTTTCTCAAATTAAGCAGAGAATGTGAAACACCACCTTGAATCGCAGGATCAAGTAACGAAGCAAACACGGCATAAGTCGATGATTCTCCACTATCAACACCAAACACATCACCAATAACAACATCCTCATTCTTAATTCGTCTAACCCCACCAACATCGTCATCATCATCAACACTACCCAATCGTCTTTTAAACGGTGTCATCCCCATTCTTCCATCAAACCTATTATAATAATCCCCTCCTCCTTCCTCAATTTCTTGTTTAATTTCATCAAGAAGTAATGCCCCATTAGGTCTACTCTCTTGGTACGGAGAAAAATTCCTTTTCCTAAACAAAATCAATGAAAATTTTAGGGTTTCTTTTGGCTATTAATTAGGGTTTTATGCATCAAAATTGGAAAAATAAAATAAAATTACTTACCCGTATCGACGGAATGTATCTCTGGAACTAAGATCTTCTGGATCGAAATAACTTGGAGAAGTCTCCATTTCCGTATCCATTCTGAAGATTAAGATGAGAACAAGTTGAAGGTTCAGTTGATTTTTTATTCTAGTTTGGATTTGAGTGGGTAGATTCAGAAACTTAAAACCCCCTTTTGGACTAAGAAGGGAGGAGAAGAACTAAAACCCTAGAGGGCGGGAATTAGTATAGAAGATTGTAAATATCACTCCGTGTTTAGACTTTAGGTTTTTAACTCGTGGACCGAATCGGGACTCATTTTTCGTCTGCAAGAGACAATTTGTATATACTGAATCGTGAACCGAAGATTTATGGTCGATTTTTGAATCATATCAGTTTTACAAAAACAAATGGTTTTTGTCTCATCCAACGGTTGTGGAAGAACGTATTATTGCAATCCATGGCCATCATTTGCTCTCAAAATTAAAAAACAAATCTGAGAAACAACCCAAGCTTAACGCTCACATCCAGCCACTCAGATCATCGTCTTCGTCGGTTATCAAATCATTTTAATCCACATTAAATCAGCACCGATTAGGGGCATAAATATGCGCTCCTCTAATCTTCCGTTTCAATTTATCTCTTCTCATGTCTTTTTTTTCGACCAGATCTCTTCTCATATCGCTCCTTTCATCTGTTCTAATGGAAAAAAAAAAATCTTTAAAGACACGGTAATAATTCCTCATACATTACATGCAAAAGTATCCCTTTCAAAAAAAAAAATCCCGCTACATAAACCCTAGACGAGGTCATGTTTCAGTCGCATTTTTTCTCGTTCAGTGATACCCTAGGTAAGTACCAGTTATTTTTAATTTGATTCGTCAGTGATAGTTTCATTTTTCAATTTTAGTTCCTAATAAGGTTACTGTTGTATTGTAGGATACGATTGTTTAATTCAGAAAATCATCAGAGTTCCAAAAATCTTAGGTAATTCTATTTCAATTGACTGTGTTTATTACTCTATTGGTGGTTATCTGAATTGGGGTTCTCCTAATTTTCGGCTCTGAATAATCAAGCATTCCTCATTTTGTCATTTTCTTAATTCATCATATTGTTTTGGTAATTCTTTTATGACTATGTTCGTGGTTATCTGAAATTGGGGTTCTCCTAATTTTCGGTTTTGAATACAAGCATTCCTGATATTGTCTATTGTTTTTTAAGACTAATAAAGTCATGTTTTACATTCATCATATCGTTGTGTTCATGAGAATTTACTTTTGTTCTGTAATTAATTATAATTTTGTGCAGTCCATTCTCTTTAAAAAAATTTCAAATAGGTTCCCAGATTGTCATCAACCCTTCCAAATGTCCCTCAACCACCTATAAAAATTTCTCGAAGTAGGCAGAAAATGGATGACCGGCGTTCAAAATCAATTGCAGGACGTCTTCATGCTCCGATGGTAATGTAAGCACACGAAATTGTATCTGAATATTGGGTCATCCGTCACTTATTTGTTGTGTATTTTCAGATATTCAGAAAATGTTGTTAGCATAATCAGAATTTACTTGATTCATTTTTATGATTTTATTGGTACATGGTTCTTACATTTGTATTTTGGTAAACCACAATTACCAAAGCATTGCAGGGATAAATGTTGTTGTTTACGTGTTCGACAAAATGTTTCATCCAAAAATCATTTTTACTTTTCAAAAATCGTTATCTGCTGCTTAGTGACATGTATCATTGCTTTTGTATCTGTATTTTCAGAGTTTGTATATATGATTTTAGTTGATATCTTTTGATGGTTAAAGAATCCACCAAAAAGATAGGTATGTGTTGTATGTGCATACCTTATGTTCAAGGAATTCTAATTTGCGTTAAATTGTTTGTGTTTTTGTTTTGTTTATTGAAAGTAGATCCATATCATGCTGATGAGTGCCAAATATTGTATATATTTATCCCTTTTTGTTGGCAATTTAACTCATCTTTTATGCATTAATTCTACATTTTATCCCATATTCTGTATTTTCATTGTTTTCAAGAATAAATATTTTTATTAATTAATTTTGCATTTTTAGGTAGTAAATAAAGTTCGGATGAGTCGCGGAGCGAAAAGAGCAGAAAAGTAGTGAAAAGCCGGGAGAAATTACGCAAGGAAGCCGCGAAGAATGGTGCGCACAACCTCATTTTCTACACACAAAAGCGCCTCCGTTCTCAGCCGTCAGATCAGTTCCCAGAAGCATCCGACGGTCGCTCCTTGCTGAGCATCAAAATCTGATGTCTCTGCCAAGCACCACAGCGCTGAAATTCTAAGCCTTCAGATTAGATGGTAGTTGAATCCAACGGTCGCTCCCTTGCTGTGCATCAAAGTTTGATATCTCCGCCTAACACTACAGTACCTAACTCCATCAAGTACCGTTCATTTTGTTGTATCATATAACCAACGGTCGCTCATCGCTTGCCTCCACATCACCGTCCGATCTACCTACCAGCTTCGCATCCAATGACTCAGCGTTGCAGAACATCAAATTCGATGAACCCACCTAACACCCTAGCGACCGAGCACCTACACCCCAACCAAACGGACCCTTCTCCCATTCTATCGCACCCATCTCCACCACCACCCACCCCTCTGCAGAACCATCACCCTGCTGCAAACCATGTCCGCCACCGTACCACCACCTTCTCCACCTCTGTCACCACCTACTCCCTAACCACCTAACCACCCCTACACAGCTAAACCCATCATCATTATCGAGTTATACTTCTCCATCAACAACCAATTTCTTCTCCTCTCACGCCACTGCCCTAGGTGTGAAGTAGGTGAAATAGGTTGATGAGAATGAGAAATTGAAGGCATGGAAAGGAGCAGGAGAGCCATACAAAGCATGGGTCGACATCAAACGGGAGTTGTTGTGTCAAATTGGGTGAGTAATCTCAAACCCTAGCCTCAACTGTTTTGGGGGAAATTGGGGGAAAATGTGTAGAACTATAAATTGAGCGCTGGGGTGTTGTGGAAAACTTTATGTTGGGATTAGCCCACATCCAGGACTCTCATGTCCTGTTAACTGTTAATTTTCAATTTTCAATTTACAAGCTCATTTCAGTTCATGTTGTTCTCAATATTGTTTCTTGTTAATTGCTGTGCTCTTGTTATGTTTGTGATGTTGTGTTATTCACTGTTAATGTGTTAAGTATCATGTTAGGTTAAATTAATTCTTGTTAGTATTTCAGTTCTGCTCCTGTTAGTTGTGCTTATGTTCATGTTTGTTTATATGTTTATCCTCATTGTTGTGTCATGTTTAATTCACTGTCATTTGAAGGAATGTTAGGCTAGATACATTTGAAGCAATGAACTGATTGTGTAATGGAAGAAATCAGTGCTTAAAGCAAGCTGATTTTCTTGCCATTCCCTGTGTATGCTTGTATGCAATGTGCTGATTGTGCATTGGGGGAAATTAGTGCTCACTAGTGACAATGAGCAAGCTAATTTTCCTCCCATTCTTTTAGTTTGCCTGTATTCTGCCTAGCCTTGCTTCATTTCAGTTTCTTTATCGCCCCTGCCCTTGGCTTAGGCCTTGGTTCATCTTGTGTTGTTTTCTGTTGCTGTTGTGTCTTCCCTGTTGCTGCCCTGTTAGTTACCCACTACTTGTTTTCTTGTTGCTTCCCCTACTGCTGTTGTTTCCTTGGCCTTGCTGTGCATTTGCCTCTGTCTTGCTGTTCTTGCTGCTACTTGCATTGTCTTGTGCTGCAATACTGCTTTCTTTTCTTGGCCATGTGTACAGCTGCTGCATTGCCTTCTATGCCTCCCTCTGCAGCTGCTGTTGCTTTTGCTCTGCAGTTGCTGTTTCTCTTGCACTTGCCCTGCAGCACTTCTGTTGCTGCTGCCAAGCTGCTGCCTTCTTTTTCCTGCCTGCTGCTGCTGAGCCCAAAGCTCAGTTCACTGCCAAAGCCAGCTGAGCCCAATCTGGTCCACTATCAAGTCCAAAGCTCAATTCAAACTGAAGCCCAATTCAGTCAACTGTGGGCTTAACCAAAGCCCAGTTGTTTAAGACCAAAGCCCAAATTCATTAAGGCCCAATCCAATTCAGGCTTAATCAAAAGCCTAAGTTTAAGGCCTAAGCCCATTTGCACTTCAAAGACCAAACTGAGCCCATGCTCAGTTCCTTTTATTGTGAACAAACCCATTAGCACTCAAAGCCCAATTTAAGCCAAAAGGCTTCAAAACCCAACAACAATTTAGGAACCCAATTAGCTAAAACACTTCCAAAACACACCCGATCTCTGTGGATCGACCCGTACTTGCACGAGCTACAACTGACGACCGTGCACTTGCGGTATTACTGTAGGCCCCCGTTTTTATTTGCGCTCAATTTCTATACCCTTTCGAGGCCTGCCAAGTTTTTGGCGCCGTTGCCGGGGAGCTGGCTGCCTTATCTGTGAAGTTTTCAAGGTCTGCTGTTGGTGTGCAAGTGCTGGTGCTGTTGCAGTGCTGCCAACTTGCTGCTGCTGGTGTAGAGCTGCTGCTGCCAAGTCTGCTGTTGCCAACTGAAGAGCTGCTGCCAAGCTTGCTGCCAACTGCTGCTGCTGCTCTGCTGGTGCTGCTGCTGCCAAGCTGTTGTTGTTGCCAAGCTTGCTGCCATTTGAAGCTGCCAGGCCTGCTGCCAATCTCTGCTGCTGGGCTTGTGCAACTTCCTCTGAACTGGGCTTGAATCAACTTCTGCTGGGCTTGAATCAACTTCTGCTGGGCTTGTGCAACTTCTGCTCTTGGGCTTGCAACTTCAGCTGGGCTCCTTCGCTGCTTCTGCTGGGCTCTGCTACACTTGCTGCTGCTGGGCTTGGACGTGAGCTGCTAGGACGATCCTAAAGCCCAACTGGGCCTTGCAACTAAAAGGGGACTAAAAGCCTATTTTTGGGCTTCCCTCCAAAAACAAGTAAGCCTAACCCATGAGTTAACCCACTTGGGCCTCATTTAAATTCAAATTTGGGCTTGTAATAATTTATTTAATTATTTATTTTGGGATTGTAATAATTTTTATTTTCTTTTTCTTTTTTTTTATTTGGGATTGTAATAATTTTTTTTTATTTTCTTTTTTGTTTTTCTTTATTTTTCTTTTATTTTTCTTTCTTCTTTTATGGGTTTGTTTAAATTATTATTATTGTTTTTATTTTCTTTTATGAGTTGTGATAATTTATGCTAGGTTTAGTTCAAAAATTTTCAAAAACCCAAAATTTTTAAACCAAAAACAAAACCCCTTCTTTAAACCAAAACCCATTCAAAAACCAAATCTTCATAATCCTTGGGCCAAATTGTTTCCGATTGCTCTGTCTGACCAACATGTTAGTTAAGGTACCTACTAGGACATGATTGTGACCTACAGAGACCAGACAAACAGACTTGTTAGAATTAACCCAGACGAACCTATCGAAATTCTAAGTTCTGAGGGAGACAATCCAGATCAACCAGAAACAATGGGAGAACCCCGTACCCTCAAGGATTATATGTACCCAACTAGAGCCAGTCAACCTTCTTGTATTGTGCTACCCGAGGCTAATGGCCATTATGAGCTGAAATCAAGCACAATACAGATGCTTCCTATTTTTAGAGGTGTTGAGAATGAAAACCCTTACCACCACGTGAGAGAATTCGAGGAAATTTGTGGAACTCTGCGTTTCACTCAAATGTCCGACGAAACCCTAAAGTTAAGGCTTTTTCCTTTCTCCCTGAAAGATAAGGCAAAGGCCTGGCTTTATGCTTTACAGCCTCAATCCATCATGACATGGGATGACCTCATAAAGGAGTTTTTCAAAAAGTTTTTCCCGAATCACAAGACTGCGACAATTCGTCAAAGTCTGAATAGCTTTGTGCAATTAGAGAGTGAGACCTTAGCTAGATACTTGGAGAGATTCAATGAATTATTGCTCCAATGTCCCCATCATGGTTTTGAAAAATGGAGACTTGTGCAAATTTTGTATGAAGGTCTAGATGTGTCCACCCGAACAACGGTTGAGTCGATGTGTAATGGTCTATTCGTAGACAAAACTGCTGATGCTTCTTGGGACTTCTTAATTGAAGTAGCTGAAAAGACGCAACAGTGGGAATCCATCCGTGAAACCAGAAAGACTACATCCGAAGCAAAGGCTTTTAGGATTGAAGCGGATTTTGAGGGTAGAGCAAACATGGCATCAATAGTTAGGAGATTAGAAGAGTTAGAACTACATAAAAATTCAAAACCTTCCACCACTACTCTCCGAGAACATGTCGCTTCATCTATTTGTGCTGCTTGTAACGACCCCAACCATCAATTCCAAAATTGTCCAGATTTGCTTGCAATCCAGGAGTCTAGGCTTGAACAGGCACATGCCATGTTTCAGAAACCAGAGCATAACCCTTACTCTCAGACCTACAATCCAGGATGGAGAAACCACCCTAACTTTTCATGGTCAAAAGGGCCCACTCAAGGAGGACCATCTCAACCCAATCAGAGCTATCAGAACAATCAGGGATATCAGAACAATCAAGGTTATCAACACCCGAGAAACCCCCAACAACAATCAAACTCTCAACAACAATCATATCCTCAGCACAATACAGACAAGAGATTATCCACCTTAGAGGAAATGTTTCAGAGTTTGATGCAAAGTCAGAAAAATCTAGATCAGAAGATGGATCAAATATGTGAGAGAGAAAAGGGTAAACTTCCGAGCCAACCCCAACAAAATCCAAAGAGGATATTTCAAACAGGCACAACATCCTGCACTGAAACCTCACCTGATCAAATCCATGCCATTACCACCCTCCGAAGTGGTAAAGTCATCGAGAACAACGTAGGCGAACCTAATGAGTCTGATACAAATTCCACGTTGTCTCCACAACCCCAGAAAACCAAAGAATCTGAGCAAGTTGGAAAATCTGACAATTCTACTGCTGTGAATGTCCCTTTGCCAACTCATCTTCCTGTTGCTCCATTTCCTCAAGATTGATCTATCAACAGAAAATACCCATTACAATGAGATGTTAGATCTGTTCAAGAGAGTCAACATCAACATTCCTTTTCTTGAAGCAATCAAGCAAATCCCTGCTTATGCCAAATTCCTCAAAGACTTGTGTACTCAAAAGCGCAAGCTCAATGTGCAAAAACGTGCTTTCTTAGCTGAGCAGGTGAGTTCCATCATTCTGAACAAACTCCACCCAAGTTTAGGGATCCAGGATGTCCAACAATTTCTTGCACTATAGGAGAACACACGGTCAATAAAGCGTTATTAGACCTAGGTGCAAGTGTTAACCTACTGCCATATTCTGTTTATGAGCAGTTAGGTCTTGGGGAGTTGAAACCAACATCTATCACTCTACAACTGGCAGACCGATCTGTCAAGATTCCTCGTGGAGTGGTGGAAGATGTTTTGATCAAGGTTGACAAATTCTATTTTCCTAGACTTCATTGTCTTAGACACTCAACCTGTACAAAACCCAGACTGTCACATTCCTGTCATCTTAGGACGTCCTTTCTTGGCTACGTCCAACGCGATCATCAACTGTCGGAATGGAGTGTTAAAACTGTCTTTTGGTAACATGACGGTAGAATTGAATGTGTTCGATATTAGTCAACAACCTGTGAATCTTGATGATGATGATGATGCATGAAGTTAATATGATTGAAGGATTAATGCAAGATTCGTTGACTAACATTCTATCCGTTGACCCCTTTCAAGCATGTATGGAGAACTTTAACCCTGATTTCTATGATGATGCATACTGTAGTGACGTCCTATCTCTGCTCGAATCTGTACCTCAAATGGACGTCACGAAAGGAAATATGAAGTGGAACAACCCCTATTCTCTGATTCCAAGCTTCCATCCATTGTTGAGCCACCCAAGCTTGAATTGAAAACATTGCCTAGTACGTTGAAGTACGCATTCCTAGGTTCTTCTGATACTTTACCTGTCATTATTTCATCATGTTTAGACACGGAACAGGAAAGTAAGCTTTTAGAAGTACTTAAGGAACACAAAGAGGCCTTAGGATGGACCATCTCAGATCTCAAAGGAATTAGTCCCACCATTTGCATGCACCACATTAACCTTGAAGAGAATGCCAAACCATCGAGGGAAATGCAAAGGAGACTTAATCCTAACATGAGAGATGTAGTCAAAGGAGAGATCCTGAAACTACTTGATGCGGGTATCATATACCCAATTCCCGATAGCAAATGGGTTAGTCCCATTCAAGTTGTGCCTAAGAAGTCAGGCATTACTGTTGTTCAGAACGACAAGAATGAATTAGTCCCTACTCGTACAACCACAGGATGGCGAGTATGCATCGACTACAGGAAGTTGAACACAGTAACAAGGAAGGATCACTTCCCGCTCCCTTTCATTGACCAAATGCTAGAACGTGTGTCTGGACACAGTCACTACTGTTTTCTAGATGGCTTTTCCGGTTATAACCAAATTCACATTGCTCCGGAAGATCAGGAAAAAACTACATTCACGTGTCCATTTGGGACGTTTGCTTATAGACGTATGCCCTTCGGGTTGTGTAATGCACCTGCTACTTTTCAGCGTTGCATGATGAGCATTTTTTCTGACATGATAGATAGTTTTCTCGAGATCTTTATGGATGATTTCTCTGTTTTTGGTTCCTCGTTTGACGATGTTTGAAGCATCTTGCCCTCGTGATATCCAGATGTAAAGAAAAGAACCTTGTTCTAAATTGGGAAAAATGCCATTTTATGGTGAATTCAGGAATAGTTCTAGGACACATCATCTCAGAAAAAGGAATTGAAGTGGATAAAGCTAAAGTTGACCTCATTCAACATCTACCACAACCTTGCTCTGTGAAGGAGATCAGATCATTTCTAGGTCATGCTGGTTTTTACCGGCGATTCATCAAAGATTTCAGCAAAATCTCCAGACCTCTGTGCAGTCTTCTCTCCAAAGATGTTGCCTTCAATTTCGATGCTGCCTGTGTAAGGCATGGGAGGAATTAAAAACCCTTCTCACCACCGCTCCTATAGTCCGACCACCCGATTGGAAGCTTCCGTTCGAACTTATGTGTGATGCCTCTGATTATGCTGTTGGTGCTGTTTTAGGACAGCGAGTTGATAGACTACCATATGTGATATACTATGCTAGCAAAACCCTTAATGATGCCCAACTCAATTATTCAACTACCGAGAAGGAATTGCTTGCCGTCGTTTTCGCATTAGACAAGTTTAGATCTTATCTGATAGGGTCTAAGATCATCATATACACAGACCATGCGGCTTTGAAGTATCTTCTTTCCAAGAAGGATGCTAAAGCTCGCCTTATTCGATGGATACTCTTATTACAGGAATTCGATCTCGAAATCCGTGATAAGAAAGGTTGTGAGAATGTGGTTGCTGATCATTTGTCTAGATTAACTTTAGAGTCTATTGATGATGTGAGCTGATTAGAGAATCATTCCCAGATGAACAGCTGATGTCTATCTCAGACCTTCCTTGGTTTGCTGATATTGTTAACTACCTCGCTACAGGTAGGATGCCCTCACGTTGGTCGAGACAAGACCGCTCTAAATTCCTGGCTGAAGTCAAACATTTCCTTTGGGATGACCCATATTTGTTCAAGTACTGTCCAGACCAAATCATTAGGAGATGTGTCCCCAACACTGAACAGAAAGATGTGATATCTTTCTGTCATGACCAAGCATGTGGAGGCCATTTCAGTGCCAAGAAAACTGCAAAGATCTTGCAGTGTGGATTCTATTGGCCATCATTGTTCAAGGATTGCCATGATTATTTGTGTTGCTTGTGAACGCTTGTCAAAAGCTAGGAAGCATTTCGAGGAGAAACATGATGCCATTGAACCCCATTTTGATTGTGGAGATTTTTGATGTTTGGGGGATAGACTTCATGGGTCCATTTCCCATGTCTGACAGCAAGTTGTACATCCTAGTCGCAGTTGATTACGTTTCTAAGTGGGTAGAAGCCATAGCAACCAGAACAAATGACCACAAGGTGGTACTTTCATTTCTAAAGGAGAACATATTTCACGTTTTGGTACCCCTAGAGCTATCATCAGTGACGGCGGTTCACATTTTCGTAACAAGTACTTTGAGTCTTTAGTACGCAAGTATGGCATAACTCACAAGGTTGCTACTCCGTACCACCCTCAGACTAGTGGACAAGTGGAAGTGTCTAATAGGGAAATTAAGCACATTCTGGAGAAGACGGTCAACCCGTCCAGGAAAGATTGGTCATTGAGATTGAATGATGCTTTGTGGGCCTATAGAACAGCTTATAAGACACCAATTGGCATGTCCCCCTATCGTCTAGTGTATGGAAAGCCGTGCCATCTACCTGTGGAATTAGAACATCGTGCCTACTGGGCAATCAAAGAGCTGAACTTTTCTCTGGACGAAGCTGGAATTCAAAGGAAACTTCAACTCAACGAGTTGGAAGAATTGAGAAATGAGGCTTATGACAGTGCCAAGCTGTACAAGCAGAAGATGAAGATGTTTCATGATAAGCGTATTCTGCGCAAATCCTTCACTCCTGGTCAGAAAGTCTTGCTGTATGACTCCCGATTACATTTTTCCAGGAAAACTGCGTTCCAGATGGAAGGGTCCGTACCTAGTACGCACAGTTTTTCCTCATGGAGCTGTAGAGCTGGAGGATGTCTCCAACAAGAACGTTTTCAAAGTCAACGGGCAGAGATTAAAGCCATTCCTTGAGCCATTTCCACCCGACATTGAAACAACCAACCTGGAGGACCCAGTCTATGTGGACTAAACTGGTCCACTCTTTCCCTAAATAACCAAAAGTTTTCCAAATGTTTCCCTAAAAACCAAAATTTTCTTTTTCCCAACAAAACCAAATTTTCCAAAAAGTCCAATCCCATTAAAAACCAAATTTTCTTGTAGATAATGTGTTAGTTAAATTTCCTTTTGTATATTTTGTGCTCATCCATTGTGACTCCTAATATGATGGATTTTTGCCTTGAATAACGGAGTTTTAATCGAGCTCCACCGTACAATCGGGTATTCTCTCTCCTTTTACTCTACTCAGCATGTTCCTCTTCATATATTGTTTTATAATTCTTTCCATATTTTGAAACATTGAGGACAATGTTTAGTTTAGGTTTGGGGGTATAGAGTAGATACCACGATAATATGCCATAATTGAAAAAACTCCTTCTTCTTTTTGAAAAAAATTAAAAAAAAAAAATTCAAAAAAAATTAAAAAATAAAAAAAAATCATAAAAATGGAGCTCATTTACCTTGAAATGTTGACTCTTGTGCAAATATGTATTTTATTAGGAGTCTTAGTCTAGATATTTAGGCACCCTGATTCTAGCACAATTCACATAGTGATAAGAAATTTGCACGCGCACGATCTACCAATACATGTATGGCCTCGATCTTCAAGGTGTTGATAGGAAGTTACGATTGCCAATCACTTTAGAATACTGAACGAAACTTGACTAGCTTGTTCTTTGGTTGGTTGGGATAGAAGGTGGAGGTTACATTAAGAAAGACAACCATCGAATTTAACTGGGTGCATCAAAAAGGGCTACCTCTTGCAAAGTGTCATGTAATCTTTTGTTTCCTTTTGTTATGTATCAAAAGTTTCTTGTTAAAAAAAAAAAAAAAAAAAAAAAAAAAAAAAAATACAAAAAAAATCAAGTATTTATCAATTCCATCTCTCTTGTTCCAAAAATAAAAGAGATAGTCAATGTAAATAAGAGTCATGTAAAGAGTCATCTTTGTTGTTTCGTTGTAATAAGCAAGGAGGGTGTATGCCATTGATGTACAACGCGAGTAATTGTGAAATACCTCCAACTCATTCACAATTCTCGTAAAGTCCGGACAGCTAGCTAGATTTCGACCTCAGTTCTTAGCCTGAGAAACTATCTCTTGGTGATTAGTAGTCATAACTTCAGATCTTTCTTTACACATGTGTAGATACACTTTACACTCTTATCACATGTCTTTTTTGTTATCAGTGCTAGGATTGTGCCTTCGATAGCTAGATTGACATCTCCATTTTGCTGTGAGCTTAAACTGTTTTGCACATGTCACATTTGATGGAATCTGAGCTTATATTTTGACCTAGAACTTTGTAGGTACGTTCTAAGCAAACCTTCACGAGACTTCAACTCGTCCACTAGGGACACTTAGTGGTTTAAAAGGCTTAGTGCATACGCTAAATGCATTCGAGAGACCAGCGACAGTGGTATAGTTAGGATTTCCTTAGTTTTGTTTTACTTGAGGACAAGTAAAATTCAGGTTTGGGGGTATTTGATGAGTGCCAAATATTGTATATATTTATCCCTTTTTGTTGGCATTTAACTCATCTTTATGCATTAATTCTACATTTTATCCCATATTCTGTATTTTCATTGTTTTCAAGAATAAATATTTTTATTAATTAATTTTGCATTTTTAGGTAGTAAATAAAGTTCGGATGAGTCGCGGAGCGAAAAGAGCAGAAAAGTAGTGAAAAGCCGGGGAGAAATTACGCAAGGAAGCCGCGAAGAATGGTGCGCACAACCTCATTTTCTACACACAAAAGCGCCTCCGTTCTCAGCCATCAGATCAGTTCTCAGAAGCATCCGACGGTCGCTCCTTCTGAGCATCAAAATCTGAGTCTCTGCCAAGCACCACAGCGCTGAAATTCAAGCCTTCAGATTAGATGGTAGTTGAATCCAACGGTCGCTCCCTTGCTGTGCATCAAAGTTTGATATCTCCGCCTACACTACAGTACCTAACTCCATCAAGTACCGTTCATTTTGTTGTATCATAACCAACGGTCGCTCATCGCTTGCCTCCACATCACCGTCCGATCTACCTACCAGCTTCGCATCCAATGACTCAGCGTTGCAGAACATCAAATTCGATGAACCACCTAACACCCTAGCGACCGAGCACCTACACCCCAACCAAACGGACCCTTCTCCCATTCTATCGCACCCATCTCCACCACCACCCACCCCTCTGCAGAACCATCACCCTGCTGCAAACCATGTCCGCCACCGTACCACCACCTTCTCCACCTCTGTCACCACCTACTCCCTAACCACCTAACCACCCCTACACAGCTAAACCCATCATCATTATCGAGTTATACTTCTCCATCAACAACCAATTTCTTCTCCTCTCACGCCACTGCCCTAGGTGTGAAGTAGGTGAAATAGGTTGATGAGAATGAGAAATTGAAGGCATGGAAAGGAGCAGGAGAGCCATACAAAGCATGGGTCGACATCAAACGGGAGTTGTTGTGTCAAATTGGGTGAGTAATCTCAAACCCTAGCCTCAACTGTTTTGGGGGAAATTGGGGGAAAATGTGTAGAACTATAAATTGAGCGCTGGGGTGTTGTGGAAAACTTTATGTTGGGATTAGCCCACATCCAGGACTCTCATGTCCTGTTAACTGTTAATTTTCAATTTTCAATTTACAAGCTCATTTCAGTTCATGTTGTTCTCAATATTGTTTCTTGTTAATTGCTGTGCTCTTGTTATGTTTGTGATGTTGTGTTATTCACTGTTAATGTGTTAAGTATCATGTTAGGTTAAATTAATTCCTGTTAGTATTTCAGTTCTGCTCCTGTTAGTTGTGCTTATGTTCATGTTTGTTTATATGTTTATCCTCATTGTTGTGTCATGTTTAATTCACTGTCATTTGAAGGAATGTTAGGCTAGATACATTTGAAGCAATGAACTGATTGTGTAATGGAAGAAATCAGTGCTTAAAGCAAGCTGATTTTCTTGCCATTCCCTGTGTATGCTTGTATGCAATGTGCTGATTGTGCATTGGGGGAAATTAGTGCTCACTAGTGACAATGAGCAAGCTAATTTCCTCCCATTCTTTTAGTTTGCATGTATTCTGCTAGCCTTGCTTCATTTCAGTTTCTTTATCACCCCTGCCCTTGGCTTAGGCCTTGGTTCATCTTGTGTTGTTTTCTGTTGCTGTTGTGTCTTCCCTGTTGCTGCCCTGTTAGTTACCCACTACTTGTTTTCTTGTTGCTTCCCCTACTGCTGTTGTTTCCTTGGCCTTGCTGTGCATTTGCCTCTGTCTTGCTGTTCTTGCTGCTACTTGCATTGTCTTGTGCTGCAATACTGCTTTCTTTCTTGGCCATGTGTACAGCTGCTGCATTGCCTTCTATGCCTCCTCTGCAGCTGCTGTTGTTTTGCTCTGCAGTTGCTGTTTCTCTTGCACTTGCCCTGCAGCACTTCTGTTGCTGCTGCCAGCTGCTGCCTTCTTTTTCCTGCCTGCTGCTGATAGCCCAAAGCTCAGTCACTGCCAAAGCCAGCTGAGCCCAATCTGGTCCACTATCAAGTCCAAAGCTCAATTCAAACTGAAGCCCAATTCAGTCAACTGTGGGCTTAACCAAAGCCCAGTTGTTTAAGACCAAAGCCCAAATTCATTAAGGCCCAATCCAATTCAGGCTTAATCAAAAGCCTAAGTTTAAGGCCTAAGCCCATTTGCACTTCAAAGACCAAACTGAGCCCATGCTCAGTTCCTTTTATTGTGAACAAACCCATTAGCACTCAAAGCCCAATTTAAGCCAAAAGGCTTCAAAACCCAACAACAATTTAGGAACCCAATTAGCTAAAACACTTCCAAAACACACCCGATCTCTGTGGATCGACCCGTACTTGCACGAGCTACAACTGACGACCGTGCACTTGCGGTATTACTGTAGGCCCCCGTTTTTATTTGCGCTCAATTTCTATACCCTTTCGAGGCCTGCCACATGCCACTCTATATGGCGTCCCGGTTTAGATGGCATGCTTGGTACAAAAAGTAGGTTTATCTGCCACACAAGAGAGCTTCATGGGGTTACAGGCCTTCGAAGAAGGTCAATCAAACGTCTTTACATATTATAGGTTGTGCAAAGTAGGGTATCTTGAATATGGTTGTGACTAACCTTTTATGCGATTATTACAGGGAAATTAACCTTATTTTTACACCGATGCTACAAGGTGTACCCCAATATAGACATATATTCACAGATGTTAAATAGACACGTGAAAGGTTAGTATGTACCTTTTTCTCCTATTCACCATATCTAATATGGATTGTACTTTAGAGAAATACTTTGAGAAACAACCATGATAGCTTATATATTGATGAGTAGTGCCTTCCTTTTTCTCCATTCTCATATCATGTAGTGTTGTTTTGCATATTATTTAACTACTACATTCCTAGCTGAGTAGCTTGCTAAATTTTTAGGACAAGAAAATCTCCGATTGTTGAAACCAAAACAGAAAGGAATTACCTTTCTAAAATGTGTGATTTAGGTCCAGAGGATTTTATATACTTCCTTTTATTTCAATACCAAATTTCTTTTGCACATTGTTCATAGGGGATTCAAATACTGACCCAATGCTTTATGTAGGTACCTTCTTCACTTTGAGGCGACAGATCATACCTGCAACACCATATTTGCTGCGATGGATAGTGAAATCTAGCGGATTTTCTTTGCCACTGCCTTGGACGTAATTAGGATGTGAGAGGTATACCATTGCATCCTTGAGTTAGTTAAAACAAATTCCATACCATTCACACTGGAGTCCCAAAGTACCCAATTTTGTGCTGATGCCTGACCAGGAAGAGAAAAAATGTAAGGTAGTTGCAGTTTTTTAATGTTGAAATAGAATACCAAATAATCTTAACTGCATTTAGCGCCAAGAAGCAAAGCACTCCCAGTTACACGGTTACAAGGTTTCCTTTCCCAGCGGAAGCCCCAACAACCCCTCCCTCGAGTCATAACTGCCAGAGATCAATTTGACCTAACGCGAATGATGAAAAACCAAGCAAAAAGACCCCACTATAGCATAATAAATCTACCTCCACTGTGATTTTCAATGGTGGTGAATGAATGGCGAGACTTTTGGCGGCAGTAGGCGCATCATGAACCATATGAATAACATAGATGTGTTTTTGCTCTTTTTATTTGATATCCTCAAGTTTTTCTGTTTCTGCAGTTTATGTTTGTATATGTTAGCAATTGTAGTTTGGGCCTACAAAAAACTAAAGAACTGTTGTTTCTCCAGGTTCTTCAACAATCAAGAGTCTGTAATCCTACATCTATAAGACAACTTAACTTTGCAGGCTAGAACTTTCAAGATCAAAGTATTGTATCTACAAGATGTTCCATGAATCCCACTTTCTTATTTTAACTTTGAGCCTCATGATTTCAGATCAAAGTGTTCAATTAATGAAGCAAAACAGATCAATGTTATATTGATGACTTAGAGAACGACGTACGTGCAAAAGATTGTAGTTTTATGTTAGTTGCCCATTAAATGTGGATTTACTAAAAATGATCCCCTTTATGCCCTTTTATGCAAAGATTACTGGGGCTGGTGAGGCTGTATTTACTCTTATAACAGTTTGATTGTAAAAATATTATAACTAGCAAGGAATTCTCATGTGTACAACAGTTTGATTGTAAAAATACTATAGCCAACAAATTCCAAATTTTTATGCCCATCTTAGTAAGCACCATCTGCCAACAACAAGAGAAAAAGAGAGTCTGCCAACAACAAGAAAAAAAAGAGAGTAGGTGTTTTAACTATGCACAACACAAGCAAAACTTCAACAGTCAGTTATTACTGACAACACTTAATATCCCGGGCCGTTACGGAACTGGTCATATTCTAGTATCATTAGTACAAAACAAAGCTAGGCTAAGTTAGCCTGTGTTAGTGATGGTCAGGATTTGTCCAGACAAAGATAAATCAAGGGTTGTGGTTCTCCTGACCACCCCCTACAACTCGCACGTGTGGCATTAAATCCAATATTATGAATGAAAAATGAATACTCAAGTCAAGATATGGATTTTCAAAAATTATAATATGGAGGTTTGGACTCATGACCTATTGTGTCATAAGAGTGGCCTCTAACCAGTGTTCCACCTTGGTTGGAATTAATTGAAAAGATAAATCAATGGTGGTGGTCAAAGCTAGGCTAAGTTAGCCTGTGTTAGTGGTGGTCGGGATTTGTCCAGACAAAGATAAATCAAGGGTTGTGGTTCTCCTGACCACCCCTACAACTCGCACGCGTGGCATTAATTCCTATATTATGAATGAAAAATGAATACTCAAGTCAAGATATGGATTTTCAAAAATTATAACGGGGAAGTTCGAACTCATAATTTGTTGTGTCATAAGAGTGGCCTCTAACCAGTGTTCCACCTTGGTTGGAATTAATAGAAAAGATAAATCAATGGTGGTGGTTTGTTCAACTTAAATATCGTAATTGCTTTATTAATTAGTGTTTCACTAATTGCATATAACAAATAATCTATTCATTATAAAGTGTTTTCACTACAAAACAAAAGGGCTCTTGGGATGGTCAGAAAACCGTCCCAAGAGGCAAAAATCCGTCCCAAAAAGGTATTAGGGACGATTTTGTTAGCGTCCCCAGATCCACCGTCACTAATACTTCTGGGGACGGTGTGGAGTTTTAGGGACGGATAAATAAAAGCCTCACTAATACTTTTTGGGACGGATGTGGGGATGTAGGGACGGTTTCATAGTCCGTCCCAAATATATTTCTAACGGTCATATAATGACTATTAGCAACATCTGAAAGGCGTTGCTAAATTTTGAAATATTCTAAGTTTTCTTTTCAGTTTCTTTGGCAGGATGCCTATCCCTTTACCCTGTTAAACATTCATTCAGATTGCATTTTATCCCAAAATAGATTCTCATTCATGAAATCATGTTGTTGACAAAAAAGATACAGTCATTTACACTACCAAGTCTCATACAAAAAAAACAATCTGAAAAACAACCTAAAGGTGATAGTTTCAGACTACAAAAGTTAATCCATGCTGAGATGAGTTGACAAGAAACCACCAGTATGCAGGTTCCTTTGCAATGTGCACAAGAGATTTAAGGCATTGGTCGAAATTCTGCAACAAACCAAAGTTAGTAAAAATGTCATTGATCGATGTAAAGAGGACAAAGAAAGCAAAGTATTAACCAAACAAATTGCATCTTAACTTATATACTTGGTTCATGTTTACTCTTAAAATAAAGTGGAAATGAATAAACCAAATAGGGCAATGTTGTGTGCATTACCACGCTTAATTGCTTGGTGTATCTCTTCCCGAGGAGGGTCCTGGAGTTCAAAATACAAACATACCAAGTTAGTTTGTCGGTATATGGCTAAGGTCAATCAATCTAACCAACGACGTCCATGAAGATGTAACCAATTTGAAATATTGAATGATGCAGTGTACTGTAATTCACTCTCATGCCTCCACCAAAGAACTTCGCATTTCCTACACAGAGGGTTGTCACTTGAGGAATTAATTCCCAGTCGTCCCCATTGGCCTAGAATGTTTAAAGCATTTAATACATTTGTTAACATCTTACAGCCTAAACATTGGCATTTAGATCACCTTCCATGTGTAAATAGCTAATTTTAGAGCATCATATACTGACCTTGATTCTGAGATCCCGATTACTGTGCCCCATGAAGCTCTTCAATGCACCAGTAACATAGCAAAGGTTCCTAAATTGTTTGTACTTCGATGCGTAATATCCAGCCTTTGCACTCCTATAGACTTCCACAAAACACTAGGGTGAGCTGTTCAGTAAATACTAAATGTAGCTTTCTCAACTTGATCAAGGAAGATGGCCTTACAGGTGAACATCAGCAACATTAAAAGAGTAATGAGGTTCTCCACTTTCACCACTAGCATCCCCAATATCTATTCTAGTCCTTAAACCTAGAAACACAGAATTGTAGATGTTAAAAAAGAAAAACAATATACACGTAACGATTCTTTAGCAAAGCTTGTGCCATATTTTGCCTGGTCAAGAATGAAAGCACATAATTTCTCAAACTATTAGAACAGAGAAGATAAAAGGTGTAACACCTTTAGATATATGTTGTACGGCTTCATGTGGGTCATTTTTCCTGATAAAAGAAACCATAAGGATTCATATCATTCGACGAACAAGGGCTAATTGTCAATTATTCAAAGTAGGAGAAGCAGCAACCAACCAGCCAAACGTTCTGGCAAAATCAGATCCAGTACCTAGTGGAATAACCTACAAAACACATGTCTATAACAGCTGCTTAGGATGCTTATGAAGAGTACCATCGCCTTCAACAGCAACCACATCATCAGCTCCCTCCCGTTTAGCCTGCATAAAATGCGAAGCAACAAAATGAAAAAATGTAAAAAAGATAAAACAATTTTGCGGCTCATTCAAATCCTAGTATCCCAAATCATAGCTCAAAGAATAAAGAAAAGAATTCTCACCTCCCTTGTAATGTCAATGGCATGAGAAGAAGCTGAGGTCAAACACTCAAACAAGTACATATTTCTGAAAGTGTTAAAACAAAATTGTTACCCAATTCAAGTAGCCTAATTATGACTTCTCCATTAACCACCAATTTCACTGGAAGCATACTAGTGCAATGAGCTTCATCAAATGAATTAGCTTTAACAAAGAAGGCAATACAACAAAACCAGAATCAAATGAATTCTAAGAAATGAAAACCAAAAATTTCTTCAAATTTTCAACCCTTGAATCCTAGCAAAACTCTACCCTAGATTCAATAAATCCTGCATTATAACAGATTCAATTCAAACTTATCAAACTCAATCATTAAAACGCTCCAATTGAACAAAAAAATAACAGATTCAACTCAAATTTTTTTAAAATCAATCAATAAAATTCTCCAATTGAACAAACGAATAACATATTCAACTCAAAATCGAGCAAATGAGTCGATAATACACTGCGATTTACCGAAAACAACCTTAAATTCTTCGCTTCAAATAACATATCGAAAAAAATTCAAAGGGAAGGAGAAGGAGAATGAGATTTTTACCCAAGTTTGCATAATGAGTCCGCTAGATGTGAACGACCTCGCGGAGATGGAGATGAAAGTGAAGATCGATTTCACAAAAAGAGATCTGGAATTGAGAAGTTTCTAAAGAAAAGTCTAGGTTTAATTTTAGGGATTTCAAAACTGGTTTCAGAAGAAGAGAAAGAAGATGAAATTATAACCATGAGAGAGAATTGGTAGAAAAATTGTCGAAAACTAGTGGACCAGTAATGGCGCTCAGATACAAACCGTCCCAACTAATGGAACAATAGGGATGATTTGTGCTTACCGTCCCAAATACACGTCACTTGGGACGGCTACAATGTGGTTGTCCCAACTACTACTTTCTAGGGACGGTTTTTCAGAAATGGCCGTCCCTAGAAGCCTTGTGTTTTGTAGTGTTTATTAACTAGTGTTTCACTAATTGCTCATAATAAATGACAAATCATTTGTTAATTATAAATATTTTCTTAATTAATTATAATATTTATTTCTATTAATAAGTAATTCTGATAAATAATATCAATAGACATTTTTAGCGACAATGAGTAGTAGAAGAGGTGGAGGCCGAAAGATTAGTGGTGGTTAAGGGCGGCGCCAAGCACAATTATATTTATTTTTGTTCTTTTATCATAAAATGGGATACAAAGTCCATTTTTCACATGTATCCAACTTTCCAAGAGTTTTTTCTCCCTCTTTCCTCAAAATCCTGGCTCTGCCCCTGGTTTGTGGTGGAAGAAGTAGTGATGGTGAATAATGGTGAGTAGTGATGGACAATATTAATTTTATGTTGTCGTTACAACATCGATAACATCGTAGTGTGGAATATGTGGTTGGTTGTTTTTTACATTTTTGATAAAGGAAGGTACCATATATTTCAGGGATGATATCATACGAGATAATATTTTCATGATCGTAGTTGGATCACCCAAATGGTACCCCTGTTATCTTTGGTACTATATCGTATAAATCATGATTTTTTAATGATAAAATAAAATTGATTGCAATACAAAAAAGAATATATACACGGAAAAAAAAATGAAACTAATCAATTGACGACATTTTGTTCAATCAAAACCTCATACATGGCAATTGTGATTGAAAATTAGAATTGCTTCCAACAACCTACATGGGGTGGGCGGCAGTGGTGATTGACATTGAGGAGGCCTACTTTTAAAAAAAAAAAAACATGTGAACTTTGGTGGACTGAACCATAAATATATATAGACAAAGTACTATTTATAAAATAAACTAAAACATTTATGTAGTTATTAAAAATTTAAGGGGTTAGAACCAGGTTAGTCAACCCTTGGCTCTGCCACTAGGTGGTGGTGGATAAAAAAATAGATTCATATGGTTTTATGGTGGTGGCGGGTATTAGTGAACAAAAACATATTATGCTAATTTCGTAACGCCACAAAATATGTAACGTTATATTATAAAGTATAAAACGTGGTTGATCATTCTAATGTTAAAATAAACTCGATAAAACACATGTCCATTTTAAAAAATTGGTGCAATCAATTGCCTTGTTATATAATAACTAAACGAACGACACGAATCAAGATCAGAACATATGAAATTATTTATTATCTATTTGTCTATGTAAAGAATGGTCAGGATTTGTCCTTGACAAAGATAAATTTATCGTTGGGGTTTGTTTAACTTTACCATTTTTAAATGTTTTATTAATTAGTGTCTCATTGATTGTTCATAATGATTAATTAAATTTCTATTATAAATGTCCTTTTAATAATCTAACATAAATACATAGTTTTATTAATAAATAATCGTAATAAAAGTTATATTAATTCTAGTGGTGGTAGTGGAAGTAGGGTTAATATAAACGGTGGCGGGTGTTTGTAAATGGTGGAGGCGGTAACATTACTATTGGTGGAAGAAATAGTGGCGGTGGGTGTTGGTAATAGTAGTGGATAATAATAGTTTTGCTTTTTCGTGAGTTTTATTGACCGAGTAAAAAAAAAATTCGCAAAACATGCAACATTGTATTGTGAAAGATGTAATTGGTTGTTTTTAGCACTATTGATAAGGACAAAAATCAAATATTTCAAGGATGACACCGGAATGTATAAGACAATATGATCATGATTGTTGGATCACCGAAACAGTATCCGTATTATATAAAGGCAATTGGTGTACCCGCGTAAGAGAACATTATCGCTCTCTCAAGTACTATTACATTTTTTTTATCTTGAAAGACCACCAATGTCGAGTTGTTTCGCGACAACTACCTACAAAGACAACAACTTTCACTCAATTCCCGATATAAAACATTATTGACCGGGAAAATGTATTTGCATTCTAAAATATTTGTTTGAAAATTATGTTTGTTCATCAAAATCATCATAAAAAACTCTAAATCATAAATCTAAATTTCGCCTCCGATGTTTATAGAATATTTTTTATATTTTACATTCTCAAATCATGCGACCTCTTGATTACAAATCAACAATATCAAATTACGAACCAATATGTATAGGTTTCATTCACTGGGTTAGAAGGTAGAGTAGATACAGATTGGTAGATCACACAAAGCAGAACATGACTGAGAATACTTCAATAATTTGGTCAAGAAATAAGGTCAAAAATTTAATATTAACTTTCTTCTATTTCTGTTTTCGGTTCTCATCATATTTTATTTGTTGAAAATTGATGTAGTTCATAGTCCACATACTTGAGTTTCTATTTTTCTATTGGAAAACCCCCGCGATTCATGAGATTTAAGGTATATCTCTCTGTTAGAGCACTGTTCGGTTTAACCACCAAGCGTTGGTATGTCAAATTTGGTTGTCATATTTTAGTGAACCAAAACTCATTTAAAGAGTCGCTTGATTATTTACTAGATTCAACTTCCAAGATTGAGGCAGAGAGCGACATTATGTTTATCATCCTATCAATATGTGCCAACTAACAGAGGCAAGAATGGGAATGCAAACATAAAAAGAATGTTATTTGCCCATTTGATAGTCTCATGCACATGCGAGAAAGAATGAAATTTTGCTATTTTTCGAATACAAATGTAAATCAAAGGGAACTTATATTAAAGGAGAAAAAATTAATACTTAAAAGGTGTACATTGAAGAATAAATTCCAAAATACATGAAAATATACAAGAGGAAGAAAAAGAATTTACAGCAAGCGAAAAATGATTAATTTTTGCCTGAATTATCTTCATCATTTCGCTCAGCCTCAGAATCACTTATTTCTTCTTCATATTCTTCATATTCTTCTTCACTATCAGAAATATCAGGAACAACTTCGTTGGGAGGAACGTCTGCGAATGTATACTTTGAGAGAGGAATGTCATTATCAACAGAGACTTTCTTAACAGCTGCATCACGAGCACGGGTGGCATCCTTACCATTATTCAAAACAGTGAGGATGTAATTCTTCTTTAACTTCTGATACTTGGAGTTACGAGCAGATAACTCCTTTGATAACTTTTCGTCTTCCTCAAGACGTTTCTTCTCTTTAGCAACTAATTGTGTCTTTAATTCTTCAATTTTCTCAAGATGGTTCTTCTCTTTCTCTGTGAAATATAAATGAGCAGGTTAGAGTTAAAAAAGATATCATCCTCGAGAAATGACAAGTACGAAAGAGCAACAAATGACCTTCATGATTGGAAATAATGTCTTTAACCAGTGCAGAATGTTCAGATTGAAGGCTCACGTTTACGGCTAAACCCTTCCTAGCATCATTCAGAACTCTAGCAGCCCAACTAAATTCAGTTTCACTTTCAATGAGAAGTTGAGAACGGATTAAATTTGTTTCCTCAACAAGTGCGTTCTTTTCGTTCAAAGCTAAGTCACGTTCAACTTGAACTTTAAGGACAGTTTCTTAGAATTTTTCTAGTGCTTTCGCACCCTTGAGAGCAACCTCATCTTTTTCACTAATGAGTTTGTTCTTCTTTGCTTCCAGAACCTGAATTATCTCTTTATTCTCATGAAGACGACGTTTGAAGTTATTAAGTGTAGTCAACAGGGGTCTATGATCCATTCTAAGAGCAGCATACTTCAATCTTATTTCCTCTAGATTAATATTCTCAAATCCTTTGGTAGGACAATTGTTTAAAAAAGAATTAAGGTGTTCTAAAATAATTTCCTCGTCAGGGAAGTTAGATGCCTCATCAGAAAGGTTATAAATGTCTGCAAATATGAAAAAGTAAGAAGTGTGAATTATCACATAAAGCAAAGAGAATGAGAAATTTCAAGATTACGTACCAATAAGTTCATCATTCCTTTCTCGGACCTTGCGAATCAATTCAAAGTTGGTAGAATTTTCAGCTTTAAGTTTGGTATTTTCTTTCCACAACTTGAGAAGTTTCCTTTGGTAATCTGAGGAAACCGCATAGGATAAGCGAGATACCTGCAAAAATATAAGGAAAGCATTATGTAATGAAAAGAAAGAATAGAAATAATATTAAAGATAATACGAATATATGAATATTACCAAAGAGCCAATTGCATATTGGAAACTTGGATTTATTACAGAAGCAGCTCCGCGAAGAGATGGATCATTCAAAATGGGAGCATCGCATACTTTTGAGACCATTACAAAAGTGTGTTGTAATTCATCATTATTAATAGCCGACATTGTATCAGAGAAAAGGGTGGATAAATCTTTCAGCGAAGAGGAGATTGATGGATCTTCGAAAGCGAGAATATCATCATCACTAGATTCAGGACTTGAAGAAGGGTATAAATCTTTACGCTTCTTGGAAAGGTCCGAAAAAGACGTTTTAGACGAAGATTTAGATACAAGTCTTCGAGTTAGACAAATCTTGACCACTCTTTACATAGGAAGAGTTAGCCAAACTATGTTTTGAAAATGTCTTACGTGGAAATTATTATTAATCCATATTTTAGTCGGCTCTTATGTTTGTTTAACTTAACCATTTTTAAATATTTTATTAATTAGTGTCTCATTGAATGTTCATAATGATTAATTAAATTTCTATTATAAATGTCCCTTTAATAATCTAACATAAATACATAGTTTTATTAATAAATAATCGTACTAAAAGTTATATTAATTCTAATGGTGGTAGTGGAAGTAGGGTTAGTATAAACGGTGGCGGGTGTTTGTGAACGGTGGAGGCGGTAACATTACTATTTGTGGAAAAAATAGTGGCGGTGGGTGTTGGTAATAGTAGTGGATAATAATAGTTTTTGCTTTTTCGTGAGTTTTATTGACAGAGTAAAGAAAAAATCTTCACAAAACATGCAACATTGTATTGTGAAAGATGTAATTGGTTGTTTTTAGCACCATTGATAAGGACAAAATCAAATATTTTGAGGATGATACCAGAATGTATAAGACAATATGATCATGATTGTTGGATCACCGAAACAGTATCTGTATTATATAAATGCAATTGGTGTACCCGCGTAAGAGAATATTATCGCTATCTCAAGTACTATTACATTTTTTTTATCTTGAAAGACCACCAATGTCGAGTTGTTTCGCGACAACTACCTACAAAGACAACAACTTTCACTCAATTCCCGATATAAAACATTATTGACCGGAAAAATATATTTGCATTCTAAAATATTTGTTTGAAAATTATGTTTGTTCACCAAAATCATCATAAAAAACTCTAAATCATAAATCTAATTTCGCCTCCGATGTTTATAAAATATTTTTTATATTTTACATTCTCAAATCATGCGACCTCTTGATTACAAATCAACAATATCAAATTACGAATCAATATGTATAGGTTTGATTCATTGGGTTAGAAGGTAGAGTAGATACAGATGGGTAGATCACACAAAGCAGAACATGACTGAGAATACTTCAATAATTTGGTCAAAAAATAAGGTCAAAAATTTAATATTAACTTTCTATAGGACTAATTAGATTGGCTTCGATAGAAGCCGACTAAAATATGGATTAATAGTAATTTCCACTGTAAGAAAATTTCAAAACATAGTTTGGCTAACTCTGCCTATGTAAAGAGTGGTGAAGATTTGTCCTTCCTCAATTGCTATGTTATGTGAGAAGAAGGTGATATCTAAGATTGAGGTACAATTCAAATCTATTAGATTCATACCATTTACAACTGGACGCCTTGAAAAAAATTGACATGTTGTTATTATTATTACAGGTAAGGGATACATTGACCACACTTGCGCAAATAGATCACTTTGCAAATGATTGTTGTTGCATGTACTGTCTAGAATGCAACGATGAATTTGAGGAAACAAGGCACCAGAAGCAGTGTCCGAAGTATTTTGGATATAGTAACTTAGACCCGATGCAATACTTATGTTCTTTTCTTCTTTTTTTTAAGTTTTTCCACAATCTATTTATTTAAGAAAAATGAACATTGCAAATACATAACATCGACAAAAATTAGAAAGATTGTGTTTGATAATAATGGCCACCGATGGTCCGGAAACGGCAAAAGAAGTGAATTGTTGTAAAATAATTGTTGGGATATACGACAGATTACTTGATACGAATGAAAGAGGTATAACTATTTCGATTCTGAAATCACATAAAGTTCACAGTAGAAGGTGACATCAAGTTTAAAGTTAGTAACAAACATAATATGGATAACTAAAATGTTAAAAACAAACATGAAATATAAACTTAGAAAGCCGTGGGACTTGAAGAGGTCAATTTTGAAAACTACAATTTTCGAAAGCAACAATCCACAATACCATAATTTTTTTTTATACATATTCAATGTAGAAGATGCCAACTTTTGGTAAAGGATCTATTGACAACCTATAAATTTGAAATAGGATCAGGGAGTACAATATGTGTTCAAGGTTCTTTATGAGGTAATGTGTCGCCAGATTGTGTTCCAAGTGAAGGTATGAACATATGGAAGTGACAAAATGTCCAAGACTTTTGAAGTTACCAAAGCCTTCGTTAAGACGAACTGCTGGGCACAATACTTTGTTGAAGATTTAATGGCAGAGGTTTCCATATATACAATCCCTTCGAAAAGGTAATTGGTACACATTTTAAACATTGTCATCTAATGGGTGTTGAAAAATTACAGGAAAATCATGTCACATTGGAGAGTTTGTATCATCCGTTCGATGCAAAAAATATTATTCTTTACCTATTTGTAGGATCGACAACATGACCATGATAGATGAGTCAGCTGGAGCGAAATAGGAGCATGGGGAGACTTTTATGGACGATATTGATTAGTTGATTTCACTGAGATGAGCGCTGCTGAAGACATATTTCCAAAAAATATTTAAACTTCCATGTTCATGTAGAGCATTATCTCATTATAAGCAATGAACCTAAATAAAAAAGTGTTTGGAAATTAAGATTATATTTCTTTCGTTTGAGCAAATCTCCGGCGGTAAAATATTAAAGGAAAAAAAAACAAGAAAAAAAAGAGAGGAAAGTCCCGACTATTTTTATGACAAACCCATATTAAATCATAAGGAGTTGATAAGTATTCGGGACAAATTATGCGATATATTAAAAATGAACCAACATCATGGCCCGTGCAAATACCTCACGGGTTAAGCGCTAGTTTTTCCTAAAAAAACATTGAATTATGAGAAAAGTTTAACAAACATATATCCGCCAAGTTTTATATAAATAACTAATGAGAAAAGTTTAACAAAAATTGCATATATCTGCCAAGTTTTATATAAATAACTAACATAGCAACATCTCCTCAAGTTCGATTCTTGTCAAGACTATTTTTGTAAAAAATAAAAAAATTGAAACATGTACTGGATTTAGTCCGAGTGTAAAAACTATGGTCGATAACATTCAAGATTATAAGTTCAAAAAATTTACTTGTTAGGGGTAACTTGAAGTATAATTTATTTTCACTTCTTATATAGAAGTATTCTCCTAACATCAAAACTTCTTTTTTTTTTTTTTTTTTTTTATTTTACCTCTGGAGTAACTAGTTTATCGTACTCGGGAGTGATGATCGAAAATTATACTTTTTACAACTTTTATTCAATTTCTTTAAATTTATTGGTTATCTAAAGTTATTATAGTCAACTTTGAGTAACTTATAGTTTGTTTATGGTGTAATCAAAAGATTTTCGCTCCAATTTGAAGAAATTTGAGTTGGAATTGAAGGAATTTGAAAATCAAGAAATCAAAATAGATGTAAAAATCTTTTTGCGGCATTGTCGTGACTTGTTTTGACAATTCCTAATATCTTTTAAACTACATCAAGTTTGAGATAAACAATAAGTTAAGTATTTAATTTTATAATTTTCGCTCCAATTTGAAGAAATGTCATTTGGATTTGGAGATATTAAAAAAAAATGAAGATTTAAATAGTCGCTAAGAGTATTTGCATTTTTTCTTCCCATGTCACCATAGACGGACTCCCTTTGGTTGTCCATAAGTTAATCTAAGAAGTATAAGATTTTGATAAATGAATACTCTTACTCAAATTAAATTTCTAGGAGATAGAATCAAAATCCTATATATATAGTTGATGTAGGATAAACATCGAGGTTTAGGAATATATTTTGTTTTATTTTGATAATTTTCATCCTGCATCTCGCTTATTTCCCTTTTTTGATAGAAAAAGAAAATCTCATTCTTCACAATTTTCTCACTACGAAAACATCTTAATTCACAAGAAACTTGATTTAGCTAAATATAAGAAAGGTTTAATTACAATAATGGATCACAATTTTTTCACAAAATATAAGTTTTTATATTTGATAGCGAAACAACCAATAATTTGATTAGTCATATGCTTAATTAATATGTGCCATAGCACAATTATTGTGAACTCAAACATGTTTCAATAGTCTCCTCTCAAAACTTAAGTAAGGGTTTTGGTTTCAAACATTCTTTTACAATTAACTCAGTGTGATGCTTAGCGAGATAAAAAAAAAACTAGAAACAAGGGAATTTCAGAGTTAGGTTATAAAGGTTTTTCGGTTTGGACGCATAAATCTTTAAATCTAATAGAAGGATCTATACTGAGGATAACAATAGAGAAATCTTTTACCAAGAGAGCTTGGTTGTATTCTTCATGAATCATGTTAGTAGAAATCCGATGAAACAAAGAACCGATATTATTGGAAGCGATGTAATATAATTAAGAGAATAGAGATAAATAGACTTTGGTGCTTTTTTTGCTTTGACACAAAATCTGTTGGTTTAATTAGGACTTATAATTTTCAACCATACAGGTAAAAACACTAGAATGCGATGATGTCGAACAAAGGCTTCAGACAATGAGCAAGTTGAGGCCAAAGATTTTCTGGAGGCAATCTATGGGCAAGGAGAAAGGGCTTAAGAAGTATCCGTACGAAATGAGATCTTAAGATTAAGAGACACTTAATGAGAATCAGAATGTTATCAAGTGGACTATTAGAACTTATTGGAAGGTGCTTTAATTGATAACCATAATACTGGTGTACATGAATCATCCAGACGAAGATCTAAACAAACAGATTACTTTGCAAATGTATCCGGTTGATCGACTAGAAGTTATAAATTGAATCAAACTGTATCAAATTTGATCGAATTTAATCATCTGATAGCACGTGTGACCTCAATACCTTGATAGATATTATTGTAAATGCAAATGCAAATCAATAACGGGCGAAGAGAGATGGCAATTATATGAATATATGGATAAGCATTTTATTTCATCTTATGCAAATACTATAGTGTCAAAACTATAGATAAGCATTTTATTTCATCATAAATTTTGATGTAACAAGATTTATAAGTTTCCAATAATGACAATTATATGAAAATATAGAGGTAAATTCTTTATGGTGGGACTAGAAAAATCTATTAATATTACAATATGTAGGTTATTACTATTTTTAACTGGCCCAAGTTGGGACTATGGTTTTTATTAATACATACAGTTTATTAATATATGGAGTTTTACTGTACCAAGTTGTGGTTATTACTTGTAGTGATACATCTCTATAATCACACATGAATCATAACCATTGTTAAGCTTTTACACGTTCGTTTGCATTGATTAGTTTTATTTCATAGAACTTAGTGCTCTTGGGAATTTAAACTTAATTTTGCTTTTACACTTTAAGTTGCTTTCTAGGTAGAATTCACATGTGCATCTTTCAATGTGCTTGTGATGAAATCAGGAAATTAGCAAGATATTCTTGCGATCAAGATATCCCAAGAATTTTAATATATGAGAGATTAAATTATTAATTATAATCGCTGATGAAAATACATGTTTGTGAATGATACAATCCCTTGACCAATATCTTTCTCTTATTGGTTATCTTTTACTATTTACTTCGTTTTCGATTTACCTTTATTGCTTGCATAAAAATCAGAAAAATCCCCCTTGGTTACTAAGAAACTGGAATTACTTAACAACAAAAGTCTCAACGAACTCCTTGTTATCACATACTTCATTTATATTTTGTTGAAATGAAAAAGTGAACTTATTTTTGACCCATACCATAGCGATCATAAGAAAAAAGAAATTAAAGAAGGAAAGAGAAAAGGTCAACGAGAAGAAAAAAAAAGAAATGAAATATTTATGTGAGAAGGACAATTGTTGTATTATTAGAAAATAAAAATAATCTAATTTAAACTATTTTAAAAAATTGGAGTTTTGGTTTCATTTTTGTTGAA
The DNA here is from genome assembly GCF_003573695.1 of Papaver somniferum. Taxonomy (NCBI): domain Eukaryota; kingdom Viridiplantae; phylum Streptophyta; class Magnoliopsida; order Ranunculales; family Papaveraceae; genus Papaver; species Papaver somniferum. The sequence goes on along the minus strand of NW_020618825.1, from coordinate 20,074,731 downwards.
TAGTAAGTTTCTATAGATTCCAACTTATAGTTGGATATTTTGTCTAGTAAATATGATCACTTTGGTGTTGGAACTAATAATCCCACGTTGACCAAAACAACAGCCTTCATAGTTCATACTTAATATATAACATGAATAAGGGTAACTTTACTCATTGCCAAACAGATTTTGAGTCAAAAGATTAGACATGTCATACATTGAGTATGAAGGCTAGTGTTTTGTCCAATGGGACTATGCTAATAGTGGAGTTGGACATAACTTAATATTTCCATTTTTGCGGTCAAAGTTAGTCGTACACTCGTACTAGGCATGAATGAATGATCTCTCTTTCCGGGAGCTTCACCTAGCTAGCTAGCTCACGGATGATTGTTACAACGGTTGTCTTTTGAGACAATAAGTATGTGATTGATTAAGATTTAAGAGTTTTAACAACTTCGTTAATTACATGTAGTACAAGGTGTTTGTGCATGAAGTTAGCTTAGCAGCTCTCAACCACCCAGCAGATAAAAGAATTCATGGATCTCTGACCTCTACTTTCTTTCTTTTTCCAGCAATAAATCCTTTATTTTTGTTATACTATAATTATCAGGACTAGTGGAATGAAGATTTCATGTTTTTTTTTATTCGATCGAATAACTCGTGATTATTGCAGGGTCCCTACCGGCCATGCATGACACCCTGCTTAATAAAAAACCTATGTAATGTAAGAGTCTGATTTAAGCCATGACTGATATATGGTATGCCATCTTTTGGTATGTCTGTTCTTAATTTGGTAAAGTTTGTTTAGTTTTGGAACTTCCAAGTTGTAGGTGTTGTGCGCCCTTCTTCTTAGACTTTGTTTTTTTGGTTCTTTTTTTCCTTTTAAGTTCTTAAATTAATTAATTAAAAAACTAAAGCTAGGGATCACTTAGCTGTTCAAACCAGAAAACATACTTAGGATCAAAAGATTATGCTAAAATTGAACAAAAGATTTGTTAGCCAATCATCCACCAGCATAGTCTAATCAAGAATCTATTATCATAGGATCAAACCTTTTTTACTTTGTGCATGAGTTTAATAATTAATTTCCTAATTAGAGTTAACCTTTAAACACGTGGGGGCCTGATTAGCACTTTGCCGGGGCCTTAAACCATCTTTAATACCTCCATCATCACAATCATCGCTGCAATAAAACTAGATCTCCCACTCTTAGATAAGCTTTGACAGATCTTGAGTAGATCATTAGATTTTACTCAACAACTAGCTAGGAAGTGTTTTTGCTCAGTCTACAAAAATCCTATATTGATGATTATGGCATTATCATCATCGTCGCACCAAACTCTAATGACAGGTATCTTCATTTTCCTGCTTGTAGTGTTGCAGCAACACTGTTACTCAGCATCCGCTCGCAAACTAGAATTACATACCTCCGTAGCTGGAATACCAAAAATCAGTTCTTTGAAGAGCATAAAGTTACCTCCATTTCCTACTATAGAGATTAGACAAACTTCACCGATCATCCACCGCTCCAAGAAAATGATGGATGCTTTTCGGCCCACATCCCCTGGTCACAGTCCCGGAGTTGGTCATGGAGAAACTCCTGGTCAAAAGGTATCACCATAGTGGGGCAAATACCATTCTCTCTCTATATCTATAAATATGCATGTCTTAATTATTTAGGTATAGCTAATTAAGGTTATCGAGTTTTGGGAAAGTGAAGGAATGCTTGGTTAATTAGTGAAGGAACACTGATATGAGATTTGCTGATCGATGATGCACATGAAATATACAAGCTGTCAAGTCTTGGAGTTTATATCTGTTTACAAGATCAAGACAGGATCATGGTAAGAGCCGAAGCTATGCAACATGAATCATATAAGGTAATAATAGCGGATTATTACTGGCATGATGAGCTTTGGTTATGCATGGGATATATACGGATCATCATCGTATATATACATATGCTATTGTGTTTTGCAGAACTTCTTTTTTTGGTTGTTGTTGTTGTCGCAGGAACATCATCATCCTGTATATATATATGCTATTGTGTATTGCAGAAATTATTAGTTTTTTTTTTATTATTGTTGCAATATTATTTCAATAATGATGGATACCAGAAGTCATAAATCAAAAGCAAAGTTGGCGGAAAAAAAAAACTTATGTTGATTCTCAAAGTCACTGTAGAGAGTATTGTCAAATTAATTTCTAATTTTCCAACATAAATAAGTTAAAAATCAACTTCCGGATGCCTATCCAAATGTCTATTTCGAAATAGGAGTGGAATTAATACATACAGTGGTAAAAATAGTCGAGAACATTCAGGATTACAACTCATCGACGTCCTTCATTTGGAAAAGTTGATTCCATCAAGCAAAGCTATTTTTGGGAGAATTGGGTCAACGAATTGAATCATGGTGTTTTTGGGGCTAAACAAACTGGCTCCGGACCTCTGTTCCACAGAATCTTAAACAGCCATGTGTCCATACTACAACGACCAAAGTTCTAAACTAAATATACTTGATTAATCTAACGTCCTACATATCTAGCTCAATTCATCTTGTTCTAGTGTTGAGTTTGGGTCTCGGTAAGTTATATTATCATATTCAAGAACAAAAGTTCTTGGTGTATCGTGAAAGAAAGAGAAAAAATCCCACCCACCCTTTTGTACTGGGAGTAAACTACATAATGGATAAATCTAATATAAGGTACGGGAATGCTTTTGATGACAAATTTTTTTCCCTTTTTTTCCTTTTTTTTTTTTTGTTGAAAGGAAGAGCAAATTACGTTGAAAAGAGAGATCATAGAGAGTACTAAGGAAAACAAAACAAAAAGGCCAACAATAAAAACGAGTCATTGAACTCATTGGGTAACAATACTAGTGATTTGAGTTCGAAACTCGTCACACCAAATTCATTACCCATCAAAAAGAAAAATGACTAGCCATTAAGTTCAAAACTCACCGACACCGAATTTTATACCGATCCAAAAGAAGAAAAAAAATAGTCGTTAAAAACAACTTCCCAATCGTAGATTCCAATAAATAAAGATAACCCGGCCCTCAAACAATTTCGTATATCAAACAATCAAAAAATTAGTTACCTTTTAATTGCACATTAGAATGAAAAACAATTTCATTCTAATGTGCAATGATGCTTCGCCAATGTGCTACCCATTAAAGAACACTTGGTCGTACAATCCCTTTCACCAAGACGACAATTGTGGGTGTTAAAAAGTTGAGTCGATAAATATACACCCCCAGCTTACATATATTCTCAGCTGGAACTGGTGGGGGTGGTGATGGGGATGGAGATGGACATGGAGGTGGGGGTGATGGGGAGGGTAGAGGGGGTGGCGATGGGAGTAGTGTATTTTCTCTACAACAGCAATTGCACACATAAATTTCTTCACCTATCATAACGCATGAAATAGCACATCTCCCTTGCAACTGTAGTATCCCAGAACTCACATTTCCTTTTACAACCATCTTGACAACGACCACAATCCCATGGTGGGCTAGCAGGTGTGGGAAAAGACTCATCTGTGTCCCCGGCTTGACATTCACGGGTTATAGGTGGTGGAGTTGGGAGTGGTGGACACTGGTCTGCCCAGCAACATACATTGGCTTTCTATTGCACTGTCCTGTAAAGTCAGTAGTTGTATTTCTTGCTACGTAAGTTTCACCACGGCCGCATGAAATGGCTGCCACCCCTGACACATGAAACACCAAATCCAGGTAATCAGTTAATAACAGATAGAATAAAAAATGGTACAATAACATTGATCAAGTAATAACATTAAGAAAATATCACAATCTCTTCATATAGACATGCGTGGCCCAAAACCTACTCTACCTGAGCAAGCAGATAGGCAAATGAATAATGCAACAAGATAAAAACCAGCAGCAAGAAAACATGAAGATCTCTCTGTTATTGCCATCTTCATTACAGAAAAAAAATAAAAATATTTGAACACTACTTGCTAGTGCTAATAGGTAATTCTTATTAAGGTGAGATCAATCACATGTAGTTATGGGCTCATTTATAGCACATTAGCACCAAACCACTAGCCTACTTCAGAAAAGAAAAAAAAACAACAAAGCTGCTACTTGTCATGTTTTGAATAGACAAATCAAGGTCAACGACAAAGTTGGCATCTGCTAATTTTTGTGCTAAGTTACTCGGCATCTACTACGCATATATGTAGGAATATAAACTTCAGGTTTCGACAGTAAGGTTTTTTTTGGTGCTTATCTACTAATGTTTAAAGGCCCTTTAGTGAAACCCATTTGCTCATAGTTACAAAATCAGCAAGAGCGCGCAATTTTGATGCCTGTAAGGTTTTTAGGTCCTCCCTTTCTTCACAAGAATCGAATAATTAACTTCACGCGCAACATCTATATTATTAGGAGTCTGGCTCTTGAAGAGAAAAGGCGGATTGATAAGAGGAGATAGCGTTGGGTAGTATATATACAATTGGTTTGAGTCCATTGAATTGATAAATAATTTTGTGAAATGCTCCCGTACGTGCGCCTACAACATTTGTCCCCCATTAATATGATGATAATTGCCAGATAAGTATCTTTCATGAACTAGGAATTCAGTTAGATAATACTAAGTTAATTTAATGGAACACACAAAAAGAGAAGGGACTGAATTAGTTACCTGATTCCTTAATTTATTCCATGCATTCAGTTCTTGTGAACCTGTGCACTCGCTTAACTTTGTAGGAAGTTAAGAATATTGTTTGGTGGCATTATATACTCTAGCTTCTTAGATGGGTTGTGGTTCATACTAATTAATTAAGAATGGACATCGATGTCGAAACTGAAGTAGGGAAATTCATAAGGATATGGCTAATAGTTCTTGCATCACTAACCTATTGCCATTTTATCTCCAAAATCATTCCAAAAGGATTCAAAAGATTATTTTCGTTACTTCCCGTTATTTCCATTTTCCTTTACCTCCCACATACACTTTCTTCTGTCCATTTTATTTTCATCGTGGGGTTCACAGTTTCATGGGTTGTTAATTTCAAACTTCTCCTATTCGCATTCAATCATGGTCCTCTATCAAACACATCAACAGAAAACCCATTATCATACTACTCACTCAAACAGTTCGTTTCCGCTGCTTGTCTTCCCATAAAAATCAAACAAAAAAGTCGCTCAGCTGAAGAACCTACTATCCATGATCAAACCATTAGTAGACGAAATCCCAAATCAATAGTTCGTCTACTGAATAATTACCCGATGAAAGTTTTAGCAATGTGTCTACTGATTCATGTTTATAGTTACAAACAATATATACACCCCTTGTTTTTAGGGTCCCTTTATGCTTTGCACATGTTTTTCATCTCAGAAACGTATCTTGTCGTGTCTAGTGCCATCGCTGCATTAATTTTAAGATTAGATGATTTGGAACCACAGTTCATAGACCCATTCATTTCAACATCCCTACAAGATTTTTGGGGTAGAAGATGGAATCTTATGGCTACGAATATTCTATGGCTCACGGTATACGTACCGATACGGTCGGTTTGTGCGCATGTTATAGGCAGAAAGTGGGCAACAGTACCGGCCATATTGTTCACATTTTTGGTCTCAGGGCTAATGCATGAATTGATAATATATTATATCACGCGATTATATCCTACTTGGGAAGTCACTTGTTTCTTTGTGATACAAGGGATTTGTATAGCATTTGGAGGTATAATGAAGAAGACAAATATAGGAGGTATACATGATAGGTTTCAACTGCATCCATGGATATCTGGACCTTTGATTCTGCTGTTTATAGGTGTTAATGTAATTTGCTTCTTCTTCCCACCAATTTTGAGAAACAACATCGATGACAGAACAATCGAAGAATACCATATATTGGTGGACTATTTTGTCAAGAAGTTTGCAAGAAAACAGACTTGATATTAATGGTTTCTGTGAAATAAAAATGTTTCTGTTTTTATAAGTTAATGATTTATTGGCGTCTACTTATAGCCAAAATCAATATTGAAATGAGATTTCAATACTAGGAAATTTTCGTGCTTTCGACTATAAAAAATAAGGTTATGTCAGATTGAGAGGAATTCTAAACAAAAAATCTAAGGGAAAATCATAACTCCTGCCTAATAAGAAGCAACATTTCCAATCCACTGGCAACCAATACCACTTTCCAACTCAATGGCTCGCAGAGTTTGATCCCCCAAATCTTCATGAGAGCTTCAATGGAGGTGAATTCGTTCATTCATCCAAATGAACTTAGAGTTGCATATAGTTCCCTTGGTATGGCGAAATTGATTCCTCAATTTTTGTATCAAAATGGAAAAAAACTTGTCCGTGTCGATGAAATTTCTCTCTGGAAGAAATAAAAACTAGAAAACTTCAAGCGCGAGACAACTATGATCAAGTGATTAAAGTAGGACTCATTTTTGAGGTGTTAGCAGAGTGCAACTTTCAGTAATGTTTGGCTTGGTAACTGAATCCCTATCCGGTAAACTGCCAAAATAACACAAAATTGGTCAATTAATCCAATAACAATAATTCCTGAGTGAAAAATACATGTAAAATTCGATATTGTTTAAATGGACGAGAATGTAAAAATAACCAGGATGAAAACAGTTTATCCTACCCATTTTCAAATATTTTTTCTTATTTTTAATTTACATCTGGATGCATTCAGTTTCACCCTCGCTATTTTTAAAATTTAAGCTAGAATGAATCCAGATTCATCCTTGCTATTTTTTTGGTGTCCATTTCACTCATACACATTTATCCATTAGAACCATGTTTTAAAAATATTTCGACAATTAATCCAATTTCTCCCAAAATAATTGTTCTGGATATAGAAATCGAACCTCGTCTACACCATGATTCCGGATGCGAAAAAAAGAAAGAAATAAGAAGAATCATTTATATATGTAGCGTGTTAATAAACTAGTATTTTATACACTTGTTGAAAATCCATTTTGTTGGTGACTTAGTTAGAAATTGCCGATATCTTTGGGCCAGATAAAGTCCCGCTAATTTTTCATATTGTGTACATTAACAATATCTTTGGGCCAAATAAAGTTCCGCTAATATTTCATATTGTGTACATTAACAATATCTTACTAGCTTCGTTGTATAACCAATGACTATATCAATTTCTCTTGTATAAACCACAAGATGAAACCATTGACATCAATACATAATTGGTCATCGCTGCCTCGTGAAAAACCTTTTTTCACTAATTAGTTTCCTCCAATAGTTCACTTAATCAACTGTTTGACAACATTTTATTCCCGTTTTTGCACTGTGTAAGGTAAACGTCGGATTCTTTCTATGTAGTCAACTTAATAAGCAACATAAAGATGGTTTAAATAAGATATATGGCTAGTTAGATATGAAAACAATTCACGAAATTTGCATTCAAATGAAGGTTCTGTGTTTTATAAGTCATATACTCGATATGTGCCGAAACACAATTAGCGTGAACTCAAATGTATCCATTAATAGACCATGTTTTCTGTTACATGGGTATTTAAACCCTTTATTACGTGAAAGAAACCAAAGGGTAATGGCTGGGAAAAGAAGAAGAGAAGCCAAAGTGGCCATTGATGAAGTCAAAAGCACCATATACCTATGGACATCAACATCAAACTATTCAAATTCATACAATTCAGTCAACTCATAACACACTGGAATGTCAAAATGGAAGGTAAAGTATAAATGTTTTGTAACTGAACGAGGTACTTATGTAATCTATTTTCCTTTTTATTAATAAAATTATAACCTTTCCTTTTCAAAAAAAAAAAAAAATCCCTTTATTGGATCACACGGGGACGAAGTTATCCTAGTACCAAAGAACCCTATTCAACCAAATGAAAACTGCTGACTTCTCAGAATTTCTTTATGAAATCGATAATATGTGGCAGCTGATTTCATATGCCTTTTCTTCCATAATGAAGTGACCGACTCCTTCAAGTATGACTACTTTCTTACAGAAATGGTATATCTTTCTTCATTAAACCACTTTGTATATACTCCTTCATACCTGGAATATGATAACTTAAATCCTGGAATATGATAACTTAAATCCTGGTCTCCTACCATAAACTTAACTGGTACCTTTATTTGTTCCCCTGTCCATGGTGCAGTCAACTCCCAGTTTCTGCCGGCAAAGAAATAAATATTAGTTTAAAATAAAGCAAAGATAAAGGTTGAATATGGGAGATGCTATTTGACTCCCTCTTTCTCACCTCCCTATTCACCTCCCTCCAATCTCAACCACACATCTAGATTTACAGGGTGTTAGTCCTCAAAGGAGTTGGGGGAGTTGGGTGTAGTTGTGTTTTTTCCCGTTAATCGTGAGGGAGTTCGAGGGAGTCTCTTAAAATCCCCGTTAGTCGTGGGAGAGTTTAGAAGAGTCTTCCCAACTCCCTAGAAAACCCCGTTAGTAGTGGGGGAGTTTGAAAGAAACTCTTAAACTCCCTGTTAGTGGTAAAAATTAGAATGATATGGAGTTTGTTTTTTTTTGGGAGTTCTGGGGAGTTCTAGGGAGTTTATAGTGTATTTTTGCCTCACTCCAAATCTCTCAAAAAAGTAGAGATTTTGGGAGAGTCTCTCAAACTCCCTACACTCAACACACCAAACTCTCTCAAACTCTCAATACTTTCTTACACTCCCTCAAAATCCCCAAGATTCAAAATACATTAAACTCCCTCCAACTCACTCGTGGACTAACCCCCTGTTAGATTCACATACATGTACTGGTAGGGTTCACCATCAAGTATGTGCTAAAATCTGTTTTTTTTTCTTTTTTCTTTTTGATCGGTGAAGAATTTTTTTTATACTGGCGAGTTTCGAATTTAGATCAATGGTATCATCACCCAGTAACTTTACCACTGTACTACAATGACACCTGCTATAATTTGTTTGTACATACGCATTATATATAATTTCTATAATAGTTGAATCCTCTGGTGAAGCCTGACTTTTCGTATTTAGTAGTGTAGTACTGAATGTCTTCTTCCGATAACCATGAAGGCAAGGTAGATGAAACATCGGTTGGGAACCCCTCATCTTTAGGTATCATTAGTGGAGCTGGACTATGACGGGTTAGAAAATTCCTGAGAACTTTTTCAGTACCAACACCGGCGAATTCGGCTTCCATTTCTCCAGGCTCCTAATGTACATAAAGGAATTAAAATAAGTGAAACAAGAGAATAAACTAGAGCATGGAAATTCGGAACATATATATTGACTATCTATTCCTTTGATCAGTCAGATTATAGTTATTTTTCTTGAATTCTTTCAAATCTGCCTCCTTACAAAAACATGCACATGAATTTCAAGGCCTAAGGAATCAAACCTGAAAACGGATTATATAGTATTCATTGCCGTAGATAGCTTTTAAGGCGTCAAGTGGTTTCATGGTAGATCTTCGGGGAGTAAAGGCAACACTTAGGTTCACTAAAGCCTTACCTTTTCTGGCCTAAACAAGCAAAGGTACCAGCTAATAATGGCACCCCAATCATGTCCTGCAACAAACACCTGCAACAACCAGGGGCCGAGTCAGAAACTCTACCTATGTTGCACAGACACGGACATGGGACACGATTACAGGGACACGTCAAATCTTAAAAAAATTGGTTACGAGGACACGTTAAATGTATTACACACATTTTTAAAATGAGATTCTACAACAATATACTCAAGATGACAATTATAGTTATTTTCAATATACTTGATTATTAATAAAATAAAATTAATAAGTATTTTGATCAAGTTTTTCATAAATAATGTTTGGATTTGACTAAAAGATGACTAAATTAGTTTCGCATTTAGTTTATTTTTATTTTTTGTACCAAAATTAGTCATTTATGGTGTGTCCGAAAGTATCCTAATAGTGTCCGCAAAATGTCCAATATCGATATTTACACGACACGTGATGTGGCGTGTCCATCACGTGTCGTGTCCAATCGTGTGTCCGACACGGTTACTGCATCTTTCTAGACGTGTCCGTGCAACATAAAACTCTACTAAGGGGAAGCAAAATATTTTTAGGGGTGCAAGATAACAAAAATAGGCTTTAACTGCCCCCGGCTCTGGCAACAACAAGAAAAAATCATCATATTTTTTCTCCCATCATAACTTTGAAATTTTCAAGAAATCATCCAAACCTTTTCTTGACCAAGCGTGTTAATGTGAGAAACAAGATCACCAACTATGTGAAAACATGTATAAGATTGTGGAGAAGTGGGTGCATCAGTATCCGAGTAACCGCGTAAATCAGGAGCTATATCTCGGTAACCAGAAGCAGCTAAAGAGAGAATTTGGTGTCTCCATGAGTACCAAAGTGATGAAAACCCATGAACCAGTAATACCGTTGGACATTCCCCCTTTCTCTGCTATGTGCATTTTGATTCCATTCACATCAATCATTCTATGGTTTATTCCCATATCCTCCTCCATCTTCACTGTTAGTCATATATAACTGATATATATGTTAGTTGAACAAATCAAATGCGGAAACGGGTTATTAATTCATACCTTGTAATAGCTCCAAATACGGATGAATTAGGATCGGTGGATCACTTGCGTTTCACGTTCTTGAACCTTCAAAGTCGGCGGTGAGTAGGTGCCACAAAAATGAGCACAAACTATATTTCCACAAACTAAATACCCTATAGAACTTCAACTTCTTCTCCAAAAGACACTAAGGGATTTGGGTGATTCTTCACAACTAATGTTTGAATACTAGAAGACTTTCTCACTAACTTGGATGCTCACTTAGAACTCTCTAGATTAATCTCCGTACTTGATTTATCTCTTGCTAAACTCAATACTATTGAGTTGTAGTGTTTTCTTCTACTTCTTATGTTTCTACAAATGAAACTATAAGCCTATTTATACTTAAACTTCAAGTATCCTCCCTTGGCAAGTGTCAAGGAAGAATCAAACACTTGGAGCAAGTTCTAACACTTTTTTAGCATGGATTAAACACATGGAGTAAGAATTAAAGTCTACGGGAATCCAACTCAAAACCAATTGGAAATAAGTGGAGTAGCTCCACACCTTATATGGACCGCTGTATGGTTGTCCTGCCTTCTTGGGTCTTACTTGGTCTCACATCTCATACAAGAGTTGGATGTGATAACATATTAGAATACGGGCATCCAACTCACAACCAATTGAAAATAAGTGGAGTAGCTCCACACCTTATATGGACCGTTGTATGGTTTCTCTTCCTTCTTGGGTCTTACTGAGTCTCACGTCTCATACATGGCTTAGCTGTGATAACATATTAGAATACGGGCAACTCACAACCAATTGGGAATGAGTGGAGTGGCCCTTCCATATTATATTTGAAGTTTATTAAGGGGACATTAGCAGTGTGGGACTATTATCCTCAACACGCCCCCTCACGTGTAGCCTCGTTGGGTCTAACACGTGGACCTACGTTGTGTGGTGACCGTTTGCCTACTCACACACGAGCCTAGCTCTGATACCAAATTAAATTCTGCGGGCTTCCAACTCAAAACCAATTGGCAATAAGTGGAGTAGCTCCACGCCTTATATGGACCGTTGTATGGTTTCCCTGCCTTCTTGAGTCAAACTGGGTCTCACGTCTCATACAGGGCTTGACTGTGATAACATATTAGAATACGGGCATCCAACTCACAACCAATTGGCAATAAGTGGAGTAGCTCCACACCTTATATGTACCGCTGTATGGTTTCCCTGCCTTCTTGGGTCTTACTGGGTCTCATGTCTCATACAGGGCTTGGCTGTGATAACATATTAGAATACGGTCATCCAACTCACAAGCAATTGGCAATGAGTGGAGTGACCCTTCCATATTATATTTTAAGTTTATTAATGGGACATTAACAGTGTGGGACTATTATCCTCAACAATAAGTGATCAAACACTTGTTAGCATCATGCAAACACTTGGTGGCAAGAAACAATACACATGTTTCACCATGGCTTGGTTAGTTGGAGAAGAATTTTTCTTTTGACAAAGTCAAGCACATGACTTTATATAACCATCCAAGATGGACTTTGGGCATGCACACACACAATGGATGCCCAATTTTTAACATTCACAAATTCTCTAGATCTTTGTGTTGTTAGTTTTAGATTGGTGTACTTTTGGATGGGCTATTTAGTGATGATGATTTATATAGGCCATTTATGTTTAAAAACATTATATTGATTGCATTACCTTATTCCCTTCTCATTCAACCACCTTTTATGGATGGATGAATAATATTTTGAAAGTTTCTTCCTATATAATCTCTCTAATCAACTTAGAACTATTAGTGGAGATTTAAGTATGCATGAATATTGGTGGCTTTCAAGTAAAAAGCCTATAGTTACTTCAATTATGTATCTAATACTCCCTCCATCCCACTCCTAAGTGACCTATTTGAAATTTGCACAATTTTTAAGGCAAATAGGAGAGAGAGATTTCCAATTGTATTTTACATATTTATCCTTAAAAAATATTCTAATATCCCTTCCCTCCAATCTCCAACTTTTCAATCACAACATCAAATTTCGTACAGAAAACAGAAACCCACCATATCCGTTTGGTCGGGTTTTCGTTCTCATTCGTTTGAGTTTGAAAAATTCTAAAAATCACTTTGATCAATTTAGTTTTTAGAAAATCAAAAGTATACTGAACTTTCAAAAACAAGGTTCCAAAATCAAATTGAGATCTCTCTTCACTCAGGAGATTCAATCTGAGATCTCTCTTCACTCATAAACTTCAGGTGATTCATATGTATGCATGTACTCCATCTGAAAAATCAACAAGAAAAGTTCATCAAATCTCCACCTGGAGTAAATTTCAAATCTGAAAAATATCAAATCAAATTCTCAAAGCAGGAGTACTGTACAGCAGGAAATCAATTTGAGATTCAAAATAAACAGAACTTCTAAGGTAAATCTCTAAATCTTTACCTCATTTTGAAATCATCTTATCCAATAGTTATAGAAACTGCAAGTGTATTAGAACTATTATGACAATCGATTACAGACTACAGTACATTGATTACATTGTAACCATGGAGCCAAGCCAATTGTTGTGAATTTTAGACTAAAAGCAACTGCCATGTGTGATTGCTCAGATATTTATTGTGGTTACTTTGAGAGATAATCCTAAAGGTTTAAATCAACTACATTATCGTTTAATCTTCAACTGTAAGCAGCTTCCGAAGTTTTCGAGAGATAATCCTAAAGGTTTAGACCAACTACACCCTTATTTTACATCAAAGATTTCTATGATCAAACATCAGACTACTTGTCCAAGGTTGCATTCATAAACTAATGACCTCTAACTGAACTAATTGGCAATACCTTTTGAATTAATTAAGGTGATGGTGATAATCAAGGAGCTGGAGGAAATAGAGTTCATTACGAACAACGAAGAACTGGAGGAGTACATGATGAACAACGAGGAGATGGATGAGATTGATTTCATCACAAACAACGAAGAAATGGAGGAGTACCTGATGAACAACGAAGAGCTGGAGGAGATGGAGTTCAGTATGAACAACGAAGAGATGTAGGAGATGGATTTAAACCCTTATTTTCCAGAAACAATCACACATGTAGGAGAATCAGATGTTCCAACCAGAAATAAAAAGAATCTCACAAATGAACAACGTCTAGATATTTTCCATTTCTTATTGAAGGAGAGTAAGAAGGGACGACCGCAAAAACGCTCAGTCCCAATGGAAGCGCAACTATTTTCAACATCAGAATCTACAGTAAAACGTATATGGAAACGAGGAAAAGATTGTGAAGCAAAGAAATTACCTTTTGACGTGTCTTCACGAAAACCAACCAGAGTTCGTCCTAAACCCAAGAAGGTTGATTTCAGCAAGATAATGGAAATACCATTGCGAAGACGCACCACCATAAGATCCATTGCCGAATCTTTGAACATGCCCAAGTCAACTGTCCATAGATACGTCAAGAAAGGAGCGATTAAAAAACACACGAACGCAATAAAACCAGCCTTCACAGTGGACACGAAGAAAGCACGGTTAGAATTCTGTTTGGGAATGCTTGAGCTTATCCCTTACAAGGATAATATGATGACCAAGCCCATGTATGATGTTATACACACAGATGAGAAGTGGTTTTTTATGACAAAAGCAACAGAGAATTACTACCTTCATCCGGAAGAAACCGAACCATATCGTACATGCCAAAGTAAAAGATTCATTAAAAAGGTAATGTTTTTGGCAGCAGTAGCTCGTCCTAGATTTGATGAGTTCGGAAATGAAGTTTTTAATGGAAAGATAGGTATATTTCCTTTTGTAACAAAGGAGGCAGCAAAACGAACGAGCAAGAATCGTCCGGCTGGAACACTTGAATATAAACCAATTGAATCTGTGAACAAAGACATTACAAGAGCTTGTTTGATTAACAAATTGTTACCAGCCATTCGGGAAAAGTGGCCAAACTACAATGGGGAAACTATATACATCCAACAAGATAATGCAAAACCACATGTTAAAGTGGATGATGAAGAATTTTTAAAAGAAGCGGCAAAAGAAGGTTTTGATATTAGATTGAGATTTCAACCTTCACAAAGTCCCGACATGAACGTTCTCGATCTTGGGTTTTTCAGGTATATACAATCATTACAGCACAAAGAGGCGCCCACTACTGTTGGCGAACTTTTATCGGCTGTGGATAAAACATTTAATGAATTATCGGCACAAACTCTGAATGACGTATTCCTCTCGTTGCAACTATGCATGGTAGAGGTTCTAAAGCTTCGTGGAGGAAACAATTATAAATTGCAGCATATAGGGAAAAAGAAACTTGCACGCATTGGTGAACTTCCTACTCAAATCTAAGTGGATAAGAATTTGGTGAAGGATACAACTAATTACCTTTCATGTTTAAGACATTTCTGCAAGGATGAGAGTATTGCTGGCGAAATACATGGAAACAATATCATTATGTAGTTTCTGCAACAAGCCTTCCAGCTGCTAGCATACATTGTGTTGGAGACTTGGAGTAGAATGGTTCAGTCAAATTTTTCATGTGGAATTATCAAAACAGAAAAGAAAAACAAACGTGCATACTGTATTATTCAGATTTTTGGACATACCAGGAACCCGGCATCTGTAACATATGTAGCCTTCTCATGGTACCCTGAAATTTCCTTGCCCTATCAAACAAACTTAAATGCGAAAAAAAAAAACACTTCGTAATGCCAAATGCCATATACAGGCGATTGCTACTAGGGAGGGTGCTAACGGGTTTATTACCTGCTCCACACGCGGGAGAGAAAGTATCACATAGTGCACGAACCGTAAATGCATTAATCAAGACTCCTTTCATCACATTCCTCCAATTCAGAAGGTGCAGAAATCCTGACAAAAGTGTTGTCCCTCTTTTGAGCAATATTTTCAGCAACTGGGTTTAAGCCACGAAGCGGATGAACAACTTTAGTGCCAGCATTACTTAACCAACACACAGATGCAACTAGTTAGAGTACACAAATTGTATTTACAGTATAAATACACACATAGAGTAGCATGTTCAACTCACAATCCCATATAAACACACAAATTATATTTACAGTATATACCAAACCAACATTCTGGTAGTATTGGTTTCTTCCCTTTCCAGTAACTTTAGAGCTACATTAAGACAAGTCATGGAATCAGTAAGAATACAAATAAGTATCAAAGACAAACATAACCAAAATACAGAGTAAAAGATTTTAGTTCTTCTCACCATTGAGAAAACTTGAAGTTGCTTCAAATAAGCCTTCTCTGTATCTATAGATCAAAAAATAAAAACCCAATTAAAACCATTAGTGGATACGGACAATCTACAAACTTAAGAATCAAGAGCTTCAATCAGGAAACAAATGAAAACCCAATTAAAATCATTAGTGAATACAGAGGATTTATAAACTTAAAAATCAAGAGCTTCAATTAGGAATCAGTTGAAGTAAACCAGAAACCAATTCAGGAAAAACAATACTTAAATCAAAACTATTACAAAAAAATCAAGAGCTTAAATTTACCCTAAAAAATTACATTTCTGAGATTGAAGATGACGAGACGGATGAGCCAAATAATTATCCAAAAGGGTAGTCACCCAATCACTAATCCAGAGATAGGGTTTGCTATATCATGGATTTCTTTCAAGCAGCAACAGCAACAACCTCTGTGAAGTAAAACCGACAAGACTATTCAGATCTGATATCAACTGACAGAAGATGAAATAAATTCAGAAAAAGAGCAGAAGAAAATTTAGCTTCACCTCAATTAGGGAAGAGGTTTCATGGTGGAGATTTTCTTCCTAGTCATTGAAGAGAAAATACAGTACAAGTTTTTCTTCGGAGAGAGTATTTCATAAAAGAGAAAATACAAATTGTATTTACAGAATAAAGACACACAGATGCAACTAGTTAGAAACAACATTGGATGTCAAAAATGTTACCTCATCAAGATGAATCTGAGTCACCATGCTGCTGCATCTATTAGCAAATCCAAATACCCTTTTTCACCTTTCTTTTCCATCACTCTGTTAAACCATTTCTTCTCCATCTTTCTCTGCATAATCTTCGATTTTTATTGTATCCAGATTCGTAATCCAGATAGTTTTCTCTTTTCTTCTTCTTTTTAAACTTCGATTATATCGACCCTTTTCGAATCAAATAAAGGTTCGAAAAATCATCAGACCACCAAACAAAAAGGGAAAAAAAAAAACAAAAACCCAAGATCGTAAAAAACGCACCTTTGGAGTTAAGATCATTCCTTTGAGCTTGTAATCGATTTAGGTCACTAGTTTGCTGTTTTGGTCATAGTATCTCTTCAAACCTTCACCAAAACTGCAGATATATCAGATTCAGCTTCAATCTTTGGAAGATCTATTCATAAAATCAGAAACCCACACAGAATAGGTTGAGTAATCTTTTTATCAGATTCAAATAAAACTGAAGATGAGAAGATGAAGATGAGAAAGGTGATGGCGGTCATCGTGGTAGAAAAAAGATTTTGTTTCATGGTGATGGTGGTGGTGGAGATACAACCGATGAAATGGAGAGTGAGAGTAACGAGAAATGGAGACCGAGAGAGAGAGAGACGCGTGGAAAAATGCGTGAGATTTTGTGAGAAGGTTATTTTTGGAAATTTGTCCCATTTATTTACAATAGGTCAGTTAACAGTGGGACAAAATTAAAAATCAAATAGGTCACTTAGGAATGGGACGGAGGGAGTATTCAATTAAACAACCACAAATATACTATGTAAGTGCACTCAAATTTAACCAAAAAAAATCCTGCTTAGAATATAATCCAAACACGTTGGGACGATAGTCGATGTGAAATGTTTAAAAATTATGTTTGTAACTTTCTATTATTTAATTTATTGGGTGATGCTAAAAATTAAATAAAACGTGTGACCGAACGAATTTCGAGCTAGTTGAATGGCTCTACATTTCACATATCCGATCAAGACATTGGAAGAAACAATATTTGCATCCTGACATCCTCCATTCTATTAACCATTTTTCAGCCTAAAACTCAGACAATCGGGGACGAAGTCAGATATTTATCAAATTATGAAACATTTTAATTAAACTAAACATGGTGTTTATATAGTTTGTTTTATTTATTAATATTTAGGTCATACAATTGATGTCTTTTTATTTATCTTGTACCGGTTCTTACAATTTAGAACCCACTAGGAGTCAAATTTCAGTTCTATCATACATATTTGCCCTCAGGAAACATGTACTTTTTAAAATTATTATGCATAAAATAGCCAACGTTTAAAATCAAGTGGAGTCTACCGACTCTGCTTGTCTCTGTATCCCTCCATTCCTTAAACAATATAAAAACATTTAAAATTCAAAAAAAGGAGTTTCAATTTAATTTTATTAAATTAAAAATGAACAAAACATTTTAGAACATTCAAAGTCAAAATGCTTTCTCTACTATTGCTTCATTTTTCTTTTCCGTTATTCATGCAATGAATGAGATCACAAAAAAAAAAGTAATCTCTCGTGCTAATTCTGGATTTTCATCCAAAATTTTGTGAGAGATCTAATGGTGGTCCGGGAGCGTCTCTCACATTTAAAATATGGAAATCTTATTTTTAAAAAGTGGATCTCCTGATTTTCCAATCACTTTCCAAAATTCAAATTCCATTTCATGTTCAAGATCAGAAGATAGTAAGTTTTCAAGCTGACATTCTCAAAAACAATTTTGACAGAAAATCATGATAGCAGATACTTCCAAATTTATTTTGTTACTTCTCAAGTAAACCTATCCTACCCTATTCTAGAAACACAAAATTGGTCAATTAACTCAATAACGACAATTTCTGGATGAAAAAGATATGTAAAAATTGATATTGTTTAAATGGATGAGAATGTAAAAACAGTCAGGATGTACACAGTTTCATCCTACCCATTTTCAAATACTTTTTCTTATTTTTAATTTACATCAGGATGCATCCAGTTTCACCTTCGCTATTTCTTAAGTTTAAGTCAGCATGAATCCAGATTCATTTTTGCTATTTTTTTGTTGTCCATTTCACCCATACTAATTTTTACTCGTCCATTAGAACCATAATTTAAAAATATTTGGACAATTGACCCGATTTCTCTTCTAGAAAAACGAAAATCTGTTCTGGGGTTTCTAAGAAATCGCTCTGACACCTAGCACTTGTAAGAAGCCTTTAAATCCTACCTAGTAAACGGGATAATGCAGATGTTAAGAAAAATACCTTGTTTCCCGTTCTATTTAAATTTTTGATGGGGCGTTTTTTGAAGGGGGCATGGGGGACAAATGACATGTTGACATGTGTCAAACATATTAATGAATTCTGTTTCCAAAAATACCAACACCAATTAAGAAAACAAATATTCTCTCCAAAAATACACTTCTTTTATATTTTTGGAAACAAAATTCATTAATATGTTTGACACATGTCAACATATCATTTGTCTCCCATGCCCCCTTTAAAAAACGCCCCATCAAAAAATTTCTCATAAACTTGTTGCCATTTCTTTCTTTACTTGTGTATTTGATTATTAGGCCCGTTTCCATGGGGGTGGCTAACTCCAACTGGCCGCGCTACTGAGGTAAAAATGTTAAGCGGTCGAGTCTCAACTTTTCGGTTGATTTCAAACCTCCAATGACTCTTTCTTCACCGTTATAAAAATGTGACATTCACACACAAAAATGACACCAAATTTTTTACATAAAAAATTTCTATCTTATCTTTCAAAATGGCAAAATTTGAATCCCAACTTGACTTGGCTACCCTACTTGATTTTTCCGGAGTGGTGCTTGAAACCGCCGTTAGTAAGATATGTGAAGGTTATAAAGAAATAGGTAAAATCCAAATAAGTCTACAAGTTTTGGATATTAAGCAAATCAAACCTCCAACTAAGAAAAGACAAAGAAAAGTTAAAGGGAAAGAAAATTTGAGGAAAAAAAGAAGATAAACAAATGAAACTCCATTCATGAGCGCATTGATTGGAAGTTTGGTGAAATGAAGAAGATAAACAAAATGAAGAACATTGTCCCAAATTTTTACTTTTAAAGTCTTTATTGTAAGTTATGTCATTATCTAGATGAATGAAAGAGACACTGATATGTAAATTAAAATTCTAAACTTTTAATGAAAGATGCACTAGTTTTATATTAATAATATCTTAAAATTAAAATTTGATACAAATGAAAGATGCATCGTAGAAATGAAAGATGCATCATATTTGGGCAACACCCTCAGGATAAGATAACAACCATCGAATTGAAGATCTTTTCCCACTCAGTTGCGCCATTCGAGCCGACACATTTGCTCCACATCAAATGCGTTTTGGCCATTTTGTCGGTTTCGATAGCTTTCAGTAAGTGCAGCAACAAACAACTTCACATTCTTGCTGATTATTCCGAAGCGATAACATAATCCATTTGCATTTCGATTATTGAGGTTCAATATTTCTTCTTGAAATCACTGAAATATGCTACTCCATACAGACTCTTATTGTTGATGTTGTCCATCATTGACCATATCCAACAAAAATATAATGCCTGCAAGTGGATTCATCTTCAGATATGCTGCGAGCTCGAACTCGAACTGACATGTTGAATTTTTGGAGTGAAAGAATGGAGATTGAAGAAATGGTGTGAGTTGAAATGAAAGTTGATATTATATTTATAGGATGATGAAATGATGACCGTTAGATGAGATGATACAAGCAGTCGAGTCTAGATCGCTGGCGGTGTAAACTAGACCTACTAATTTTTTCTACACCGAACGGTCGAGTCTCGACCGTTCGGTGGAAACTTGATCTGGCCTGGCTAAGTGGCAAGTTTACTTGTTTGCCAGCTCCATAGTGGGTGCAAAACTGACAAATCTTCATTTGCCACACCCATAGGAACCGGCCTTACAGATAAATAACCTTCTTTCCCCCAAAGTATACCTTGTTTCTCGTTCACTATAATTCTATATAAACGTGTTGCTATTTCTTTCTGTACTTGTGTTTTTGATTATTAAAGCAATATAATTAATCCCCTTCCCTCCCAAGTATCGAAGGGAGAACAGTTTGGCTGTGTCCGTATCTTGATACCGTGAACCAGGAGAAAACCAAATATACGTTTTTGACATTACTAAGGCTGCACAAGAACCGGTCAAGAATACATGTACCGGACTGGAATCGGAAAAAACGGATCGGAACCGGTATAGGCGGTACAGGGACCAGTATTAAATTTGAGAACCGAGATAGGAATAGGTACAAGAAACGGTTTTGTAAGAACCCTCAAGCTCGTCAACGCTATTAGACTAGTCAAGAAACGTCTTAGCCGTTAATTACTCGATTAGTGTAACACGAACGTTAATTAATAGAAATTAATCTAACAACGATTCATATATGAAACTAGTATCGTTAGATCTCGAAAGTTGTGCGAAATAGACTACTCGAACGTGTCATTAAGATACTAGACGAAGAAGAAATCATCTGAGCTATGTGGAGGGTAAAATGGTCATTTCACACTCAGACTTATCAAGGCGGCCGGGTTATCTTCTATAAGCACCGAAGGTCTTCCCTTATCTTTTGGTTGGATGCCTTTATGATGGGTAGCTGGACTTATCACCAAGACGTGTCGAAGAGAAACCCATTCTCTTATCTTCTTTCTCTTTCTTCTTCTTTCTTATTTCTCTCTCTTTTCTCTGTTCTTCGTCTCTGGTTCTTCTGTGAGAGGATTATGAGGTTGTGAAGCCGCTAATCTTAATAGAAACTCGAGGTGGTGACTGATGTTTGTGGTTTTCTTGTTGGTTGATCGTGAGAAGAAGGAGAGATGATGATTTGTAGAGAAAACATAAAGTTAGGGTTTCTGAGATTTGGGAATCGATTGAGGATTTAAACAATAGAGGATGGAATTAAGTGATTAAAGGGGGTTCTATGTATTGGAAGCAAAGAAGATAAATTAGATTTGGTTCTCAAACTTCAGAGAAGAATCAAGAATGAGGGTTTGAGGATTTGATTATTATTTCGAAGATTTAGAAAGATTTATAGCTATGGCTAGATGAAGAACACATGGGTGATGTTTAATTAACGTTCTGAGGTTATGTTGGTGCTAGAATCAGATATTTAGGGTTTCATGTTCCTCCCCAAGTTAAGAACGGGGTTCTGATTATTGAATGAAGATTCAAGTTGGAGTTAGACAAGAAGAAATTGAAGGCTGGGTGTGGTGATTTGGGAGGTGAATCGAAGTGTATAACTCAGATTATCTAGATAAAGGAATTGGGAAGTTTTAGGGTTCTTTTGAACCAGTGAGGGTGATGAAGATTATTGGGTGTTTGTAGTTTGGGATGACTGTTCAATTGAGGCAATGGAAGGAAGAATTCGACCTCAGTTACCTGTGGAGAATTAATCTGAGGTAATTGTTCGTCTTACTGAATCTAATAAAGTTATTTGGTTTCTATTTTGAAGTTGTGTGATTATTAATGAACTCAAAGTTTAGTTAGTTGTGATGGGGATGTGATGGAGATATAGATGTAGTTAAGGGTTATGGTTGACATGATTTATAGGCGAGGAAGGTGAACTATGTGGAATGAGATGTGGTGTTGTGTTGCAGGTTCTATAAGAATTGTAAATTGAATTGTATAAGTGTCGCAGGGGCACTGATTGAGTTACTGTTGTTGGGGTTGCAGATATGTTGGACTGTGGCAGGTTATTGTAGTTTTGTTGGCGGTATTGAACTGGTGGTGCAGAAATAGATGAGAAAAGAATGTGCTTGGTGTTGAAGTGGTATCTAGGGATGGTGGTGTTGTTTGCACAGTTGGATTTGCTGGTGATGGTGTTTTATAAGTAACAGGGCTTTAGAAATGAGACTGTTAGTGTTGTATTCACAAGTGCAGGGCTAGCTGGAGTTGCGGTTATTGAAGCCTTGGGATGCTGGTGTTAGTGAGATGGAAATGGAAACAAAAATGGTGGTAGAGATTGTGGAAAGTGCAGGCAATGTATGAAATGATGAAGGTATTGTCTGAATTGAAGTTAGTAAATGCAGATGGTGTTATGATTGTAGCTTAGTCTTATGATTGAGTTACAAGGTTTTAGTATATGATTAGATGATACAAATTATGGGTGATAATGAAGTATCAGATTGTATTTAGTTGTTGAAGGTAGTAATATTACTGTTGGTGCTGAGATAGTGGGGTAGGTGGTGGTTCTGTAGTTGGTTGTGAGTTGCAAGGAAGTGTTGTTGTTGTAGTTATGGCTTGATAGCAGTCTATATGAAGGCTTGCTTCTGCTCTTGTAGGTGATGTATTGTCTTTGTAAATCAATTTAGAGATATAAACTGAAATGAAATAGATTGTATTTGAGCTGATGTTAGAATGGTAGTTGGGTAAGAACCTTTGATTTGTCTGACTGAATTTATTCAGTCTGACTCGTCTTGCTTAGATGACTCAGTTAATCTGACTGAGTCGAGTTGACCTTGTTAACCTGAGTTGAATCAGTTTGACTCAGTGACCAGACCAGTAGACTGTTGACTTAGACATTGACTGTTAGTTGACCTATTACCGTCAATTTGACCGTTAGTTGACTCAGATGGACTGGACTTTAGTTAATGGGTTTGTCTAGTGACCTTGGGCTTAGGGCCAGTTTCTTTAGTTAGATGTTTTGGACCTTTTGTGGTCTGAATTATCCTTTGGCTTTTTCTACAAAGTTGTAGACACTCATAAGACTTAACCATTGGATAATAGAACCAACCCATTTCAGTTAGTAAACCTTATCTATGCTAAATATAGATAAATAAAAGATGTAGAACCTTAAATGAGACTAGAATCATTAGAAAAACTTGTATGATTCTTGTGTGAGTTTTTTGGCTAGATTCTTAGACTTCTTGTGTGATTCACAATTAGTTTATATTAACAATGATCGATTCAAAGGACAAACCAGTGGATCGTGGATCTCGAGGTAGGCGTAGCTGATCATCAAAAGAGGTGGGAATACATTTGACTTTCTTGTAACCATTGATGTTTTGTTTTACAAAGATTTATGTTTATCAAATTCATGCATTGTCTAGTTATGCATTCCATGCTTTGTTTGAATTGCATTACGATAATTTTGTTGATTATGTTAATCTTTTCATGGTTTAGAAAGGGCTTGTAATGTTTTGTTGTAAATATGAATTGTTATGGGAAATGAGAATTTCCACGTGTGGTATATAGGATACGCTCCTTCACATATATATCTACACAAATTCTGCTTTTATGCTTATTATTGGTCAACAGGGGTGACATCAATAGCTATTAGGTGTGTAACTGGTTGACGCCATATTATACATTGTTTGAAGAAGGAGTTTGTCCATATACGTGTTTGTTTATCTCAGTGACTTGGTCGCTTTTTAATGTTTGGGAAAACATGTTTTGTTTTCCAACTCTTGCATTTGATTACTTGAAAGTTAAGTGTTATTCTTGTTAGGCACCCCTTTTAGGGATGATGTGCTCACCCATTCCCACTTTCAGTTTCAGAGACAGATCAGAGTTGCGTAGCGAAATCCTCGAAGAGTTGATTACGTTATTTAGATTGCTTCCGCTATGTTTATTTTGTGTGTATATTATTTGTAAATCAAATCAATATTGAATATGTATCATTTGAGAGAAGCTTTATATATATATATATATATATATCAGAGTGGGGCTGGTTTTTGGGTTAAGTTCTGTAGAAGATTTCTCATTGAATGCTTAAGTATATGATTTGGATTCTTAGTGCCTCTGTATTTAGTTAATCTCTTGGATTA
Organism: Papaver somniferum; assembly: GCF_003573695.1. Taxonomy (NCBI): domain Eukaryota; kingdom Viridiplantae; phylum Streptophyta; class Magnoliopsida; order Ranunculales; family Papaveraceae; genus Papaver; species Papaver somniferum. The sequence goes on along the minus strand of NW_020618825.1, from coordinate 20,050,478 downwards.
GTCAGCTGCTAGCTTTGGGGGCGCTACAGGGTCTTGGAGTGGTACTGGCTTGTACATGATCAAATAAACCGGTTAATATGAGTCGTTGATCTTTTTATTAGAATTTAATCATAGCCGTCCATAGTAGGTTCTAAGACTAATATTATCTATCGAGCAGAATTCACTCATCATTCTTCTTCTTCCTTTTTTTTTTTTCTCTTGACAGCAGCCGAGTCTCGTCTCTTCTTCTTCTTAGGGTCGAATTGAGATCTATGTTCACTTCTTCTTCACCGTCTCTAGTAATCTACTATTCTTATTATTCTTTTTCTCTGAAGTATTTGTGTACTTGCATGTTTGAATCTCAGTTGTATTGGTTTAGGGTTTTTGGAATTGAAAGTTATGGTTTTGAAGGAAGTTGTTGTTAATGGAAAATCGATGAAATTGAAGATAACAAAGGAATGTTAAGAGTCTGCTTAAGAATGGGTTTAAATTGATGAAGAATTAGCGGTTCGATTTGATAAGATTCAGTTGAGGATTAGAAGACTTGAAAGAGATGATTATTGCTGATGCACAGATTTGGGGTTGCTTTAATGGTGCTTCAGTTTGTAATTTCGGTCTTGGTAGTGATGAATGAATGGATCTAATCTTACAATTAATGGAGAATCTTTGTTTACTTTGATGAATCTCAAATTTAGTTTTGTTCATTATGCATTTTTTTAAATCTCAATTTTGACATCTTTGATTTTGAGTGCTCTTGGAATTGGATGATGAAAAAAATTAAGGTTTGTATCTGCTCTTTTGGTTTATTGAGAATTTTGATCAGAATTTGTTTCCCTGATGATTTAATGGAGTTGTGTGAGAAGGTTCAGGTAAAAACCCGGTACCGGACCGGTCTTACAAATATATGTACAAATTCAGATACAGGTACTGGTCCTTAAAATGAGGTACCGGTCAACAGCAAGTACAAGGACCGATTCCAACAGAAAATCGGACCGTACCGACTCATGTGAAGCATTAGACATTACTAAGCTACATTCTCCCTTTTTCTCCTCGAGGTCTTGGCTCTTTGTTCTGCCTTAGGTTGGGGGTCTTTCTTTGCTTTTTGTTTGTCTTGGGTGTTCTGTTTTGGGGTTTGCAACCTTGGTCCTCCTTTATTTATAAGCTTTCCTTTTTTTCCATCTAAAAAGGATATATAACAAACAAATGAACTATCGAAATACTAAATCTAGCAAACAAACGAACCAAAGTTCAAAACACTATCCAAACGCACAAGTGAGTTCATAAATATCTACGCCTCAAAATGTGCATATGTGTGTCTGGTCACAGAAATATCATCTTATTAAGCTCAAGATAAAACGAACTGCTACATTTCGCCTCGATTTCTACCTAAACACAAAAATATATGTCACTCAGGTATGTGAGTAGGAAGGAATCAAGTTAAAAAGGAAAATGCCACTACAAAAAAAAAAGTCGCTAATTATATTGTTTGAGAACTCACAACCACTTCATTTGTTTTCACCTAATCTAATCTGCAATCCGATCCTCGTTTTTCTTAGTATCAAAGTATTATATACGAAAGTCGAATAAAGTTGGCTGACAATGGTGGATATTGGTGGTGTCTTTGGAAAAGAAGAAGGGACATCGACCTGTTTATTAACTTATACACTGACTTATTTACGGTTCCAAACTTATTTTTTTATTTTCTCAACTTTTTTCTCTTTATGAACATTTATTTATTGCTCTTTTTTTATTGCCTATTCGAATTCAAATATTGAATGTATGGGGTACATCAGCTGTGCAATTTGCCCATATAAACCCTGATACTGAATCTTAAAATGATACAAATACTTACCAGGGCGCCATCCGTTATTTTCTTAGTTCTTTGATTCCTCCAACATGTCTGGTTTTTCTGCTACTTCCAGTAATCTGAGTGCTCTTCAGAAGCATGTAGCGTTCTTCGATAGAAACAAAGATGGTGTAATATATCCATGGGAAACATTTCAAGGGTGTCGTGCAATTGGATTAGGTATAGGACTATCAACTCTTGCTGCTGTTCTAATCAATATGGGTCTCAGTAGAAAAACTCGTCCAGGTAAATCTCCTAATCTTCTTTTCCCGATTGAGGTACAAAATATTGCCAATTGTAAGCATACCAGCGATTGTGGTGTTTACGATGCTGAAGGGAATTTCGACCCTGCAAAGTTTGAAGAGATGTTTCACAAGCATTCACATGCTAATGCAAACGCTTTAACAGCCGATGAGTTATCAGGTATGCTGAAAGCCAACCGAGTTCCTAAAGACTACCATGGATGGATTGGAAGCTGGGTAGAATGGAAAATCTTCTTTTACGTTTGCAAGGACAAGAATGGATTATTGCAGAAAGAAACCATTCGAGCATGTTACACTGGTGACCTTTTTGAGCAGATGGAGCAGGAGAGAGCTTGCGAGAAAAAGCGTAATTGATTAAGAAAATAGCATAATATGTTCCATAGTGCAAGCATGATGGTTTAAAGTGGTGTGTCATGTTGTCAGACTCTCATAGTTGTCTAGTGCGACGGTATATTTTATCTTAGAATTGGAAAAGAAAAGAAAAAAAAATTTGCATCTCAGATGGGTATTATTATTGTATCCTTGTTTTATTAACGTTAAGTGTGTGTTTTTCTTTCTTAACTTTGAGAGCAAATGAGCAAGTGTTAGCAACTTTGCTCCCTTAATCATAATTCAAAATGATATTGTATTAGGCCGTTAGGGCCTCAATGATATGCATTATACGAATGTTTTTATTATGTATTTCTGCAACAACAAGTACACACATAAATTTCTTCACCGTCATAACGCATGAAAGAGCACATCTCCCTTGCAACTGCAGTACCTAAGAACTCACATTTACTTTTACACCCATCTTGACAACGGCCACAATTATACGGAGGGGTAGCTGTTGCTGGAAAAGACTGATCTATATCTCCTGCTTGACATTCACGCGTTATGGTGGCGATGGATTTAGAACCATCCGTCCACAACATCCCTCGCATACTACCCTGGATGCTCCGGCTGAATCCCACCAGTTACACTCTATGGTAGACACTTGTCTTCCCTGCAACTTGCATTTTGTTTCGATTTCCTTTGGACAATACTTGCACTGTCCGGTATAATCGGTAGTCGTATTTGTTACCACGTAAGTTTTCCCAACGCCACATGAAATGGCTACCACTGATGGCATCTCTACATGTACCAAAAAAAAAAAATACAGATTAATAACAAAAAGTTTGAGTACCACAGAGCAAGAAAACAAAATCAGCCATTTATCTAACATCTTCTTCATCATAGCATTGAAGAACGAACTTCTTTAAATCACTGAAGTTTTTCCAAAGATCCGTACAAAGCCGGAATAGAGAAACACGAAGACCTTCTTTCTGCTATTGCCATTTTCAATATCAAGAAGTACTTGCTAGTGCTGCCCTATCTTAGTTGTGTGTAGGCATATACTTGTAGCCTCATTTATAGCACTTATTTACTTGCCCATTTAAATATTAGAGGTTAATTGACAGCCACCTCTTTATGGTTGGTTGAAAACTAATATAGACGGGTGTTCCTAGGGAAATCCGGGTCTTGCTGGTTATGGAGTTATAATTCGAAGTAACAATTGCCTAGAAGTTGGATGTCTGACCGAATCAGTTGATGTTGATAATTCAGTTATTGCGGAATTTTGGGCAGTTATTTATGCTTTCAGGATTGCTCGGACAAGAAGAACGACTCGTATTTGGTTTGAATGTGACCTAACGTATGTCATTAGATCAGAATACTCTTTGGTACCCTGGAAATTAGCAATTTAATTGGCTAATTGCATGAATTTTTTATCAGTTCAGATATTCTCACATATATATAAACTAGCGACAGGGAAACTCGAAGACCTGCTTTGTTCATTCTGCTATTGCCATTTTCAATATCAAGAAGTACTTGCTAGTGCTATCTTAGTCGTGTAAGGTGAAGCCAAAAATCATTCCATGTGGGTGCAACATCTCTTCAGGGGCGCAACTTGGGAGCCAGTTGGAGTTGCACACCAATATTATACACTGGCTCCGCCGCGCATATTTGTGTCCTCATTTATATAGTACTTATCTATTTTCCTATTTAAATACTCCTACTTGTAATGTTTAGCATCAGGAGTATATGAGTGGAAAGCCAGATACGTTAATGGAAAACTGCGTGTGAGCACTCTGCATATACGAAAACTATATGCTTGCGCACAACTAAACTAAATTGCCTCTATCAGTAAATTAACATATCCATTTTGTACGCAATTAAGATGCTAATTGCCAAGTGAAAACACTCAAGTGCTGTGATTGTATTTTGCACCCAAAGATTTAGATACTAAGTAAGATGAGTCTACTGAACAAGCGAAACGTGTTAGCATTCCTTCAATAAAAGAAAAAAAAATTGAAAATGAAAAGATTATTGTTTGGATAGTAAAATATTTTTACCTCCAACACGAATCCGATGATGATTTTGATATTAATCGAACTACTACCTTTTTCTCCACATGAACAGTGTTTGGGGTACCTGCAAAAGACCCTCCAATGCTTAAGTTAACTAGAGTTTTTCACAGGAGTTTGTGTAGAAAAGATTGTGTACCTTTTAGGGTTGTAAACCCATCTATTTATATGTTGCATATTAGAGCAACTGTAGTGGTGCGAGTATAACCAAAGATCAAAGACCAAAAAAAAAACGATCAAATTTGAGTTTAGTCCGTAGCGTCACGCTACGGTAGCCGAGTATATTTAGTGGAGCGGTTGTATAGTGTTAGTTTGCTGTGGAACGAAGTTATAAAGTTCGTCCCACTGAGGCGTACGTATAGATTACGCGGGTTGCGGGGCGTTGATTAAAGATACGTCTGATGTGGGGCGTACATATAGTTTATGCCGGGATAAGGGACGGAGGTATTACCCACGCTCGATGGGGCGAATGACCATATAAACGCCTGAAACCCGGCGTACATTTATTTCCCTTCAGCATAGCCTTTTTTAATTTTTGTGCAAAGGAATTTTATGAAGAGAAACAAGTTGCAGAGGTGGACAAATGGTGGTTCAGGAATTTTGTCGAGCACTTAACATACGTCTCGCAAATTAATGAGGTTGGGTGCTTGCTGCATCTTGGAAACTATACAGATCAATCCCTTCCATGAAAAACCCGAATTTGACACATCTATTCATCAGATTTTTCTCCATGAAATTCAAACCCAGTGCAAACTGAACTTCCCAAATCTTGCCCATCAATGACTAATTTTCAACGGCGCATAGGTCTTCTTCATCTCTATTTTGTCCTCAAAGCAGACTTTTCCCCAATTCCATAACAAATTCAAACCCAAACTCTGTTTACAACTTCGATTAAAATTCTGTCTTTGTCAACTTGAATTTGGAAACAATTTCATCATTGAACGACAATAAGTTATGTTTTTGTTGATTTCATGGCTTGAAACTTGCCTCAATCCATATCAAACCCAAGCCATCAATTTCGCTTCTCACATGACTGCAACAATCTCCCATGAACTGATGATCCTACTTGACTTGCCATATAAGATCGACCAAGCTTTTAAACTTGTGATATCAGAGTGGTTGCTGGGGCGGAGTTATAAGGTTCGCTCAACCTCAGGCGTGAACTTTATGCACGCCGGATTGGGACGTTAATTTTATGAACGCCTGACTGAGGCGTACATATAATGTTTGTCTCACTGGCGCGTTAACTATATGAACGTCTGGCATGTTCGGGCGTACATTTCAGCACCACTCCATTGAGGTGTAGTTTATATACACGCCTCTTCGTGGGACGATGACTATACATGCGCTTCATGTGAAGCGTAGTTTATATACAGGCCCGGTGACAAACGTACATTATACATTCGCTCGACTATATATAGTTTTGGTCTTGGTCCCAGCCCAAATATAGCCTGGAATTTGGTTTTGGTCCAGCTTTTAGTCTTTACTCCGTCCCGCTGTGTCTCGTCTCTGGACCATAGTTATAGGTTTGATCGTCCACTGTGGTTGCTCTTACGGTTTAACCCTAATTTCGAAATAAGCATAACTTGCCCTCCAAGCCTCTTGGAACATTCCAGAATATTCGTAATGTGACTTGGCCAACAATCCTTCCAGATATTTCCAGAAACTTCCACTAGGGTTATGGAATTAACAAGGTAATGAATCATATATATAACCAAGGCCCAAAAATAAGTGTTATAGGCCAAGCCCACATAGCGGGGCAGAAACATCATCAAGCCAAATGAGGATGGGATGAAAATCAATGAGTCAATCGACTCAACTCTGTTGTGACTCGATGAGCCAGCTCAACTCGTCCGGGCGTAAACATCCTCCAGTTGTAACATGTGGGATGGAAATATCCGAGAAGTATGCTAAAGTGGTATGCCGCGAAGCATCGAATCATAACCGACTGTTCCCGGCCGGGAATGGCGGACGGAACTGACGGTGTCGGGAAAAGCCACCGGGCATGGCCGCCGGCGACCTGCTACTGTCGCCGGAAATGATGAACACGCTGGAGAAGTTGACTGAAATGGAGAAGACGATGATGTCGTCATGATGACGCAACGCTGACGCAGTTAACGGTGGTGCTGATGTCGTTATAGTGAACGGTCCAGATTGGCTGGATTGTTAAAGGTGTTAAGATAAACAGACGTCGTTAGCAGTTAACGGTGTATGCTAACGCTGTCGGTATATTTTAACGGTGTTTCTAACTTTAATGGAATATGTTGACCGTACGACAGAATATGCTGAATGTTCCACCATGTCACCTGCTGACTGTATTGCTTGTTGACGTAGTGTTCATGTTGTTGATGTGTCATCATCGTACTGACGTGGCATTATGTTGATACTCCGATTTTCTAATGTGGCACAAGTGCTGACGTGGCACCAGTGATGACGTGGCGTCGGTGCTGACGTGACGCCAATGCTGGCGCCGCTATAGTCAACTGGCACCTCTTTGTCTTGACTTGGATATTTTTACATAGGCTTCTATGTATAGTGCTTGTGAGACCTAGCTATCCATACTTTTCTAATAAGAGGATCATACTAAGCCCAATGAGCCTAGCTAAAAGAAGAAGCCTTTTAGGCCTAAGTTAGCCCATTTTTGGTGTACAATATTAGGGTACAAACATCGCCCCCTCTTAATCCATAACCCATTATGGGTTAAGAAGTTCGGTTTCCCCAATTCTGTTAGCAACTGATCTTCGCATCGTTCTGAAGTGTTGCATAACTCGCCCCCAAACGTGTTGTTCAGAGTGTTATGCAACTCGCCCCCAGGTACTGTAATGTTTGCTCTGAGGTGTTATATGTCTCTCCCCCAAGTAATTGAGGTGATATATAACTCGCCCCCAATATGAAGTTGTGTCATGCTTCTCAATGCTTTCGCAAGGGTGCACCTCCTTGCTGCATTTCGCTCGCGCATGGAATGAGTATTTGAGTTTTTCTGCTATCTTGAATTCGCGCAGGGGGCCTATCCTACTATTCAAGATACGTGTAGATTTGAGATATGTACATTTTCACATGCCTGGGCAGGTGAAAATGTTCGCCACATTTGTTGACGTCCCATATGATGGGTATATGCTTGAGAAAAGGCAAAAATGCTCGAACTGTGCATTTACCATATTTGCCAGGTGTTGGAGATGTTGTTGACAACAGGATCAAACTCCACTTCTTTGCGATTTTGGGACTGACTGCGGATTCGATCCATCCACAATAACTTAAAATTAAGTAACGAACAATATTGATATAGTGTGGAGTAGCAAAATAATGTTGAATTAAATTTCTGAATAATAAGATAAGTACCTACTTCCCGACAACAACTGCCTCGTTAAAATATTTGCGTGGAAAACCCAGTGGGATAAAACCATCATAAAAGAAAAAGAGTTTAGCAAAGCAGGATTTGAACGAAACTACTCCTATGTGAATGTATCTAATGATAAAATTTCTTCAAGTAGAACGAATTCCACGGCTTCCAGGGTTTTGAATCTTGAGTTCCATCGAGGTACCTTAAGTAGTATGAGCCACGAGATGTGGGCCTATCTACTATGTATGGACCTTCCCAATTTGCTCCGAGCTTTCCACAGTTTGGTTCCATCGTGGCTACTCGATTTTTCTTCAAGACATATTCCCCTGGTTTGAATGATCTTTCTCTGACTTTACGATCATAGCTCAGATTGATTTCCTGTTGGTATCGAACCAATTGCTGCAAAGATTTTTCTCTTTGTTCTTCTAACAGCTCTTTATCCAAAGCCATTATGTTGTCGTTGTTTCTAGATTTGACAGCACAGGTCTTGGTAGTCTTCAGATGTACCTCAATGGATATGACTTCTTTTGTCCCATAAGCCAATATGAATGGATAAAATCCATTGGATATTTTTGGGGTCGTTCGGTAAGACCATAAGACTCCTGGGAACTCTTCTGTTCATTTTCCCTTCGCTTTCTCCAACCTTTTCTTGAGGTTGTCCATAATAACACGATTTGTCGATTCTGCCTGCCCATTGCTCTGAGCATAATACAGAGCAGAGAAGTTGTGGCGAATGCTCAGGTTCTCGCATAATTTTTTGATAACTCCAGAGTCGAACTGCTCTCCATTGTCTAACGCTAACTCGTGTGGGATTCCGAATCTGCATACGATGTTCTCCCATATGAACCTTTTTACATCATGTCTAGTAACATGTACCAGCGCCACTGCCTCGACCCATTTGGTAAAATAATCAGTAGAAGCCAAAACTAATTTCACTCCTCCAGGAGCTTTGGGGAGTGTTCCGACGAAGTCTAGTCCCCACTTAGCGAATGGCCATGAACTTAAAACTGGACGCAATTCGTTGGCGGGCCTTCTAGGAATTGGAGCATGCTCTTGACATGGCACACACTTCTGCGCGTACTGTTTGGCATCTTTCTGCATGTAAGGCCAGAAGTACCCCTGGGTAAGTATCCTGTGTGCGAGACTGCGCCATCCAGAATGATTGCCATAAATTCCTTCATGAGCCTCTGCCAATATCTGTTGTCCTTCCTCGGCTGATATGCATCGCAAAATGGCTCCAAAGCTACAAGTTTGCGGTATAACTGTCCCTCAATCATTGCATATCTCCATGCATTCTTCTTCACTTTTGAAGCGAGATGATCATCTTCTGGGAGTTCACTGGTTGTCAAATACCGAATATATGGTTGACGCCAGTCTGAAGTGTTTTCAGCAGGATTGCCTGAATTGTCTATCACTGGATTGTCAACATCCATATTGCTGTCGATGTTGCCGATATTTTCATGTGCTGATATAGTTACTCTCTCGCTCCCACTAGCGTGTTCGAGATCCATAACAAAGTGGTTGTCGGAGATGCTTGGTAACTCTTGGAAATCTACTACCACGAAACGAGTGGTGTCAGTATCAACTGGGAAGACAGATATGCTAAAGCGTCTGCATGCCTGTTTTCCAGTCGGGGTCGCTGCCCAATAGAGAACTGGTCTAACTCGTTTGCCAGTTTTCTCATGCAATCCAAGTATAAGGCCATCCTCTCGTCATTGGCTTTGTAGGTGCCCAGAAACTGATTGACTACTAGCATAGAATCAGTGACCAGCTTTACGTTATTCGTATCTAACTGTTTGACATCATTTAAACCGATAATTACATCTTCATATTCAGCTTCATTGTTTGGTGCGCTAAATTCCAATCTGGTTGCTTTCTCAATCCTTGAACCTTCGGGAGTAAGGATGACACAACCAAAACCAGCTCCACCAACATTTGATAACCCATCAGTAAACACGGTCCATATTGGCTCATGTGTATCGACTTACATAGTGGATTCGCCACTACAAAAAAACGGTTCTATTGCCTCACGTATTTTGTACTAGGTGTGGCAATATAAGCGTTATTGCCGCATGTAAGCTTAGGTGTAGCAATAGGTAGTTTTATACCCACCGGTCTTGTGTGTTGTGGCAAAAGAGCAATTTCTTGCCACATATGTTTAAAATGGTGTTGCAAGAAGGTATATAATTTACCAGATTTACTATTTCAATTTTAATCACATGCAAAATATTTTGAAAACCGTCCCAAACAGAAGATTTTGACCAAACATAAATGTCTCCATATCAGTTGAATAAAATATACTATATAATTATTTACATTATCTCTCAAAATAACCGCATGATCCGTAAGTCCAGTCTTATAATTTCTTTTCTTTTGATTTGGAGCTAGAACAGCCGCCCCTTAATCTCTCTTGCACTCTCTCGATGAGAATTATTTCTTCTTTACGATACCTTATCATCATATACAGACTACAGGCACTAGTTTTCCTGCAGCATGTTTATGTACAACTTGATCACAAAGGTCTTTCATAATTCATACTTAAACAATGGACCTGTGGTGCTCTTCCGAAAGAAGCTTTTGGTTTCTCTTTTACTACCATCAAAGGCCGTCATTTTCTTATGGTATAAAATATTCTAATACCATATGAGGTATATTTATTATTCATATACAATTCCACTCTTAATAAAATGGTTAAATCTTAAAGTCATTTTTTTTTCTATTGGCGATCTTAAAGTCTTTACCTTCGGTTGCAACTTCCATGGACATTGAAGGATATTTGATCTCATGGTTTCTCTTTGGTATCTAGTAAGTTTAATTTCAATAAATTTGATTGAACTTTGAGACGGAAGTCTAAACGTTTTTTAATGTTATGTTTTTGATAATCAATTTTGTTCAATTGTTTCTTTCGCAGGAGGACCATTGAACCCGATGAAAGATTCTGTTTGGAGATCAATTTTTTTTCTTTTTGATTTACATAGTTTGTAATTAGAGATCTAAACGTATTACGAGGATAATTATTGTAATCAATCAATGATTCAAAAACGCCGCAATGAAATGTTTCTGTTTTTTGGAAGAATCCTTTTTGGAATGTTTTTCATTTTTTTTTTGCTTTATGTTCTTAAATTAAAATTAGTACCGTGTAGAAAAAAGAAAAGAAAACAATATTCTTCTGATAAAAAAACGAAATCAAATATGGTAACCCCAAATTGACTCACCAGTTCCGTCATATGCGTGGAAACAAATTTTAAAAATATAATAATATTGAATATAAATAAAAAATTAAATCAAAAATATAATTTTTTCCCTCGTGCTATTGCCTCACTATCTGGAGTGGCAAAAGACTCAGCTTTTTCTACAGTATAATAGAGGTGTGGCTATAACTTCTTGCCACCCAGGTTGTTGCCACAGGTGTGGCCAAAAATAATTATGTGGCAATAGGATTTAGCCACACTAAATATATGTTCTAGCCACATGAATGACGTGTTGCAATACACCATCTTCCTTGTAGTGCGCCTCCAGGCTGATTAGTGGTTGACTCTTCGGGTTTGTTCAACAACTCTTCTTCTTCTTTAACTGTTTTTATGTCGTCCACAGGGAAATATGCTAACAGGGTAGCCAGTGCGTGTCCCTTTTATGCAGTTATGGTTTCGTACTTGATTACACACGCTCCCAGAAAATTTGACCATATTGCCAGTCGGCTGGAATCATCAGCACGCTCCAAGATTCTCTTCAACGGATATTCAGAGTAGACTACGATCTGTCTTCCCTGGAAATACGTCTTGAGGGGTCATGATGCATGCAACAGTGCAAGTGCTATTTTTTCAATCTTTTTATACCGTGTTTCCGCCCCTGTGAGAGATTTACTGACGAAGTAAACAGGTTTTTCATGTTCTTCAGTAACAAATAGTATTGCACTTACAGTGTTATCTGTTGCAGCTAGATAAACTCTGACAGGTTTCCCAGTTTTTGGACTCACCAATACTGAGTGGGGGTAGATAAATACAGTTTGATTTCATCGAAAGCTCTTTCACACTCTTCCGTACAACCAAAGTTCACTGCTTTCCTCAAAACGTCAAATAATGACTTGAATTGATCTGACAAGCGCGAAATGAAACGACTTAAAGCTTCTAATTGCCCTGCTAGCTTCTGGACCTCCTTCTTTGTTCTTGGGGAAGACATATCTCTGATGGCTCTGATTTTCTCCGGATTCGCCTCGATTCCCCTGTGGGTCATCAAGTATCCAAGGAATTTTCTCGAGGATAACCCGAATGAAATTTTTGCTGGGTTGAGCTTCATGCGGTATCGTCTCAAGATATCGAACGTCTTCTGTAGATCGAGAAAATAGGACTCCTTTTGCTCAGATTTCACTACCATATCGTCGATATATACCTCCATCGTCTTCCCAATCAAATCTTTGAACATATCGTCTACCAAATGTTGGTAGGTTGCTCATGCGTTCTTTAGCCAGAACGGCATCACAATATAGCAGTAAACTCCTTTGTCAGTCACAAAGGAAGTATGCTCTTGATCTTCATCGAACAGACGTATTTGGTTATACCCTGAGAAATTGTCCATGAATGACAGTTTCCCGTACCCTGAAGTTGCATCCACCAAATATCTTATCTGCGGTAGTGGGTATGGATCACTCGGACATGCTTTATTTAAATCGGTAAAATCGATACAGACACGAATTTTACCATTTTTCTTTGGAATGGGCACAATATTAGACAACCAATGAGGATATTGTACTGGTCGAATAAAACTTGCTTCCAAAAGATTCTCGACTTCTGCAGCAACTCCATCTTTTTTGCTTAGCGCCATTTTCCTAACTTTCTGACGAACTGGATGAAACTTCTCATCGATGTTTAACATGTGATAGGCTACGTTCGGATCTATTCCAGACATTTCAGCAAAACTCCATGCGAAAACGTCAACATTTGCCCTTAATGGTGTAATCAAACCATCACGTTTGACGCGGGAAGATATGCCCCTAAGAACGTGGTTTTGTGCTTCTCATCCCCAATCTGGACCTCGATCAGTTTCTCGACTGTTGGGGGTTCAGCCGCATCCTCTCCCATATATGATTCTGGAGGGAGAAGGCTCTGTAATTGCTATTTTTGTTCGACTCGCAAGATAGGATTCGCGCTAACTTCTGACTTTCGGTATTCTTCCATTGCGCTCTCGTGACACTTGTGAGCAGCCATTTGGTCGCCTCTCACCTTTACGACCCCTACAAATGTAACAAACTTCAGACACTGATGGTATGAGGAAGTGACTGCACAGATCGCATGCATCCAGTCCCGTTCTACAATTGCATTGTAGGGTGCTCGACAATCCAGCAACAAGAAATTTCCCAGAATTGGCTTGTTTGCTACTGTAATCGGCATTTTAACTTTCCCAACAGCTTTGGTTACTTCGCCACTGAATCCGATAATTGGATTTTCGTCCTCCTCGATCAAGTTGTATGTGAGATTCATAGATGAATAGGCTCCAGAAAATAGCACGCTCACAGAGCTTCCTATATCTACAAGAATACGATGTACTCGGAACATCCCTATCCAGGATGATATGACAATAGCGTCATTGTGGGGAGCGTAAACATCTCTCAAGTCATCTTGAGTAAACTCAATCTTTGTGCATCCAATCTCCAGAACTTCTGATCCTTCTCCACTAGAGAAATCGATGTGATTTGACATGTACCGTTCTTTTAAATGCCTGAGCTTTCTCCTGGTCTCGTCTTCGGATGCCCGCCTGGTCATAGAGTGGATCTTGGTGTGACTGACATTTATCACATGTGATGTGCCTAGCTATCTAGATCCTTTGGAAAAATCCTTCTTCACATACTCTTGCAGCTTTCCAGTGTCGATCATCAGCTGGACTTCGATCTCTAAGGTTCGAAAATTCTCGGTCTTGTGACCTATATCCTTATGACAATTGCAGTATTTTTTTTTGTCACGTTTATCACGCGTCTCTGCTGGCAAAGGTCGAGGGGTACTCAAGTCTTTTCCAATTTTCACATACAATTCTGTTAGGCGTACATTCAATGATGTCAGCTTTAAATCATGCTATATCTGATATCCTAATTCTTCCCGTTCTCCATGAGTCTTCTCTCGAACTTCACCTCGATCGTTATTCTGTCCACTCGAACGGTTCATTAACTTGTATTTTTTCCATCATTTGGATGATTGGATGATCTGTAAACTTCTCTGGTTTCCTGAGCTTTCGAATCATCCTCAACTCGAGCATATTCTTCCGCTCGATCATACAGTTCTTTCAGATGCTTTGGTGGTCTCTTGACTAAGGAACCGTATACACATCTATGATCATACTAGTACGCTTGTTTATAAGCCTCGATGGTGACTTGATCGTTAGCTCCATCCACCTCGGCCAACTCTTGCTTGAAGCGTCGAGTGAAATGTCTAATGCTGTAATCTTTCTGAATTCCCAGAAGAAACAACGAGTGGCATCCCTTTTGGTCGCGTATGTTGTATTTGTAGTTGGCACGGAATTTGTTAACCAGCTTGCGGTAAGTCCCGGTCGACTGTGCCCGGAGCTGATTGAACCACGTAATTGCTCCGCCAGTTAGTGACAGTGGAAACATTTTGCATATCAATTCATCATTGAACTTCCACAGGATCATGGCGGTTTCATAATGTAAGACGTGCTGATATGGATCATCTGTTTTCTAATCGAATTCCAGCAGTTTAGGGACTTGAAAATTCATTGGTGGACTGAACTTTCTGATATTCACCTTGAAAGGATCCCCGACGTCTCGATGCATCATGTCCAACTTATCCTCTCTGGAGTGTTTCTTTGATATTATTTTCTCGATCATCTTGTGAAGGCGAGCATCAGTTACTTCCTTAACGTCGCCGTCAGAAGAACTGTCTTCCTGCTCATACTCACGTTCATCTGGAACATCAATTCTGGATCTTATTTTTCTTCTTTGAGAACCATTAGATCCGTTTCGGCTCCTATCTTGCTCCGAACGAGCATAATAATCCTGCGAAAATTCTCTCTCATCGTACTGATCTCGGATCTCGTCTTCGTCATCCATGCGGCGTTTCGAACCGGTGATGGTTCTTGGTGTACTTTGCTGAGTTGCAGCTGGCCGGGCACGGTCATCTTCTCGCTGGTCTCGTACACGCCTCCGTCTAGGTAGGTCTCCAGTGACCACCTAGTGGTTTCTCTATGGAGTTTTCTATAGTTCATCCAGATCGATCACTTTCCTGGACTGGTCAGCAGCATGCAGGTTAACCCGGTTTCCGAGGCGCTCCTTGGTAGGCGAATATAGATGTGTAAATAAGATGAATAAATGGATGCCTACAGTGATATAACCGCAAGTGCACGGTGTCGGTTGTAGCTTGTGCAAATACGGGTCGAATCCACAGGGACTAGGGTGTGTAAGTTGAAGTTTCCTAAACTGTTTTCTAAGATGTGAACTAACTAAACAAGGATATGAAAACTAACAGTGAATTGAACTAACAGAATTAAACAAGACACTAACAGGACATGAAACAACAAACTAAATGAAGATGAAAGAAGTTGTGGATTAAGAAGATCAGTGAAATAAGGGGTTTGATTTCACCCTAGTTCATGCTATGCATTCTCTTATTGAAATGTTAAGCACAACTATAGTTCTTTCCAAAGTACTAGTTGTCTTTTTAAGGTACAACTAGTCAAAGGTATGTGAATTCAGCATGAAGTTGCAGCTTAAACTAAGTTCAAGTGTTCCTAAACTTGTTTAACATTCTAAGGCTTTTGTCAAATTATTACACAGCAGGGCTAGGGCAAATGAGACTATCCTAAGAACAAATCATAAGAACAAAAAATAACATAAACATGAACATGAGCTTGATGTAAATTGTAACAATCACACAATCAAATTCAATACATGTTGGAGTTCTGAACAGCTAAAATTAACAATGCATTTGAATTGAGAATCATGGAATTGAAAAGATTGATAACCCTCAAAGCTAACAGTTCATGGAAATAACAAAACTGAAAAAAACTTAAACTATTCTACTGATGCTCTGGTTAATCCAGGCATAGCGCTACAACAACACCCACAAGTCCTATTTATACCCAATTTACATAATTAGGGTTTACAATTTTCCCCCAAATTCAAAACAGGGCAGTTAGGGTTTCTGATTTCTCACCTAATTAGATGGGACAATTGCTCCATCTCTTCGACCCACTCTTCTTCTGCTCTTCCTGCTCCTCTCCATGCCTTCCAATTACGTCTATAGACTCACCTATTTCATAAATTTCTCACCTAGGGTTTCAGGGAGAGGTGAGGTGAGAAATCGATGAAATAGATGGCTAGAGAAATAGGGTGATGATGGGTTTTAGTGGTTGGAGTGGTTGTGATGTTTCGGTGGAATTTGGTGGCTGGCAGAGACGAGGGTGTGGTGGCGATGGAGTTGGTGGATCTGTTGCAGAGGGATGGGGGAGAAGATGGAGAAGAAGGTGGTCGATGGAAAATTGGGTAAGGTCTGTTTGGCTGACGGGTATAGGTGTTAGGTGCTCGGGTGTTGGGCGGTTGTAGCAAATTGGATGAACAGCGAGGATGAGCCGTGGGATGTGGAGATGATGGATCGATCTAACGACGAGATGGAAGGAAGCGAGGAGCGACTGTTGGATGCGGAAGTACAACGAAACTGACGGTTCAAGATGGAGTTAGGTGCTATAGTGTTTTTCACAATCTTCAGATTTTGATGCACTATGATGAAGCGACCGTACGATGCTGAGATGATCCAATCCGACGGCTGAATATGAAGGCGGGTATGGATATTGGAAATGGGTTTGGGTGAGGGTTTTGGGCCTTGGGTATGCCAAGCCCATATCTTCTTTAAGAACAATTCTTCCTCTTCAAGCCCAGTTCTAGCCTTTTGGTCTTGCGCACAACATTCTTCGCGGCTTCCTTGTGTGATTCCTCTTGGCTTCCACCACTTTTCTGCTCTTTTTTTTTTTTTTGCTCCGCTATTCATCCAAACTTTATTTATTACCTAAAAATGCAAAATTAGTTAATAAAAATATTTATTCTTGAAAACAAAGAAAATACAGAATATGGGATAAAATGTAGAATTAATGCACAAAAGATGAGTTAAATGGAATCAAAAAGATATAGAAATATGCACTTTTTAGCACTCATCAAATACCCCCAAACCTGAATTTTACTTGTCCTCAAGTAAAACAAAACTAAGGAAATCCTACCTATACCACTGTCGCTGGTCTCTCGAATGCATTTAGCGTATGCACTAAGCCTTTTAAACCACTAAGTGTCCCTAGTGGACGAGTGAAGTCTCGTGAAGGTTTTCTTAGAACGTACCTACAAAGTTCTAGGACAAAATATAAGCTCATATTCCATCAAATGTGACATGTGCAAGACAGTTTAAGCTCACAGCAAAATGGAGATGTCAATCTAGCTATCAAAGGCACAATCCTAGTAATGATAACAAATAAAGACACGTGATAAGAGTGTAAAGTGTATCTACACATGTTTCTAGAATGACCTGAAGTTATGACTACTAATCACCAAGAGATAGTTTTTAGGCTAAGAACCGAATTCTAAGCTAAGCTAGCTGTCCGGATTTACGAGAATTGTGAATGTTCACCCAATGAGTTGGTGATATTTCAGTTTACCCGTGTTATACATCGATGGCTGCACCCTCCTTGCTTATTACAAGACTATTTACAACAAAAAGATGACTCTTTACATGACTCTTATTTACATTGATTACTCTCTTTTATTTTTGGAACAAGAGAGAACTATTATATTTAACATGACAAAACATGGAATAAATAAATAATTGATTTTTTATTTTTTTATTTATTATTTTTTCTGATATTTTTTTTTTTTTGATTTTTCTGAATTTTCCTTTTTTTTTTTTTTTTTTTTTTTTTTTTTTTTTTAAGAAATAACTTTGATCTTTACAACATAGTGACACTTTTGATACATGAACAAAAAGAAAAACATAATTACATGACTCTTAGCAAGAGGTGGCCCTTATCGAATGCATCCGGTCAAATTCTATGGTTGCGTTTCTTAACGTATCCTCCAACTTCTATCCCAGCCAACCAAAGAACAAGCTAGTCAAGTCTCATTCAGTATTCTAAAGTGATTGGCAATCTAACTTCCTATCAAACACCTTGAAGATCGAGGCTATACATGTATTGGTAGGTCGTGCGCGTGCAAGTTTCTTATCACTATGTGAATTGTGCTAGAATCAGGGTGCCTAAATATCTAGACTAAGAATCCTTATGTTTACATACATGCACAAGAGTCAACATTTCAAGGTAAATGAGCTCCATTTTTATGATTTTTTTTTTTCATTTTTTTTTTTTTCAAAAAAGAAGGAGTTCTGTTTTCAATTATAACATGTGATCGTGGTATCTACTCTATATCCCCAAACCTAAACTAAACATTGTCCTCAATGTTTCAAAAGATGTAAAGAATTATAATACAACATATGGAGAGGATTATGCTGAGTAGAGAAAAAGGAAAGAGAATACCCGATTTCGGCGAAAGCAAGATTAGAACTCCGTTATTCAAGGGAAAAATCCAACATATTTCAGTTAAGAGTCACATTGGATTAGCAAAATATGTACAAAAAAAACAAAAGATTTAATTAAGAAACTATCTACTAGATTATATACAAGAAAATATGGTTTTTAATGGGATTGGACTTTTAGGGAAAAGTTTGGTTTTGGCGGGAGACATTTGGAAACTTTTGGTTTTTTAAAGGGAGCAAAGAGCTTTGTGTTTCTTGGGAATTTTGGAAAAGAAATTTGGTTTTTTATGGGATGAGGAAAAGTTTTGGTTTTTAAAGGGAGCAAAGCCTTTTGGTTTTTAATGGGTTAAAGAAAAAACTTTTGGTTTAAATGGGACGAAGAAACCTTGGTTTCTATTCGGGAAAAAGCCCAGATAATGGGTAGATCTTTTAGTGCTTTTGGAGAGGCCCAACTGTGAGTTCTGAAGAAGAAGCCCAGATGACGTTTTTGAAAAATAAGCCCACTGCTCGCGTGTAAATCCCAGCTGTGAGTTTTGAAGAAGAAGCCCACCGCTCGTGAGTAAGGCTCACTGTTGGTTTGTGGGAATTTGCACGGCCCAGCTGAGAAATTTGGACGAAGCCCAGCTGGTTTTTTGAAAAACAGGCCCAGCGTTTGAGGGTTTTAAGTTCGTTTGGCCCAGTTAGTTAAGGTCCAGAGTTTGTTAGGAACTGAGCCCAGTATTTGTTCAATAAGGCCTAAGGTTCAGTTCTGTTAAAACTACAATCCCATAAACAAGTTAGATAAGCCCACAGATGGTTACCAGTTCAGCTGGGTTTAAGCCCAGATTTCAAAAACACAAACTTATTACAAACCCAACAAAATGGATAAGCCCAGTGTCTAAAAAAAAACACACAGTTGTTGGGTTTAGGCTTACACTCTTAGCACAGCCCAGCTGCTCAGAAATTTCAGTTTGCACAGCCCAGTTGGGCTTGGTTCTCAGCAGCAACAAGCTTGGCCTGGCTCACAGCAGCGGCAACAGGACAGCAAGGGAAGGAAAGACAACAGCAGCAGCAGCAGGGGACCAGCAATACAGGCTCATCTCAACAACAGCAGTTGTAGCAGCTCAAGGCAAGTTGCACAGCACAACAGCCTTTGAACAGCAGCACAACAAGGTACCTGGACAGCTCAAGGAGAGGATTAGTTTCTTGCTAGAAGCTAAGAAGTTCAGCTGCACTACACAGCAGCTACTAAAACAGCAAGTTACACTAAAATGCAAGAATGCAATGCATGATGAGTATGCTAGAATGAAACAATATGCAAAAGAGTATGCAATGATGCAAATGCACTAACATGCAAAAACAACCAAGAAAAATTCAACACAACACAACCAAGTCCCCGACAACGGCGCCAAAAACTTGGTAGGCGAATATAGATGTGTAAATAAGATGAATAAATGGATGCCTACAGTGATATAACCGCAAGTGCACGGTGTCGGTTGTAGCTTGTGCAAATACGGGTCGAATCCACAGGGACTAGGGTGTGTAAGTTGAAGTTTCCTAAACTGTTTTCTAAGCTGTGAACTAACTAAACAAGGATATGAAAACTAACAGTGAATTGAACTAACAGAATTAAACAAGACACTAACAGGACATGAAACAACAAACTAAATGAAGATGAAAGAAGTTGTGGATTAAGAAGATAAGTGAAATAAGGGGTTTGATTTCACCCTAGTTCATGCTATGCATTCTCTTATTGAAATGTTAAGCACAACTATAGTTCTTTCCAAAGTACTAGTTGTCTTTTTAAGGTACAACTAGTCAAAGGTATGTGAATTCAGCATGAAGTTGCAGCTTAAACTAAGTTCAAGTGTTCCTAAACTTGTTTAACATTCTAAGGCTTTTGTCAAATTATTACACAGCAGGGCTAGGGCAAATGAGACTATCCTAAGAACAAATCATAAGAACAAAAAATAACATAAACATGAACATGAGCTTGATGTAAATTGTAACAATCACACAATCAAATTCAATACATGTTGGAGTTCTGAACAGCTAAAATTAACAATGCATTTGAATTGAGAATCATGGAATTGAAAAGATCGATAACCCTCAAAGCTAACAGTTCATGGAAATAACAAAACTTAAAAAAACTTAAACTATTCTACTGATGCTCTGGTTAATCCAGGCATAGCTCTACAACAACACCCACAAGTCCTATTTATACCCAATTTACATAATTAGGGTTTACAATTTTCCCCCAAATTCAAAACAGGGCAGTTAGGGTTTCTGATTTCTCACCTAATTAGATGGGACAATTGCTCCATCTCTTCGACCCACTCTTCTTCTGCTCTTCCTGCTCCTCTCCATGCCTTCCAATTACGTCTATAGACTCACCTATTTCATCAATTTCTCACCTAGGGTTTCAGGGAGAGGTGAGGTGAGAAATCGATGAAATAGATGGCTAGAGAAATAGGGTGATGATGGGTTTTAGTGGTTGGAGTGGTTGTGATGTTTCGGTGGAATTTGGTGGCTGGCAGAGACGAGGGTGTGGTGGCGATGGAGTTGGTGGATCTGCTGCAGAGGGATGGGGGAGAAGATGGAGAAGAAGGTGGTCGATGGAAAATTGGGTAAGGTCTGTTTGGCTGACGGGTATAGGTGTTAGGTGCTCGGGTGTTGGGCGGTTGTAGCAAATTGGATGAACAGCGAGGATGAGCCGTGGGATGTGGAGATGATGGATCGATCTAACGACGAGATGGAAGGAAGCGAGGAGCGACCGTTGGATGCGGAAGTACAACGAAACTGACGGCTCATGATGGAGTTAGGTGCTATAGTGTTTTTCAGAATCTTCAGATTTTGATGCACTATGATGAAGCGACCGTACGATGCTGAGATGATCCAATCCGACGGCTGAATATGAAGGCGGGTATGGATATTGGAAATGGGTTTGGGTGAGGGTTTTGGGCCTTGGGTATGCCAAGCCCATATCTTCTTTAAGAACAATTCTTCCTCTTCAAGCCCAGTTCTAGCCTTTTGGTCTTGCGCACAACATTCTTCGCGGCTTCCTTGTGTGATTCCTCTTGGCTTCCACCACTTTTCTGTTCTTTTTTTTTTTTTTTTGCTCCGCTATTCATCCAAACTTTATTTATTACCTAAAAATGCAAAATTAGTTAATAAAAATATTTATTCTTGAAAACAAAGAAAATACAGAATATGGGATAAAATGTAGAATTAATGCACAAAAGATGAGTTAAATGCCAACAAAAAGATATAGAAATATGCACTTTTTAGCACTCATCACTCCTACACAGATCGACCCTTCCTGTTTTGATAAAAAAATTTCAATCGGTTTTGACGGTTCAGATCAACAGTCCTTGATAGAGACTGGCTCACACGTTCTAATCTCAGGAGAGCGTTCTCTTTCTCCACCTCATGCAGATCTTCCTCCGTACTAGGAGTTGCAGTTTGTCCATCTCGTATATCTGTGCTATCGTCATTCCTCCTTGACGGGATGCCAAACACCAGTTCTCTATTCACTCGAGCTCGCGGATTTCCTCCATCAGGTATGGGGTCAACATCCATCTCTTCGTCTTCGATCACCGGTCGTTTTTCTCTTCTCCGACTATTCGGATCTGGGGATCTGTCACGAACTCGATCAGATCTCGATCTCTTCTGTTTCCAGTAGGAACAACGGGTGCTGATTGAACCTCGTCTAGTTCAGTTACTGTGCGTTGCGGATTGCTAGCAGAAACGATCCTTCGTGTAGTTAGCTTTAGTTTTTTCATGATGTCGATCCGGGAAAAACACGATCTCTTTTCTCGAATCCCCTTGGAGCGGCGCCAATGTTTGGATAGTAAAATATTTTTACCTTAAACACGAATCTGATGATGATTTTGATATTGATCGAACTGTTACCTTTCTCTCCACGTGAACAATGCTGGGGGTACCTGCAAAAACCCTGTGATGCTTAAAGGTCGTAAACCCATCTATTTATATGTTGCATATTAGGGTTTAACCCTAATTTCGAGATAAGCATAACTTGCCCTCCAAGCCTTCTGGAACATTCTAGAATATTCCTAATGTGACTTGGCCAACAATCCTTCCAGATATTTCCAGAAACTTCCACTAGGGTTATGGAATTAACAAGGTAATGAATCGTATATAACCAAGGCCCAAACATAAGGGTTATAGGCCAAGCCCACATAGTGGAGCAGAAACATCATCAAGCCAAATGAGGATGGGCTGCAAAATCAATGAGTCAATAGACTCAACTCGGTTGTGACTCGATGAGCCAGCTCAACTCGTCCGGGCGTAAACATCCTCCAGTTTTCACGTGTGGGGTGGAAATATCCGAGAAGTATGCAAACTTGGTAAGCCGTGAAGTATCGAATCATAACCAACTGTTGCCAGACGGGATTGGCGGACGGAACTGACGGCGCCGGGAAAAACCGCCGGCGACCTGCTAAGATAAATAGACGCCGTTAGCAGTTAACGGTATATGCTAATGCTGTCGGAATATTCTAACGGTGTTTCTAACTTTAACGGAATATGCCGACCGTACGACAGAATATACTGACTGTTCCACCACGTCACCTGTTGACTGTACTGCATGCTGACGTAACGTTCTTGTTGCTGATGTGGGATGTTGACGTGTCACCATGGTGCTGACGTGGCATTATGTTGATACTCCAATTTGCTGCTATGGCAGAAGTGCTGACATGGCACCAGTGATGACGTGGCACCAATGCTGGCGCGGCTATAGTCAATTGCCACCTCCTTGTCTTGACTTGGATATTTGTACAAAAGCTTCTATGGATAGTGTTTGTGAGGCCTAGTTAGTCATACTTTGCTAATAAGAGGATCATACTAAGCCCAATGAACCTAGCTAAAAGGAGGAGCTTTTTAGGCCAAAGTTAGCCCATTTTTGGTATAAAATATTAGGGTACAACCAATTATATTAAAAGGAAAAAAAAATCTAGTTATCATGTCATTGGAAGACGCTTACAATTTTCTCAAACTCTATTAGAATCCATGTTAAAACACCAGAGAACTATAGTTTGTTTAATCAAAATTTTGATCTCAGAAGCATTCCTTTGGTCGAGCTCCAAATTAATACTCCATTGTTCGAAATCTAATTTCTGTCAGCGGCATGGTCTGCCAGGCCGTCTACTGCTTGAATTACATCTTTATACATGTGTTAGAGTGTTTTCTGTAGGATCGCTTGCTTCGAGTGGTTATTGCATATTTCTTAGGTACCAGGGTGGTTTTTCTCTTCTAATGATGTACAATATTTTTCGAGTATGTTTCAAACCAGACTCTATTCCATTAATTGACGCATCCTCACCTTTATGGCTGCCATTAGTTAGCAATGCCGAAGTCTTTTCCATTAAAACCGCGACGATCCCTAAAGGTTGTGTCATCAATATGATTATTATTAATGTCCCCGTATCTTTGCAGAAAACCTCCTTCTGCATGATCTGGGTGTCCTCTAGTCTCTCCATCAATATTTTACTTTAATGCATTCCGGGTTGGGTGATATCCATCCCACTGAAATTTTTGTTCATTTGTCCCATGGTCGATTGGTGTTTACCTATGGTCGCATGCTTGGTAGTTAAGGAGGTAACGCGGAGTTTGCGCAAGTGAAATCTTGTTGTAGATAAAGTGTTATCTTAACGACGGATGCTGGTAGTTGTGGTTGTCGACGATAAATAAGTTCATTTCTAGCTTACCAAAGTAGGTGGTGATGTAGAAAAGTACTTTTCTTTTGAAATCTGTTATAGGGGCTGATGAATCTATTAGAGGGGCTACTATAATAAGACAAAATAGGGTCACTAGTAAATAATTCTAAAAGACCTTTATCTAAAGCCAACCGTAACTCATTAATCCAACCGTAACTCATTTTTTTGGTTTTTAGAAACCAACCGTGACTCCTTAAATCAAACCGTAGGTGATATGTTTGGTTTTTCGGAACCAACCGTAACTCACTTACGGTTGGCTTCTGAAAACCAAAAAGCCAACTGTAATTAGTTACGGTTGGCTTGTGAAAACAAAAATGCAACTGTAACAAGTTACGGTTGGCTTCTGAAAACCAAAAAAGCCAACCGTAACTCGTTCTGAAATCGTTTTTTTCGAATTTGATTAAGAAAATAACATACTTCAATCTCATTTGGAATAAATTGATTTTGGGTCGTTGATTAGAGTTAGAGAATTATGTTTGTTTGTTTTTTTTTTCTTTTTTAGGTTTGATTGATAAAAGGGTTATTGATGATGATTGATTTTGATTGTTGTTGATGATGACTGATTTTGAGTTACTGTTGAATTGTTGTTGATGATGATTAATTGTTGAATTTTTGCTGATGATGATTGATTTGGTTTTTTTTTTTGAAGGAAACAGATATTTATTAGTATTAATCCTCAAAGAAATTGAGACGTTGCATAATACAATAAGGAGGTTCATGATGAACCCACCATCTGTTTTGAAAGTTTGAAATTGCAAATTGAACTAAGTCATGAGCAATTGAATTTGCGTCTCTAAGAACAACTATGAAACTAATCTCGAAATCCTTGACGCGGTCTTGAATTGAGAGAACAGTGGAACGAATACTCCATGGAATATCATTCGTTTTCCCTATGATAGCTTTAGAAATGTCCTCAACATCCCCTTCTATAATGATCTTTGATCCTTGTCTTCTTCTCACCAGTTGAGTACCAATACCATAAGCTTTAGCCTATGCAACCATCGATGAGAAAGAGTCAAAGCAAAAAGCTTCGCTGCCCAAATGCCTACCGGACGAGTCTATTGCTACAGCCGTTGCAGCACCTTTTCCATCTAAGTAAGCTGCATCTACATTAATCTTGATATGGTATGGTGGAGGAGCTTGCCATTTATTTGCATTCTGCAGGTGAATTGGAATTGAAGAACAATGATTTAGAGCATGATGTAAATCAAATTCTTAAAGTCTTGTAAGCTTTATGAATATACAGAGGCACTGACGGTTATAAATTGTTAAATACTTTGTCAGTCCGTGTTTTCTATATATTCCAAAAGATGCACAAACCTAGGTTTAGCATAATTACCTGATCAGTTTGGCTTAACCAAAATTGAATAATGTCCATCGATGAAGTATCCATTGGAATATCGATATGCAAAGGGCTAGCTTGAAAAACTGCCTTAGAGAACTGACAGGAGAACAACAAATGTTGAACAGTTTCCTCTTCAGAGTTACAAAGAGAACAAATATTTGAAATATGAGTGTTGAACTTTGTTAAGTTACCGTAAACTGCCAGCCCATTATGAAGAACCTTCCATATAAAAGTATGAATTTTTTGTTCAGTTTCCATCTTCTTCCAAAATTGTTTCCAATGAAAAAAAGAAATCAATGAAGTTGTTGCCACATTATCTATAAGGACTTTATAGTAAGATTTTGCAGTGAAGATACCTGACTTGGTTTTTAACAAAACGAGTTTATCTTCAATTGATTTGTGTTAAGGGATATAAATGTTTGGTACTGCTTCTACATGCTCTGGCTAAAATATCCACGACAACAACTCAATATTCCACATTCTTTGGCCTTGGATAAACAAATATGAAACAACTTCTACTTGAACCGTTGACTGATCCAATCTTGTTGGTCTAAATCCCGGTATATTTGGAATCCATGGATCGTTCCATATATGTATCGAGTTACCAGAGCCAATAAACCAGCAACAATTATTTGTAAAAATCTCTTTTATTGAAAGCATATCCTTCCAAGTGTTTGAATCTCCAGGTTTTGGTTCACAATCCCAGAAAGACACAGAATGAAGATATTTGGCTTTAGATAATTTCACCCAAGCAGCATCATCAGTTGTTAAGAATCTCCAAACCAGTTTGGAAACTAACGAAATATTAATTTGTTCCATGTTTATGAGACCTAAACCTCCATCTTCCTTTGCTCTTGCCATTTTATCCCAATTGATGAAGTGACATTTTCTTGTGTATATGTCATGACCCCACCAGAATGCTCGTTATATATGAGATATATGATTAATAACACCATTCGGCAGCTTACTAGTTCCCATTGAGTAGATAAGAATAGCAGAAAGAACGTTTTTGGACAAAACTGTTCTCTCAGTAGAGTTGACAAAGAACGATCTGTAGCCTGCCAGTTTGTTATCAAACTTTGAAATCAAAGGTTCATGAGTTTCATTGTTGTAATCCAACTTCAACGGGTATGAACCTAGATACTTTTCACTCACATCCATTTCTCTAACTCCAAATTTCTGAACAGTTCTCCACTTGTGAAAAGAAGAACAACCAGTATTAAAATGAATTGAAGATTTAGAGTAAATTAAAAATCTGAACTGAGAAAGAGGAATAGATATCTAGGATTTTCTTCAGTTGATTGATATTCATCTCTGAGTTTTTCCCAAAGAAAAATAAGTCGTCAGCAAACATGAGATGACTAATTGAAGGTCCTCTGTTATTAAACCGATATCCACTATATAGATTCAAATCTTCAAACTTAGCCATAAGGAAAGACAACCCTTGAGAACAAATAATGAATAATGCTGGAGATAATGGACAACCTTGACGCAACCCTCTTCCACTTTTGAAATTTCCATAATGAGCTCCATTCACAAGAATTGAGAAAGTAGTATAGTGACACAATTCATTACCAGATTATGGGAATGATCATGAATACCCATTTGATGAAGCATAAAACTAAGAAAAGACCAAGAAACTCGATAATATGCCTTTGACATATCCAGCTCGAGAGCAAAGTATCCCTGTTTCGACTTAGACTTATGCATTGAGCGAAAAATTTCTTTAGCAATGACAATATTATCAGTAATTTGTCTGTTTTTCACAAAAGCATTTTGATGACAAGAGATAAACTTATCCAAGTAAGAGCTCAGTCTAATAACAATTATTTTGGCAACAAATTTATACAAAACATTGCATAATGAGATTGGTCTAAACTCCATTGCAGTAGTAGGAGTTTTGACTTTAGGTATTAAGCTGATATGTGTATGATTTAACTTACTCGGTAGAACACCTGTGCTGAAGATGGATTGAATGAATTTTGTAGTGTCCTCTCCCACTATGAACCAACATTTCTTATAGAAGATTACTGGGAATCCATCCGGACCAAGTGAACCAAAGGAATTCATTTCTTTGATTACCTTCCATATAAATTCAGGTGAAGGAATTGATGATATAGCATTATTTGCAGTTTCATCCGGAACAAATGAAGATTCTTGTAAATCAGAAGGTGGTTGGATACTTAAATGTTCTTGAAACAAGTTTTTGAAAAAATAAATTAACTCATTTGCTATACCACTCGTATTAGTAAGCCATTGTCCATTGTTAGTTTGAAAACTGGAGATATTGTTTTTCTTTCTTCTTTGTTGAAACGACAGATGAAATTGTTCTATATTTTTATCACCCGTTTTCAACCAAATTTGTTTCATCCTTTGTTCCCGGTATGTAGCTTCCATTATTATGTATTCATTTAGTTGATCAGAATTAATATACTCTTGTTGTAACGTTGCCACCGTTGGGTTGAGACCTTGAAGAAGAATAAGAAGCTTCCTTTTTAACTTAATGATAATGTTTTTAATGCAACCAATTTTATGTTTGCTCCAACTTTGAAGGAAACCACCCAAAGACGCCATCTTCCCAATTAAATCCCCAGATAGATTAATATTCCAAGAATCTAAAACCACCTTAAGAAAATCCGTATGAGAGCACCAATAAGCTTCAAAATTGTATGATGGAGGATTCCGAGCAATATTTCTACAAGTATTAAGTAAAATTGGCGAGTGATCACTAAAAATTCTTGGAAGATGCAAAATACATGATCTCTCGAACATCAAGCACCAATCAGGAGAAGCTATTACCCTGTACAACCTTTGCTTTATTAAACCTTGGATTTGTCTTCCATTTGTCCAAGTAAAAGCTGGACCAGAAAAACCCAAGTCTAGAAGATGATTTTCTCTGATGAAGT
Organism: Papaver somniferum; assembly: GCF_003573695.1. Taxonomy (NCBI): domain Eukaryota; kingdom Viridiplantae; phylum Streptophyta; class Magnoliopsida; order Ranunculales; family Papaveraceae; genus Papaver; species Papaver somniferum. Next base: position 20,022,187 of record NW_020618825.1, on the reverse strand, counting down.
TATTGAAATGAGTTATTCTGCAGTTCAAGGATTGATCACCTCCAAACTTTTCTCTTACTGAAGAGATTGCATTAAAATCACCAATATAACATTTAGGGCCTTGTATTTGTTGGGAATAGAATGAGAGACTCTGCCAGAAGTTTCCTCTATCCAATCTATTTGGTGAACCATAAACACACAGCAGATTCCAACTTCGAAACGCACCATTTTTTTTTTACTTCAAGATAAATTAAGTTTTTAGACGAAGAGATAACTTCAGTTTGAATATAATCCTGCCATAACATCCAAAGACCACCACTGCATCCTAGAACCGGCATAACACAAGAATTAGAATAACCAAGTTTACGAAGAATTGGACAAGAATCAGCTTCAGATAATTTAGTTTCTGATATAAATACAATACTTGGTTTTGTACTTCTAAGGAATGATTGCAAAGTTTGAATTGTTGGGTCATTCCCTAACCCCCAACAATTCCATGCAAACACTAACATGGACCGTGTGGCCAATTAGGGCTAGCCGCCACCGCCCATTGATCATCTGAATCCTCCTCGAGTCTTGAATCCATCTCTGATTGTGTGGATCCATAATCGATGCGTAGTCCATCCTGCATTCGTCTAGTTCTACTTGAATCTCTGTTGGTAGTTGGTTCCGAAATATTGGCAATGCGAAGTTCTCTAGCCATCGATTTCCATTAATGCTTTCTGGTAATCTTGGATGATTGTCTGAGATTCCGTAGAACCCATACACTGTCACTATTCTGTGGTTTATGGTTTGGCCTGGATAAAAGTTGATGAAGATTCTCATTGATAGATTTACTAGAAACCTCAGTTGATGAAGACTTTAACTTTTTAGTAATAAATTGAAAAGATTTTGCTACTTGGAAAGACTGTGAACTTTTGTAATTAAATTGAGAAGAATCTTGTTGTTGTTGAAAAACAATTGACTTTCCTTTAACCAATTCTCAGTTCATGTGTTGAAGACAAGGAATTGAAGTAGCTTCTGGTAACGTATATCTTTCTCGATGAGAAATAACTGGAGAACCATTAACTGGAATGTGTTTATCAGTTAAGGATGTAATCGAAGATGATTCCTGATTGGATACTTTTGATTTGTATTTGAACTGTTTAGTAACCGTTTGATTTTTATTGTTCAACACAAATCCACATTCTGGTAACCGCTTTTGCAAGTTATCCCCAGTTTTGGACGATAGTTCAACTGATGACGTGGATTGTAAATTTCCTGTCATTGATGAGTTGTAGTGATGACTCATCATCCCTGCGATCTTTGCTGATACCGAACTCCGATTAACCAAACATTCAATTATTTCATCTTCCTGACCAATGTCTTCTCCAAGTTCTTCAAGATTATTGGCATAATTCTTTACCGAGGCATTAATTGATCTCTTATATTTTGGAATAATAAGATCATAAGCCTGTTGTTGAAGTTCTGGAGGAAATTCCTGGTGAACTTTATCCTTAAGTTGATGAACCTTTGGGCACATTTTCATCAGGTGACCTAGAAGACCACAGAACAAACAGAACCTAGAGAGTCTTTCGTATCTGATTTCAGCAGTTATCTCCTGTCCATTTGATGTAGGAAATTAAATATAATATTTGAGTGGTTGTTTGATATTCACCGTATTCTTGCAAATTTTACGCAATTGCGAGCCTCTTGAGTGGTGATGGTTCTATGGCTTCTAGTGTGTCTTATTAATCCTTGGATAAATTTTCTATCCAGATAATTAACCGGTAAACCGCGTAGTTGTGCCCAGAATTCTACTTTATCAGACAAATATTCTTGGGGTAGTTTATTAGGAATAATCTCTCCAAAGCCAGTAAATCATCTCTTGTCACCCAAGGGGATGATTCCATTATAAATTCAGAGTCTGAATGAGATTCGAATTTGATAACATTCGTTTCAGAAGTGAATTCAGATACATAGAACTTTTGGTTAAACGAATTCCATAATTTATGAAGAAGTTCTCTGACATTGGAGATTTGAAATGTTCTGGGAGAGAGGATCTGTAGAACTAGACAATTCTGATAGTCCTTCGATGGGTTTTGTAAAGGAATATCAATACAAATTTTCTTCGCTGGTGTGTTTTTGTTAAGAAGATTTGCGAACTGATTAAACATTTCAGAGTTTTGATTTTGTTGAATTGTAGAATGTTTAGAGATAGACATGATAGAAGAGTAGGAGTAGTTTAAAGAAACAGAAGATTGCTAGAGGCTATTAAAATTGAAATTCTGAAAATTTAGGATTAAGGAAATCTTCGCTGAAATACGAAGAAATCCAACAATTTGTTAAATCACAGAACTTTGAGAAGTTTAAGAAACAATGAGAAAAAAGATTTTGATTAAGGTGAGATGATATATGATTCTAGAGCAATTCATATTAATGAAAGGTCACCCCCTAACCAACTAACTAAAAATTAGGATCATGGTTGAGCCCCTCCAATGGATTCGTCCGCACCTATAATAGGTTTCTTTCTTTTAGGGGGATTAACGATGTTTGGTTAACATTGGACAATAAAATTATTATTTATGAACGGCCGATCCCTTGAAAAATGGGTGAAAAGTGGCTTCCAAGGCCCTACGGTTATCTAACACCCACTTTTTGATGATGTCGAGAGCTATTAGAGCAACTGCAGTGGTGCGATCAAAACCAAAGATCAAAGATCAAAAAAAAGACCAAAATTTGGGTTTAGTCCGTGGTGTGACGCAACGGTAAATGATTAAAATTTCGTCAGGCGGACTTTAAAAGTCCGCCCCATTAAAATTCCATCAGGCGGACTTTAAAAGTCCGCCCCATCCTTTGTAAATTTTAACAGGCGGACTTTAAAAGTCCGCCTCATTAAATTTCCATCGGGCGGACTTTAAAAGTCCGCCCCATTCTTTGCACATTTTAACAGGCGGACTTTAAAAGTCCGCCTCATTCCTTTTTTTTTTTATTTAATTAAAATTTCATCGGGCGTAATTTAAATCTCCGCCCGTTAACAAGCGTACTTTAAATTTACGCCCAGCATCAAGCGTACTTTAAATTTACGCCCGACTATATTAGAATTTGGGATTTGGTCGCGACCATATTTGGTCTGTAATTTGATCTTTGGTCCAAATTTGATCTTTACTCCGTCCCACTGTGTTAGGATCTCATCCCATAAATTTGGTTATACTCGTCCACTGTGGATGCTCTTACGAGAGTATTGGGAAATAAAATGATTCTGGGCCCACATTACACCGTTTATAAGTGAACAAAACCCACCCCGCTACACCCACTCTTTTGTTTTTCAGCGACTAACAGCCCCACTTCTGTTTTCCCCGTTAAGAAACGAAAATCCTATACGCCCAACCCAAATCTATTCTTCATCCACAACTGCTCGATCACTCTGAATGATCTCCTCCCAAAAAAAATTGTTCTACAAATTCCTGGATATATTCTGCGAAACTCAACAAATGATTTCCAATGTAAGTTTGTCAAAGTTCATTTGCTTGCAATCAGTTATGCGTTTCAGGAATTTCAATTTAGAGCCTTATATGTTTGTGGAAATGCTTACGAAAAATTAATGTTTAAGTTTTCTACTGAAGACTGAAGAGTTATAACTGATGGCAACTAAATTGGTTACTTTGAGGTTTAGAATTTTTTTTATTAGGAGTTGAGAGATCAACATTTAATTTTCATTTTGTTTTGTTTGGCTTTGCATAATTTAGATAAATTGTTCTTCCATTCAAATGCATGAAGTTGGGTGATTTTTCCATTTATGCCTTTATGGGATTCTATTCAGAAACAGATACAAAGAAACATTGTAGTTTCATTCAAATCATGAAGCTGGGTGATTTTTCTGTTTTCGAAATTTGTAAGCATTAAGCAGTGACATTGAATGCTGTAGTCATTCTTTGTTCTACCATTGCAACATTTTTTTGTATGAAGAAATGTATGCCAGAAATCCCCACTTTTAAGACTTTCAATTAAGCTCCGTCAACATTTCTTACTCACAGTGCATTTGTTGTTTTAATGTGTCCATATTTTATATTGGAGTCATTGAATTAATACTATCTTGCTTTACAGGTTTGATAAGGACCTTAGAAGAATGAAGTATCTGTTATTGATTGATGAATTGGTATATTTGATAGGTTGTGGCAGGATGCATAGGATAAAGTATATTTGATTAACGACCGTGACAGAATCACTGGGAAGGTAATTTTCATGTTAATACTATATATATAATGGTAAGTATTTTATTGGAATTATGGTATAGAAATTTTTTGTTAAATGTTGTTGTTTCAGGTATTTTGATAGTTAAATATAAAGGGTGGCCGAAACTAGAGAAACCAATAGAAGTGGGAAAGTTTCTATTAGCTCCACTTCAATTAAACACAAAATTAACTGCGCCGTAAACACGAATTTAGCTGCACCGACACGACGTACAAATCCTGTTTTGCTTAGGCAGGGGTAAGTTGTCATTAATGTATGATTTCAAAATTACAGTGAAGATGCAAAAAATCCAGATTCTTAAGTAGCTTATTTGTTTTTTGGATTTCTACTTCTTCTAATCAATTAAATGTTGTTTGGTCAGGTATATGAAATGCCTAATATTTCCCTCAACTTCGTTGTTTGTTTGACATTCATTGTGTATACTCCTTATCTTTGACACTAGCTTATAAGTGATAGTTTTTTTTATATTTTTTTGCTGATTTATGCCACTTGAACAGGTTGAAATCGTATATGTCAGAACTGATCTGGATAATGTGACGGCGTCCTTCATACACTCGACGAAGATGAGGAGGTCTGAAAAACATCACATGAAGTTTGGTAAAAGTTTAGCTTAATTTTCAGCTTATTGAAACCGAGAATGACCTGATGGAAGAAAGGAACCTGACCGAAAAAATGGAATTTGAGCAAGCATACTTAATCGAAGAGTTGAATATTCCAAAGAAGGAGAATTCACAGTATGTAAAATTACCGAGGAATGAAGAATTTGCTTCACAGCATGAAAATTTATGTGAACCTTCATAGAGGGACCATCAATTTAAGAATCCGGCTCAATTTGATTGTATCCTGGCTATGGAAGACAATGTTGCAGGGTTTTTTTTTCAACAATGTAAGTTGGGACAGGGACTTGAGGAAGCCAGAACATTGATTAGGTGATATCAAGATGGCTAGGAATCAAAATTGCACCAAGAGAATTTTAATTGAGTTACCAAACACACAAGGAATTTACATGAATCCCAGAATTTGTAATCTCATGGGATTATGAATTCCTGGAAACAATAAATTCTGCAAACAAACCCACCAAAAGTGAAATCTTTAAACTAACACCCTACCGATTTAGTACATTTAATAGCAAATTCTTTCGGGAGAGTAAAGTTTGCAATAGTGTACGTGTTAAGATGGTTGCCAAAATGTTCAATTCATAGAAGCAAAGAATCTTTATAGACATCAAAACTAGATTTTGTGGCACCGGGCTGACCCGCAAACCATCTACCATCATTTTATTTTGCCTTTTAACCATATTTTTGGTTTGGTGTGATGTGGATTCGCCTCACCCCGTCCTGCATTTTTGTTTGGTGTCGCGTGGCTTCGCCCCTCCCAATCTCTCTGGAGTTTTGATTTGGTGTGGCTCGGCTTCGTTTGGTGTGACTCGGCTTCGCCTCGCCCCGAAGGAAAAATCTCCCCTTGGAGATTGAACACGCCCAAAAGTGAAGGAAAAAGAGAAACATAAGTTTGCATTCAATCAATAATAGTTAAAATCTTACGGTGGTTAAAAAAACTAATCAAAGGCACGATATTACAAAGTTTTATGCAAATTACAAAATTTCCATTTTTGGTACCATTACACTAAAATGTATGTTTATCATTGAAAACTTAAGAGCATTGTTTTCTTCATCAACTGAGTGAACACCTCCAGAGAAAAACTAAGGACAAACTCAGGCTTGTAAGTAAATCACTTTATTTCCACTTAGTGCTGGGAATCTTGTCGAACAACTCTGGGTGGTCATGGCTTTGGTATATGTAACTGTGCAAATACTTCGCTGCTGTTATCTTATTGCGCTGGGTGTCGGACACATTCTTTAGCATCATTTGTGTTCCTTGACGTCTTTGGTAGATGCAGTTATGGATATATTTTACCGCACCTACATCCATATCCCCGTCTTCAACCACAAGAACAAAGTGGTCAAGAGAGGAGACCAATAATAACCCAGAAAAAAAAAACAGAAATTCCTAAAAATTGAAATTTAAAAGGAAAATCACTTGTAACTAACAATCAACTTCGAGCTATAATGGGAGCAAGATAGTAAAAGCCGAAAGCCAACCAAGAAACAGTAAAAGCCTAAAAGCAACCCATTGAAGCAACAATACGGGGAAGCAAAATAGTGAAATTTACTAAAAGGTTAGAAAATCAAAGCTTGATTCTTCCAGGTCTATAATTTTTCTCTGAACACCGGCGGTACTGTCTAATTCATTCAGGTTCCTTGATATATATCAATCGAAAACAGAACAATTTGCAAACAGCAAAGAAACAATCAACAAAACCTTGATCATGTTTTCAGTTTTCTCCTTCTTTTGTACCCCTTTCATCGCAGTTTTCTCCCATACAGGATGATTTAAATTTACATAAAATGAGCACAATTACGAATGGGTTCTTCCCTTTATTTCCTACCCCATTTGCCTTGGTAGCTTCCACACCCCCAGTGGCAGGTTTGGCCGTGGATATGATACTGGAAAATAACAAAGTAAAGCTGCTCCTCTACCCAGTTGGAACAACAATATCATTTCGTGCTTCTATATTATTTAAAGTACCAGCTGCCAGTAGGAGAACAAATCCCAGAAGCAAAACCCAAATATGTTATTTCTAAGAATCATGTCCTTTTACCAAGTACGCACCGGGCTTAACAATCTTCTTACGTGCAACAGAACCTTAGCCCAGTCTTAGAAATGTTAGGATTGCTCAGTCCTGAACAGTAGTATTCCACTTGGAATGTGTAAGAGCAGTTGGCATAGATTTCGTATAAAAAATATTTGCGTCTAACAATTTGTTAGCTTCAACTTCTCCGTAATATGGATGGCATGGAGGTCGCTTGTCGCAGTAGGGTAAGGTGATGATGATAAGGTAAAGAGAAAATAGTTATTTATGTACTGAGGGACACTGAAGGACCTGGAAGTACTTATAGCCAACTTTTATCTTTTCCTCTTCCACTTCCAATTAAACTTCTATCCTGTAACATATGATCTCAAGTAGCATTCCACCGAAATTATAAACATCCACTTCGTTTTTAGATTCCTTTCCACTTTCTCCAAACAACTTGTGTAACTTCTTCACTGCAATTTAATTTGCTATATTCATTTCTCAATGACCCATTTAGACGCAATGCCAAAAGCACCCCTTTCCTAATTGTTCCTTGAACTCATTTGTAGCCTCTTCAAGCCCCCCGTTAAGTAACAAACACTAGATCTCAATACAGAAATAAGAACGGCAGGTTTATTATTTTCAGAAAGAAAATAACCTAACTTGAAAAGCAGATGATTATCTAAACAAAATTTATGGGAAATTGAGCCTCTAAAAAATCACACATTCTTTTAGTAGCATCAAATTCTCTAACACTTGAATACTTACCGATGTAGGTAGCATGACATTGTATTCACTGAAAGACACTCAAAGTTGTATTCATCAGGACTACGAAAATCATCTCTAGGACCCCTACTGGAAGATAAACTTGCTCGGTGGGAGCGCATTGTATCCCTTCTAGTTGATCTATAGTGATCTTAAGCTACATGACCAAGACAGAAAAATAAAAATTCGCAAAAGTAAATCACCTGTTAAATTATCTTGCCAACAGTAATGTTTTCACAAACTTAGCAATGGTGCATCTTCCAATATCTGTGTGTACCTCAGTGAGAATTAGGTCGGGTTTGCCGTATTGGTAAAGGATTGTTCATTGATACAACTGATATACTCCCTTCTGCCGATGCATGCACCAGATGAAGCTCCAGAGGGAAACTAAATATATATGATTATGCACTTAGCGTTAATTAAGCTGACTACTCTGGAAAGATTTTGGGTCCTCTACGAACCTTGTACATCTAAGTTATAATCAAAAGAACTAAAGAAGGAAAATAAAATTATGTATACCGAGTTCCATCAATGGTGTGTTTAGATGGTGAATGCCAATGCATCGATTTCAGGGGGGATTTCTTCCCATCTACCATGGCGCTTCCACATCCACTAGAATATTTCAACTACGTGCACAACAAATGAAAGTCTCCAACTTATTAATCACTTTACTGACGGGTTGGTGCCATTTCAGTAATCGGCAAAAAATAATTATGAGTGAAATATCAGTGAAGTTTTGAAGGAAAGTACCCCCAATGTTATAGCCATTGTTGATTAATGTACCGCTGGTGGAGCTGAATTCTCTAACCAGTGGTCCTAATTTTGCATTAGACATACAATCTTTTGTCACAATGTTTATCGGGGATTTTGCTTTCCCATTAGCACACATCCTGAATGTTGGATTCAAAACTCCCCATTTTTCTGGCCCCATCGCGCCACTATAACTACAATTCAACAGTCCGTCCCATCCTCTTGATCCTATTGGTGTTAATGGAGTTGATGGAGTCGCGGGAGTTGGAGTTGCTCGAGAACCAAACTCTAAATCCCCAAATTTCCAAATGAAAAGTAACCAATAGACCTATCATTTTCATCAAAATATGACACCATAATATCCAAAAACTGATTCGATCAAGCTAAAAAAGTAAAATATATCTTGTATCAATGAACAAATAAAAACCCTAAAGCCATCATACTTTGAATTGAACACGAAGAACAGAACCCTAGCCTTGCAGGATGAAATAGAGAACATCATAAACACCACACTCAGTAACTAAACTCATCCAAAACCCTTCAACTGCGGAAACAGAAGAAAAGGAATAAGACACAAAAGATTAGAGATGCTTGCACTTAGTGGGATTATCGGGCTCCTTTGAATACTTCGCTAGTTAAATTAAATCAAAACAAAGATGAATCAATAAAGCACGGCATTCAAACCAAATAATTGAAATAAGGTTCATCGGGCTACTTTTTATGCTTGCACTTTTGATTGGGTATTCGGTTATTTCTTCATCTTTTTTGTCTGGGGAGCCCGCGAAGGAGAACAGAGAGAATAGGATAATAGAAGGAAATCGGAGGTGGAAGTCGTTTTAGGGTTAGTGTTTGAAGGAAGGGAAAGCCCTAATATGTTAGATTTCTTACGGGTGTATTGTACACTTAAGAGACGTTAATAACGTACAGTTAAGTTTTCGGTGTAGACCAAGTGTAAGTTATTAATCAGCTATAAATGCTCACATAAGTGTTGTATACCCACGTTTTTGTTAATGGTGTTACTAACGGCCAGTTAAATACTGGGTGTAAATGGAGTGTAATTCAAATTTTAATACCCCCAACAATAGAGTCCCGTCACTTGTCCTCTTCAGAATTACTCCAGTTCAAAAAAAAAATCTCACTTAATTTAGGAAATGTCACATTCACTATGTGGCGTGGGAGCTCATATGACTTAGTGTTTTAAAGGAGGGGAGATATGAAAAATAAATAGAAAAGTCCTTAACATATGCAAACAGGTATTATTTTTCCGCATGTATCCATATTTTTTAATAAAAATTGACCAATGTTATAATGACCATATGATGAAAACAACATGCACCCGGTGTGGAGCACGGGTTGTCATCTAGTCTGGCATTAAGGAAGTAGGTGTTCAACAAATTCTCGGGAAGTGAGGCAACTTGGAGAAATATTTTGATGGCATCTTCCTATTCGTCCCTCTCACGCCCCAATTTGGGAAAGTAAGTAATCAACAAATCGGTTGAAATCCTACTGTTAAAAGACAAATGGGGTCTTCCTATTCCTCCCTGACCCCCCCATCAAAAATTACACCCCATCAAAAGATATCTCCGCAACTCGGGCGAAGATGGGCAGAGGTGAGGCGCATTCCATGTAGGATAGTAAAGGCGCTTTCCAGAAGAAGGGAAAATAAATAAATTAGGGGGCAAGAGTTGTCCATAGATAATTGGTGGCCGGAGTAAAGGTTGTTGAGGTTGATTTGGTCTTGGATGAAGTATTTGTAACCTCAGCTGGAGCCTGGAGGTATATCTTCCAGAAGATTCTGTGCGTGGCCGGATAATAATGTCCGGTGGTCCATGCTGATGTAGGTGCTGATCAAAAGTTAGTTTAAATCTAATATTGTTTACATTGGTTTGTGTCCAGTGGCGGGTGATTTGGTAATACTCTCATGCACGTCTTCACTGGCCACAAATGGTTCTTACTGGCAAGCACATATTACAACTTCATTGGTTAAAAACTAAAACTAAAATTAAAAATCCATCGAAAAATCAAATGGAGATCTGCCATGGATTTATTTTGCTATTCCGAATCTTTTTAACAAATTATTCAGATATAATTAAGTATTAATTAACGGAAAATGGATCATTTATCCAAATATTTTTAAAACATGGTTCAAATGGACGAGTAAAAATTATGATGGGTGAAATGGACACCAAAAAAATAGCAAGGATGAAACTGGATTCATCCTGACTTAAACTTAAAAAATAGCAAGGATGAAACTGGATGCATCCTGATGTAAATTAAAAATAAGAAAAAATATTTAAAAATGGGTAGGATGAAACTGTTTACATCCCGGGTATTTTTACATTTTTGTCCATTTAAACAGTATGAAAATCTAAATGTCCTTTTTACCCAGGAATTGTTGATTTTGATCTTTTTAACCAATTTTGTGATTAATTAATTACTAATCAGTTTGAGTTTTCTCTCTGATCTATTTTTTCTTTTGGAAATTCCTAAAGAAAGAATCTCGGACAGAAGATATCAAGTAGTTTCTTCATAACATTCACTGACTGACAGATACATTCACTTATCTTCTTCCAGAGAATAATGGCATCATCAAATCTACTTCCGGAGACGTTGCAGCAACAAGAGATGATATTCTAATTCAATTGAAGATGGTATTTGAAGTACTAAAATGGCCATTAATCATATCAGTTCTCAAAATTATGTTGTTCTTTTGTTTGATTATGTCAGTGATGTTGTTTGTTGAAAGAGTTTATATGGGCATTGTTATAAGTTATATAACACTGTTTGGAAGGAAACCAGAAGTCAGATACAAGTTTCAACCTATTACTAAAGATGATGATGAAGAATTAGGGAACTCCAACTATTATCCTATGGTTCTTGTTCAAATCCCAATGTACAATGAAAGAGAGGTTTATCAACTGTCGATTCGAGCGGCGTGTGGTCTGTCATGGCCATCTGATCGGATTATAATTCAAGTCTTAGATGATTCAACTGATCCAGCCATTATGGATTTGGTACAGTTGGAATGCCAAAGATGGGCAAGCCAAGGAATAAACATTAAATATATAACTAGAGATGATAGAGTTGGTTACAAAGCTGGTGCACTTAAACAAGGAATGAAACATAGTTATGTTAAGCAATGTGATTTTGTAGCCATCATGGATGCTGATTTCCAACCTCAACCCGATTATCTATACAAAACAATTCCTTATTTCATCCATAATCCCTTGATTCGTCTTGTGCAAGGTCGTTGGAGATTTGTGAATGCTGATGAGTGCTTGTTGACAAGAATGCAGGAGATGTCATTGGATTATCATTTTAAGGTTGAACAAGAAGTTGGTTCTTCTTGTTGCGCCAAAGCATGCGGAAGCCTTTAGGTTTGCACTACCACGAGGTAGCTCAATATCGCCAAGAACACAATCACACACACAAGAAGAACAAGTATTTAACGAGGTTGAATCCTCGGGAAGGAATAGCAATTTTATATATCACCGTATAAGTTGGAATATACAAAGCTCAAGCAGAGAAGAAAAGAACTCTTTGTAGATCTGGTGCGTTTTCTCTACTTCTCTCTATGGCTATTTATACACATCAATAGGAGTGGACACATTTCTTAACAAGGATTACTTTCCTACAAGTATATGGTTTCCTAACTTAGCTCTAAGAGACAAACCTCTTAAGCTTCTATACTTAGGACACAAGTACTTGGTTTCCTTAACCAACTAGATTTCCTAATCTAGTCCTTGACCGACCTACCAACAATTCTCCACCTCGGATCATGCATTCATGCATGAGACGATCAATAGATAAAATAACCTCCATCTTCCAATGTCGATTGAACCATCACTGGATGCCTACGTATCCTCAATAGGAATCAAACCCGGCAGTAGTTCTCTCAAATGGCCTTGCTAGAAGACCTCCACCAGGTTCCTAAGAACCTCTACCCAAAATGGGCCTTTCACCAAATCGGAAGGATGTGGATCAATTTCAAACAATGTCGAAATTTGATCCCAGATACTACTTTAGTCAACATATCAGCTAGATTGTCTTTGGTATCGATCTTCACAAGTGCAATGTCTTCTTCTTCAAGAATTTCTCTCAAAAAGTGAATCCGTACGTCTATATGTTTCGTTCTAGCATGATGCACTTGATTCTTAGCCAAATAAATTGCACTTAGACGATCACAATGCACAGGCAGTTGGTCTTGTACAACTCCTAAGTCATCTAGTAAACCTTGTAACCATGTAGCCTCCTTAAATGCCTCAGTCACTGCCATATACTCCGCCTCCGTAGTTTAAAGCGCCACAATAGACTGCAAGATTGATCTCCAACTTACTGGTGCCCCTGCTACAGTTAATACATACCCTTTAGTTGAACGTCTCTTGTCCAAATCACCAGCATAGTCAGAATTCACATACCCAACACACAACTGATTGTTACTTCTATCCTTCACAAACTCCAAGCCAACATCAACTGTACCATAAATATACCTCAAAATCCATTTCACATCATGCCAATGTCCCTTACCAGGACAATGCATATAACGGCTGACATACTAACTGCATGTGAAATGTTCGGCCTTGTACATACCGTCGTATACATCAAGCTACGAACAACCTCAGCATATGGGACTTGGGGCATATACTTTCGCTCTTCTTCAGTAGTGGGAGACATACGAGCATTCAACTTAAAATGAGCAGCAAGGGGAGTACTTACAGATTTAGTTCCTTCATAGACACCAAACTTCTGTAACACTTTCTTCAAATATTCCTTCTGAGATAAACAAACCTTACCCTTCTCTCTGTCACGTTGAATCTCCATACCAAGAATCTTCTTAGCCTCTCCATATCTTTCATATCAAACTCAGAAGACAACTTCCACTTCAAATTATTGATCTTTTTCTTGTTATTCGATGCAATCAGCATATCATCGACATACAAGATCAAATATATGAAAGATCCATCACGTAGCTTCTTGAAGTATACACAATGGTCACAGTGACTTCTTGTGTATGTCTAGCCAATCATAAACTGATCAAATCGCTTGTACCACTGTTTTGGAGACTGCTTCAGCCCATACAACTTGCATACACAATCTTCTTTTCCAGCAACTTTGAACCCACTCGGTTGAGTCATATAGATCTCCTCTTCTAGATCACCATGTAAGAACGCCGTCTTAACATCTAGCTGAACTAGGTCTAAATCATATTGTGCTACCAAGGCCAACAAAATACGGATTGATGAGTGTTTTACCACCGGAGAGAACACCTCATTGTAGTCAATCCCTTCTCTTTGGTCATAACCTTTTGCAATTAACCTTGCCTTGTAGCATACTTGATTCGCCGAAGATCCTTCTTTCTTAGCATATACCCACTTGCACCTTATGGCCTTCTTACCGTTCGGAAGCTTCATAAGAATCCATGTACCATTCTTGTAAAGAGGCCCCATCTCATCCTGCATTGCACCTTCTCATTCTTTACACTCTGTACTACGTACAACTTCTAAATAGGAAGTAGGAGTACCATCTTCAACAACTGGTAATGCATAAGTAATGTAATCATTCATCCAACCAGGCTTCCTGGTTGATCTTCTCGGTTTTTTGGTTGCTATGGTCTCCGTGACCGTAGCTTCTGTATCTTCTACTGACTCTTGTTCCTCTTCCTCAACAGTGTCACTATCATTTGGAACTTCAGTAGCTACTTCTCTTGCAGACCCACTGTCTTTAGATGTATTCTGAACAGATACAGACTGAACTGGAAGTGGTGGAGTTGCATCAATCTCCACCTTATGCAAAGGCTCATTAGTATTGGTGCTTCTGTTCTCCACCTGCCGAAAACCCCAAGACTTTACCATAGACATCTCATCAAATATGACATCTCTATTCATGACTATATTCTTCTCAAATGTATTCCAAATCTTGAACCCTTTTACCCACTCTTCATACCCACAAAGATTCCTTTCACAACACGGCTATCAAGCTTGTTTTCACTAACATGATACCACGCAGGACAACCAAAAGTATGAATTGAGTCATAATCATAAGCTGGTTTACCAAACCACTTCTACATAGGAGTTTTACCTTCTAATGTAGCTGATGGCAACTTATTAATGAGGAAGCACGCATATGTAACTGCCTCATCCCAAAACGCCTTACCTAATCCAGCATTAGATAACATACATCGTACCTTCTCCATCAAAGTACGATTCATGTGTTCAACTACCCCATTCTGTTGCAGTGTCTTCTTAACTGTGAAGTGCCTCTTTATCCCCTCATCCTCACATACTTGCAAGAACGGATCACTCTTGTACTCTCCACCATTGTACGAATGTAGTACTTTGATCTTTCTGCTAGTTTGAGTCTCAGTTGCCTTTTTCCACCTCACAAATATTTCTAAGACTTCATCCTTATGCCTCATGGTGTACACGCATTCGATCCTAGAATAATCACCAATGAATGATACAAACCAATGTTTCCCTCCCAATGATGCATTCTTGGAAGGACCCCAAACATCTGAGTGAACATAGTCAAGAACTCCACTAGTATTGTGGATAGCTGTGCCAAAGCTTGTTCTTGTTTTCTTTCCCTTAACACAATGTTCACAAAATGCTAACTTGCAGGAAATAGCACCTTTCAACAAGTCTTGTTGAATCAACCTATGCAACGACTTCTCACCTGGATGTGCAAGTTTCATGTGCCATAGCTTCGTCTTCTCGGTAGATGCTCTCTCGATGTGTTTAGAAATAGACACATCCCCTGTTGTTGTACTCCCAATCAAGTAATACAAGTTATGATGACGTGTTCCCTTCATGATTACCATAGATCCAGATATTACCTTTAGAACACCATTTTCATCGATTATCTTATATCCCTTAGCTTCTAAAGTTCCGAGTGAAATCGGATTCTTCTTTATGGCAGGTACAAATCTTACCTCCTTCAGCTCTCTAACCATACCATCATCCATATTGATACGAACACTACCAATCCCAATCACCCTGCAGGTATGATTGTTTCCCATACGTACTTCTTCATCAAGCTCTTCAAAACTTGAGAACCAGTCCCAATATGGACATATATGATATGTTTCTCCAGTATCTAATACCCATGTACCATCTGTAATAGCACAATCTCATGGTGTCACCGTTAGCGAGAAATCAGAAGCATCATCTGATTCTTCATTACCTTTAACAATGTTCACCTTGGTATTACCGTTATCTCTTTCTCTCGCCTTACGCTTGGTACAATCCTTAGCCAAATGACCAAAGTCATGGCACCAAGCACACTCATCTTTCCGCAGTCGCGTTCTACTCTTAGAACGTCCTCTACCTTTACCATAACCACCAGTCTTCATTCTCCTGTCTGTTGAACGACCTCTTGCAAGAAGCACATCATTATTAGCTTCACTTGCAAGGTCTTCACGGTCCATCTTCCTGAACTCCTCACTACGCAATGATGTAGTGACCTCAGCGTATGTTATCTTATCCTTGTCGTGCATTAATGTTTTAATCATGGGTTCATACTTTTCAGGAAGAGAGTTTATCAGACACAAATCTTGTTCCTCGTCGTCGATTATCTCATCGTAGTTAACCAACTCAGCAAGAAGTTTATTATATGAATCTAGGTGCTCGGTTATGGTTGCACCTCTCTTCATGTTATAGGGATACAAATTCCTTTTAAGATGTGTCCTATTGGCCACGTTCTTCACAAGGTATTCCTTCTCTAGCTTTTCCCAGAGATCCTTAGCTGAAGTCTCGTGCTGATAATTAACTATTATTGTAGTTGCTAAACACCCTCGTATCGAAGCAAGACATAATTTATTCATCTTGTTCCACTGCTTTTCAGACATCTCCACTGGCTGACCTTCTAGAGCTTCTTCTAGGTCAAGATGAACAAGAGCATCCATTACGTCCGTTCTCCATAAACCAAAGTTATTGGTTCCTGTAAACTTTTCTACCTTGAGTTGTGATCTATGTGAATGAAGTATTTCTTCTTTTGTTTCTTTATCTTTATTTGTGGAATCCGAGTGTTCTCCTAAAGGATTTTTCGGATCTTCGTCCCCGTCAACCATTGTTCACAAACAACCAAATATAGATAAAAATAGAACATTTGAGATTTGTATTACCTCAAGCAATCTTCAGAAAAATACCTTTACTTCAACTGCAATTTGAGTATCCGTATCCAAGAGCATCTCCTTGCTCTGATAC
The DNA here is from genome assembly GCF_003573695.1 of Papaver somniferum. NCBI lineage: Eukaryota > Viridiplantae > Streptophyta > Magnoliopsida > Ranunculales > Papaveraceae > Papaver > Papaver somniferum. Next base: position 20,005,627 of record NW_020618825.1, on the reverse strand, counting down.
CAATTGTTGCGCCAAAGCCTGCGGAAGCGTTTAGGTTTGCACTACTACGAGGTAGATCAATATCTTCAAGAACACAATCACACACACAAGAAGAACAAGTATTTAACAGGTTGAATCCTGGGAAGGAATATCAATTTTATATATCACCGTATAGGTTGGAATATACAAAGCTCAAGCAGAGAAGAAGAGAACTCTTTCTAGTTCTGGTGTGTTTTCTCTAGTTCTCTCTATGGCTACTTATACACATCAATAGGAGTGGACACATTCCTTAACAAGGATTACTTTCCTACAAGTATATGGTTTCCTAACTTAGCTCTAATAGACAAACCTCTTAAACTTCTATACTTAGGACACAAGTACTTGGTTTCCTTAACCAACTAGATTTCCTAATCTAGTCCTTGACCGACCTACCAACACTTCTACCTATGCTTTCTTCGGTTTCAATGGAACTGCTGGTATTTGGAGAATTGCTGCTATCGGTGAAGCCGGTGGTTGGAAGGATCGTACAACTGTTGAAGACATGGATCTTGCTGTCCGTGCTAGTCTTATGGGTTGGAAATTCCTGTACCTTGGAAATGTGCAGGTAAAAAGTGAGTTATCTAGTACACTCAAGGCGTTCAGATTTCAACAACATAGATGGTCATGTGGACCGGCTAATCTGCTTGGAAAATGACAATGGAGATTGTCAGGAACAAGAAAGTCACATTGTGGAAGAAAGTTTATACACTCTATAGTTTCTTCCTTGTCCGAAAAGTCGTTGCTCATATAGTCACATTTATACTCTACTGTCTCGTAATTCCAACAGCAGTTTTCATTCCCGAAGTCGAAATTCCAAAGTGGGCAGATATTTATATTCCCTGCGTCATTACCATTCTAATTGCATTTGGAACACCATGGTCTGTGCACCTACTGGCTTTCTGGATCTTATTCGAGAATGTCATGCCAATGAATCGTACCAAAGCTACATTGATAGGTTTGTTTGAAACGGGAGGTAGAGTAAATGAATGGGTTGTCACTGAGAAACTTGGAGATATTACCAAAACCAAAACACCTGCAGCCAATAATGCTATACGAGCAGCAGTCAACAAAAAATCTCGATTTGCTAGGATCGGTGAAAGACTTTTTGTGTTAGAGCTTGCAGTTGGCACATACCTATTCATTTGTGCTTGTTATGATCGGGTTTAAGGAAAGAACCATTTGTTCATATACTTGTATATGCACAAGCAGTTACTTTCTTCATTATGGGGTTTGGCTATGTAGGCACTATCATTCCTTCCTTTTAAAAGCATTGTCATCTCTTTTTCTCTTCTAAAGCATTAGTTATTGGCAGTTATTGCCGATCTGAACTTGATTAGTTCTGTCTGTCGTCTTTATTTTCTTTCTTTCAAATGGAAGTTTTCTCAACGTTTAGAATGAAAAACAAACAACAGCCTAACAGGAAAGAAATTGAGTTTGGCCATTTATATTACCTGGCATTTTTAGGGGCGACCCTAAAAGAATTAGGGGCGACTAATAAGACAAAAATGGGTCACCCAAATTTAAAATGAAGCCAACGCTTATCTCAAATTTTTCGAAATGATAAATATGCCATTTATAATTGGTAGTTAATAATGAAATAGGTAGTTTAGAAACTCAAATACTCATTTTGTGTGCGTTTGTAAACAAGAAAAATCGATTTCTACATGATTGAATACCATGAACAACACAGACTCGGTAGAATCGGTAGATAATGGAGTATCATATCTACCGATTATAAACTACTGAGCCAAAATATATCTATAATCGGTAGTTTCGTGATGTTTATTATCTACCGATTGTACAATTGGTAGTTTCGTTATGTTCATCATTTACCGATTGTCGTAGTAGTCCCAAATTCAAAATTTTCAAAAACCAATGGAATTTTGAATTTCTCTATTTTCATAATCGAGAGGTTCGTGATGTTCATTATCTAACGATTGTGGTAGTAGCCCCAAATTCAAAATTTTCAAAACTAATAGAATTTTGAATTTCTCTATTTTTATAATCGGTACTTTTATGATGTTTATTTTCTACCGATTGTATAATCTGTAATTTCGTGATGTTCATTATCTATCGATTATAGTAGTAGCCCCAAATTCAAAGTTTTCAAAAACTAGTGAAATTTTGAATTTCTCTATTTCCACAATCGGTAGTTTTGTGATAATAATTATCTACAGATTATATAATCGGTGGTTTCGTGATGTTCATTATCTACCGATTATGGTAGTAGCCCCAAATTCAAAATTTTCAAAAACTAATGGAATTTTGAATTTCTTTATTTCCACAATCGGTAGTTCTGTGATAATAATTATCTACTGATTATACAATCGGTAGTTTCGTGATGTTCATTATTTACCGATTGTGGTAGTAGCTCCAAATTCAAAATTTTCAAAAACCAATGGAATTTTTAATCTCTCTATTTCCACAATCGGTATTTTTGTGATAATAATTATCTACCGATTATTTAATAGGTAGTGTCGTGATGTTCATTATCTACTGATTGTAGTAGTAGCCCCAAATTCAAATTTTTCAAAAACTAGTGGAATTTTGAATTTCTCTATTTCCATAATTTGTAGTTTTGTGATAATAATTATCTGCCGATTGTGATAGTAGCTCTTAATTCAAAATTTTCAAAACTAATGAAATTTCAAATTTCTCAATTTTCAAAATCGGTAGTATAGTGATGTTCATTTCTACTGATTGTGATAGTAGTCCCAAATTGGAAATTTTCAAAACAAATAAAATTTTAATTTCTCTACTTTAACAATCAGTAGTTAATGATGTTCGTTATCTACCGACTTGGACAATATCCCAATTTTAATTTTAGAGGAACAAAGTTATAATTGGTAGCTAAAACCAATATTTAACTACCGATTGTGGTAGGGCATTTAGGTATTTTTCGAACCACTAGGACATCCCATAACCTTTTTTATGGGTTGGGAATAAAAAAATCGCCCTAATTCTTTCAGGGTCGCCCCTAGAAATGCCAGGTTATCTTACTTCCTATGTCTGTTTAAAAAGAAAAAATAGTACTCCATCCTTATTTAGTTTGATTCTTTTTTATTAGGAAATGCCTAAATATTAATTTAAAAGAAAAATCTTTATTGGGGCCATTCGACCTGAGGGCTCGAACGGCCCGAAGGAAAAGAGTCGCTTTTATGCAAATTTTTTATTTTAAAATGAAGAGTAACGCGAATGTGCAATTTAATAAAAAGATTGGATTTGATAGAAAATTCCCACACAGATTCCCGTCACAAGTAAAAAAAATCCCGTGTGGTTTTTTTCTTCTTCTTTACTCGACGATAATATCCCTCCATCTTTTCCTTCTGCTATAGCTTTCTCAAATGCAATAACTTTTGAAAATTGAATACATAGCCGTTATGCAATCAGGAAAATGGAAAAGTAATACTTTCAATCCATTTCAGGAAAAGTAATACTTTCACTTTTTCAATTTGGCTTATTTTTAGGCAAAAATGAAACTATAAAAGTATCTCTTTTTCTGAAACAGAGGTAGTATATGACTAAAAATATCATTCCAACAAAAAAAAGATGCATAACGAATCGTAGAGCCACCACAAAGGATGCATAACAGTTTATACAATCGTATTTTTTCCATGCATACACTAGTTTGGTTATGCAACCACTAAAATGATGTATATGCCTCAAAAATAACATTCCAACAAAAAAAAGGATGTATAACTACAACGCGTTATGCAATCAACAATGTTCCGTTTTTCTTCGGTCAGCCTTCCCCACCGTGATAGCGATGTTCTAGTAAAAGTAAGCGAAGTACAACAAAAAATGAAAAGGAAGGAGTTCCCGCTAATCAATTTTGTTTTTCTCACGATAGATTTTCAGCTAAACATCAAATTTATCTTACTTGGTTAATGTTGTTTGGAGGAAACGGTTTTCATTAGTGTCATGGACAGATTTTGTGAAACTAAAGCTTTTTTCAATTGTCTTAACTGATGGACAAAGGCATAACATAGCTCCTTTATAGAGGAGATAGTTTGTAAGACAAGAAACCAAAAGATAGACATTACACTCAGCTGACACTAAATAAAAGATAAACATTACACTCAGCATATTGGATAACGCAAAAGATGCAGTAGAAGCATGAAGGACTGAGTCACCTATCAAAGTGATATGGATAAAGTTGTTATTTCCAACCATTACTTGTGTAAACCCATTGTAATTGGAGGTGTTAGTGAGAACAGTATGGTCATCGGTAAGATGATATGAAGCTCTTGAGTCAAGTAGTCAGTCATCTGTTGCACGGTAAACTGACATCTCAAAAAAGGAGGCTGCATTTACCTGAATACAAGCATTAGCTTGAGGTATAAAGGGTGTTGATGGTGGTAATTTGGGTTGAATGTTCTACCTAAATCCAATGTAACGATATCTACATTTACTATCAGAGTAACCAATTTGTTTGCATATTTGACACTCCATAGAAGCATAATTAGTAAATGTGTATGAGGATTTGTCAGATATGGTTGGTTTTAGATTAGAATCTGGATTGAAGGTATTTTTAGCAAAGAAAGCAGATGAAGTAAGATCTAAAACAACCTTAGCTTGAAGATCTCGATTCTTCAGCCATTTTTCATGGTTTATGAGTCTAGATTGTAGAGAATCAAAAAAAAAATTCAGTATCATGATTTTGAATAACAACAATAAAATGATGATATTCTCGGCCCAAACCTTGTAAAACATGCATAATAAGATCACTGTCAGAGACAACTTCGTTTATGGCAGCTAGAGACTGTGTAATCGATTTAATTTCTTGAAGATATTCAGTTATAGGTTTAGACCCTCTACAGATATTGTATAATTGATTTTTAAGCATGGATTTGTGAACAGAGGACTGATTTTGAAAGGTAGTAGCAAGATAAGACCAAACCTTAACAGAAGTATGACATCCAAGGACATCTGATGTAATGGGTGGAGAGAAAGCATCAATCAAACAGTTTTTTACGAATCTATCCCACTTGAGCCATTTCACAAGAGGGGTTTGGAGTTTCACCATCTCCAACACCAATGGTTTCTACAAAAAGAGGTAAAGAGCCATCTAGATATCCAAATAAGTCTGTACTGATTAAGATCGATGACATCTGAGAATTCCATACCAGATAATTATTGTCATCAAGTTTAAGAGAGATGAAGTGAGTGATATTTGTAAAAGGTAAGATGGTGGTGACTTCGTAGTGAAGAGGTGATGATGGCGGCGCCATTGAAGTTTAGAGAAAAAAAGATAGAAATTGTATTGAAGATGTAGGGTGACTGTTCTTATCCCGTATGACAAGCAAGTAACAAAGTTTCTGATTCATCTTCTTGATCTTCTGCTAAATTTGCTATGTTGTTATAATTAATAACTTTCTTCTTGTTATTTCACTCATGTTTGAAGTGACCTAAACGTTGACAGTTATATCAACGGATTTTAGATTTATCAAAAGGAATGCTCTCTGTGTTTCCTTGACTTTGATTTGAGTTGGCTTCATAGTTTGACTCTCTTTAATGCTTTTTCAACCAGCTTTACAGGTGTTTTCTCTAGCATTCTTTTTTCATAAGATTGTAGTGAACCAAATACTTCGTCAAGGCTCATAGTAGATATTGTATTAAAATATTCTTCTATTGTAGTTACGTTTGATTCATATTTTTTTAGGTAAACTATGTAAGATATTATCTACGATTGAGGAGTCTTTTATTTTATCATCATTATCTTTCATGTCATTGAAAAGGTTTAATATCTTTGAGAGCAAGTCTGAAATCAATTCGTTTGAATCCATCTGCAAAATTTCATATTTCTCTTCTTGATATCTGGAACCTTACAAACTATCTCCTCTAATAGTTTGACAAAACATCCCAAGCCTTTTTTGACTTCTTTGATGTACACAACCCTGTCTATAATAGACTCATGTATTCCTTGGTGAAGAAGATACGTCTCCTTAGAATTCTTATTTCTGTTTTTGTTTAAAACAGTTCTCTGAGCTTTAATGAGTACAGCTCCTTCTGACAGGTTCTGTGCAGCATGTGTCTAATATATCCCATACCTCCTGGTATGTAAACAAATTCTCCATCTGAATTTTCCGGTGTTCAAAAATTTCACTTTCAAATACTGGTGCTTTAATTGAACTTGAACTATTCGCCATCTTCTTCTTTAAAACTTATATCACAAGCCTAGGATTATCTTTCTATGACACAACACATCCTATTTGTAAGAGAATAAAGTAGATTCTATTTTAATCCATGTTTAATATCAATATGCTTTCTTCGTCCATGAAAGACGGGATTTCTAGTCAGTGCAATAGTAGACCTGTTATCACACACAATTCTTGTTGGATTTTCTTGTTTAGTAAAGTGTGAGAAGATTTTATAAAAGTTAGGGTGACGGCGGAAACAAGATGAGGATAACCCTAGATTTTGATAACCCTAATGACCATAACTGATAGATGAAGGCATAGCATAGCTCCTTTTATATGGAGGCAGTTTGTAAGACAAGGAACCAAAAGATAAACATTACACTCAACTGGACACTAAAGTAAAAGATAACATTAACAAAACATTTAACTCTAACATGAATTAAATGGACTATATAGATCTTTGATTTTAGGTTTAGAAAATTTACTTAACTCAGTGATAGTGTGTTTCTATCAAAACTCATCAAAGTAAAATTTTAAAACATCTGACTTTAGGTAGTGGAATGTTGGTCAAAACACACTGACCCAGTCTATGGGTGAGTGAGAAATCGATGAATCCCTTACCTTTTTAACGTAGCTTACCATACCATTCAGAATCATGTTGCAACGCTTAAAATAAAAATAAAAATAAATCATGCGGTAGATGAGGTCGAGGGAGGGTAGATGTGTAAATTGAGATGTGCCAGCACGAGCACAGCCCAACACAGCACGCTAAAATTTGAGCCCGGGGCAACACGTGATTTTGTTTAACACGTCCCAGCATGTTAGTTCCATGGGATGTGTAGGGCTAGCATAATCGGCACAGTGGCCCATCACATCACGCGACACGAATAAGCACACGGCCCATCATAGCACGTCATAACATGCATAAAACACTACACAACATAGCAAATACATCATATTTTGTATATATTTCACAAAAGAGTCTTTATTCTAGCCAGTTTTTTACATTAATTTTATCATCATTATGTTGACTTATTTCTATAACAACACATATTACCTAAATATTTGGAAAATATTTTCTTTGAAAAACATAAAATATATACGCCCGGCACAACAAAACACGGCATAACACGCTTATTTTCCTTGCACAGCACGCAGTCTAGCACGACACAACATGACACGCCTTAATCTCCTGAACAACACAGTACAACACGAAACACGCTAAGCACGTGACTACGTGGGTCGTGCTATGCTGGGCCGGCACGTGTTACACCTCTAAATATTTGACAATGGAGTTTCCATCTGGCTATAGAGACTCCATCGCTCGATGGTCTCTTTATATCCTAGTAATTATATATATATATAATCTCTCCTTCCCTCCTACTTTCTCACTTTTCTAATATATTTATATATCTAAAGGGTCTCACTGAATATATTATAATACTAAAAAATTTGTAAATACCCCACTGTCCCCACCACACAAATACAAACATATTTTTCATTCATCAGGGTCCCACCCAACGCAACTAAATATATATTTTTAATCAAATTTGTTATATCTACCATAGTGGGGAAATTAATTTGGCATAACACATCGCATATCAAATAGAATTTTTGGACATGATGCATAGGAATATGCCTAGCAACCTAAGAGCATCTCCAATGCTAGGGTGGAGGTCATATAAAGGCATGACACATAGGATTTAACATTTTTTTACCAAAAATTTATCTCCAATGTTAGGGTGGAGGTTAATTAAACATGATGACATGACTGCCATCTCATACGAAAGGGTAAACCAGAAAGTCACATCTTCACCTTCTCTATGACCCCAGATCTAAAGACGCGTCATCATTTTTTATTTCAATTTTTTTTTTCTTAGTTAGGAAACATTAATATTCCAAATTTTAGGATAATAAGACCTTAGCATTGGAGATGAAAGTTTAAGGAAAAGCTCTAATTTTTATTTGTTTTATCCACTTACAAATGACCCTCAACCAAAAAAATATTATCAAGACCTCCACGTAGGATGATCTGGTTGATGCTATTAGTAGATGATGTTAGTATCATTAAATGTTCATTGGTATAGTGATATTTTCACATGGATGCTTATCCTCTCCTAGAACAAAGTTCCACAATTTCTGAATCCAAAATAACCATTAATTCCTCCAAGAAACAGCTGGATATATTAAAGTAAAATACTCAATAGTATCTGCTGGATCTCAAATAACCATTCTTTAGTTATGTTTCTGAAATTTTCTAATCAGCACTACTCTGGCATTTTGTTATTAAGTCAAACACTCAATAGTAAAATAAATAACAATGACGTTTCAACTTTCAACACATTTCTTGTTATAGATCTACTATCTTCTATAGGTTAGATACATAGATCACAACTTCAAAAGTTTAATCCATCACTAAATTTGGATCATCATCATGATCATGGTATCTAGGAGCTCCCAAGTTTGGTTGTTTCTCCTTGCAATACTTGCTTTCTCTGCCCATTTAGGTAAGCATAAGAATCAAGAATTCATGGATGGCCTATACTTGTTTTCTTCTTCTTCTTCTTTAGAGATTAATGTGATTTGTTTATCTGTCATGTAATTTGCAGAGAGGGTATCAGCTGCTAATTGGTATTGTGCGGCCGGCGAACTTGAACGTGTTCTCCCGGAGATATGCCCTACTTGCCTGAAATGTACCGATTGGTGCGCTAGTCAAGGCAGACCGCTGGTCACTAAGGATGATCAGTGCGTTGACCAAAAGTCAGGCACAGCAATTTGGCATTATTGTGTTTGTTGTTGTGGAGGATCCCCACCATCACCACCACCTCCTCCTCCACCTCCATCTCCACCACCACCAACATCACCTCCCCCTCCATCCCCATCACCCCCACCTCCATCTCCACCACCACCTACTCAATCACCTCCTCCTCCATCTCCACCACCACCTACTCCATCACCACCTCCTCCTCCATTCCGATCACCCCCACCACCATCTCCACCTCCGCCAAGAGATCCACGAGATTTATGTGATCTCAGTGAGCTTTCTTTATCGAGCGCAACAGCCGCTTGCCCCGTTTGTCCCCTGTGCAATTGTCCTGGTGGTATAACCCCAGTGATTGACGCTTGCGTTAGTGATTACTGCAGCTGTTGTTGCCTTCAGAGTCCGTCTCCATCAACACCAGCTCCGTCTCCACCACCACCTCCACCTCCGCCCAGAGATCCAAGTGATTTATGCGATCCCAGTGAGGTTTCTTTATCGAGCGCAACAACTGCTTGTCCCATTTGTCCAGTGTGCAATTGTGGTCCAGGAGTAACTCCAGCATATGATGTGTGCGTTGATGATTACTGCAGCTGTTGTTGCCTTCCGAGTACCCTTTCCTTGTCAACGACGACGACTTCTGGTTCACTATTATTTGCAGCAGTACAGTGAAAAAACATTTCTGTAAAACTATCACAAGGTCATTTTAGCTAATAAGCTGCAACCAATGTGACGTGATAATGATCTGGAGTGAACCTTATTTGTGTAATAAACTAAGCAACATGTATGTTGTTCTATTTAAATTGGCTTGTCAGCCTTTGAAATTCTGAATCTGTACACCGATTTTAATAGCTACTTAACTAATTAATCAAACACAAATTTCACACTCAAAATAGTCTGCTTTTCTCAACGGAAATTTATTTATTTTTTGATTTTTCGAGAGGTATCAACAATTAACTCTCCTTAAATATCCTGGCTTGATTGGGGTATACCCAAATTAATTGGGGTATATCCAATTTTAAGTGGACTCTTTATAAGAACTAAGAGGGGAGTCCTAATGGATAAAGTTACAAAATTACCCTTACCCTTTATAATTCCTATTACCCTAAATTAGTTTTCATTTCATCTTCTTCTCTTCTTCTTCTCCTTCACCTCTACCTTACCGGCTCTCCTCCATCCCCCATCGCCGAAACTCGTCGATTAATTCGTCGTAATCGTCGATTCAAAAATTCCGATTAATCTTCAAACATGGATCCGCCGTGACCTAGGGCTAGTCATATGAAAGACGCTAATAGAAACCCAATGAATACAACCTTGGATTTGCAAAATTAGTTCAACAAAAAGAGAAGAAAATAACGGTTGAAGAAGAAGAAATCGAAGCCGCTGAAAAAGGAGAAATAGTGCGATTAAGAAAGTAAGAGCCTACTTAAACTCACTCCAATACTTCAATTTCATGTTTGCATGTCAAATTAAGTCAGAAAATTCGAATTTGTGAATTTGCAGTTATTTAGCCAGCAAGGTTTTTGTTCCACGACCTTGCCGACATTTCATGTTAAGGGTCAGTCCGCAAGCTCTTAGGTTGAAGATCTTGCCGGCAGTTTAGTATCTGTAACTGCTTTTACAGGCTCGGCAAGTTATTCAACCTAGAAGCTTGCCGGCGGTAGTTTTTTTTCGTCGGTGGGTAATTCAAATACCCTGCCGGCTATATTTCAATTTTTTAGTATCTCCTGATTCCTTAAATTTTAAAAGTCGGAATGATATTTGAATACCACCCTGCCGGCTTTATGTTAGTCGGTATTGTTTTGATTATATTGTTTTGATTATAGACCCTGCCGACTATTGATGTTGAAAATCCCGTGTTCATAGTTGTTATAAGCCGACAGGTTATTTGAATACGACCCTGCCGACTATTGTTCCGCCGAATTGGTTATATATGTCGACCCTGTCGACTTATGTATTTTTCTTAATTGTTATTTTTCAGGTTGAAAAACGCAAAGAAGAAAGTTGTTACTCCTCCTTCAAGACCTCCTCGTGTTGGTGAGAAACTCTTGACTGCAACACATCGAGGGGCATTCGTTGTGCCGAGAACGCTCAAGATCTGTTTACGGAATGATTCTCAACCACCACCGAAACCGAATGATTCAGATGAAACTCCAGATGAAGACCAAGGGAGTCCATCTGGTAGAAGAGGCAATGATGATGATGATGTTGAAAGAACTCTGGCTGCTGGAGGAGGAAGCAATGATGATGATGATGGTGATCAAGACATGCCACCTTTTGGAAGCGGTAATGATGATGATGGTAATGGAGATAAAGATTAGGATATATAAGATGAAATTGTTGAAGAGGAAGAGGAAGAGGAAGAATATGGAGAAAAAACTCAAGCTAATGATCAAGAAACCCAAGCTTCAACTTCAACCACAACCGAAAGACCAAAGCGGGTTATCACTAAATCAGATGATTCCCACATGCCTCCACCTCACTTGAAGGTTAAACTAACCGGGTTATCACTAAACCAGGTGGTTTGGTATTTAGGATCACAAGCATGCCATCCGTCTCTTGAGGCGCCAAGCTTCAAAAATTGGTCACTTGACGAGGAAGTTGACGAGGTGCATGTGATTGTCAAGAACTCCGGGTTGTGGCATGCGGTGAAGAGTTTGAGTATTGGGTATGATAGAGTTACCGTATCTGCATTCTGTGAGAGGTTATACGGAGAGACTGATATTGTATTATTCCCATTAGGTGAGATGAAGATAACTCCTGATAATGCTCATCAAATTCTAGGTCTCAAGGTTGAGGGAAAAGCAATCAGTGAGGGCTTCGATAATAGAATTTCTTGGGCCAAGATCTTTGAATTGACCATATATTTGTTTGGTTGGAATCAGATTCAAACGGAGTCTATGCTTGAGCTGAAGGATGGTCATCTAAGCAAGAAGTTTAATCTGAAGAAGTTGAAGGTTACATTTTCTGGGACCAAGAAAATCTATGAGAAGGAAGGAAGAGTGGACTTTGTGCGAATCAATGCTACCGCAGCAGGTTATTTGCTATACGTCTTGGGCAAATGTATGTTCCACGACAGTTCTGGAAGCTCGATCGACGCCGGGCTTATTCAACTATTGCATCCCTTATATCAGATGCATTAGTATTCTTGGGGTACTGCGGTGGTCGCCTTCTTGAACAATGAGTTGACAAAGGCTTCAAGGGAACTCACTGCGCAAGTTAACAGAAATATATGTCTCTTCAAGGTAATTTTATTGTGTAAATCATTTATATTTTCAAAATGCTTGTAATGTAAGATTCTTACTAAACTTTGTGTTTGCACAGGATTGGATATATGAGCACTTCCCTACTTTAGTGAAAGCCAACCCCTACGTCAAAGTGAATGAGAATGATGCGATTGATAATCTAAGAGGACAGAGAGATATAGTTTTAACGGTGGTCAAGATAAGGAAATGCCGCAATAGCATATCAAAATTCGAATCGCCATTGAAAAATTGACTGCTGATGAGGTAACATTTGATCTGTATCGAGATGGTAGAAATCAAGGTTTAATCCAAAAGAGAGATGATGTTGCATTACTACGGTCCCTTGTTGTTCACCCATGGATATTCAATGTACGATCCACATCGGGTAATGCGACAATTGGGTTACGTCCAAGAAGAACCCCATTTCGATGCTAAGTCGTTCTTTAAAGTGTTAAGGGAAGACTGCACCAAGTCCCAAAAAAGTATTGACGTTGCTTACGCTCCAGCACCAGTTAACGATCATTGGGACGATAGAAGTGGCCGTAAAGTCTATACGAGTCTTTTGGACGAGGTGACCGAAGGTCATGAAGCTAATGAGAAATACATGTCGTGGTACTTTGGTTGGGCTCGTCCTACTGTGATTAGGGAACAGACTGCTGAAGAATTGGCTCGTAAGAGGAAGATGGCAACGAAAGACCCAGCAACAAGTCTTATGTTCTTTGTAAGTATTTTAGAGTTGGTCAAACTGTTTTAAGATTAAATTATCGAATCATTATATTAATTGTTTGTTGTTTAATTGAAAATAGAAGGAGAATTTGAAGATCCTTGTGAGGGTGATGTGTTGCGCGAGAGAAATATGAGAGACTTTGTCGATTGAAGAGCAAAGAAAGCACATTGACTTTGCTAGCAATGTTGACAATGAGGATGCCACCGAATTGTTCAAGCAAGCTGATGCTGAAGTAAAGAGATAAGCACAAGCAAGGAGGGAAGCACAATCCAAGATGAATGCTGACAAAAAGAGAGGTCGTTCTCGTGGTGGTGAATGTAATAGTAGTGGTGGTGCTCCTAAACGGGGCCGTGGTCGTGGTCGTGGTGTTGAATGAATGCATTCCTATTTTATTTCTTTATGTTGTGGTAGACAAATGTTTTTTTAAGGTTTATGGGACATGTTTTCGTATTTTGGACAAAAAATGTTGGATTTCTAGTTGTTGAATGAATGATTTGTTTAGCTATGTAAAGTTTAAATAGTTCCGCCGGCGTGCTTTTGTTAAGTTACATTGCCGACTAAACCAGAGTTGGCAAGGTTGAGAATTGTCATACTGCCGGCCCTGACAGCAAAAATGGTGTAGTTACCAGGGTCGGCAAGGTATTATGTTATCTACCCTGCCGACTATGTGTTGCAGAAAATACCTTTTCTTGATGCCTAAAATCATAATAAGGTTGGAAGGGTAAGAAAATTTTGACCTTGCCGGATATAAGAAAGCCGACACACTATTGGCCAAATACCGTTCCGACGGTTATACAGAAGAAAATGAACTCATGATGCCTAAAATCATAATAAGGTCGGTAGGGTAAGAAAATTACGACCCTGCCGGCTATAATAAAGCCAGCACGCTAATGACCAAGATTGATGGAGGCCGGAGATGACTGGGATTCCTCCAACGAAGATTGATGGTTTTAGTGTAGGTTTTGTGGGTAAATCTCTATGTAAACCCTCACGAGACTATAACTCGTCCACTAAGGTCGCCTAGGGGTTCAAAGTCTTGATGCACATTCTAAGCGCATTCGTTTTTCCGTCGACAAGGAGTTAGATTTTATGTTTCAATCAATGTAGTAACCAAAATTGCATGAATAAAGTGAATTACATCTTCCCATATGCTGTTTTCTGTTTAAAGGTCGGCAAGGTTACAATGCCGACTATTGGACCGCCGGCTATGTTAGAGAATTTATTGTCTGCCGACTTTCGTTAGCCGGCAAGCACTACACCAAATCAACCGTTTTGAGACATTTATATCCGTTGTTTTGAATTTAAGAGACACATATAAGTGTCTCAAATCGTGCGTCCGGAATTGTTTGAGACGCCTAAAGCTACACTTATAAGTGTCTCTTAACTAATCTAAGTGACACTTATAAGTGTCTCTGAATTAATTTTTAAGGGACACTTAAAATTAATTTAAGCGACACTTATATGCGTCTCAAATTTTAAATTAGCTTTAAAAAACATCATAATTATCCAGTTGGGAATTCCCAAAACCAAGATTATTTCATGCGCCTGCATATATTAATTTTTTGCACCCCAGTACAAATTGCAACTTCATTCTTAATCAATTACTAAGACTAACAACAAAAATGAACATTTAATATTTTCAAGGAAATAAATAAAAAGCTAAAGCTAAAATACAAGAGAAAATGCTCAAGTTTGACAAGAATAAAAGACTTAAAGTGACTTATCAGGAATAAAAGATGTTGAACATATAATCAGTAACACAAAACTTAAATGCCAAAGACTTGATAATTGTCTAGTTTGGAACCTTGGCAGAATGGGAAATACAGAATGATACATCGAGTATCTCACAAAGAGTACAAGCAATAAGCTTCCATACCTGGAAAAAAAAAAAAGGAGTTCTGTAAGAAACATTGACAATTATGATTCATGACCAAATGGAAACTGTCAAGAATCAACTGAAAAGAAATGAAGGGCACCTGCGACAGCAAGTTTGACAAGATTTTAAGGGACATTTACACGAATAATATCCTGATCCCTGAAGCCTAAACATCTATATGAAGATTCCTTGCAAGTTCATAGACCAAGAAAAAGTTTTGAAGATTTCTAGCAGCTAAAGATACTAAAGGTAGAGGTGGTGATTCATTAACCTGTTGTTGATGGTGGTTTTTAGCTTAGGGTTAAAATCGTAAAACCTTACATCTGACATGACGTCACTAGGACCACTAGCGCATTTATTGAATCATTCAACACGCCTACGTAAGAATTACCAGGGTACCTTCTTTTTTTTACATATATATGTGTCATGTTCCACGGTAGAACCCTTAGTATTGACCGACATCACCTTCGTACACCAAACCCTAAATTCATACACCACCGTGCCAATGGAAAACCATGCCAGCCATGTCTCTGCGCCAAGGCATGCCTACCATGCCAGCCGCACCACTGTGCCAATGGTAAACCATGCCAGCCACATCTCCGCGCCAAGTCATGCCAACCATGCCAGACGCATGATAGACACATTTTTGTGTCTAATTTGTCCTCAATATTCTGTATTGTTGGTACTCGATTTCATACTTATTATGGTGTTTTATGTGTTTGTAGGTATTTTTGGGAAATACACACTTTTGGAAAATTCTGCTCGAAAAGTTGATCGGGGCACCCCCGAAAAATACTAAAGGCACACTCATTTTGGATAAGGGCCACCTCAGGTCACCCCAGCTGTTAAAGGCGCCCATGTTTTGGATCAGGGCACTTCATCCTCAACATTTTGAATTTCAAATTTGGCGGGAAAACTTGAGCAGGCTCAGGCAGATTTAGAGTTCGTGTTTTGGAGGGGTTTTAAGCAGACTCAATGGGTTTTAACCAGGCGTGTTATGGTTATTGGTGTTGATTATAAGTGTCTGAATCATCAAGATTGATTGAAACAGGAACTTACGGGTTTTTCCTGAGAAACCCGAAAGTTGTTGTTTTTGATCTTGGAGATTTATGGAGTGATTCAATCACTCAAATGGATTGGTATGGGCCAGTTACACCTAAACAGGGTCGGTAATGAGCCGAGAATTAACTAACTTGGGCTACGTCATCGGATTGAAGAAAACAGGGTAACACGTTCAGGCAAGAGGTATTTCACGGGACTGCTTGTGTTTTGGAGAGTTTAAACGATTTCTGCGCATGTTGGTTGACTCGAGCGTCAGTTTGGATCGTGGCAGATATAAACAAGGAGAGTTTTGCAGTTGGCAGACGCGTGCATGAGAAGAAAAAGGAAAGAATATATTCCGTGTCTGGCAGAGCAATGGGGGATTGTTCCGTAGTTATTACTGTGACTTTGAGGCCCTGTCGAGTATATATAGGGTGCTTTAGAGTTCTAGGATGGGATGGGGAGTTTAGGGAGCAGTTAGAACGAACAAAGAGTCGAGAAATCAAAGTTGCAGGAAACGCCATTTCTGCTGTTGCATAGCTGAAGAACACGAAGAACAGACCAACCAAGACAGTCATTTATCAAAAGTGATAACGACACACAACCATGGGTCTTAGAAGCTACAGTCTCAGCAAATGTTGCGCATAAGTCGTTTTGCTACAGTGACAGCGACAGTTAATAGTTATCGTTCTCTGTAACAATTGAGTTTGTAACAAATATAAGTGTTACAACCCGGTTTTTATTATTTTTCTCCTATTTCATTATTGTGAACACCCTTTTGAGCAATGGAAAATTCCTTTGAGTGTGTTTTCATCATGATGAGCTAGACCCAATCCTTGGGGCGACGGAGGAAGCTATCTTTCCAATGAAAAAGTGATAATTCTTAATTCTTTAATTTGTGCAATTTTTATTTATGACTTTTTGCCTAGACTGAAAATAGATTTTATGATTTTTGTTAAACAATTGTATTTTCTTTTGATGGAACATGCTTAGCCTAGGGTTTTTATGTCTCATGGTTTGGATTAACATTTGTTGTTTCTAAAAATCTACTTTTGATATAGTTGAGAATCAATTTGAACGTGTGAAATTGCATGATTATAATTAGTATCGCTTTGGAATTGGTAAATAGCGGAATCCTAGCCCCAGTCTCTCCATAATTCTCACAACACTTTTTATTCGAGTTTGTTATTTTTATTTATAAAAATTAAGTCTAAAAAAGCTGCTTTCACAAGTCTTGAACGAACCATTACTTATCACTACTACAACTCAATTGAAAATACCACCAATTTTTGGCGCCGCCGACGCGGACTTGTCTTTAGGCTAGAGTTTTAGATTTTTTTTTTTTAGGTTTTTATTTATTTTATTTGTTCTTCTTTATGTTTTTGGGTTTTTGTCTTTTCCTTACAGATTTTGGAGTTTGGAGCGAAAGAAAAATTTGCCAAAGCTTTTGGTGAATACTTAAAGATTTGGAGTAAAAGCAAAGCGAAAGGAGAGAAAGAAAAAAAGAATAAAAATTAATTAAAAAAAAAGAGAGAGAGAGAGACATTTATTTTTATTTTTTTTAGAATTTTGTTTTTTTAGATTATCTTTTTCTTTTGCACTTTATTTTTGGACTTTGGACCGTGGACTTTGGGACTTTATTTATTTTTATTTTTTTTAACCCTACGGAAGGGTAGTTTAAATATAAATTGTTTGCAGAGAAGGACGGAGATTACGATATCGCCTCGGCCCCTCGGGTTCGTACATGACATAGGAGTCGTGGCCCGAGTCGACTTCAGCGGTTCATCTCCCGTCTGATACGGGAGGTAAGTTTGTCGAAACACTCGCGAATCCCCTGTCAGCGAGTTACTGTATTTCTTTGTTTGCATATATGCCGAGGATTTCAAAACGGCTGCTTTAATTTCCTAGTAAAGGGAAAGCACTGGCCATACAAGATAAGGGTTCGAATTTCATCACCGTTCCCTTTTTGCCCGCCTTAGGAAAACGAAACCAAACGCGAATCTAAGCCTAAAATTTGACTAGAACGAGACCTATAGGGTAACGATCTTAATAGGAAAGTCATTCGAAAAATATTGGTTACTCTTTTAAGCATGCTTCAAAGTTCATGATGGTTTCTGTGAGTTGAATACGCCGCCTTGTAACGCCAGTGAGGCCTTGGGTAATCCATTGAGCTTCCCTTGTCTCGGTTCAACTTACTTAAACTCGGATTGATTTCAGAGGGGTTTGATTAAATTGTAACGAATTCCCTTTTGAAAGATTAGAAGCTGGTCTGGAAACAATCTAAGTGGAGCCATCATGCTTTTTGTTTGCTAGAAATCAGTAGGTTTCCTGTGGTGGAGTCAGCCTTATTTGTGTTTGCATAGAAATTCCCTTCCTTTTAGGATTTCTTTCTTTTTCTTTTGTTTTTCTAGTGTATGCCCGAGGTTATTAGAGAGCGGGCTTGTAAAAGAAACACTCTAGGTCGTTTGATTAGTGATAAACCTAGTAGTTCTTCTTGTGAAGGCGGGGAGCTCGAAGACTCTTCTTTTGAGATCCCTGTCTTTGGAAATTTTATCTTTGAAAACTTGACAATTAGTGAAGAAAGTACTCCTAGTCCTTTGGTAGTGCTAGAAATGGAAACTTTGAAAGCTTTATTAAACCCAACTAGGACCTCTCGTCCGTCTTGTATCAAGTTAGCTGAAACCGAGGCAAATTATGATCTCAAACCTGGGATTTACAGATGCTCCCAATCTTTTTAGGAAAAGAGAATGAGAACCCCTATTTTCATGTTAGGGAATTTGAGGAAGTTTGTAGTACTCTGAAAATTAAAAACCTTAGTGACGATGCTTTGAAACTTAGGTTATTCCCCTTTTCCTTAAAAGATAAAGTCAAATCTTGGCTGTATAGTTTGGCTTCTGAGTCAATTGAAAACTATGACAAACTTACATCTTCCTTTATACAGAAGTTTTTTCCAAGACACAAAACATCATCTATTAGGACACAAATCTGTAATTTTGCTCAACAAGAGGGAGAATATTTATATAGGTATTTAGAAAGGTTCAATGACTTAATATCTCAATGTCCTCATCATGGTTTAGAGATGGTAGGTTAGTTCAGATCCTCTACGAGGGTTTAGATTATTCAACAACAACCATGGTTGAGTCCTTATGCACGGGTGGGTTTGAGAATAAAACTGTTTATGAGGCGATGACATTTTTGAATGAAATCGCCGATAAGACCCAACAATGGGAAATAGTATGGAACCCTAGAAAACAATTCTTCTAAGTAGAGGAAATGTCAATAGGGTAGAAGGATCTTATGAGTCATATGCTAAAATATCAGCCATATCCAAAAGATTAGAAGCCTTAGAATTAGGTCATTCTAGTGGTAATAGTGGTAGAATAGAGCCTTTTTGGGAAGGCCATACTGTTGAGGAGAAAGCCAATGCTCTTTATAACAACACTAGATTCGATAACCGTCAGAAGTTTGACCCATATTTAGAAACATACAACCCTAGATGGAGAAACCATCCCAACCTTTCTTGGTCTAAGGGCCAGAATCAAGGTCAGTCTAGTAACTCTCAGGTTCCCCCCAGGTTTTGGATACAATAAGAATCCTTAAGCCCCGACACAGTTTCAGAACCCTTCGGATAAGAATATTATGAGTTTAGAAGAGTCTTTTGCTTTGTTAACTCGCAACATTGTGCAGTTTCAGCAATCTATTTCTCAAGGTTTAGAAAAAAATAAGAGAATAGGTCAGGCTAACTCTCAGGCTATTTCCGAGTTGAACACCCAGGTTAGTCAGATAAATGAGTCTTTAAGAGAAAGAGGTAAGTTTCCTAGTCAAAATCAACCCAAACCTAGAGGAATTAATGAAATAGGTGAAAGACCATCCGATCTTGTTAATGCAATAACAACCCTTAGGAGCGGTAAAACGGTAGACAATAAGGTAGCCATGCCTAGTGGTCATACTGTAGTTCCATCTTCTACTTCCGAAGAGGATCCCATAGCTGAGGAAACTGAAACAATTTCTAAGGAGTCCCAAGAAATTCATGATAGGACTACCTATGTGCCTAGAGCCCCATATCCGCATTTGTTAGCCCCAACAAAGAAGGAGTCGACTTTCAACGAGATAATGGAAACATTTAAGCAGGTGAACATCAACATTCCATTATTAAAAGCAATTAGGCATATGCCCGCTTATGCCAAGTTCCTTAAAGATCTTTGTACACCAAAGCGTAAGATGAATGTCCATAAGAAAGCCTTTTTAGCTGGTCAAGTAAGTTCAATTCTTCTGAACCAAACACCCCCTAAGTATAATGACCTTGGATGCCCCACCATATCTTGTGTGATTGGTAATCATGTAATTGATAAGGCATTGCTTGAATTATGAGATAGTGTTAACTTACTACCATACCATGTGTATACCCAGCTAGGACTTGTTAAGTTGAAACCGACCAAAATGACACTTCAATTAGCTGATAGGTCTGTCAAAGTGCCTCGCGGTGTCATAGAAGATGTTATTATTGAGGTTGATAGGTTCATATACCTAGTGGATTTTGTTGTTCTAGATACCCAGCCTATTCAGGACCCAAGTGCTCAAATACCGGTGATTTTAGGTCGCCCATTCTTAGCCACATCTAATGCTATCATCTATTGTAGAACCGTACTTATGAACATATCTTTTGGTAATATGAATACTGAGCTAAATGTCTTTAATGTCATTAAGTCTTCTGAGATAGATGATTTAGAAGTGGTGAACATGATTAGCACTCTAGTTCCTGATCCTTTAGCCTGCACTATGTTTGATAATCCATTATTTGATGAACCTTTCAGTGCTTCAGAGGATGTAACCATGGCGAACACCTTAGTTGATGAGCCTATGCTAGAGATTTTCTTTGATAATCCATTATTTGAGGATGTTGTTCGTTTAGATGAACAGTCCCCAAAAGAAGCTAGTATATGTGCTGACTTTATGGAATCTAGAACCCATCACATAGATTTTGGTCCATTTGAGGATATTGTTCACCCTAAGTTTGGGGGTAATGATGATTCCAGTGATCGTCATGTATCCCTAATTGAAGTCCCTAACTTGGGACTCGAGCTTTGTGCGTCTAAGATATTACTTGAGTTTCTTCAAACTCTGCTACCCGATCCTCCAGATACTGTCCATGAAGAAACCCAATTCTTATAGGCATGTCATTCGGTTGAACCTGTTTTCCTAGACACTTATATAGATCCCAAAGAGACACCCCAGATAAATCTAGTTGCCTTGATGAAAGCCCTAGATCAAGTTATGCTCCGTCAGCTCATTTTTTTCTAAGATGGTAGTCTTTCTTTTGTGTCTGCTCTATTTGGTTCTGAGGACCCGCAACTATTTCGGCTATTGGTATATTACTTTGGAATGTGACAATCCTTTTTGAGGTATTTGATGTCCATCTAAAGACTTTAAATTTAGCATTTTCTGGGAGGCACCCATGCTCATGCTTACGGTAATATCCTTCCTTATTTCTTTTTCCATCCATCAAGTGGTAACAATTTCTCCTTGTCCATGCTTTTAATTTCATCTTTAGAACATTGAGGACAATGTTAGATTTAAGTTTGGGGGTATGGGAGAAACTTTTTAGTTGCAATAAATAAACTCCAGAGCCTAGAAATTTATGCTTATTAAGGTTGGCACTAACCAATCAAAGTGGATAGGAACATCTTGGTTATAGGAGTTGAGGAACCAATCTGATTAGATGGAAACATTTAAATAGTCTATTCATAAAAGCACAGCGCTCAGGTGTTAGAATTAAAAAAAAACATGGTAGTTTCGCCATATCTCATTGAATCCTAATCCTTTTGTTTTTATTTTTTATGTGACTTGGTGGGGGACACGATTCAAGTTGTTACCATTGCTAGGGTGAAATAGGGTGATTGAGATACCAAAAAAAAAATAAAATTGAATTGAGAATTGAGACCAGAGATCTGACCAACCGGAATAAATTCAAATAAAGTCGACCACTGGTGCCCTTGTATATGCCAGTTGTGTTGACCTAGAGTTAGGTTTATCGACCACTGGTCCCCTTGTATATGCCAGTTGTGTTGATATTAGTCAGACTTGTATCTCAGTCCATAAGGATAGGTTCATCTTGGCAGAGGCCTTCAGACAGATATGGGAAACACCGTTCACTTTAAACCATATACTTTTCTCTTTATCCATCTTCTTAATATTTCCATGTGATTGGTTGACTCCGGTGATGATGTCCAGAAAATATCTGAGTAGAGCTCTGTCACTTATATATGAATTTTAGTATGCTGAGTGCAAACTCGTGTACAACAATTGGAATTTCGCATCAGGGTACTTCCTCCTATAGTCAATGTTTGTATGCCAACCAAGGAGATTCTTTAGTGCCTTCCAAGGTTCTGCGTAGATAGCTAGGGTCTGGAGTAAAGGTTTTGTGGGTACACCTCTGGTAAACCCTCCCGAGATTAACTCGGTCGCTAGGGCCACCTATCGAGTTAGGATTTTATTTTTCTAGATTAGTTTTGCTCGAGGACTAGCAAATAATAAGTTTGGGGGTATTTGATAGACACATTTTTGTGTCTAATTTTTCCTCAATGTTCTGTATTGTTGGTACTCGATTTCGTACTTATTATGGTGTTTTATGTGTTTGTAGGTATTTTTGGGAAATAAACATTTTTGGAAAATTCGGCTCGAAAAGTTGATCGGGGCACCACCACCCCCCCCCCCCCCCCCCCGAAAAAATACTAAAGGCACCCTCATTTTGAATAAGGGCCACCCCAGGGCACCCCACCTGTTAAAGGCGCCCTTTAATTTCAAATTTGGCGGGAAAAATTGTGCAGACTCAGGCAGATTTAGAGTTCGTGTTTTGAAGGGGTTTTAAGCAGACTCAATGGCTAAAATTGTTTGGGAAGACTTCTTAATGATTAATAGGCGTCTTATGGTTATTGGTGTTGATCAGTGGATGAATCATCAAGATTGATTGAAACAGGGACTTACGGGTTTTTCCTGAGAAACCCGAGAGTTGTTGTTTTTGATCTTGGAGACTTATGGAGTGATTCAATCACCCAAATGGATTGGTATGGGATTGTTACACCCAAACAGGGTCGGTAATGAGCCAAGAATTAACTAACTTGGGCTACGTCATCGGATTGAAGAAAACAGGATAACACGTTCATGCAAGAGGTATTTCACGGGACTGCTTGGGTTTTGGAGAGTTTAAACGATTTCTGCGCATGTTGGTTGACTCGAGCGTCAGTTTGGATCGTGGCAGAGATAAACAAGGAGAGTTTTGCAGTTGGCAGACGCGTGCATGAGAAGAAAAAGGAAAGAATATATTTCGTGTCTGGCAGAGCAATGGGGGATTATTCCGTAGTTATTACTTTGACTTTGAGGCCCTGTCGAGTATAAATAGGGTGCTTTGGAGTTGTAAGAGGGAATGGGGAGTTTAGGGAGCAGTTAGAACGAACAGAGAGTCGAGAAATCAAAGTTGCAGGAAACGCCATTTCTGCTGCTGCATAGCTGAAGAACATGAAGAATAGACCAACCAAGACAGTTGTTTATCAAAAATGATAACGACACATAGCCGCGGGTCTTAGAAGCTACAGTCTCAGCGACTGTTGCGCAGCAGTCGTTTTGCTACAGCGACAGTTAATAGTTATCGTTCTCTGTAACAATTGAGTTTGTAACAAATATAAGTGTTTCAACCCGGTTTTTATTATTTTTCTCTTATTTCATTATTGTGAACACCCTTTTGAGCAATGGAGAATTCCGTTGAGTGTGTTTTCATCATGATGAGCTAGACCCAATCGTTGGGGCGACGGAGGAAGCTATCTTTCCAATGAAATAGTGGTAATTCTTAATTATTTAATTTGTGCAATTTTCATTTATGATTGTTTGCCTAGATTGAAAATAGATTTTATGATTTTTGTTAAACAATTGTATTTTCTTTTGATGGAACATGCTTAGCCTAGGGTTTTGATGTCTCATGCTTTGGATTAACATTTGTTGTTTCTAAAAATCTACTTTAGCAATAGTTGAGAAACAATTTGAACGTGTGAAATTGCATGATTATAATTAGTATCGCTTTGGAATTGGTAAATAGCGGAATCCTAGCCCCAGTCTCTCCATAATTCTCACAACACTTTTTATTCGAGTTTGTTATTTTTATTTATAAAAATTAAGTCTAAAAAAGCTTCTTTCACAAGTCTTGAACGAACCATTACTTACCACTACTACAACTCAATTGAAAATACCACCAATTTTCACAAGTCCAAGGTCGTCATCCAACGCATGGTAACCTTTGGCCCAGCGCCAAAACCCTAGTTTTGGGCACGCCTAGACCGCGCCAAGGCATGCCCACCATGCCACATGTGCCAATGGCATGCCGTGCCAGCCACCTTGCGCGCCTAAACCATGCCATGTCGGCCTTCCCTTTACGGCTGCCAAAACGAAGGTGTGCGACAATCAACGGCCACCCTTCCATCGTAGATGAAAATCTTAATCTTAGCCATCCAAGGTCGCCAGCCAACGCATGGTAACCTTTGGCCCAACGCCAAAACCCTAGTTTTGGCTACGCTTAAACCGCGCCAAGGCATGTCATTCCATCCACCTTGCCGCGCCTAAACCATACCATGTCGGCCTTCCCTTTACGGCTGCCAAAACGAAGGCGTGTAACAATCAACGGCCACCCTTCCATCTTAGATGCAAATCTTAGCCGTCCAAGGTCACCAACCAACACATGGTAACCTTTGGCCCAACGCCCATGCCTAAACCGCGCCAAGGCATGCCGACCATTCCACATGTGCTAATGGCATGCCGTGCCAGCCACCTTGCCGCGCCTAAACCATACCATGTCGGCCTTCCCCTCACGACTGCCAAAACGAAGGTGTGCGACAATCAACGACCACCCTTCCATCTTAGATGCAAATCTTATCCGTCCAAGGTCACCAACCAACGCATGGTAACCTTTGGCCCAACTCCAAAACCCTAGCTTTTTCCACGCCTAAACCGCGCCAAGGCATGCCGACCATGCCACATTTGCCAATGGCATGTCGTGCCAGCCACCTTGCTGCGCCTAAACCATACCATGTCGGCCTTCCCTTAACGGCTTCCAAAATGAAGTCTTGCAACAATCGACGGCCACATTTCCGCGGATCTTAGCCGTCCAAGGTTACCATCTAACGCAGGGCAACCTTTTGGTTCGACGCCAAGCCCTAGTTTTGGTCGAAAACCCTATCTGTTGGCCACGCCTAAACTATGCCATATTAAAGCCATGTCGGCCATTCTTTCATGCCACTGGCCACCAAACGAAGGGTTTCAATAATCAACGGCTACCCTTCCTCTCAAGATGCAAAATCTCGACCGTTGAAGGTTACCACCGAGCCGGCAAGTCTCCCAAGATCAACTTGCCAAACAACAGCAACATGCTACATGTTTTCCGCAAAAACACTCGAGACATCAACACATGTCACAAACTGGGGGATTCTCATTGGGTATTGGCTTGGCGGTTTACAGCGTGCGTTGTACACTACGCCCGTTACAACACAATGTCATAAGGATGAGGCGGTTAGTAAATACAGGGAGTAATGGTAAAACGCTTTCTTTTATGGAACATCAATTCCAGGCGTTACCGGTTACCACCTCCTCTCATTTACTCATCCGTTTTCCATTTCTTACGAGACCAGAGTACGTTTCACTTCGACTTGTATAAATAGGTCTTACATATTTCCACCGAACAACAAGTTCTGGTCAGGAGCATACAACACTCAGAAAACGTTTGCTAGCTTTCCCATCTGTTAGCTTCCCACTTTTTGATGCAAGTCACAAAACAACTACTCTTCCAGGATCAACTATTCTGGTCTCAACACTCTCTTCGCTTCCCTCCCCAAAACCAACCCTTCTCCTCCTCTTTGTGACCGAAGCAAGTCTGGAATGGACATTTCTTGGTTTAGGCCGGATTTGTACAGATTGGTCTCTTGAATCTAAAGTACTCCCTTGCAGTATATTGTTTAGAGTTCAGACTCGTTTCTCACCCACACACCCGAAATTACCGAAATTAGCAGAAACCGTTTTCACCCTCAAACAATTGTCGACCACAGTGGGAGATTGATCTTTCGGTTACAATGTCAACTTTCAATCCTCGATCTCATATTTCGACCCAGACATCAGGACGGTAGAATCCAAACGACCCGCCCAGGGATCGACGGCTTAGTTACCAGACGTCCCGATTACCAGTCATGACACGACAAAGGATGACTAAGGACTTTCCACAGTCACGGTGGTGCTTCCTACAAAACTCGGTCTTACACCCGAGAGATTCCTTTTCATCAGGAGATCCGAAAAACCGAGTAAGTCTTGCTAGACAAAATACTTGGTCTACTACTTAAATTCTTCACAGGGGAGATAAAAAACCGATAGCCATATTTTTCCCGTATTTCATGCTTTCTACTATCGCACAACATTCACAATTCCATGACTTCCCTGGGGTACTCATGCCACTTATATTCATACCCAAAAACATCAATATTCTAAAACAGTTCATTCCAAATAATAATCGAAAACCCTCAGGGGTAATACATGTCTATCAACCCAAAAATCCAGAAAATCAAAACCATAAACCAAGGGCTTTGTTTGACTTTCAAAAAAAAAAAGCAGTCACCTACCCGTACGTGCCTACTTTGCATAATAATGATTACCCGTCACTATTCATGAGGTATCCGACGTTACTACGGTGATATTCGAAGAAGAATTGTTTATGACGAAGTGTTTCTACAAGTTTATGAAAGGCATATCCACGGCTAAGGTTTACACCAATTCAGAATAACAATATTTCTACAGATTTATGGAAGGCATACCTATGGCTAAGGTTTGCACCAACACAAGAAAACAAGAAAACAAATTGAAAGAGAAACGCTGGAGTACATAGCTGGAATATGCTTTCCCACTTTATTGATACCGCGCTACCGCTAACACCAGGACGTGAGACCAAAGATACGAGATAAAAAGGAGAGCCAACCCATTTCATACGCATAACACTTTTGGAATTTGAATAAGGAAATGATTTCCTATTTGAGCTACGTATGGAAAGAGGCAACATGGACCGCAAGAAAAAGTTCGCGCCACGCCAAGCCAGTGTCGTGCCAATCCAACAGTCCGCGCCATGCCCATCCACAGTCCGCGCCATACCAAATCCAAGCCACCGTCCATTCCAAGCCAGCGTCCACGCCAAGCCAGCGCCCATTCTGCCGATCCAGCGCTGATAGACACATTTTTGTGTCCGATTTGTCTCGATTATATATATTGTTAGGGATCATTTTTGTACTTATTATGGTGTTTTATTTATTTGTAGGTATTTTTGGCTAATAAACATTTTTGGAAAAATTGGCTCGAAAAGTTGTCGGAAAGCACCCGGAGGACATTTGCTATTCGGACTCTCACTTTGGATAAGGGGTAACCTAATTACTAAGGGGAATCCCATTTCCAGGCAGTTGCTAATCGCACCCCTACTCTGGATAAGGGTCAACCATCTTCAACATTCAAAAACCAGGACTTTGGCGGGAAAAAAGTGCAGTTAAAGAACAGTTTTGGCAATCGTGATTTGGAGGAGTTTGAGGTCGATTAAACCTATGATTTTCATAGGATAGACTCCTTATGGGTCTAGGAATCTGATATGGGTGTTTAAATCGATTAGACTGGGCTCAATCGACGGATTTTTCTCACAACAGAAAATATGGAAAGTCGCGTGTGTGACCTGTTTTAGGGAATTTTAGAGAGATTAAAACACTGTAAACCTCACCAAAGATTTGTATCTATCTAAAGAAGAGTTTAGAATAAAAAGGAAAGCTCAGAAACGCGTAGAAATCCTAAAACAAGAAATTGCCGCAACTTGGCCATGAAGAGAAGGAAAGAGATTTTGGAAGATTTGGGAGAGATTTAATCGGTATTTTTGATATAAATAGATGTCTTGGGTCATATAGAAGAGGTGTCGAGAGTTTGGGAACCTAAGGAGATCCAGAGAAGAAGAAATCCGAGCTTTACCAAACTCTATTTCTGCTGCTGTTGCTGCTGAAAAAGAAGAACGCGAAGAACATTGACGCTCGGTAAACAGTCGCAGAACAGTGTCGTTGTTTAACAACTAAAGAACATTAAGTTGTTCAGGGCTTTCTTATTTTAGGGTCTTAAAATCAGCGACAAAGCAACAGTTTTTCTGTAACAGTTCCATTGTAACAACTGTTTTGCAAAACCAATACACTATTGCAAACAGTCTGTGTTATTACTTTTCACTCTTTTAATCATCTTTTGAGCAACAAACACACAATTTAAGATCATGATTAATATGAGGAGCTAAACCCCATTGCTGAGGCGATAGAGGAAGCTATTTATCCAACAAAAAGTGGTATATTCTATTTTATCTTTTTATTTGCAATAATTATATGATTATTTTCCTTGAACTATTATTGAATATGATTTTTATTTGAGTGATTGTGATCTATTTTGATGGAGTATGCTTAGTTTTTAGACTTTTGATGCTTCATACTTGGTATTTACAATTATTACTTTTGAAAATCTACTTGTTACAATATTTTAGAATCAAATTAAACAAGAAAATTACATAAATATAAGTATTGGTTTAATCACTTTGAACTTGGAAAATAGTGAAATCTTAGCCTTAGTGTTTCTTTTAGTATTGATATCATCTTTGGTTGAGTTTGCTATAATTTTTAGCTATTTTTCTATTTTAATATTAGAATTTAAGTCTAATTAATATCCTTCACAAGTATGAGAATCAAACCACTTTTATCACTATCTACAAATCACATCAATTTTTGGCGCCGCCGACGCGGACTTGTTTTTAGGGTTTTAGATTTATTTTTATTATTTTTGTCCTTTTTTATGTTTTTGGGTATTTATTTTGTGTCTACAGGTTCTGGATCATAAAGCAAATTGAGCCAAGGAGTTTGGTGATTTCATAAAGACTTGGAGCTAAAGATTAAAGCAAAAAGAACAGAAAAGAAGACAATTTTATTTTAGACAATTTTAGTTTAGGGTTTGTTTATTTTAAAACTGTATTAGGGTTTATTATTTTTATAATTTTTCTTTATTTTTTTTGGACTTTTGGACTTTTGGACTTTGGGACATTTTTTTTATTACCCTACGGAAGGGTACTTTAATTATAAACTGTTTGCAGAGAAGGAGGACAATTACGATATTGTCTCTGCACCTTGGGTTCGTACACTAGACATCGGAGTCAGTGGCCCGAGTCGACTACAACCGATTCATCCCCCGTCTGGAACGGGAGGTAAGATTCTAAACACTCGCGAATCCCCTGTCAGCGAGTTACTGGACTCCTTCGTATGCATATATGCTGAGGACTGAATACGGACATTTATTTTTCTAGTAAAGGGCAAGGCCTGGCCATACAAGATAAGGGTTCGGATTTCATACGCGAACCTAAGCCTAAAATTTTGACTAGAACGAGACCGATAGGGTAACGAGCTTAACAGGAAAGTCATTCGAAAAATATTGGGTACTCTTTTAAGCATACTTCGAAGTTCTTGACGGTTTCTGTAAGTTGAATGCGTGAGTGCGCCGCCTTGTAATACCGGTGAGGCCTTGGGTATCAAAGCTCCATCGAGCTTCCCTCGCCTCTATTCAACTTACGTTAACTCCGATTGATTCCAGAGGGGTTTGCTTAAATTGTAACAAATTTCCGTTCGAAGGATTAGAAGCTGGTCTAGAAACAATCTAAGTGGAGCCATCATGCTTTTTGTTTGCTAGAAATCAATAGGTTTGATTTGGTTGAGTCGGCCTTGATCTGTATTAGCTTACCCTTCCAATTTAGAAAATTATATTGTATGCCTGAACGTAAAAGAGGCGCACTAGGTAGATTTGTTAAAGATAAACCTAGTAGTTCGAAGCGTCTCGATTACCTTAATCTCGAAAGTCCGGCTTTTGAAGAGTCTTTTTTTGAACGTTCTTTGACTGAGGAGAGAATCCATGTTGCTCCGATAGCGCCAGAAATGGCAACTTTGAAAGCTTTGTTGAATCCAACTAGGACTACCCGTCCTTCGTGTATTAAGTTAGCTGAAACGGAGGCACCCTATGAACTGAAACCTTGGACCTTACAGATGCTCCCAATCTTTTTAGGGAAAGAAAATGAAAACCCTTATTACCATCTAAGGGATTTTGAGGAAATTTGTAGTACTCTAAGAATTAGAGGCTTAGATGATGATTCTTTGAAACTTAGGTTATTCCCATTTTCCCTGAAAGATAAGGCCAAGTCGTGGCTGTATAGTTTGGACTCCGAGTCAATTGAGACATATGAACAACTTACATCTGCATTTTTCAATAAGTTCTTCCCTAGGCACAAAACATCGTCTATGAGGACGCAAATATGCACATTTTCACAACAAGAGGGAGAATCTTTATATAGGTATTTGGAAAGGTTCAATGATTTATTATCCCAGTGTCCACATCATGGTTTAGAAAAGGTTAGGCTAGTTCAGATCCTTTATGAGGGTTTAGATTATTCCACAACGAGCATGGTTGAGTCTCTATGCACTGGTGGATTTGAAAACCAAACTGTTGATGCGGCGATGGAATTTTTTAATGAAATCGACGAAAAAACCCAGCAATGGGAAAATAGTAGGGTACCCCAAAAAACAATTATTTTAAGTAGAGGAAACGTTAATAGGGTAGAAGGAGGCTATGAATCAGATGCCAAAATTGCTGCTATAGCAAAAAGGTTAGAAGCCTTAGAAGTGGGCCAGACTAGTGGTAGAGTGGAGCCTTTTTGGGAAGGATAGAATATTGGAGAGTAGTCCAATGCTCTTTATAATAACACTAGATTTGATAACCGTCAAAAGATTGACCCATATTCAGAAACCTATAATCCTGGTTGGAGAAACCATCCGAACCTTTCGTGGTCTAAGGGCCAAAGTCAAGGTCAGTTTAGTAATTCTAATGCTCCCCCAGGTTTTGGCTATACTAAGAATCCTTCAGGACTAGCTCAGTTTCAGAATCAGTCAGATAAGAAAATCCTAAGTTTAGAGGAATCTCTCGCCTTGTTAACTCAGCAAACTGCAAAATTCCAGTTATCCGTAGAACAGAGTCTACAAGCTAGTAACAGGATAGGACAAGAAAATAGTCAGGCTATTTCCGAGTTAAAAACCCAGGTTGGTCTGATAAGTGATTCTTTGAGAGAAAAAGGTAAGTTTCCTAGTCAAACACAACCCAACCCTAGAGGAGTTCATGAATTAGGTGCAAAACCATCGAATCAATTGAATGTGTTAGAACCCTTAGAAGTGGTAGAGTTGTAGACAATAAGGTAACCATGCCCGATAGTGAACATACTGTAGTTCACCCCTCAGGATCTCACCTCTCAGGACCAGTAGCTGAAGAGACTGATAAAGTTTCTGATGATGTGAATTCGGTTCCTGAAAGGTCTGATTTTAGGCCTAGAGCCCCATTTCCTCAGCTATTAGTACCAACAAAGAAGGAATCGAACTTTAATGACATAGTGGAGGTTTTTAAGCAAGTTACCATAAACCTTCCCTTATTAGATGCAATTAGGCAAATTCCTGCTTATGCCAAGTTCCTTAAGGATATGTGTACGCGAAAGCGAAAACTTAGCGTCCATAAGAAAGCCTTTTTAGCTAGTCACGTAAGTTCAATCATTCAGAACACCACAACTCCAAAGTACAAAGACCCAGGTTCTCCTACCATTGCTTGCACAATAGGTAACTTCCGGGTAGAAAAAGCTTTACTTGACTTAGGAGCCAGTGTGAACTTACTGCCATTCCATGTATACTTACATAGGACTTGGTGAAATGAAACCTACTCAGATGACACTGCAGTTAGCTGATAGGTCTGTTAAAATCCCTCGAGGTGTTATCGAGGATGTTCTTATTGAGGTCGACAAGTTTATTTATCCAGTGGATTTCGTGGTCCTAGATACCCAACCTGATGTCCCTGACCCAGAGAACCAGATACCTGTGATTTTAGGTCGCCCATTTTTAGCTACGTCTAATGCGATCATTAACTGTCGAAATGGTGTGATGAGTTTATCTTTTGGTAATATGACTATGGAGATGAACATTTTTAATGTCAGTAAGCAACCTCATGAGCTAGATGACACATGTGTTGAGGAGGTGAACATGATAGAAGCCTTAGTTCAGGAGTCATTACCAAACATCTTGTCTGAAGACCCATTAGAAAGTTGTCTATCCCATTTTGGTTTAGATTTTGACGACGATAGCACTATTGAACAGGTGAATGCTCTATTAGATTCTACCCCTGTGTTAGACACTGATAGATGGAAAGCTAGGTTCGAACCGTTACCAGTTTCTGAGACTACCCTAATTCCTTCTTTAGAAGAGCCCCCAAAGTTGGACCTTAAACCACTACCCGATACTCTAAAGTATGTGTTTTTAGGCCCATCTGAGACTTTACCTGTGATTGTAGCTTCCAATTTGGATAGTGATCAGGAAAGTAGGCTAGTAAATGTACTTCAAGACAATAAGGAAGCTTTAGGGTGGACTATAGCAGACATTAAGGGTATAAGTCCTACTGTGTGTATGCATCAGATTCATTTAGAGGAAGACTCCAAACCTTCTAGGGAGATGCAACGTCGACTGAACCCTAACATGAAAGAGGTTTCGAAAAGAGGTGCTTAAGTTGTTAGATGCGGGTATTATTTACCCAATTTCAGACAGTAAGTGGGTCAGCCCTGTTCAGGTTGTCCCCAAGAAATCAGGTATCACTGTAGTCCAGAATGATAATAATGAATTAATCCCAACCCGAGTGACCACGGGATGGCGTGTGTGTATTGACTATAGGAAATTGAACAAGGTCACAAGGAAGGATCACTTTCCCCTTCCTTTTATCGACCAAATGCTAGAGCGATTAGCTGGACATAGTCACTATTGCTTCTTAGATGGCTACTCCGGTTATAATCAGATCGTTATTGCCCCAGAAGACCAAGAGAAAACCACTTTTACCTGTCCCTTTGGTACCTTTGCGTATAGACGCATGCCTTTCGGGCTATGTAATGCCCCTGCAACTTTTCAGCGTTGTATGATGAGCATATTTTCTGATATGGTAGAACGGTTCTTAGAGGTCTTTATGGATGATTTTTCAGTGTTTGGTTCATCTTTCGATGAGTGCTTGCATCATTTGACATTAGTGTTGACTAGGTGTAAGGAAAAAAATTTAGTGCTTAATTGGGAAAAATGCCATTTCATGGTTAAATCAGGAATTGTATTAGGGCACATCGTCTCTTCAAAGGGTATAGAGGTAGACAAAGCCAAAGTTGACCTTATTAAGACTTTACAGGTCCCAAAAACCGTAAAAGATATTAGGTCATTCCTAGGGCATGCAGGTTTTTACCGTCGATTCATTAAGGATTTTAGCTTGATTTCTAGACCTCTTTGCAATTTGCTTGCAAAAGATGTTAAGTTTGTCTTTGATGATGCTTGTTTAGAGGCTTTTGAGAAGCTTAAAACTTTACTCACTACTGCCCCGATAGTCCAGGCACCTAACTGGAACCTACCCTTTGAGATTATGTGTGATTCTTCAGATTATGCTATAGGCGTCGTTTTAGGACAACGAGAAAACAAATTACTTCATGTGATTTATTATGCTAGCAAAACTCTGAATGATGCCCAAATGAACTACACAACTACCGAGAAGGAACTTTTAGCCATCGTGTTTGCCTTGGATAAGTTTAGGTCCTACCTATTAGGTTCTAAGATCATAATCTATACAGATCATGCTGCTTTGAAATACCTTTTATCTAAGAAGGATACCAAACCTAGATTGATTAGATGGATCCTATTGTTACAGGAATTTTCCCCAGACATTAGAGACAAAAAGGGTGCAGAAAATGTAGTAGCAGACACTTGTCTAGGCTAGTTGTTAGTTCCCCTAGTGATTCCCTTCCTATAAGGGATAGCTTTCCTGATGAACAATTGTTCTCTGTTTCCCAATCACCTTGGTATGCAAATATAGTGAATTATCTTGTTACTGGTCGAACCCCTCAACATTGGGGTAAGCAAGATCGTTCTAGGTTTTTAGCCGAGGTTAAGCATTTCTTTTGGGACGATCCTTATCTGTTTAAGTATTGTCCGGACCAGATTATTAGGAGATGTGTATCTGAGAGTGACCAGTCTAGTATTATCTCCTTTTGTCATGAACATGCATGTGGGGGTCATTTTAGTGCTAAGAAGACTGCTGCTAAGATTTTGCAGTGTGGATTTTACTGGCCTTCGTTGTTTAAAGATTCCCATAGTCATTGTGTTTCTTGTGAGCGTTGCCAGAAGTTAGGAACCATTTCCCGTAGAAATATGATGCCTTTGAACCCTATTTTAGTGATTGAGGTCTTTGATGTGTGGGGCATTGATTTTATGGGTCCATTTCCTATTTCGTTTGGTTATCTTTACATACTTGTCGCTGTAGACTATGTGTCTAAGTGGGTTGAGGCGGTTCCGTGTAAACGAATGACCACAGGGTCGTAGTCCAGTTTTTGAAAGAGAATATACTTACACGTTTTGGTACGCCGCGAGCTATAATTAGTGATGGAGGTTCACACTTTTGTAATAGACCGTTTTCTCTTTTAATGAAACAATACGGTATTACCCATAAAGTAGCAACCCCATATCACCCTCAGACTAGTGGT
Source organism: Papaver somniferum (assembly GCF_003573695.1). NCBI lineage: Eukaryota > Viridiplantae > Streptophyta > Magnoliopsida > Ranunculales > Papaveraceae > Papaver > Papaver somniferum. The sequence goes on along the minus strand of NW_020618825.1, from coordinate 19,971,161 downwards.
CAGGTAGAGGTTTCCAATAGGGAAATTAAACGTATTCTAGAGAAAACAGTTAATCCAAATAGGAAAGACTGGTCGTCGAGGCTTACTGATGCCTTATGGGCTTACCGTACTGCGTTTAAGACACCCATTGGAATGTCACCTTATCGTTTAGTGTTTGGAAGGCATGTCACCTGCCTGTTGAGTTAGAGCATCGAGCCTATTGGGCTATTAAGAACTTAAACTTTTCACTTGACAAGGCAAGCTCAAAGAAAGCTCCAGCTCAATGAGTTGGACGAGATTCGTAGAGATGCATACGATAGTGCTAAGGAGTATAAGAACAAAATGAAACTTGTGCATGATAGGAATATTTTACGAAAGTCATTTTCTCCAGGTCAAAAAGTTCTTCTGTATGACACTCGTTTGCATCTATTCCCCGGGAAGTTGCGCTCTCGGTGGACCGGTCCTTTTGTGGTCCGTACTGTTTTTCCTCATGGCGCTGTTGAGATTGAGACACCAGATGGTAGTAGTTCTTCGAAGGTTAACGGTCAGCGATTGAAGCCCTTTTTAGAGCCTTTTCCTACAGGTGATGTTGAGGAGGTCCCTCTGGAGGACCCTGTTTACCTTGATTGACCATCGAGGCGATTTTGTATGTTGTATAATATTTTTGTAGGTTTTTGGTTACACTTCACCCAGGTACTATCTTTCCGACTTCTCTCTTTACTATTTCCTCATGTTACTTATATTTTTGGTACTGTTCTTTGATTAGAAACATTGAGGACAATGTTAGATTTAAGTTTGGGGGTGGGGTAGAACTTTTTGTTACCTTTTCGTTGCAATAAATAAACTCCAGAGCCTAGAAATTTATCCCTATTAAGGATGGCACTAACCAATCTAAGTGGATGGAAGCATTTTGGTTGTAGGAGTTGAGGAACCAATCTGACTAGATGGCAACATCTAAAGAGTCTATTCATAAAAGCACAGAGCTCAGGTGTTAGAAATAACATGATAGTTTCACCATATCTCGTTGAGTCCTTTTCACTTCTGTTTTTATTTTGTTTTGTTTTTAAACTATGTTTCTCTAAGTGATTAGGTGGGGCTCACGATTCAAGTTGTTACCAATGCTAGGGTGAATTAGAGTGATTGAGATACAAAAAAAAAAAAAAAAAAAAGAAAAAAAAAGAAAAAAAAAGAAAAATTGAAAAAAAAAGAGATTGAAAAAAAAGACCATCAGACCATAACTGGAATAAATTCAATAAAGTCGACCACTGGAACCCTTGTATATGCCAGTTGTGTTGACCTAGAGTTAGGATTATCAATCACTGGTTCCCTTGTATATGCCAGTGTGTTGATATTAGTCAGACTAGTATCTCAGTCCATTAGGATAGGTTCATTTTGGCGGAGGCTTCAGACAGATATGAGAAACACCGTTCACCTAGTAAACATCAAAACCATCTATTTTTCTATATCCATCTTCTTGATCTATCCATGTGATTAGTTTTGACTCCGGATATTGATGTCCATAGTGCGACTATCTGAGTAGAGCTCTGTCACTTCATATGAATTTTAGTATGCTTGAGTGCAAACTCGTGTACAACAATTGGAATTTCGCATCAGGGTACTTCCTCCTGTAGTCAATAAGTATGCCGACCAAGGAGATTCTTTAGTGCCTTCCAAGGTTCTGTGTAGATAGCTAGGGTCTATAGTAAAAAGGTTTTGTGGGTATACCTCTGGTAAGCCCTCAGGAGACAACACTCCGCCACTAGGGACACCTAGGGGTTTAAAGGCTTATTGCATACGCTAAATGCAATCGACGATGCCTGCGACAGTGAGTTAGAATTTTATTTCTATTTTATTTTTGCTCGAGGATTAGCAAATAATAAGTTTGGGGGTATTTGATAGACACATTTTTGTGTCCGATTTGTCTCGATTCTATATGTTGTTAGGGCTCATTTTTGTACTTATTATGGTGTTTTATTTATTTGTAGGTATCTTTGGCTAATAAACATTTTTGGAAAAATTGGCTCAAAAAGTTGTCGGAAAGCACCCGGAGGACATTTGCTATTCGGACTCTCACTTTGGATAAGGGGTAACCTAATTACTAAGGCGCATCCCATTTCCAGGCAGTTGCTAATCGCCAGAGTAGGGGCAACCATCTTCAACACTCAAAAACCAGGACTTTGGCGGGAAAAAAGTGCAGTTAAAGAACAGTTTTGGAAATCGTGATTTGTAGGAGTTTGAGGTCGATTAAACCTCTGATTTTCATAGGATAGACTCCTTATGGGTCTAGGAATCTGATATGGGTGTTTAATCGATTAGACTGGGCTCAATCGACGGATTTTTCTCACAACAGAAAATATGGAAAGTCACGTGTGTGACCTGTTTTAGGGAATTTTAGAGAGATTAAAACGTTGTAAACCTTCCCAAAGATTTGTATCTATCTAAAGAAGAGTTTAGAATAAAAAGGAAAGCTCAGAAACGCGTAGAAATCCTAAAACAAGAAATTGACGCAACTTGGCCGTGAAGAGAAGGAAAGAGATTTTGGAAGATTTGGGAGAGATTTAATCGGTATTTTTGATATAAATAAATGTCTTGGGTCATATAGAAGAGGTGTCGAGAGTTTGAGCCTAAGGAGGGCCAGAGAAGAAGAAATCAGAGCTTTACCAAACTCTATTTCTGCTGCTGCTGAAGAAGAAGAACGCGAAGAACATTGACGCTCGGTAAACAGTCGCAGAACAGTGTCGTTGTTTAACAACTGAAGAACATTAAGTTGTTCAGGGAAGTCTTATTTTAGGGTCTTAAAATCAGCGACAAAGCAACAGTTTTTCTGTAACAGTTCCATTGTAACAGCTATTTTGCAACACCAATACACTGTTGCAAACAGTTTGTGTTATTACTTTCACTCTTTTAATCATATTTTGAGCAACAAACACACATTGAGATCATGATTAATATGAGGAGCTAAACCCCATTGCTGAGGCGATAAAGGAAGCTATTTCCAACAAAAAGTGGTATATTCTATTTTATCTTTTTATTTGCAATAATTATATGATTATTTGCCTTGAACTATTATTGAATATGATTTTTATTTGAGTGATTGTGATCTATTTTGATGGAGTATGCTTAGGTTTAAGACTTTTGATGCTTCATACTTGGTATTTACAATTATTACTTTTGAAAATCTATTTGTTGCAATATTTTAGAATCAAATTAAACAAGAAAATTGCATAAATATAAGTATTGGTTTAATCACTTTGAACTTGGAAAATAGTGGAATCTTAGCCTCATTGTTTCTTTTAGTATTGATATCATCTTTGATTGAGTTTTCTATAATTTTTAGTGATTTTTCTATTTTAATATTAGAATTTAAGTCTAATTAATATCCTTCACAAGTCTGAGAATCGAACCACTTTTACCACTATCTACAAATCACATCAAGAGCCAGCATCTTGGATCTTTCCAACGCTAACAACTTGCATCTTTCCAGCGCCAGCAGCTTGCATCCTTTCCAGCGCTAACAGCTTGCATCTTAACAACAGCTTGCATCTTCCCTGCGCCAGCATCTTGTATCCTTCCAGCTTTTCTCTTGAACGCCCATTAGAAGGGAATCAGCAATCTAATTTCATTACATGAAAATATCAGGAACGACTTCTCCAAAATCGAAGCAATAAAAAATCAGCATCCCTCCTGAGTTCACAAAGACTCTTTTCCCTGTCAGGGGATGCATGATTTCTGGGGACTTCGCCCGCAAAATCGTGCAATCTATGATGAAACATTTATGTGAGATTCTATATTTCCCCAAGGCGCAACGTCAAGGCATATTTGCAGCCCTCAACCGCACTGCATTAGGGAAGCAGCTGTTTCCAATCAAAGAAGTCGTTCCCAAACCCCAACCTCTCCTGGAAAGCACGATTGATAGATAGAACTGGGGATTCCTAACCATTGTTCGCTTCAAGGGTGTCCAGTTTGACAGCACACTGATTAACGCAGCCGCTCCGCTTCAACATATTCCAGCAGCGACTCCGCTTCAATGATCACTCCGACAGCCGCTCCTCTTCAACGCTCGCTCCAGCAGCCGCTTCGTTTCAGCGTTCTCTCCATAAGCTTCTCCAGGATCCGAAGACGAGGCTTCAGCGTTCGGCTTCTTAAGTTTCAACATATTCTCCAAGAGCCGAAGCTACTTCAACGAAGCTTCTTCCTGCAATGGGTCGTACCACCACGCTCCCCATGTCAAGGATCATGATCACATCCAACCAATCTTCGTAGTCATGGACAGTTTGCTAGCTTACGCATCCAACCAATCCTTTTACTTCCACGGATGCCCGCACAACTCCAGCCATTCCGTTTACTTCCACGGATGCCCATACAATTCCATCCAACCTACTTCGTTACCATGACAATGTAGTCTCTTCTGATTACATCTGCTACCAAGAATTTTTGTCGCTCATTTGTTGATACCAGCCAGAGCTTCACCACAGCAGCAATCACTACAAAGATGGAAACATGTAAACCATACTTGAGGAATGAGGATATACATGGAATCCCTTCACTGTCAAAGCTCAGAAGACACAGTCAACCAAAAGGCCATAGCCGCAAAAATGTCATCTACTCTTCAAGGGTGCAGCACAAGAATATCATCACCTCTCTGTTTAGAAGACGCCTTCAACACTTTACAAGGCCGCGGAGGATCCCAAGCCTGCTCAGAGGAAAAAAACTTCAGAAACTGAAGAAAAATGCGACTGGGGACTTCTCTTCGCAAGTCCATCGACGACCATCAAAGACTCATGAGATAACTTCAGAGACGCGGATGAAACATTTTCTTGAAGAAACAGAAGGATCCATGATAAACAACATAACTCTCTCATTCCTACATCTTCGCTATCCAGAATATTTCGTCCATGCGATATCCTGAGCATCCCAGCGTCACATCTAGAAGAGTACGATAAGCTTGTATCAAATCACGTGGACGTGGATTCAAGGCGATGCAATGAAAATAGGATACACATGGGGACTACCAGCATGAGACGCTTTCACTCCCCTCAACCAGGTTATTTCTAATTTCAACATCATCACTATTGAAGTTTCACGAGCCGCAGGAATTTCTCAACATGAAGCCGTACATGTACACCGAAGACTTCAAGAGCACGCCACAAAGATACATTCACATATTCATCCATGTCATCGTATCAAACAGAAGTATAACTGGGGACTTCTTACCACATATCATTCCATACGATGAGCCAAGATTCAGAAGATGGTCCGAAGGATATCGCTTGGAACAAAGTCTGGAAGACTTGATAGCAGCACATCGGCAACGGAACGTTTCCCTATTTCATCCGTGGGCGACAGAAGTTTTCGACCATACAAGCATTCACAACACATCACCATCACGATCAGAAGGTCCAGGCACTGAACAACCTAAAGACGAGGATGGACCGACACCGCAACCACAATCTCCAAGATTAACCCTGACATGATAGTTTCCGAGCATATATTCCATCCATTATCTGTCCCAAGAATGCAATGGAGTTTGGTAAATTTTGGAATCCACTAGAGAGACACTGCAGACGAAAGCACGGATACAAACGAGCAACAGAAAACAGAAGAAGGTCAATACTTCTTTTCATACGGACGGAGTTTCTAGAGTTTTGCACAGAATAAAGTTCCCTTTTTTCTCCATGAACGGGAACAGATGACTCGGCGCGACTATGCTACCCCGGGCCCGCAACATCCCTCCTGAATTCTTCCTGAGTTTCACTGTCGGGCCGTTTTCACCTCCTAAACGAGCTCAAAACCTAAATATTCCCGCGTAAGGAGATAGGAAATTCTTTTCCATTCAGATGCACTGGAGGACCGTCAAAATCCGAGTTCGTGCGAGAATTCTACAAAGATTTTAGGAAGGAGCGCTAATTAGGGTTTCGGCATCCCAAACCCTGATTTCGACAAAGTTGCCAGGCGTCATCACTACCATTTGATAACCTAAGTTCCAGCGTAATCACCATCGTTTGGTAGCCGAAGTTCTGAAACCAGTTTACACCATTCTACGGACTGAAGACAGTTTCCACCATTCCGCTGACCGAAGCCAGTTTCCTCCATTCCAAGCCGACCAATGCCTGCGGCTCCCATTCTAAGCCGACCAACGCCTGCGCCTCCTATTCCAAGCCGACCAACGCCTACGGCTCCCATTCCAAGCTGACTAACGCCTGCGGCTCCCATTCCAAGCCGACCAACGCCTGTGTCTCCCATTCCAAGCCGACCAACGTCTGCGGCTCCTATTCCAAGCCGACCAATGCCTGCGGCTCCCATTCAAAGCCGACCAATACCTGCGTCTCCCATCCCAAGCCGACCAACGCTTGTGGCTCCCATTCCAAGCCTACCAACGCCTGCGGCTCCCATTCCAAGCCGACAATCTACATCTCACCACTTCATGGTCTAGCCAGCAACACCACAAGTAGAATCTATGCAAGGCCTCCAACACGAGAATCATGAACTCTCCTTACCTCTCGAAAAAGGTTAGTCGGGTCTTCTTGACCATCTTTTCACGACTTGTCATTTCGATTTTGTCCTCGCCTGTCACCATCTTATGCTTACCAAGTAACAACGCTCCTGTTCCGAGCTAAATAGGGGACTTAATGTTGATGGTAGTTTTTAGCTTAGGGTTAAAATCGTAAGACCTTATATCTGACATGACGCCACTAGGACCACTAGCGCATTTATTGAATCATTCAACACGCCTATGTAAGAATTACCAGGGTACCTTTTTTTTTTACATATATATGTGCCATGTTCCAACCCTTAGTATTGACCGACATCACCTTCGTACACAAAACCCTAAATTCTTACACCACCGTGCCAATGGCAAACCATGCCATCCGCACCACCGTGCCAATGGCAAACCATGTGATAGAAACATTTATGTGTCTAATTTGTCTCGATTCTATATATTGATAGTGCTCATTTTTGTACTTATTATGGTGTTTTATGTGTGTGTAGGTATTTTTGTCCAATAAACATTTTTGGAAAAATCGGCTCGAAAAGTTGCGCGGGGATCCCCGGAGGACACTTGCTATTCGGACCCCTCAAATGGATAAGGGGAAGGTCATGTTTTTCATTTGAATTTTGAATTTTGGAGGGAAAATAGGCACCAAATTAGGGTTGAAGAATTGAAGTTGTTCTAGGGAGATTCAATGGATGAAATCAAATGGGTTTATTCCTAAAGACTAAACAGGGCTGGTAATGGTCTTAGTTTCGCCCAGAATTGGCTGGATAATCGGCAAGAGATGAATCAAGTTTTATGGTTTTTGGCGGGAAAATTGTTCTTCACGTACAGAATTAGGGTTCGATTATTAAACGTGTTCCAGGGTGATTCAATCACCAGAATTACTTTGAACGGGCCTGTTTGGGCTAAACAAGGATGGTATATGTCTTCTCATCGATCAGAAATGGCTGGATCATCGAGATGATGCAAAACAGGACCATGGACTTTCATGGGAATTTCAGTCGAGACTTTAGGGTGAAGTTAGAGAGACACGGGAGAGCCAACAAAGGTCTTTGCTCGGAGAAAGAAAGTTGCAGAGTCGTTTCTGCACTTTCAGGGAAGAGGAGGAAGAAGAAGAAGAACTGACGCCCTAAGTCAGTGGCAGAGAGGTGTAGTTTAGTTACTGCAACAAATAAGTATCGTTTAGAAGGCAGTCTTATATTCTCTGTAGTCCTTTATAACAGTCAGTCTGTAACGCTTATAAACATTGCAGTTGATCTATTTTATCTTTTTTCTTGTATTTTCACTCTATTCAAACACGTTGGAGCCATGAATAAATATTTTGAGCATGTTTTCACCATGAAGAGGTAAAACCCAATATTGGGATGACGGATGAAGCCTAATATCATACATGGGTAATTATATTTAATTCTTATATTACTTTTGCACTATTTTAAATTGATTCATGATTTTGATTAATTAGTTGTCATCTCGTTTGATGGGTCATGCTTGACTAGATGTTTTGATGTCCCATGCTTAGGATTTACAACTAATGTTTTGAGAATCTTTCTTGGCAAAAATAAGAGTCCATGTCTTTATTTATTGAGCTATAATTGTTTAAAGAATTAACATATGAACCTTATGTTATGAGTTTGGTGGAATCCTGAGTCCCAGTTTCTCTCGATATTGTGACAACTTTTGTATATATATTTTCTTTGTTTTTATTTTTAAGTCTTAAATCCAGTCTTATCAAGTCCGAGTTGAACGAACTTTACTACCACTTTCAAAACTACATCAATTTTTGGCGCCGCCGACGCGGACTTGTATTTAGATTTGTTTTAGGTTTCTTTTTATTTTTATTATTTTTTGTTCTTTTTTACGCGTTTTGGTCTTTTTGGATTCTTTTCAGATTTGGAGCGAAGCTACAAGGGAAGAAAAAATATTATAAAAGGAAAGCATCGCCAAAGAAAGAAAGAAAAGAGGAATCCGAAAGGAGTGAAGAAGAAGATTTTGTATATAGTTATTTTGTTTTATTTTTAGAAACTGTAAATAGGGTGTTATTTTTGTAATTTTTCTTTTCCTTTTTGGACATTTTTATTTTTGGACTTTTTGGACATCCTTGGACATTATTTTTAAACCCTAAGGAAGGGTCAAAATTAAATATCAATTGTTTGCAGGGAAGGACGACAATTACGATACTGTCTCGGCCCCTCGGGTTCGTACACTGACATCGGAGTCGGTGGCCTGAGTCAACTTCAATGGTTCATCGCCCGTCTGGTACGGGAGGTAAGATTCTATCCACCCACGAATCCCCTGTCAGTGGTTTTTATTTTGTATGACAACTCACACCCTTGCAATAGAATGTCGAACTGGTATTACAATAGCCAATACAACGAATATCAGACTGAGTTTGAAAATGGACGTTACTACTTTGACCATAGTGTGAATAATGGTTGGGAACATCAGTCTTTTGAAGGTTATGGTCCATACCATGGTGAGCCCAATTACTATCCACACGCCAACCGGTCATACGAGCAAAATTCCTCTCTACTAGAGTCAACACGTAAGTTAGCTGAGTCGACATGTAAGTTAGCAGAAATGAATAACTTAGTTATGGACGAAAGAAATGCACCCATGAGTGAACCTTCTATACACGATACCATAAGGAAGTCATGTGAGTCGATTCAAAAGCTTTTATTAGAGGCCCAGAACAGAACTGCTCAAGATAGTCTTAATTTACAATATAGTGTTTCCAATACTACCCTTGAAAATGAGGATAGTTATTTGCATAATCAAGATGCCGAGGTTGGAATTGGTAACACTACTTTTTTAGATGAGGTTCAACCATTTTCATGTTATTATGATGATTATGATGAGGATAGTGCTGATGAAGAATTTGACACATATAGGCATAGTGATCAGGAATCTGTTACTCCAATTGAGCTTTACAATGATACTACTATTTCTAGTTCAAATCCAAATAATTTTAATAATTATTCACCTATTCAAAATGACGAGTATTTGACTAGAGATACCCCGTTTTAGATGATGTAGTATTTCCTTTTGACTACGAAGCCGATAATGGTTTAGAGGAACGAGTTTATTCTGAGAAAAATATTGTAGAGTCTAGCGATTTAGAAACAATAGTCTTAGACGAAGAAGATGAACTCGTAGAGCATTCAAACATGTGTGAGGAGGCATCACCTGAGTATAACCTAGAAGAAGCAATTGACCATTTTCATGATTCTGATGATCTAGAAATTAGGGAAATTGTAGCTAGTCTATCTAGAGACACCCAAAACTCCAAGTTTGGGAGTGATTATCATTCTCCATGTGATTTAACTCTTAGAAAGGTCCCTCACTTGGGTCTTGACATATCTGCCTCAACCATTTTACAAGATTATCTTCATACACGTTTTCCTGAACCTAGTGATGTCCATAACGAAGTTCAGTTATTAGAAACCCATCATCTGGTTGATGTGGTTGAACCAGGATATGATACCCAGATTGACTTTGTTTTCCCACCAAATACTTTTCTTCCAAATGTGGGAATATACGATTTTCAAATGTGTCGAATATTAAGTTTTGAGACTAAGCCTAAGTACTTTAGGAAAATAGAACTGACACATTTGCTTAAGATTGACCGCCAGTTTCATTGTGGTCGATTGTGTGAGTCAAATATAATTGACTTAGAGGATCCTCAATTATTCAGGTTATTATTGTGTGCTACTAAGTTTTTAGTTGAGTTTTCCAGACTCTTAAGCTTGAACATTCGGATCTAACTTATGAGGAAACGCAACCCATGAAAATATTTTATCTAGACCCAGTTATGGAACCTGAACCTGAACCACAACTAGATGTAGTTGTCTTAAACAGGAAACTAGACAAGGGTGCGCTTTATTTGTCAATTTTCTTGGCATGTTGCAGATTCCTTTTACTTGTGATAGCTCTATTTGGTTTTGATGACCCACAAATATTTCGGCTATTACTTTATGATACGAGGTGATTAATCCTTTCTCATGTCTGGCTGAAGACGTTAAACTTAGCACTTCTTGGGAGGTAACCCAATCTCATGCAACACGGTAATATCTTTCCTTATCTCTTTTGCTTCAAATGGTAACAGTTTCTCCTTGTTCATGCTTTTAATTTTATCTTTAGAAAATTGAGGACAATGTTAGATTTAAGTTTGGGGGTATGGGAGAAACTTTTTAGTTGCAATAAATAAACTCCAGAGCCTAGAAATTTATGCATATTAAGGATCGCACTAACTAATCTAAGTGGATGGAAGCATTTTGGTTGTAGGAGTTGAGGAACCAATCTGATTAGATGGCAACATCTAAAGAATCTATTCATAAAAGCACAGAGCTCAGTTGTTAGGAATAACATGGTAGTTTCCCCATATCTCGTTGAGTCCTTTTCACTTCTGTTTTTATTTTTCTTTTTAAATATGTTTCTAAGTGATTTGGTGGGGCTCACGATTCAAGTTGTTACCAATGCTAGGGTGAATTAGAGTGATTGAGATACCATGAAAAAAAAAGAAAAAAAAATTGAGACCAGACCATTTGACCAAAAGGAATAAATTCAATAAAGTCGACCACTGGTACCCTTGTATATGCCAGTTGTGTTGACCTAGAGTTAGGTTATCGACCACTGGTTCCCTTGTATATGCAGTGTGTTGATATTAGTCAGACTAGTATCTCAATCCATTAGGATAGGTTCATTTTGGCGGAGGCCTTCAGACAGATATGGGAAACGCCGTTCACTTAGTAAACATCAAAACCATCTATGTTTTTCTATATCCATCTTCTTGATCTATCCACGTGATTAGTTTTACTCCGGATATTGATGTCCATAGTGCAACTATCTGAGTAGAGCTCTGTCACTTTATATGAATTTTAGTATGCTTGAGTGCAAAATCGTGTACAACAATTGGAATTTCGCATCAGGGTACTTCCTCCTGTAGTCAATAAGTATGCCAATCAAGGAGATTCTTTAGTGCCTTCCAAGGTTCTGTGTAGATAGCTAGGGTCTGGAGTAAAGGTTTTGTGGGTATACCTCTTGTAAGCCCTCCGGAGACAGCACTCCGCCACTTGGGACACTTAGGGGTTTAAAGGCTTATTGCATACGCTAAATGCAATCGACGATGCCTGCGTCAGTGAGTTAAGATTTTATTTTATTTTATTTTTGCTCGAAGACTAGCAAATAATAGGTTTGGGGGTATTTCATAGACACATTTTTGTGTCTAATTTGTCTCGATTCTATATATTGATAGTGCTCATTTTTGTACTTATTATGGTGTTTTATGTGTGTGTACGTATTTTTGGCCAGTAAACATTTTTGGAAAAATCGGCTCGAAAAGTTGTGCGGGGCACCCCGGAGGACACTTGCTATTCGGACCCCTCAAATGGATAAGGGGAAGGTCATCCTTTTCATTTGAATTTTGAATTTTGGAGGGAAAATAGGCATCAAATTAGGGTTGAAGAATTGAAGCTGTTCTAGGGAGATTCAATGGCTGAAATCAAATGGGTTTATTCCTAAAGACTAAACAGCGCTAGTAATGGTCTTAGTTTCTCCCAGAATTGACTGGATAATCGGCAAGAGATGAATCTAGTTTTATGGTTTTTGGCGAGAAAATTATTCTTCACGTACAGAATTAGGGTTCGATTATTAAACGTGTTCCAGGGAGATTCAATCACCAGAATTACTTGGAACGGGCATGTTTGGGCTAAACAGGGATGGTATATGTCTTCTCATCGATCAGAATTGGCTGGATCATCGAGATGATGCAAACACAGGCCCATGGACTTTCATGGGAATTTCAGTCGAGACTTTGGGGTGAAGTTAGAGAGGCACGGGAGATCCAACGAAGGTCTTTGCTCCGAGAAAGAAAGTTGCAGAGTCGTTTCTGCACTTTCAGGGAAGAGGAGGAAGAAGAAGAAGAACTGACCTCCTAAGTCAGTCGCAGAGAGGTGTAGTTTAGTTACTGCAACAAATAAGTATCGTTTAGAAGGCAGTCTTATATTCTCTGTAGTCCTTTATAACAGTCAGTGTGTAACGCTTATAAACGTTGTAGTTGATCTGTTTTATATTTTTCTTTTATTTTCACTCTATTCAAACACGTTGGAGCCATGAATAAATATTTTGAGCATGTTTTCATCATGAAGAGGTAAAACCCAATATTGGGATGACGGAGGAAGCCTAATATCATACATGGGTAATTATATTTAATTCTTATATGACTTTTGCACTATTTTAAATTGATTCATGATTTTGATTAATTAGTTGTTATCTCGTTTAATGGGTCATGCTTGCCTAGATGTTTTGATGTCCAATGCTTAGGATTTACAACTAATGTTTTGAGAATCTTCCTTGGCAAAAATAAGATTCCATGTCTTTATTTATTGAGCTATAATTGTTTAAAGAATTAACATATGAACCTTATGTTATGAGTTTGGTGGAATCCTGAGTCCTAGTTTCTTTCGATATTGTGACAACTTTTGTATATATATGTTCATTGTTTTTATTTTTAAGTATTAAATCCAGTCTTATCAAGTCCGAGTTGAACGAACTTTACTACCAATTTCAAAACTACATCACCATGCCAGCCACATCTCCGCGCTAAGTCATGCCAACCATTCCAGCCGCACCACCGTGCCAATGGCAAACCATGCCATCCACGTCTCCGCGCCAAAGCATGCCAACCATTCCAGCCGCGTCATTGTGCCAATGGCAAGCCGTGCCAGCCACATCTCCGCGCCAAGGCATGTCAACCATGCCAGCCGTACCACTGTGCCAATGACAAACCATGCCAGCCACGTCTCCGCGCCAAGGCATGCCAACCATGCCAGCCTCACCACCGTGCAAATGGAAAACCATGCCAGCCACGTCTCCGCGCCAAAGCATGCCAACCATGCAAGCCGCGCCACCGTGTCAATGGAAAACCATGCCAGCCACGTCTCCGCGCCAAGGCATGCCAACCATGCCAGCCGCACCACATGTGCCAATGGCATGTCGTGCCAGCCACACCTCCGCGCCAAGGCATGCCAACCATGCCACCATGCCAGCCACGATTCCATTCCAAAGCCATGCCGGCTCCGCTACATGCCGCTGGCTGCCAAACGAAGGGTTGCAACAATCAACGACCACCCTTCCATCTGAGATGCAGATCTTAGCCGTCCAAGGTCGCCAACCAACGCATGGTAACCTTTAGCCCAACGCCAAAACCCTAGTTTTGGCCCCGACTAAACCACGCAAAGGCATGCCGACCATGCCACATGTACCAATGGCATGCCGTTCCAGCCACCTTGTCGCGCCTAAACCATACCATGTCGGCCTTCCCTTTACGGCTTCCAAAACAAAGGCGTGCGACAATCAACGGCCACCCTTCCATCTTAGATTCAAATCTTAGCCGTCCAAGGTCTCCAGGCAATGCATGGTAACCTTTGTCCCAACTCCAAAACCCTAGTTTTGGCTACGCCTAAAACGCGCCAAGGCATGCCGACCATGCCACATGTGCCAATGGCATGCCGTGCCAGCCACCTTGCCGCGCCTAAACCATACCATGCCTGCCTTCCCTTTATGGCTGCAAAAACGAAGGAGTACGACAATCAACGGCCACCCTTCCATCTTAGATGCAAATCTTAGTCGTCCAAGGTCACCAACCAATGCATGGTGGTAACCTTTGGCCTAACGCCGACGCCTAAACCGCGCCAAGGCATGCCGACCATGCCACATGTGTCAATGGCATGTCGTGCCAGCCACCTTGCCGCGCCTAAACCATACCATGTCGGCCTTTCCCTCACGGCTGCCAAAACGAAGCGACAATCAACGGCCACCCTTCCATCTTAGATGCAAATCTTACCCGTCCAAGGTCACCAACCAACGCATGGTAACCTTTGGCCCAACGCCAAAACCATAGTTTTGGCCACGCCTAAACCGCGCCAAGGCATGCCGACCATGCCACATGTGCCAATGGCATGCCGTGCCAGCCACCTTGCTGCGCCTAACCATACCATGCCAGCCTTCCCTTCACGGATTCCAAAACGAAGGCTTGCAACAATCGACGGCCACATTTCCGCAGATCTTAGCAGTCCAAGGTTACCAGCTAACGCAGGGCAACCTTTTGGCTCGACGCCAATCCCTAGTTTTGGTCGCGCCCAAACGATGCCAAAACCCTAGATTTTTTCCACGCCTAAACTAGGCCATATTAAAGCCATGCCGGCCATGCTTTCATGCCACTGGCTACCAAACGAAGGGTTGCAATAATCAACGACTACCCTTCCTCTCAAGATGCAAAATCTCGACCGTCGAAGGTCACCACCGAGCCGACAAGTCTCCCAAGCTCAACTTGCCAAACAACAGCAACATGCTACATGTTTTCCACGAAAACACTCGAGACATCAACACATGTCACAAACTGGGGGATGCTCACTGGGTATTGGTTTGGCGGTTTACAGCGTCCGGTGTACACTACGCCCGTTACAAGACAGTGTCATAAGCATGAGGCGGTTAGTAAATACAGGGAGTAATGGTAAAACGCTTTCTTTTATGGAACATCAATTTCAGGCGTTACCGGTTACCACCTCCTCTCATTTACTCATCTGTTTTCCATTTCTTACGAGATCAGAGTACGTTTCACTTCGACTTGTATAAATAGGTCTTACCTATTTCCACCGAACAACAAGTTCTGGTCAGGAGCATACAACACTCAAAAAACGTTTGCTTTCTCATCTGTTAGCTTCCCACTTTCTGATGCAAGTCACAAATAAACTACTCTTCCAGGATCAACTATTCTGGTCTCAACACTCTCTTCGCTTCCCTCCCCAAAACCAACCCTTCTCCTCTTCTATGTGACCGAAGCAAGTCTGGAATGGCCATTTCTTGGTTTAGGTCGGATTTGTACAGATTGATCTCTTGAATCTAAAGTACTCCCTTGCAGTACATTGTTTAGGGTTTAGACTCGTTTCTCACCCACACACCCGAAATTACCGAAATCAGCAGAAACCGTTTTCATCCTCAAACACGTGTTTCATATAAATTTTAGTTTTGTTTACTTACTACTTATTCTACCATTTCCTTTTAGCAATGCGAGGCAACGCTTTGAGCCCCAAACAAGGCACAAAAAGATAGGACAGATCCCTTAGAACTTAACGCAAATTGAGTACCAAAATAATCTACAGAAACATTAGAGCAACGAACAATACAACACTATAATACTCTATATAATAACATAACAAAAGGTGACTGAAAGTATTCGTAGAAGTTTCAAAGCTGATATTTGAGCAATGATAATTAAGATAAAATATGTCTAGAAGCAGAGTTTAAAATAGATAAAAAGGACTAGAGCTTTTGAATCCACCACCTAGATTACAGGAATTACAAGTTCACTATATTGTTCTCGTTGATATGAGTAACGGTAGAGATGTGAATCACTCGCTTTCTCGATAATATGATCGTGATATAACAATTTCTGCATATGGAAATCTCGCTAATCATATCAATCTCTAGAATTGGTTGTCTACTTATGGCACAACGAATCACACACCAGCTATATTATAACAGAGAATCAACCTAACTACCATGGACGCCTGACATTAAGGTGAAAATAATCTGCTTATAATTTGGTGAGAAATGCGGAAGCTCTTGACTGAACCGTGCCAATCATAAAAATATTAAAGGAGGTGCATACAATTTTCATTAAAATAGGAACCACTGGATTTTCTACTGATTATATTATTAATAGTAGAAACCTATGATCTGCATACATTAGTCAGGGAAGGCGTACACTACCTTGTAACTCCACATCAATTCATAAGTTTCCATATTCAAGCTCTTCATCACTAGGCACCTGCAACTAGATGCAGTTAATCATTAAAATTGAGAAGCACGAGGATTTGACGGTCAAAATGAGCAGAAACATATCCGAATGTACAGTCGAGTTTCACTTTCATTAAATTTAAATATGATTACACTTACCGAAAGGAATTCTAAAGCAGAAATCATGAATCTTTGGTGCCTTTATGGACTCCTTATATCTTGCTCTTGCAATTTCACTAATAACTTTCCATCTACAGGCACTTCATTACTAGGATCTAACTGATCCCTCTGCGTGCAACTTTGAATCATCAGTTGGAGAAGTCATTGGGGTTTTCATATCCAAAGTACTGCAGGGATATATACCTACTAACTGAAGCTAGAAAAACATAGAAGTCGCTGTAAAAATCTATGAATGGACCAAGCACCTTTTCTACGTGTCTCAAACCAAAAAAACAATATGACTCAAATCAGGCCATATGGTATAGTGAAGGTAGGAAATATTTACATGCCGATTATAATATAACCGGCAAGGTAAGAAATCGAATAAATGCCGACTAGTGATGCATATAGTCGGAATGTTCTTCATCCGTATACCTTGCCGACTTTGCACAGAATTTAAACTAGTTTTGATTGAACTCATGAGACAAAAGTTTTAATCTACTCCATTCATAATTTCAAAAGTTTTAATCTACTAGATTAATTCATCTAAACTCAATTAATTAACTTAATCATAATTTTAATATTAATTAAACAAAGATATATTAGCCATTTTAAAAATATATGGTTAAGGAGTAGCCTATTTTACTTCTAAATGTCTTGAATTTTGTCTTATTAGATATACCTCAATCAAGATAAAATATCTAAGAAATTTTATTTTTATGGAAATGTTATAAACACCCTGCAAATTTTACAAATACCCTTTCCCACTTATAAATATCCCTCCCGTTTTAAAGGGAAATTCTTTTTATTTTTAACAAGAACACACCCCACGTGCTACAACCTATGTGAGTACATCTTAGTCGTGGATTTCACCTTTATATTTGATCATGCCCATTCATTTATATTAATCCCTAAACCTAAAACGAAATCAGATTTTTCTCACTCTTCTATCTCCTTCCTCTTTTTTATTTTTTCCTGCCTTCATCTGCTTCTGCGGTGATCTTTCTTCTCTCTTCTTTGCCCACCTACACAGCTCCGCTTCATTTACAAAAATCTTAAACACCACCGCCTCATACCGTAGTCGCATCTATCTAAACATCAAAAAGAAAAAGTTAATTAATCACTTGATGATTTTTATAGGAGGATTAGTTATTTGTTATTTTTTTTTACAAATCGGGGATTAGTAATTTGTTATTTCTGTTGATGAAGGCTTGTTTGATTTGTTTCTTCTTTCCATGTTAGTTGTCAGATTTGATCACAATCACACGGCTGCTAAGAATATGGCTACTGGAGATGATTTTAGAGATTCATTTTCAAGAGGCTTTAAATTATTTTAGTGCCCTTGTGACATGGGCAAATGTGTAATACCATTAATTCCTAGATTTATTTACTATTATGCCCTCACCAATTTGCAGGGGTAAAATAGTCCAAAATGGGCAGCTTCAACTAAGGGTAGTTGGCTTTATGTAGAATAGATAGATAGATACCATAAATATCGTTTTAATATTAATAACGATTTAAATGGAATCATCATTTTAGATCCACAAAATCTTCTTCCTTTCCTCCTCTTTCAGCCACCATCACCATCTCTCCCACCACCACCACCTCCGCGGTCTTCAACAAATTAACACCCAATAGAACCTATTAATACTTTTTTTTGGTTCATTTGGGTGGGAGAGATTTTCAGAGACGATTTGAAATTTTGAGAGATATCTTTGTCTGAGATCAATCAAATCTTCGAAATCGAACTTCATAGTCACCATCAATAGTTGATTTTCTTCTCAATTTAAGTTCATTTCGTTGTCAATTGAAGATCCAGACAATCGAGACAGAGATTTAGGTTTTCGATTTTGTTTTCAGGTAATTATCGGTTTTCTTTGTTGCATGTTTGATTTAGTTTAAATCACATTCGTTATCAATTGATCTAAATTCAATTGATCGATTTTGATTTAGAACTAATTTTTAGGTTTTCAATTTTCAGGATATTTTGTGGAGATTGTTGATTTTAATATATAGTGGTGTTGGTGGTGGCAGATGTTGTTGGTGGTGGATGTTGCAACACTGGTGTTGGTTTCCTGTTGTTGATGTACTGGCGGAGGTTGTGGTATATGAATCTGGAATTAATGTTGTCAATAAGAATAGTTATGCAGTGGTGATAATGATAGTGGGGTTTCTACAAGGAGAGGTCTTTGAGATCCATGCATTTTTAGTTTTGTAATATTGAGTTTGCAAGTAGAACCAGTAAGAAGAGTGGCTGATGTTCTAAATCCTGGTGGTAGTGGTGGTGGTGGTGGTGTTAGTGATGGTGGTGGAGTGAGAAAGTATCATCAAAAACAAGATCAGAATTGTTCTCACTTCTTAGATGGTGGTACTGCTGGCGTTTTGTTAGTAGAATTTGAACTACTCCATTTACATCTCTCGTTATCCTATTCTAGGTAGTTGAAGTTTTGAGCTATTCCTGAATTCGTACTATCTTTTTTATGTGATTACAAGTTAAAATAGGGTACTAGTTAAAATGGACCGATTTCCTCTGATGAACACACATATTACAGTTAAAACTTGAATCCTAAAGGTGTGCTTGTAGTACTGAGTTTCTTTGATTATTTTTGAAAACATAATTTTTGTTTGATTGAGTTTCATTGTTTGAGAAATTTGAGTTTGTAATTTTATCATTGATAATATATTCAGAGACTGAAAGAGGAGGGTTCTTCGGAATTGTCGTTCGGTAGTAAGGGGTTTGGACTTTGGACTTAGAATGCTTTAGACGGACCAGGCAGACCTCAACCAAGAGCCAGCAGACCTTGGTTGTTTTCAGGTGTGGCTTTTGTTTCTCTTATCATCTTCGGATGATGAGCCAGTAGGCATTTAGTGTCTTTTGTCCTTTGTGTACTTGTAGACTTTAGTCATGAGTACTTTCATTTACTGTATGTATGCAGTTTAGACTGATGAACCATTTTTGTAAGTGATTTTTTTATGATGTGTATTGTGTCTCGGATCCTAAATTTTGTCCTCCGTTTGGATTTTGTTACGTCATTTTCAGGTGCTAATATTTCGTAATTGATCATTAATTGTTATTGCATATTCAGACCCTGTCAGAATCTATTGGTGATCCTTGGACAAAGATGAGTCTGAAGAGCAAACTTAAGATCTCAGTAACCAGGTTAGCAATATTAGCTCTCCCATCATCTCTACTGCAAAAAATGACCATCATAGCTTATGCATTTGTATTGTTGTAAGTAACTGTCTTATGAGCGGCTAAATTTTGAGTGCGTATTTTCTTTATGAATTATGTTAATTTGTTACTTTTGATTTTTGTATGTATACTGAATGAGAATGAAATTATAGGTGGAAATAAAAATTGCTCTTTGCGGATACATTAAACTCAAGGGTATCAGAAGTGTAGTGACTAGTGTAATTTTTTTTTAAGGTGTCTAAATGTTCATTGTTGGCCTATTTCATCGTCTGTGTACAAGCCAACAAGTCTAATTCTCGGCATGCATTTAATCTTGAAGCTTTTACCAGTGAGTTCTACTTATATTTACATATTTCTGGTGATGTCAGTGTATTCTGACAGACTGTGTCGAGCTATTCATATACATCGTTTGATGTCTGTCATTATAAAAATATACAACAATCATGTGTTATCCTCGTAAAGATGGTAATTGAAGACAATGACCACCTTATTACTTTTAGTTGATTTATCAATATTTTCATATTGTTAATTCTCTGTTCAACAGTCTAAGCCTTATTGAAGTATAGTTTGTGACATCTCTGACATGAAATACTGGGTATATATCGAGTTTGTGGTGGTGACCTGCTTTAGCATTTATGACTATGGGAGACGTATGCATGAAAAAAAATCATTTGCTTGAATAGTGTGAAGTTAAACAGTAGAAACATTGAAGTAACTATATTTAGATGAATCTGTGGTGCAATGGTAATGGTAGCACGATTGACTCCATGTCAAAAAATATGTGTTCGAATCAAACCAGGTTCACTCATTTTTGTAACACTTTGGAGACAACTTGTGCTAGTTGCTTACATATTTGGAGACAAATTAAACAAGTTGCTTTTAGATTTGGAGACAACTTGGGCTAGTTGGCTTCAGTTTTTTTTAGCAACTTGTCCATATATCGATTTTTGTTGTAGACAACTCGTGCTAGTTGCCTCCATATTTGGAAACAACTTGAGCCAGTTGCCTCAGATTCAGAGACAATTTTGTGCTAGTTGTTTTCACTGTTGAAGACAACTTGAGCGAGTTGCCTCAGATTTGGAGACAATTTTGTGCTAGTTGCCTTCACTTTTGAAGACAACCTGAGCTAGTTGCCTCAGATTCGGACACACTATATATTACATACAACTTGAGCTAGTTGCCTCAGATTCGGACACACTATATATTACATACAACTTGAGCTAGTTGCCTTGACTATTGGAGACTACCTGAGCTAGTTGCCTCAGATTTGAAGACAACTTCAACAAGTTGACTCGCAATGGTAAGTGGTAGCGATGGTTGCGGATGGTGATTAGTTGCCTCAGATTTGAAGACAACTTCAGCAAGTTGACTCGCAATGGTAAGTGGTAGTGATGGTTGCTGATGGTGTTTGACGCCGGCGGTGGAGAAAAGTGGTGGTGGTTGGTGGCGGCGGTAGGTAGTGGTGGTGGTTGTCGGTAGTGGTGAACAGTGGCGGCGGTGGAGGGAAATGGTGGTTGTTGGTGGCGGCGGTGGTGGGCCGTGGTGGTGGTTGGTGGACAGCGGTGGTGGTTGGCGGTGGTCATTTGGGGTGGTGGTGGTTTGTCGACGGTGGTGGTGGTGGTCGTGGGTGGTTGTGAGGACAATATATAAGAAAGGGTATTATAGTAATGTTGTATTAAGAGGATAAGGCTTCTAGAAGACTAGGGATATATTTTAAGTTTGAAAAGGTATTTTTCAATGAGTCTCGTAATAGGGTATATAGATAATGTTTCCTATATTTTTTTTTTATGATATTTATTCACATCAAAGAATATTTCCTTAGTCAATAGTTTTCCTAAATATCTTTCTAAGCAATAGATTGTGTTTTTGCGTTTCTGGTTAACTGTTATCTTTGTTATGCGTCACAAGATCATTGTTATTGACTAGGACCCTTAATTTATTTCCTACTCTTGACCCATATCTCGGGGGTTTATTCATTCAATCACAACCCATTCGTCATAGGTTTTCCTCAAAATCTTTCGAATCCAGTTTTCACTCACGAAAGGTTTTTGATGATCAAATATATCTTCTTTTAGATCTTTATCCATGATCTAAGTATTCAAATATTGCTCTGATTTAATGAGCTAATATTCCTCAAATGTTAGTTGACCATGATATTGTCAACTAAATCAATCTTCTCGTGCAGCTTTGTTATGGGTTAAGGATTTGTTATCTTGTCAATCAATATTTATATTTTTCGAATCAAAAGTCTATCAACAAGTAATTTTAATTACGAAAATTCATTTTGATTTCCAAATTTCTGTCATTGGTTGATCAAGGGTACTGTCTCTATAATCATCCATCATGTACCCTAGCTATATTCCAGTTAACTATATAATCAGGGGTACTGTTGTTTCTTAGTCAACTCTATTGTGATATTGTTGTAGAGTCTTTGTTTATCCATACAAAGATCGTATAATTGGTGGTTATTCTCATTGTCGACTTGTTGGTGTATCGTGGTTTTTAAAACCAACAATTGTCGTGTCTATTTCGGTCGACATCACCAAAAAATGTCCTATTTCATTTTCTCTTCAAATCAAATCCTTTTTCATTGATTATTTTTCTTTCTATTGTTGTTCACTGTTGCGCGATATCATAGATAACATTCTATGGGGATATCATGTTCCATTGATAGTCTCATTTGCAATTTAGCATACTTGCATCACAACCCTTGTTCTTAACAAGGTTTAGTTGTCGATAACCATGGTTCTATATCGTTTTGATGCGGTTATAGTTAAGTTCCTTCCTTTTTTTGATAGCATATGTTAAGTTCCTTCCTCTCTTTTTTCCGATAATTTAATTCTGGAAATATATCCTATTTATGAGAATATCCTGCCATTTAGTAATCTATTTTGCATGAAATATTTTCTCTATTTTTTGAAAATATTTGATCTTTCCGATCTCATATCCAACAATAGTTTTCACTCACGAAAACTCTCGTAGACAGATATCCATTTATGGAAGACTCTTGTACGAACAGTTTGTTTGTCTTATCTTCGTCTTATCCGGCGAGTCCAATTTTCAGCCCTAAGGAACAAGACCTATATATATGTTGCCGTAATAAAAATCTACTTGTCGTAGCTTTGTTTAAGTGTCATGCATCTCATGGTTCGCGATTGAAGTTCGAAGTTCAACCTACATTATTTAGGTTACAAAGTTATCTTCTGAGATTGTTCTAGTTGTACACTTCACAAAAGTTGTGTGTTCAACTTGACAGGGGTGGGGGTAATTAATGGAATATTGTGTTCATGTATCAACCACCAAGGTGATCGTTCAGTTCACGTAAAGAGAAGACTAAGTACGTGTAATATAACTACCGTAAACTCCAGTTAAGTGAAGAACAGTCAAAGCTTCCAAGATTTGTGGATATGTTTATCATGTGGTTTAATCATAGTTTATCTCTTATCACTCAACCTATAACGAAGAGTACCTTATGTAACTCTAATCATCCCAGCATAATTAAATCCGGAGATCAATATATTTCATTCTTCGGGGTTTCTAGTGGATGTAGTCGCTAGTGTCGAATCACTTTAATTCTTGTGTGTTCTTTGTTTATGTTTGATTGATTTTATTTAATCAATGATCCATATTAAGTCCATTAATTGGATACTTGGTACTACAAACTATACTAAAACGGGGGAAATCAAAATTCATTAATAAAAGAGCACTGCACTGTGGAAGTGCTGAAAAGAAAACATGACTACATGATTACGACAAACTCCTAGAAGATACACCTCCGACCAAAACACAATATGAAACCATACAAATCAAAAGATAGCGATACTGAAGCAAGAATCATTATCAAGAAATTAAAATTCATAAGAGAATGTTGTATCACTGATTTCAAGACCTTGCTATTCTTTTCAGCAAATAATTCGATCCTTTGGTGAGTATAACTGGTCAACGAACTAATATTTTCAAATTTGTTGGATTCTTTTCACCAAATACAATGAAGTCCCAACAACGTTGTTGAATTCAAGAGTTGTACTCCCTTGACCCAACCAAGGACACACATTTTATGGATTCTGATAATACTTAGAGGGAAGAGAAATCAGATATTTTTGATGTGTTAAAATGGGAGAAAGTTTTCGCAATTTATAGAAGGTTTCATGTATATAGGAGATGTGTCTTCATCTATGAAAATATCCAGCAACACATACATTTTTTTGAAATAGTACAACTAATTCTTTTAATTGCTTTTTTTCCCCAAATCAAATAACGCGTCTGGATCTTATTCATTGAATCTTACATTTTAATTCAAAAAATTATTATATAATAGGATCGTAGGAAAATTTTAAATCCAAATAAATATGTGCCCAACAAGTCTAAGAGAAAACGGTACCTAGCTCAAAAACCTCATAGTTAAATATGCCATATAAAAAAAAACTCTCTTCTTCACCAAAACCGTTTTTTCCGTTTAATTATCAAAAACTTCTCTTCTACAAATTTTTGCATTTTTAAATCTTGGTCTAGTCGGATTTGATCTCAGATTTCAGAATTGCTGAGTAGATTTGGGATTTTCTAATTAGTAGATTTGAATTTATAAGATCGACAAATTGTTCTCATATTAGTTTTTGTAATAGGGAAATTAGGCTAAGGCCCAAAAAAAAATATTCTTATTGTTAGGCCGAAGATATATTTTTATTTCTATGACACCCATAATTATATAAATTTTGAAAAATGTCTGCATAACGGGTTATGTATCCTAATTTTACAGGGGTATAATTGGCAAGAAAACTATAATATAACCTATCTAAAAAAACGCGTCTTGGAATTTTACAAATTTTATATCGTTGGAAAGTTTTTTAAGAAAGCTACACAACGAGTACAAACAACAATATCAATTTTTTGTTTTTCACGAAAAAATCCGAGGTGATCATCATTTTAGAGAAAATGTTCGAAAATTTGATACATTACCATTATGCAGCCACCAAAAAAGATGCATAACACATTATGCAGGCGCAACAAAAGATGCATAAAACATTATGCAACCATATTTTGGTTCATGCATTTACTAATTTAGTTATGCAACCACTAAAATGATATATATGCCTAAAAGAATAACATCACAAAGAACAAAAGACGCACAACGAATTATGCAATAATTAATTTTCTCAACTACATAGCAAGTTATGCACCCATTGTTTTAGTTAATTTCAGTGCTTACAAAAAAAAGTTGATGCATAATGCGTTATGCAGCCATATTTTTGGATAAATATCAAGTTATGCATCAATTTTTTTATTTCAGTGCTTACAAAAAAGTGGTTGCATGATGCTTTATGCATCCATTTTCACGACTGCATAACATGTTATGAAGATATTATTGTAGGTGCATGACAAGTTATGCAGTCTTTGTTTTTGCTGGTTTCAATAGTAACAAAAATTTGTTGCATAACGTGTTATGCACCTTTTCAATTTGTTGCATAACAATTTATACATCTAATTTAATTTGCATAACATGTTCTGCACCTTTTCAATTCTCCATCAAGTTATGCAGCTATTTTAATCTGCATAACATGTTATACACCACAACTCCACCTTCCCTAACATACATCTAAATCCCTTCTTAAGCAGCATCAAGTCATCTTGTTCATTCTCCATCTAAATCCCTTCTTAAGCTGACACCACTCTTCCACTTCCAGTTCAAGTTCAAGTAACCAATAATGCCTTCACTGCAACCAGGTGAACCCTTGCATTCACAAATCAACAACCTCATTTCTTTCTTAACTTGTTCTGGACTGCAATCCCCTTCTCTCGGCAACAACAAACAACAACATTTCCATATTCAGTTGCACCCATACAATCACCGCAAACCACTGCAGTAACTCTGCAAACATGAATCCTAGATGCCTTTCTTGATTTCGTCACCACAGCAGCAACCCAAATCTTCACAGACCAGAATAACCAACAGCCGCAAGCCATACCTTCTCGGTTCAACCACACTGTCACATCAAGCTTAAGCTCACCTACAACAGCTACAACTCAGTTTCTTACAATATTTCCCACTGCATCATCAGCTCCTCCTCATTAACACAACACTTCTCCATCCACATTGAGGATTCTTGTAAACTCCACAGAAACAACCAATTCTTTGTTGTTGTAAACCTATCCAACTGCAACCATTCACATTCAAGATGTACCTCTCAATTTTCTTTGAACACAACCACCAGTACTTGTTCCACCTGCAACCCCCATTGTTACAACCATACATCCCGGAAATCAAACCTAGCCATTTCAATTCATGCCTACAATTTATACCACAAATAGACTTATTCAATCATATAAATGCCAGAACATCTCAAACCCCATCTTCTAATTCTTGGTAAACCCACAATTTCTTCTCGATTGCAACACAGATTCATATTAGAATCGAAACCCTTATTCATCTTCTACCCTAACCTTCAACTTCCTTAACCAATTCCTTGCTGTTGTAAATTCTTCTCCTGCTCTTCTGCAACCCTAACCATCACAGAAACCCATTAATTCATCATCTCAATCTTCATAGCAGCAACAGACTCAAAACCCCCATCGATCTCATAGCATATTCATTACCAGCAAAAACAAATGTTCTCTTCAATCATTACCAGATTCGGCAGCAGCTTCAACTATATTTTTGCAACAATACATCCATAACTCAATCGACCTCAAATAATCGTTCTTATCGATCTGATTCAAGTGTTGATGAAGATTTACAGTTGGGAGGAAGAAGAAAACGAATTGAAGAAGTAGTTTTTCCTTTAGAAAAGATCAAAACAGAATTTTATAAATAATGGGTTTTAGAATAATTTTTTTTGTGACAATGGGGGTGCACATGAAGTTTTGCGCCCGTGGGTTTCACGGTTAGCAAATCTGAGAAAATGGGTTTCTCTGTAGTTTTCACTTTTGTAATATTATTCATGGCTACTTCAAGCCCTGTAATGTTTTATTGCGCTGTTATAGCGATTTATCATAGTTTAACGGCAGTTCTAATGGAATATGATGTTACAACCAAACATGTGGATTTGTTGAAGCAGATTGATTCACCAAATATTGTCTTAACAATCTCATGATGGACGAAATTATTTTCCGGTATTCTCTCAATCAATGTTTTGGCAGCAACTTCAGATATCAGTGATTTTCTTTGGAAGAAATTTTGGAGAATCAGAAGCTTCTTACAAAAGAATTAATTATTTATGTGGAAGATTATTCGAAGAATTTTGGGATACCAGATTATTGTTTTTGATACAACTTCTCTGATGGTTAAGGAAAAATGGAAAACTCGATTGATTAGAGATCTAATCTCATTGATGTGATACTTGAAGGAGATGCATATATTATTGAGCAAGCCATTTTGGGGAATGAGTTCATTGGAGATTCAAGGATTTGATTAGACTATTCCATGTTTTTCATATAGATCAAAGAAATCACATTGTAGATTGATTGTATTAATGTGCAATGTATAATGATGTAACATAAGTGTTTGTTTTTCAACTATATATCTCTTTTATGTAACATTCCGAACCTCAATTTGAATGAGGTATTCTAATAAATAATTCTAAGGACTTTTTTTAAGCCCCTCAAAAAAATATGTAGTTCCCGAACTGTGAAGCACCGACATGTTGGTATTGGTGGTGTGTCTGTGTCAGACGGGCGTTGGACACAAGACGCGTGTGGAACACCAACACGACGCACGTACAAAAATCTATACTCTATTTTACTAGTTGGGTAATCTAGTGTGTCATGAAAAATAGTAAAATAGTTAATTTTTCTACACGTGGACGGCATAAAATTGAGTTTTTTTTCATGTATTTGCGTGATTGTTGTATTTTTAGTATATAATAATTATTTCATTATAATATATATATAAACGTGTCCATGTTATGATGAATTTTGCTGGTCCCTGTATCCGCGTCGTGTCGTGTCCGTATCAGTGTTTCCCAGTTCCCGAATCATATCGAAAGTAACCATGAGGTCTTAGGATCGAACTATTTTTTTTTTGAACAAAGGAATACATATATTACACTAAAAAGTTTGTTACATTATTTTCCAAGTAGGTAGTTAACAAAGAAGGTGGATTAGACCACCATTCTCCACAAAGATGATGCTTTCTAGCAGCCCTTGCTAGTGCATCAGCAACCTTATTACAATTCCTATAGACAAACACACAAGACCACACAACATTAATATAACATATATGAACACACTTCTTAAGCAAAGGCATACTCTGCTAGGAAGGAAGAGAAGACTGATTGTTAACATAAGAACTGATATTCAGGTTATCAGTTTCAAAAACAACATCACACAAACCATTAGAAGTCGCCATTTCCATAGCCTCCAATAAAGACCATGCTTCTGCCTGGTAAATATCAATAGATCTTCTTATCATTGATTTTCCATCCATATATTGCCCTGCATCATTCCGAATTATTATACCAATACCAGCCATTAATGAGAGAGGACTGTAAGAAGCATCGATATTGATTTTCAAAACATTCAACGGAGATGGCTTCCAAGTTTCATTCACAACAGTTCTAACAATAGTAGGAATACTTGATGCAATATGTAACTGATGTTTAGAAATATATAAGCTAATTTGATGAATGACAGAGATATGATTAGGAAAAAGACTAGAAAATATGACTCTACATCTATGTTTCCAGATAAAATACATAATGCAAATTATTATATGTATGATATGAGGGTTACTATGGATGTTTATCTAAGAGTCACGATAGTGCCAAGTCTGAACCCAAGAAACAAGAGAATCAAACTGCACAATTGAGCTACCCTGCTGAGGAAAAAAGTATCTCCAAATGGCCTGAGTGAAGAGACAATGAAGAAAAAGGTGATCAATATCTTCAGAATGTGCTGAATTGCAGAGAACACAATGTTGATCAACAAAATTCATGTGCGTAAACAGTCTAACTTTAACTGGCAGAGCATCATGAAGACCTTTCCACACAAAAACCTGATATTTATACGGCATTTTAAGCTTCCAGAATTTTAACCAGAACTAAGGAGACAGATTGAGAGTTGTGTTGTCCATATTATCTTGTTGACACAACAAATTATAACAAGAAGAAGTTGCGAAAACATCTGACGCAATGTAAGGCCAAATCAATATATCTTCTTGATCCAACTGGATGGGTATAGTAAAAATTAAATCTACCCGTGATGAAGTAAACAATTGACGAAGGAGAGGAATATCCCAGTTACCAGTTTGAGAGTTAATCAGTTGAGAAAACCATTGATAATCAGAAAGATGAAGAACATCCCAATCTGTAAGTGATGTTGGTAAAGATGGAATCCAATTTGAAGTCCAAATATTAATACTAGTGCCATGTCCCACTTGCCATTTTGCATACCTGAGAATAATTTGAGGTCCTTGAAAGATACTTTGCCATACCCAGCTTGTATTAACAGAATCTGGAGGTGGAAAGAACTACAAACCGTCATGGGGGAAATATTTACCTTTCAAAAGTTTACCCCACAATGCATCTTGATTATGGAGTAGCTGCCAAGCCAGTTTAGCAAGAAAGGCATAATTATAGTTCCCTAGATGTTTCAAACCTAATCCACCAAGTCTTTTTTGAATGCTGACTTTATTCCAGGGAATGAGACGAGGAGAATTGTGCCACCAATATTGCCGCTGAACCTTATCCAATTGATGTAGAATAGATTCTGGTAACTTAAAAATTTGCATTTGATACATACCCATTGAACTCAGAACATGATTAACTTGAGTACGTAGTTCGACCCGCTTGATTAACTAGTTTTCTTTGCCAACCTTGAAGTTTAATATTCATGTTATTCAAAATACCCTGACAGTTTTTGTGTCTAGATCTATGAAAGAGCAAAGGAATTCCCAAATATTTTTCTCCCACACCCATTTGAGACAAGTTAAGAATCCCATTTATACTTATTTTCTGAGAAGGAGTAGTGTGCTTACCAAAAAATATAACAGAATGAAAATCAAGCTGACAAAGAATATCTAAGAAAAAAAGGCCATTCTACCCTGTCGAAAGCTTTCGACGTGTCCAACTTCATACCGACAAGAGCATGTTTAATCTTTTTAGTCTTTATAGTGTGAAGTCATTCATGAGCAATAATTACATTGTCTTGAATATGTCTTCCTGCAACATAAGCTGTTTGAGTTGGTGACATAATCTTAGACAGAAATGGTTTCAATCTGTTAGCTATTATCTTAGAGATGATTTTATAGCTAACATTACAAAGACTAATAGGTCTGTAATCTGAAGGTGTTTGTGGATGTTGGATTTTTGGAATTAGGACTTGGTAAGTATGATTCATGGCTCTCAGCATATGTTTATTGGTAAAAAAATATTGAACCATTGAAATTACCTCTGAACCAATTGTATCCCAGCACTTTTGATAAAAGGAAGCTTGGAATCCATCGTTTCCTGGAGAAGCCCATGGCCTGATGTTGAATACCACTTCCTTAATTTCATCAGCATCAGGAAGGAAAATTAAATCTTGGTTCTCTAAATCAGAAATGCAAGGTATATAAACAGCTGCAAAATCTCTGGATGAGAGTGAGGCACAGAAGTAGTAGTTATTGCAAAGTAGTGAGCTAAAAATATATCTTCAATATCTTTTTTAGAGTCATACCGTAATCCCAAAGGCTCTTGAATTGCATGAATATGAGATCGTCATTTATTAAAATTTGCCGTAGAGTGAAAATAAGAAGTGTTCATGTATGCTTCAAGGAATTTATCACCAGCTTGCTACATAAAATATTCTTTCTGAATGGCCAACCAAGTCTGCAAACTGTTAGTAAGATACTGAGTACGAGGATGAGTAGCAGGTAGGTTGTTATCATAACATAGTTGAAGTTGAGACTGAATTTGATGCAAATTTGCTTCAATATTACCAAAGTTTATTTTTTTCCATTGTTGAAGTTCAGATCTGGTATACTTAAGCTTACTAGAAAACTAATACAAAGGCGAACCCAAAAATTGATGATGCCAACTCTGGCTTATGGTAGTGTTGCAAGATGGAATTTGGAACCAGCATTTGTATAATTTAAAAGGAGACTGCTTATTGAAGGTGGGAATCGTATGTAAAATAATAGGACTATGATCAGATGCAATAGGTACTAAATGTTGAAGATAAGATGCAGTATAACTATTGATCCACAGATTGTTTACTAAAGCTATATCAAGTCTAACAGCGACATGATAATCCCCTTGTGTATGATTAGACCAAGTTGTATCCGAACCAGAGTAACCCAAATCAACTAACCCAAGATGGTGAACAAAATTTCTAATATGTCTAGCATGGTGAGGCTGATTAAGAGAACTATGAGTTTCAGAATCATGCATTGTAAAATTCAAATCACCAATCAACACCCAAGGAATATTAACATAACTACTCATTGCTAGGAGATAATTCCATTGACTAGTATTATCTAATGTATCATGAGCACCATACATGAAGGTGATTAAAAAATCAGGATGATTATCATGGGTATGAATTATAGCTTGAATAGTGTCAGCAGAAGTGTGCATAATTTCTAAATCAACTCCATCTTTCCAAGCAATTGCGATACCACCAGAAAGGCCAATAGAAGAACGAAACCAGAAATGAGGATATCTAGTGTGAGTAAGGTACAATTATATATTACCTGACTTAGCTCTAGTTTCCAAAAGGAAAAAATCATGAGGGTCATGATGAGTCAAGCAGTGTTTGAGATAATTTCTAGTATGGATTGCCAATACCTTGACAGTTCCAAGAAACTATTTTCATGATGAAATTAACGAAAAAATGCAAAGGAAAAGGTAAAATATAAAAACAAAAAACCAAGGAAAGAGAGAAAATAATTATAAAAATAAAACCAAAGATCAAGATAAAGACCTGTTGCCAAGCATCAGTGTGATTCTGAGCTTCAAAAGCATGTGCAACAACAATGTCCCAATTATTATCTCCATGAGTAGCTGAAGAAGAAGTTATCTGACGAGCATCAATATCCTCTTGCCGAGCAATATGAGAAGTCATAGCAGAGTCTTGATTATCATTAGTAGTAACCAAAGTGGTGATGTTTCTAGTTCTCTTCTTGTGAGCTGAAGTACTTGCAACCTCACTGGATAAAGTAGAACAAGGCCTTGAGCCTGAATGTCTCGAACTAGAAGAAGGTATGGAAACAGCCGGAGTAGCAGAAGAAGATGAATCCCCATCAGAATCCGTTGCCGAGAAAAGAGAAATACGCATACCATCATAAGGTCTAGGATCTTGCTGAACCACAGGATGTATCAATCTACTTCTTATTTGAGAGCCATATTGTGTAAACATTTGAGCTTCTTCTTGCAAGTTTCTATATTGTGGATAAATTGGCTCATCAAAGCCAAAACCTCTGACCATCTCTTCCATTTCAATTCTCCTTTAAGTCATGTCAGCACAAGGATTGGATTCATGATCTAGAACTTTACAATTAGGACACAAACGATATGGCTTCTTCTCATAAAAAAAACCCACCCATCTAGTAACTCCAGCAGCATTAGCAGCATATATACCCTCAATAAGAGGAGTTGTAACATCAATTAGGACTAAAGTGCGATATCTAAATGAAGTTGGTGGATTAATACCATCAGGTCCTACAACTCTTACCTCTCCTACAATACTTCCAAAAAGTCTAAGAACATCAGCATAAGTAAATTCAGGGAGCAGATACTTATATTCAAGCCAGAAGGGAGAAACTGAAAAATCCAGAAGATTAAAATCCATAGTTAGATTCCAGTCCTTCAAGGCAATCAAATACCCATCAAAATTCCAGGGCCCACCAAACAGAATAGCATTTTTATCATCGGTAGAGGTGAATTTAATTGAGAATATATTAGGATCTAGAGTTCTAACTTGAACATACC
The DNA here is from genome assembly GCF_003573695.1 of Papaver somniferum. NCBI lineage: Eukaryota > Viridiplantae > Streptophyta > Magnoliopsida > Ranunculales > Papaveraceae > Papaver > Papaver somniferum. The sequence goes on along the minus strand of NW_020618825.1, from coordinate 19,938,640 downwards.
ATTGTTTATTACGTCTCAGATGTGGCCAAATAAATTTTGCATCCTTCTCAGCATCCTGCCATGTCATAGTTCCTGGAGCATAGAATTTACCAGCTAAACTAAACCTCCAATCTCTTATACCAGTAAAAATAGCATTATCAGAACGCGAAATAACCCTCCTACGAATTGGTTCATCATCAATAGAATTATTCTCCATTTATTGAGTTATCTGATTTAAGTTATTCCTATCCATAACAACTATAAATGGAAAACTTGAATTAAGAAGGGTGTGAAGATGATCCGAAGGTGTAAAAAAGTTTATGTAGGAGAAAAAAGAAAAATGTGTCAAATGAAAGTAAAGTTTAGGCATGAGATGTTGATGGAATAGATGGAACAGATAAGAATGAATAAAAAGCTAATTACCCAGAGTATATGTCTGAAGCAGCGGAACTTATATCGATACTGCAACTGATGATAAACTTAATGAAGATAAGAATCAATACCCATACTGTGAGACATATTGGGAACTAGAAACCGATGCACCACTGCAATAAAAAGAAGCCAACTTTGAAGATGCGAACTTAAACGCTGCCAATTGATGTAATAGGACATAGCTGCAACACCAATGCTTGACAATAAGGGATTTAGAGAACTTGATCTGCCATAAACAGAAAGGTTAGATGAATCAAACTGAGCCAAATTAATCTAAAAACTGAAATTAGGATTAAAAAAAGAGAAAAGGGAAAAAGAAGATGAAAACAATTGATTAAAAGAGAAAGATTCAGACAAAAAAAGTAATCGCAAACTGATGAGAAGAGGCTTAAATGATGCAATAAATTCAAACGAAAACAGAAAATCAACAAAAAAAAATTGGTTGACTAAATTGACTTTCCGCTTGACTAGTCGATTGACCTTATCGCCAGAGCTTTTTTTTTATAGATACCTTGTTTTTTTGGGATCGAACTTGGTATGTCTATATAGGAAGAAACATGGTGCAAGTCTAATTCTCAGCGTGGTGGGACCCACAGCATATCTGAGAAAACCAATCGTCTTCTGTAAGTTCTTCGATCTTCTTCTCTTCCCCTCCCCCCTTACGAACCCTAAATTTTCAGTCTTCAAAACCTCCTCCTCCTCGTTATTATCGTTATCACTTACAGTATTCAAAGGTACAATCTTTATATCTCTCAATCTCTTAATCTATTTGAATACTTTGTTCTTATTAAGTAATGAATTCCCAAAATTCAGATTTCGTATATTTTTCCAATTTTAGATCTGGTAGGTAATTAATCATAATTATAAAGAATTGATTAAATTCGTTAAATTTGATAAACACCCAATTCAATTGCATGCTCTTAATTAGGTTAATCAGATTGAGCTTAGGCAATAGTGGCTGTGTTAGTACAATTGAATGTATAAGCTCAGATTGACACTAGAATGTGCAAGACGGAGAGGGGTGTGCTGTATCCATGTATATATAAGAAGCGAATCGATTTCAGTTTTGGTTTCGAGGGTTTGAGTATTAGTTCTAATTTGATCTACCAGTGTCTATATGGAGAAAACATACCAGTGGATGTTACTTAATAATCAAAACAGTTGCTTTTTTTAGTTTAAATTTTTCGATAAGTTAGTATGAGAATTTGGAGAGACGATTATATTTGTTAATTAATTTTGACTTATTGTTTTAAGTTTTGTGTTTTTGGTAATGTTTTTAAAGTTTTATACTATTGGCATACTAATTTTGTTACGTTTAAATTTCGAAGTTTCGGATCCTCAGTACGTGAATATCTAATTTGTGGAAGATTGGTTTATAGTTTAGGGTATAACCATGTTCGAAGAGGAGAATGCTATTTATCCGTCTATAGATCCATCAGTATTTGATCTCGTAGTTGTTGGGACAGGACTTCCTGAATCCATAATTGCAGCGGCCGCATCTGTTGCAGGAAAATCTGTCCTTCATGTTGACTCCAACTCGTTCTACGGCGGCCAATTCTCGTCTCTCTCCCTCAATGAGAGCACCAGTTTTCTCCATGCTCAGAAAACCCAACCTGAAACCACTCTTCCGCATAGTTCAGTTGTCAATGGAAGCAGCGATGTTGATGGGGACAGTGATTATGTGATATTTAATCTGCAACCAAAGTCTCTTTACTCCGAGATCGAGTTATCCTCCTTACCAGAAGAAGAAAGTGTTAAAGCTTGTTCTAGAAAGTTCAACTTGGATCTTTCAGGACCTAGAGTTATGTTCTGTGCTGATTCGGTAGTGAACCTGTTGCTGAATTCAGGGGGCATACATCATGTTGAGTTTAAGAGCATTGATGGTAGCTTTATTTATGGTGCAAATGGAGATTTTTCTGCTGTTCCTGATTCAAGGTCTGCGATTTTCAAAGACCGGAGTCTGGGATTGACAGAGAAGAATCAGTTGATGAGGTTTTTCAAGCTTGTTCAGGCGCATATAGGAGAATCAATAGAGCATGCTGAAGGCAGTGATGAAAGTAGGAGGATAAAGGATGAGGATTTGGAGAGTCCATTCATCGAATTCTTGAATAAGCAGCGGTTGCCTACGAAGATAAAATCGTACGTATGGCGTTGCATTCATCTCTCTGTTGGATTTTTCTTCCTTCAAATTTTGGTCTTCATTGAATTTCATTCAAATTTATGCGTTAATGTACATATCTAAATAGTTTCCCTGCACACGATAGCCTGCCTTGATTTTCTTTGATATGGAAACTAAAAGTCATCATGAATTCCATTTCAGTATGATCCTATATGCGATAGCAATGGCGGATTATGATCAGGAGAAACCGGAGCTTTGTAAGAACCTCCTCAAGACTAAAGATGGAATAGAAAGTTTAGCTCTTTTCCACTCCTCAATTGGCAGGTCAGTTATACACTTAGCTCAATTTTTTTCCTGCGCGGAGTACTTTTACCTTCTCATAAATGTGGTATTTAACATGTTCATTGGGAAGAATTATTTTTTCAGAAGCATTTAACTGGCCATGGCGATTTTATATTATCTAACTTCTTCAGTTTTCCATGACCATCGGACATTCATTATAGGTTTACTAATGCACTTGGAGCAATGATTTATCCAATCTACGGCCAAGGCGAACTTCCACAAGCTTTTTGCCGTTGTGCAGCAGTTAAAGGTGCTCTTTATGTAAGGTTTTCTGACCAAATAGTATGCTGTGCATATAAGAGTTACTTCATTTAACTAAAACAATTGAACAATTTGGAGACAGTTGTAATACTAATATAGTCAAGCTTATGTCATTTACCATGTCCTCTTTGGTGTCATTGTTCATAAATTTCAACTAAAATCAAATATTCTTTGCACAGGTACTGCGTATGCCTGTAACAGCTTTGCTTTTGTCCAAGGTGAGACGAAGATTAAAGATTTGTTTTCTTTTCAGGCAGATAGATTTGAGTTGTCTTATACTCTTTCAACATTGAGTGAAGGAGTATAAGTTCTATAACTTCTATTCACGCTCCTTTTCTTTGTTATTGTCTGCTATTAATGGACATCGTATAGGTGCATGTAAATGAACTCCCTTGAATTATGTAGGAAAATGGAGACTGCAAAGGTGTTAGATTGGCATCAGGTCAGGAGATACTCAGTCAGCATCTCGTTATAAATCCTTCAGTTACTGGTCCATCACCACCACTCTTACCTCGAGCTCCAAATTTGCCGGAAGAATGCTCTGAAAGTGATGACAAAGGCGAAGTCATAGGAAAGGTTGCCAGGGGAATATGTATTATAAGGGGTTCTATAAAGTCAGAGTTATCAAACTTGCTGGTGATATTCCCTCCTAGATGTAAGCTTTTCTCCCTCTGTATTTTGTTATCATGCTGAGATCAAATTAAACATTTACGTACGTCTCTTTCCAGCTCTGTGCTCTGAACAGGTGTCTTCCATCAGAGTTCTCCAGTTAGGTAGCGGTTTATCTGTTTGCCCGTCAGGCATGTAAGTATTACCTATCCCTGGAGATCAATCTCCAATGGATTTTATTGTCATTTGTATAATAGGGAATTTTGCTAAATATAAACTTGAACTGCATTATGTTGCTTCATAGGTCGGTTTTGTATCTTTCAACTTTATGTGACGATGTCATCCAAGGAAAGAAGTCACTACATTCAGCCATGAACGCTCTCGTTGCACCTCCTCTTTCTGAAAACCCTGTAGATACCTCCTCCATACGAAGTGAGAATGCAGGAGATGCCAAGCCCACTTTATTGTGGAACACCACATTCATTCAAGAGCTGGAAAAGGTAAAGATATTGCTGTTAAGGTTTTTCTTTCCTGTGCTGGGTTCTGCAGTTTACTGTTGATTGCTCGATTTAATGTAAATGAGATTTCTAGTCTGATGTCAATTGTTGGCAGAGGGAATTGCTTTCTTCTCTATCACTAGGACAAATCAGGATCTTACTATTTTCTCGCTAAGTTACTATACACTTAAGTTACGACTTTGTTTCTTATGTATTGACATATAGTATCCTCATGAAAACTGTATCTTACATACTTATAGTTCGTCTACAATGTCAATGATGCCCATGTTCGTCGGACCCAGCAAGATGGTCTTATGTGTGTATTTATTTCATAACAGTTGCATATAGCTGTTTAAGCTGATGTTTTTCCATGATATTTACTCTATACACGGATGGACTATGAGTTAGCATATGCTTATGAGCCTAGATATCATCTCAGGTTTAACATTTGATGTGTTCAAGTACCTTCCTAACTTTGATGTTTCATTTCAATATTGCAGGCTTCATCAGGAGGAGCCATCACCTCTTGCCCTACGCCAGATGGGAATTTGGATTACAGGAACATTTTAGAATCGAGTGAGAAGGTATGTCGACTTTACAGTCTACTTAACCATTGAACAAAGCTGTCTTACTTGGTTTTTGTATTCTTAATTCAACCTATACATATTGTAGAAGAAGCTCCCTCCTTTGGCATAGAGTATTTTGATTAATCTCTAGATCCAGTCCCATGTAGTCATAGCTTTTTGCCGCATTTTTGTTCTTTAGGTGTATGTATTTATGCAACATTAAATAATGTGATCTCATTTATCATACCACATGTACAGTAAAATAGCAAGTGATACACTAGTGCCAGATGCACATCAGATATACCCGTACTAGTTAAACTTTATATGCTCCATTGCTTGGTACTGTTTCCCTTTCGATGTTCAGAAATGTTTTCTACCTGGCTACATATGTTTATTTTTCATCTTATTATGATTTTCTATTATTAAATAATACTCGTGCGCTTCAAGCATCTAATGGATGTGGCTAACACTAATTTTCACGCATGTGATGACAGTTGTTTCACCAGATTTACCAGGAGGAATTCTTCCCTAAAACTTCAGCTTTTGAGAAAATTGATGATGATGATGATGAGACTTAGCCGGATTAGAGTCGAAGTATTTGTTCCTGGCATCTACTACTCTATGGACGATGGGCACCAAGGGCGGCCCTGGGCACCAACGACCAAAGCTTCACTTTAGGGTCCTCATACTTGATGCCTCGAAATATCTTGTCATTTGTATACCTCGTTAGTGTTAGATACACTCTATTTTACAGTCCCAGTTGTAAGGGTGTTATAGAGTGGAGCCATATGAATAATTTTTGCACAAATGTTCTATCGAAGGATTCGGCCGTTTCTTTTTTGTTACAGAGCTACAAATTTTAAAATGAGCTGATAACAATCGAACCTCAAATTGATGATTTGATTCTTATGAAAACCCTTCCTAAGACAATTTGGCTGATCTCATTCCCTTGGGGGAACATGGCAGCAAAATCTTTATATCAAAGAAAAAACAAAAATACATTTTCAAGAAGAAAAAAAAAAAACTGATACATAAAGTTACTTGATAAAACCCTTTTTTCTCAAATTTTTTTCATCAAGATGGCCCTGCAACATCTGCGAGGAACAAATATTAATCAGATCAAAGGAATTATTTTTATTGATTCGAAAACAAAAACAGCATAAGATTCTAATGGGTTTAGATGTGGAAACATACCAGTGTCTGGTTTCTTCGCTTCCTCTTCAGACTTCCACACAATGACATCATCCAAACCAGTTGATATGTTCTTGTAAAACTGCAGTCAAGTATGAAATCTCAAGATCGAATGAAAATTGCAAATGATTAGATGTTTCTACGTTACTGTTTCTAAAGTGTAAGGATATTATACGTTGTGAAATTCAAGTGTATCTCCACCAGCTTTAGGTAGCTCAACCATGTTTAATGAAGTAGCCACCTCAAACACCTGAATGAAACAAATATAGCCATATTAGCGGGTATGCATGCATCTTAAACTAAAGTTAAGTACATCTTATATTCCTATCTGCCAAGTTCACTGAAGCATACCATCTGCTTGTCAAATAGATTGCTCAGTTTGAGATCCTGAGAATGGGAGATGAGTTCGAAGGCATTCATGGTAACTGGTTTTTCATCCTTCTTTTCTACAACAAGATTTCTGCTTTCCTGCGCCAAGAAGGACACCAGTAATTAATTAAAACTCTATAACAGCCTTCTCAGACAGTCACTAACTATACATATTACGAGAAAAGTTACCTCAGAATTATTAAAAATAGCATCGACATCATCAAGATTAGTCTCTTCTTGTTCAAAACCTGGTGGCTTCTATCCTTTGTTAAACCATTCGTTCTGCAGTAACTCCGCGAAAGTAATTCTCTGTTGAAGAATGCAATTATATATAAGTTTAGGACACGGACGACGTCAATCTGTACTATGTGAATGTCGAAAATGCAGTAGTACTTCATTTCGAAGACAACATTAAAGTAATTAAGTGAAGGGAATTACTTTCGACGGATCAGGGTCGAGGATCCTTTTGATTACTTTCCTTGAACCCGAAGAAAAGTATGAAGGAATCAAAAATTCAGCTTTAGAAATCTGCAGTCAGAAAATTTCTCATAAAAACCAAGGCTGCACGTTTGATATGTTAAGTGTCTGCACTATATATGTCGAATAAAAATTTGTCACCTTCTTGTATAATTCCATGAGGTTCGAGTCATCGGAAGGAAGATAGCCTGCCATGAGGACAAAAAGGATTACACCACATGACCAAAAGTCTGCCTTAGCTCCATCGTAACCCGTCCCATTGAGAACCTAGAAAAAAAGTAGACGTTGGAATATGTAATTGTCTAGATTAATAGCGCATTATTGATGTAGGACGTCCATTAGATTTAAGATTAATATTTTTATTATTAATTATTATTATTTTACGTAATTCTTATTTCTAGAATTTAGTTATTTTATGAAGTTATTTAATTTTAGAATTACTTTGATAGCAAGTTAGAGTTCTTTGAATTAGAGTTAAAAGTCTTCCCTATAAATAGAAGACAAGTCCTTTGCAATATACATTATTATTATCAATCAATATTGAGTTTTCTCGACTATTATCCTATTTTTACTATCAAAATTCTTTGTTCACACTTCCGTACTGCATTAATTATCTAGACAAGTCTAGAGAACAAGTAATCCAGGTTCGGCTAGAGCAAGTCAAGTCGGTTGTAATGTGAACTAGATAACTAAGAGAAAAATTTGTAGAGAAACTTAAAGAGTGTTTTACGTTCTAAGGTCGGGTAACAAACCCTGTAAGATACCTCTGGAGCAACATAATTTGGAGTCCCGCACATTGTGTGAAGTAACCCATCTTCCTGAAACCAAAAAAAAAATAAACAACAGAAGTAACTTAATTGCAAAGGTTACATTTTCCGGTCTATTCATGCCTGTAAACTCTGAAAATACGTAGGAAAGTGATCAAACAACTATTTAAGCACCAAAAAAACTACAGTCCATAGCATCGTAACATTATCGGGATGACCGAAGGGAGTCCCTTCTATACTGTCAATATGGGGGCTAAAAATGCATCGCTTGCAACGCTTTCCTTTTTCATTTTTAATCGATCCAATTGAATGGATATTGGTCATTTTTTCTCGAAATTGAATCAACAATCGGAGAGTTATCGTCCCCGACTATGGTTAGGAGCAATGAAAACGGTTGGAAGTCGACCCGATTGACGGGTAATTAGGCATGAAAATGGTCAAAAAAAGCGTCACCTAAACTTTTAATTTTAATCTTGATCCTTGGTTGCCAACAAAATTCAGCCATCAGATTTAAAACTGTTACTGAAATGTTACAAAATTGTTACAATATAAGTATTAGACAACTATAACGCTTATAAATATTATAAAATCTGTAACAAATTTTATTGCAAAATCTGTAATAAATTGCGTCACAAAAATAAGCTCACTGACTTTGGTCGTCCCTGCACTGCTGTAGCAGTCATCCAGTAAGTATCCTAATTATCGAAATTCATAGAGAGGAATTGTGTGTGAGACTCACTCGAAGTTGTTGAGGCAGAGCACTTAATCCAAAATCCGAGAATTTAAGATCCCCATTAGCATCCAACAACACATTCTCAAGCTATATAGTACACCAAATCAAAACAGTTGTCCTGCAAATTAAGTAGTGAAGATAGAAAGTAATACTCCCTCCGTTCCTTTTTAATAGGCTGGTTTGTATAAATAAATATTTCAAAAAAATAGGCTAGTTTCCTAATTGGGAAAGTTAAATGTTACTTTAACTTTCTGTGACCACTTTTTTCTTAATTTCTTTTGATGACAAGTGTCATGTGGACCATCTCACTTTATTTCTTTTGCTGACAAGTGTCATGGAGACTATTTCACTTCACTTCTTTTCATAACAAGTATTATGAGAACCACTTTCAATGATTAGTTCTCTTAATTTCCTTAAATTTCTCTAAAAACAAAACCAGCTTATTAAAAAGGAACGGAGAGAGTAATAAAAACAAAAGTAAGCGCAGTGCAGACCTTCAAATCTCTATGAAAAACTCCTCTACTATGGCAGTAATCCACAACATGTATTAGCTGCTGAAAGTATTTCCTCGCTACATCTTCCTTCAATCTACCCTTTTTAGCCTAAAAAATATAGTAGTAGTAGGAAAAACATTAAACAAACGCAAAGTATATATACGAGCTAATATATCGGTTCCAAATGATAGGAAATCTTATGAATTGTAAGGAGGAAAAGAAGAAGATCATATCTTACAATTTTGTCAAAAAGTTTTCACCACCATTGACAAATTCCAAAACGATGTATATCTTTGTCTTACTAGCCATAACCTACACAAATATACAGTATATCATCCCCATTTTTGAAATAAGTAGTAAACAACGTTACAAAACGCATCAACAAAGTTCACAAATTGTTGGAAATGTAATTTGTAACTGAGTGAAGGTACCAAGGGAGGTGTAATTTGAGAGCTACTCAGACTCTCTCATAGTGAGTGTTAAAGATTGAGAGTTAATTAATCCTTGTAAACAAGAGTGAGTTTGGACGACCAAACTTAGCAAGAATATAACTCGAAGGCAATAATGCTCGTGTAACACAAAATATAACTTTATCAATTAGCGGGTTTTTTTCACAAAAGCAATGCATATGTATTTCCGAAATTTGTTCATCGAAATTAGAAAGTCCCATATCACATATTTGCAAACCGAAATTTCGGTCAAGTACTTACTGGGACGGTCTTGGGCATAAACGACAAAAGCTTCACTTAAGGGTCCTTGCTCTGTTTACATGCCTATATCTATTTATTTTTCCGAACAGAAAAAGGTTGGATGAAAATAAAAAATCCTTGCCAGAAAAAAAGGGAGGGTTCTTCTACAATTTACAGAATTTACCTCCCTAGTTGTAAGTGTTTCATTCCGTGGAGCTTACTTGAGCCATGCATATTGAAAGAACATTTAGCACACTTCTGCGTTGACGATTGCCTAATGCTAAAACATGTCTTTTGAATTGATTTACATATATTACTTCAGATGAATCTATCAGAAATTGTAAAAAATAAAAAAAAGAAGCATCCACTCACATGGTTATATTCACATTATCTCACACTTCAGAGATAATCATCTTAATAAAACCTAAACCGTAATGAAATTGAAACTAATATCTTGAGGCTATGTTGCTCTGATAAAGATCTACATTCCTACAAAAAATGAGTACGTTCCAAGATGTATAACGTAATCATCCACTATATTGAAAATTAGTCATCGAAAATCAGCAAATTCTCAAAGGTTAAAATTAAAATTGATTGATAATGAGACTTGGTATTTCAGAACGTGCTCATTTTTGGTAGATATGTAGAACTTTGTAAGAAAAATATACCCCCAATATTAATTTCAAATTCATCGATGTTCAAATTTATTTAGAAAAATATCGCTCAAAACATGAGATACTGTAAATATAAGAGTGGGAGGGGATTCGCCCTCGAAATAAAAATGTATAAACACACCACAGAGTTATCAATTTTAAAGTGACTTGATCCTAATCGAACCTTGAATCGAGGTGCCATTTGATTTTGATAAAGATTCTATAACATCCGTGCAGTCAGATCACACGTCTCCGACCAAATGTCAGTCAAGTTTTTTGGTTCAACCATAAATGAGCTGTAAATGAACAGATAAATTCCAACCAATGAAAACTCTCCACTATGGCAAATTCATATCCACTGATAGTCCAATGTGGCTGAGAATTGATCCACCTCATCATGGCAGCTGCACACATTGATGGTTTGGGCCCACTTTAGACTTTTGATAGCCTTATGATATGGCCCATTGTATTATCAATCACTATTTGGGCCTTTTCCTGCTGTCAACCCAGATATGATAATGTCTACTAAATCTTTTCTCTTTTTCTGTTTTCCAATGACAGTTGGAAGATCTTTTAGTCGGACAGTTCAATTAACCAACCAAGTCAACCAGTCAACCTAAATGTTGCTCCAACCAACCTTAGGATGGCGATCGGTCATCAACCAACCCAGACCGATCGCCAACTCAAAATTTTCTAGAATCGGAATATGAGCCAAGTATATAAGATCTTGAATCAGACATCAGAAAAATGAAATACATAAACAACCAGATATCTGGTTTGGCCGAATTAGACGTCTAATTGACAAAATGCAAACGGGATGTGAGTTTCTATCGCAGCCCCATGCGAGCCCTTCTTAAACAAATTATCATATCCATGTGAGGGTGGGATCCTACAATTTTCAATGTGACCCTTTGTAATAACTTCAAGATGTGAAAGTTAGGGAAAAAGAAAAGATTTTTAGGTATTATGAAATGATGAATCAACAAACCTTTCTCCCCATGTGAGTCTTGACCATGATGAGTTTCTGAAATGGTGAGAACTTAATGATGAGGAGAATCAAAAGGTTACTTCCACCCAAGTAGCTTATGATTCTTACTTATTTTACAGAAATAAATAATTAGTACTTATTAATTAACTTAATGAACCTATGCTGAACTAATTATGTAACATAATGGTGAGAACCAATGTAATCAATATCGACCGTATCGGCCGATATATCGCCGAAATATCGGATATCGTTCTGGAGTGATACGAGAAGCAGTATATCGGCGATACGATATTTGCCCGAAAATATCGGTCGATACGAGCCGATACGAAATTTTCACAATAATCCGGTATTGGTTTTTTTAGTCGTTTTAGGTAAAGATCAAGGGTATTTTAGGTTTTTCATAAAAGGAAAGGGATAAATCCCTAAAACTCGATCCAAAATGAAGTGTTCTTCAGTCGAAAAACAGAAATGAAAGGAAAAGAGACCGCGTTCTTTGGAAATTTAGTTCAACAAATCATGTTCTTCTTCTCAATATCATTTTAGGTAGTGAACTTTAAAGTTACTAAAGTTACTCTTTTGTGTTTTTGATAAAATTGATGGTATCTATTATATCTTAACATAAAATGTGTGAAAAAATGTCTGTTATAAAATTATAGTCTTAAAATTTGAAACCGATATTACACCGATATTTCAACGATAATATCCCGATATAAAGTTGTACTAGTGTATCGGTCCAGGCCGAGATAAACCGATATCTGATATTAACTACATTGGTGAGAACTTAATGATGAGGAGAATCAAAAGGTTACTTCCACCCAAGTAGCTTATGATTCTTAATTATTTTACAGAAATAAATAATTAGTACTTATTAATTAATTTAATGAACCTATGCTGAACTAATTATGTAACATAATATGTGTAACACAATAATTTCTTTCCACGTGAAGGCAACAATGCGAATACCGTACCGTAAAGCTGGTAAGGAAAACTCTTTGAAGTACTTTAATCGGGAGAAGTGAAACCTAAGAAAATATAAAATGCCGTGTTGATTCGTTAACAAAATATATTAAGATGTGAATTTCGAAATACATTCGTACTTGACTCAGATTTAGATGCTCTAAAAGTTTGTTAGTAAAAGAAGAAAAAAAAAATTACAGCGATGATCACTCAAAAAAATTAATGATCTTAATTAATTTGATTATTCGGAATTATAAGATACTATGAACCTCAGCGATAACCTAGGGTTTATGTAGTGTGGGTGCAAGTATTACGGGAGACAAGTCAATCATCTTTGAGGATTTCCTTAAACTTGGACAAACTATTTCATGTGGTTCCCTATGTTTCCAAAATTCCAAGTTCTAGCGTGGATATAGGTACATTGTAACCCTAACATTCCCCCTAGTTTTCATTTTTGTAGATTGGGAGTTAGAAGTTAGTTTGATATTAAGAGGAGGAGAGGAGTTGCTTGGTTTGTGCTTATATTGTTTTCTTCTTGTTCTTGTTTCATCCTGTTTGTGTTTCCATGTGCATTTTGGTGAACATGCTCTGATCCAAGAATGGTTGAATGGAACTGTTTCTTTATACGCAGAAGTACCGGCCGTTAATGCAGACGAGTTTCAGTGCAGATAATTAAGAACCATCATCAGTTGGTTAGCTATATAAATATATATGTCTAGTGTTTTAATATCACTTGCAGAGCCGGGCCCGAGGGTGTGCAGGGTGTGCGACCGCACAGGGCCCGACTCTGGCCAGGGCCTTTTATCTAGAAAACAAATGCCCCCCCTCCCCATAAGTTAATATAAATGTTCTGCCACAAAAACATATTAGCTCTATTTCAGATTTTATTTAAGCCCAATAACCAAGCCCCATATCACTCTCACACTTTACTCTTCTAACACAGACGCAAAAATCACCTTATCACATTCTCTTTCTTTCCAGTTTCCCCTTCGTCCTACCTAGTCCATTGCCCATCTATACTGTTTGACAAGAATTTACATAAATCCTCAAATTTACTCATAGAAGAGCTAAGGTATAATCGTGATTATACTAGACTACTAGTATGGAAAAAAGGGAGCAAATCTTCATGTTTAATGTAAGTAAACTATCCAATTTTAGGTTAATTTTTCAATTTAGGGTTTTGATTTGTCTAATAAAACTAAATTTTTACTTCTTATATGTCACAGATGATCTAGGAAAATTGGGTTGTTGTTGTATTTTTAATTTGGGTTAGTGTTGATTTTGAAATTGAAATTTGGGGGATTTTGCTACTTGAAATTTGGAGGATTGCTTAATGTTCTAACTTGTAATTGTTTTTCCTTTTTTTTTTGTTTTTTTACAGTAAGCTAAGGTGTTAATGGCTTGAGTTATGATTGCTGCTGCTTTTATTTGATTTTGCTTACGGCTAATCGGCTATAATCGGGTAATAAATAATTAAAATCATTATTTGCTGCTATTTGAAATATGGTTAAGAGTTTAAGAAAAGAAACTCCTGGTCATGATAAGCGCATAAAACAGAAAAAAGATCTAGCCTTTAAGGAGTCACAAAGAGGAGCATTGGATAGATTTGTTGTTAAGCTTCCACCTACAATAGTTCCAAATCTAACTGAAAATGAAAATGTTGTTCCCAATTTGGACCGTGATGAAATATGCAATGATTTGGAACTCACTCAGAATGTTCATGAAGAAGTTCCTAACATAGTTGTCAACGAAAATGAAAATATTTCTGATAGGGAAGATATATGTAGAGATGATATTGAATGTGAACCTCCACTTTCTCCCCCTCGAGTACATGTGGATATATATGATCCTAGATACTGGGGTAGTCTTGACACAAACTCTAGAGATCTTTTAGTGGAAAAAGGCCCTCTTAGAGACCCAAATATAAAGAAAGGTCCCAAGGATAAACGATCAAGATACTTCTCTTCAACTTGTTTTACAAGAATTTTACCTAATGGTGAAGAATATGACAGAAAATGGCTTGTGTATTCAAAAGAACTAGATAAAGTATTTTGCTTCTGTTGTAAGCTGTTTAAAAATAGTTCTCGGATATGTGGTTTATCAAATGAGGGGTATAATGACTGGGGTCATCTTAGTCAAATGGTTAGTAAGCATGAAAATAGTACAAAACACAATGTTAAAAATGAAAGTTTGGCTTGAACTGCGTGATAGACTAAAGATAAATGATACAATTGATAAGCACCTTCAACGTCATATTAATGAAGATAGGGAACACTGGAAGCAAGTATTGAAGAGAATTATTTCTGTTGTGAAATATCTTAGCATACATAACTTGGCTTTTCGTGGAACAAATGAGAAAGTGTATGAAATTAGTAATGGAAATTTTTTAGGTTTGATTGAAATGATTGCCGAGTGGGATCCGGTAATGAAAGAACATATGAGAAGAATTAAAAATAATGAAATTCAGTACAATTATCTTAGTTCTAAGATCCAAAATGAGTTGATTGATTTGCTAGCTTCTAAAATCAAAAGTGCCATCATTCAGAAAATTAAGGCTGCCCAGTATTTTTCTATATTGCTTGATTGTACTCCGGATGCGAGCCACCAAGAGCAAATGTCTTTGATTATTCGGTGTGTAGATACTAGTGAAAGTCCAATAAAAATTCAAGAATACTTCATGAGATTCTTAAAAGTAGTTGACACAACTGCACAAGGACTATTTGATGTACTGAAAAGTGTTTTGAAAGATCTCGATCTTGACATTAACAACATTCGTGGTCAAGGATATGATAATGGGGCTAATATGAGTGGGTGCAAAAATGGTGTACAAAAGAAGTTGTTGGATGTGAATCCAAGAGCAATGTATACACCTTGTGGGGCTCATTGTTTAAATTTAACACCTCTTGATATGGCACGTTCTTGTAAGGGAGCTACAGATTTTTTTGAAACATTAAATCAGATTTACAAGATTTTTTCTGCATCTACAAAACGGTGGGATATTTTCAAAGAATATGTGAAAGGTTATACCGTCAAACCATTGTCGGATACTAGATGGGAAAGTCACATTGAAAGTGTGAAGGCAGTTAGGTTTCAAATTTTTGATATAAGAAAAGTTTTGCTTAAAGTAGGAGATAATGGTGATGATAAGGATACTGCAGCTAAGTTTAAAGCGAAAAACTTAGCAAAACATAGTGTTGGAAATTTTGAGTTTTTATTAAGCATGGTGATTTGGTATGATTTGTTAAATGCTGTAAACTTGGTTAGTAAATCATTGCAGTTTAAGGATATGCTTATCGACGATGCTATGCGTCAAGTGAAAGGACTTCTAAAATATTTTCAAAACTATAGAGATAAGGAATTTGGGAAGGCCTTAACCACCGCCAAAGATATTGCTAATCAATTGGGAGTTGAAGCTGATTTTCATGTGGGTCGTATAATTCATAGAACACAATTTTTTGATGAGATTGGAAATTGTGAGGAAACAGTCCAATCAGCTGAAGAATCTTTTCGAACTAAGTTCTTCTTGCAGATTGTTGATCAAGCTATTAGTTCACTTGAAAGACGGTTTGAGCAATATAAAGCATGTGACGACATATTTGGTTTTTTGTTTAGTTCAGATACTTTAAACTCAATGGATGATGATCAGTTGAAAGCTCGTTGTGATAATCTTGAAGCTGCTCTAAGACACGAGGAAGTGTCGGATATTGATGCAAACGATTTGTTTGGCGAGTTGAAAGTTTTACGTGAACTATTACCAATGGAAATAACCACAGCAGCTGGTATATTTAATTTCATAAAACGTCAAGATAGCTTTCCGATTACATCCATTGCATATAGAGTACTCTTAACAATTCCAGTTACAGTGGCATCGGCAGAAAGAAGCTTTTCAAAATTAAACATCCTGAAATCGTTTTTGCGTACTACCATGGCCCAAGAAAGACTCAATGGGCTGGCAATGATATCGATTGAGCATAGTCTTCTTGACGACGTTGATATTGATTCATTAATCGATGATTTTGCAGCGGTGAATTCAAGACGGCTAAATTTCCGCTGATGATCTTCTGAATGGTATATATGCATGTCATATTTCAATTTGATATTGATCTTCTGGAGTCTTCCATTTGTATTTTTGGTTTACTAACAACTTTAGTCTTTATATGTCTTTCAGGTACATTTATTTTGGTTAACTAACTCACAGATGGGAGAACTTGAAGTCATTTACAAAGATACGGACGGTAAATACTAGAAAAACAAGTCGACAATCTCTTTTTGAACCCTTTTTTTGTGTTGAACTAGACAATATGTATGAAAGCAATGCTTATAACGGTAAAGAACTTGTTATGTTTATTGTAATGCTAGCTATATATATATATTAATCGTCTTAGTTTCATTTTATTGTTATTCGAAATTGTCGTGGAGAAAAAAAAATTGAACGTAAGAAGGCCCTGCGAATAAGTTCGCACAGGGCCCTAATACACACAGGATCGGCTCTGATCACTTGCACCTGGGTGATAAAGAAATGTTTTGTTTTTTGCCCAGCTACCTGAGGTTGTAGGCAATATAAAAGAGGCTCAAAAAAAAAAAGTTATGCACTTTGGCACTCTGATTAACCCTAGCTAAGCAACAAATTCCAATGTCATCTTAGCTTGACGCAAACTAACTTTGGTGATGTCCTCCCATCACTTCATTCTTGTTTTCATGCAAAGAAATTCTCCATTATTTGTCCCATCTTCTTTTAATCTTCATCTTCTTTTATCTTTACACTCTCTTTTGATTTCAATTCGTGCACTTAATTTTGGTATAGTGACTTCACTAGGCTAATAGAGTTTCGTTTGCTTTTAACTATCCTTTTTCCCAAGTGGCTTTATTCAAAACCCACCAAAACCTTGATTCCTTTATTATGTCATCGGGTTCCAAGTAACCACTTTGAAACTTAAGTTAGTCACTCAGTTTGTACTAACCCTATGAGGTCTGGGAATATCTTTGCTTAATTACTGGATTTTCTGTACAAGCTAAGCCTAAGAGATCAGGGAATTTCTTTGCTTAATTACTGAATGTCTTTGCCTAATTACATGAGTTCTTTTTATTATCGGTTAAAAATTTGGTACTGAAAAGTAAGATTGGAACTTATGTTACTGATATCATCACCCAGTAACTTTACAATTATACTGTAGTAATATTGACAATCTTTAAATATACCAAGTCTCTTTTCTGGAAGCAATTATCAAAAGAATATTCAATTTTATAAGCAACAATTGAAATTCAAACAAATAAACTATAAAGTCACATATTGGCAAAGGTGTTAATTTTGGGTGGGAATAAAGGATACGCTGATAGAGAAAACAGAAGCTACGGATTTTGCAGATTACTTAGAACGGGCGCCAAAGTATACGAAATTGCAAATTTCATGCGTCATTACTCAATTTATTGCATTATTTGATACACAAATTTTGCTAGTTTTAGACAACGAAAACAAAACCCACACACATGAATTAAAAGCTACGGCACATGGATGATGGATCCCCACCATATTCATCTTATCTGTTGCATTTGATGCAATTTGGTATTGTCAATTGTCATGTCATTTAGGTATCTCTTTTAAGTGTAGTGCCAATATGTCATTAAATGAGATTGGACACTAGGGCAGGTTCACCAAGGAGAAATAATAGAGAATTTTCTTTTCTTTATAATAGAGAGATTTTGATGCTTATCTTTACTAAATTTATAACTAAAACGGTTAAATTTGAGTAGGTTCCAACTAAATTATTATCTTGTCATCGTCTCAGCTAACCTTTTCTAAGAAACGCTATGACATGACAACGACTCCAATATGGGTAATAGAGTATTTGGGGAGATCTTTCTTATTTGTTGTCCTATTTGTTCTCCCAATACAAAATTGGTCAATTAACCCAATAACGACAATTTTGGGTGAAAAAGACATGTAAAATTTGATATTGTTTAAATGGACGAGAATGTAAAAATAGCCAGGATGTAAACAGTTTCATCTTACCCACTTTCAAATACTTTTTCTTATTTTTAATTTACATCAGGATGCATCCAATTTCACCTTCGCTATTTTTTAAGTTTAAGCCAGGATGAATCCAGATTCATTCTTGCTTCTTTTTTTTTGTGTCAATTTCACCCATACTAATTTTTACTCGTCCATTAGAACCATGTTTTAAAAATATTGGACAATTGACCCAATTTCTCATTCTTTCGATTATGTTTTAAAGTTTACATGGTCACCAAAAGCTCAGTTGCTTCTTTTTATTGAGAAGTAGAATTTTTTTTATTTTTACTAGTCATTTTGAAATTTATATCTTATATATTTAGCAACCGATAGCCAACATGTTTATACTTTCTAATTGTAGAAGTAGTTATCCTAAGCTAAAAGAAAAAAAAATCATTGTGGAAGTCATTCAAAAGTTTGATTTATATTCTTTTTCTAATATCTCGACTTAATTAAGCCGAAAAATTACTCCTTATAGTGTATCTAAACAGCTTTTTTAGTTTTTAAACTAACTTTTGAATTTTTATTTTAATTAAATCGATTTCATCGGTGATACCCAAACGCTCTTTTAGCCGCACACAAAATCAATTGAAAACAATTATAGTAAGTTGTAAGTTTAGTGATAAGTAACCACCGAGAAGGAGAATCATCTTCAACAAGAGTTTCATTTTCTTCTTCTATAATAGATGAAGTAGGAAATCTTTGTTCCATCTGCATCGAATAATTTTCAACACCGCTGCTACTCTCACTTTCAATTTGAGAGTTCCAACCTGTGAACTTCTTTGAATCAAGCATCGCTTTCTCATTAAAGGTCACATCACGACTAATTATGAACTTATTCATTTCTGGACACCATAGACGTTATCCTTTCACACCTAATGAATAACCTAAGAAAATTGCTTTCTTAGCCCTAACACCGAACTTATCTTCTTTCACATGAAAATAGGCTTGACAACCAAACACCTTAAAATTTGAATAGTTAATGGGATTACCAGTCCATACCTCCATAGGTGACTTACACTTAATAGTTGTTGATGGTGATCGATTCATTAAATAGCACGCCGTAATTAACTGCTTCATCCCACCAGATCTTGTCTAAACTTGCGTTTGACAACATGTTCTCGATCTCAAGTAACGTTCGATTCATTCTCTCCGCTACTCCGTTTTGTTGTGGTGTACCCTTGACTGTGAAGTGCCTAACGATACTTTGTTCCTCACAAAACTCCTTTAGTGGGTCTTCGATGTATTCACCACCATTATCGGAACGTATCTTCTTAACTACAGGACCAAATTGTTTCTCTACCATGGTCTTCCACTTCTTAAACACATCGGTGACTTTATTCTTATGATTCATGCTGTAAAGTCAAACTCTCCTCGAAAAGTCATCGATAAAGGTCACGAACCACCTAGCACCTCCCTTAGAAACTGAACGAGAGGGAACCCGAACATCCAAATGGATGTAATCTAACAAACCCTGTGTGTGGTGTACAACGGTACCAAAACTGCTCCTACATTGATTTCTAAATATACAATGCGCACAGAAATCAAGCTTGCCCAAGACGGACATACATTTCTCACTCATATGCCCAAGACGCATATGCCATAATTGTGACTCCACCTATTTCTCATCAATTGATTGAGAAACCATAGCTCCACCACAAACTATATCTCCTTGTAGAAAATATAAATTACCATGTCTTTCACCGGTTATCTTCAGACTACCATTGTAGAATACCTTCAAGAATCCATATTCAGCAACATACTTATATCCAAGAGACTCAATTACTCCTAAAGGAATCAAACTCTTTCTCAAATCTGGGACATGTCTAACCTATGAAAGTGTTGTCACAACACCATGCGAGCAAACATGTACCGTACCAACTCCAACTGTTTTGCAGACATTAGAACTACCCATCATAACAGTACCACCATTCACCTCTCTATAAGTGGTAAAACAATCCTTAGTATGACACATATTATACGAAGCACCGGAATCAAGCATCCAACCATCATTGAGATAACTCTTTGATATAACGGTTAACACTTCCTCATCCAAACCACACAGTGGTTCTTCTAAAACTTCACTGTCTTCAGCAACCGAAGAAACAATATTCTTTGAATCTGATTTCTCATGTTTCTCATCTCTTTTCTTAAGCTTGAGATAATCATCCCTAATATGACCAGTTTTTCGACAATAATAACACTCAATATCGCTCCTTTTGGAACGATTAAATGACTTTAAATTTTTATTACCATTCTTTCCTCTATCAACAAACAAGCCATTGACTTGTTCTTCATCGCTGAACTCTTGTTTCCTTAAAGCCTTAGCTTATAAAGCAGAGACCACATCATCGAAAACCAACTTATCTTCATCTTTGTCTTCATCGGTTTTCCCACTTAGTAAATAATCAACGAAAGTATCATACGACGGGGCAAAGAACATAATAATATCATGGATTTATCCGTATCATAGATAGTGATACTGATATTAAACAAATCAGAATATATCTTATTAAAATCATTAATATGATCAATCATAGACTTACTTGAAGACATCCGAAAGGCATGGAGTCTACGCTTCAAGTAAAGTTCCGAAGTCAAATCCTTTTGTAAGTAGAGCTTCTCTAACTTCTCCCACAACTTTGCAGAGGTTTCACTCGAAAATTTATGAGTGATCTCCCTTGACAAACATAAACGAATAGTTGAACACACCTCCAAATAAAGGTCATCCCACTTCTCATCATTCCAATCCTTTGGAAACTAGCTTCTCCTTGATTGATTTAATTTGTTTCATACTAACAAGAATATCTTTTACATCAGTTTTCCATGATGTGAAATTATTCTTCCAATTGAACTTGATAATATCAAATCCATGCACG
Source organism: Papaver somniferum (assembly GCF_003573695.1). NCBI lineage: Eukaryota > Viridiplantae > Streptophyta > Magnoliopsida > Ranunculales > Papaveraceae > Papaver > Papaver somniferum. The sequence continues at coordinate 19,917,628 of NW_020618825.1, read as the reverse complement.
GAGTAAAAATATCATTTTTCCTGACACGTCGTGAAAGTATAACTTTTCCTGAGAATATCATTTTTCCTGACACGGAGTGAAAGTGTCATTTTTCCTGACACGACATGAAAGTATCACTTTTCCTGACACAGGTTGAAAGTATCATTTTCCCCCTGAAAAAATAGGATACATAAGGAGTTATAGTAAATGGATTAAAAGGGAGGGGTATTTTGGTATTATCAAGTGCAAACTATCATACATGTTGCATTATCTATTCTGGAAAAACTCCCCCAAACTTAGATGAAGTATATAAACAGGAAATATAATTCTGCGGCAGATTACATTGTAAAAAAAGCGCGTCTAAAACATCTTCGGCACATATCAACCCAGATTCAGCAAAAAGTTTTGAAACCTAGTGTTGATTCTAATGTTTTTGATAAAAATAAGCTTGTAAACCTTTTGTAATATGTTACTTGATTACTACTCCCTCCATCCTAAATTAGATGACCTAGTTAGTTTTAAATTTCGTCCCAAAATAGATATCATTAAATAATGAAATATTTCCAAAATTACCCTATTAATTGATTTTTATTAGTATAAGAAATATGTAAAATTTGATAGTCAAGTTTATATCTGTTACATAAGTGTTTTAAAATTATTTCCACTAGTATAAAGTTTACAGATATCCATGGTATAGTTTGAGAGATAAATCATTTCTAAATTTTACTAGTAATTATTCATAAGGGTATAATTATAAAATATTTAAAAATTCTCCACTCTCCTCATTACCTTAAAAATTGTGTAAAGTGGACGAAGGGAATATGTTTTAACCTTCTCATCACAGAAAAAATGGTGCAAACTACCAAACCATTTCCGATCTTTTTATCAAATTGCACATTTGGGTTAGGGTTCATTTCACAAAAAATGGCCATAAAAGGATCTCCCTTCTGTTGAGCCTCCCATCCATCGGCCCAATAATGCACCAAGGTATCATGGCCGTCAACATAAAAAATTAAAAATGGAAGTGTAAAAACTAGTCAGATTCTTTGTTTGACTAGTATATATATACATACTTGCGAGGTTGTAGATCCGATGACAAATAACCAGTACAAGTGGAAAAGAAATCTTCAATGATGCGCAATGGAGATAGAAATATCTTAGTTAGCCTAGAGGGTATCAATGTAAGCCTAGCTTTAGGGCACCTTGTTAGCTAGAGACTGTTACTTAGTTCAATGTGGATTCCATCGCCAAGATTCTTCCCACAAGTATATTTTGGGGTCGCTTAAACTAGTTCGGTCAATTCCTAGTATCTAACAATGATTCTCGAATCAAAACGCAGTGAAACTCGCAAAGAAAAAGATATATCGTCATTCCAAGGATTACTCGAGAGCTGTTGGCAATTCTACGAGTTGTATTTTACTTGTACCTTACAAGGTATTCATCCCAGTAAGTTAGTCATCTTTAAAGCTCAAGGTGTGCAGACAGCGAAAACGTTACCATCCGCACCGGACATATAAATTTGTCGTCGGAGCCGATATGTTTCCGGATGTTGATTCAAGTTGTGGTTTATATTAGGACTAAAAATGTCATGTTACTCTTGCTAATTTCCAATGAAAAAAAAGATCACTTGGTATAAACAAACCATTTTAAGGACAGGCCAGATGAGCAACAGTAGGAGTTGTACCTTTGTCGTACAAATGGAAATCTCTTCTATTTAGATGAAGAGGAATTACGATCTGATCCTCTCCATGTCTGTTGATTGGTTATCATTTATCAGTAGTTTACTTAGTTAGGGTTTAGACAAAAGCTGCAACTCTTGACCTTCACATATGGTTATCAAACAGCTTTGGTGGAAATTGATTTGTTGTTTTTGCTTAATAATGTTGGACAAACTAGAAAAATATATATATATATATATATATATAATGCATGTTTTTATGTCTTTGCCGCCGGACAGTGAGATAAAGTAGCTAAACTCGTTCTTCGGATGTTTCTCAGCTAAGTCTGAGTAAATGAGCAGGGCAAATTCGTCTGAAGAACTCGCCATTACTCAATTACAATCCTTTTTCGTGTTTTAAAAGCTAAAAAACTTGGTTTTAATTATAATTTTCTATTTAACCATTTGGCAAATTATCTTGTTCCTGATTCTCATCCAAACTCTAATCCTAAGAAATGAAGGGAAAAAAAGAAGTACAGATATCACTCCACAAGTAGTCCTGATTTTCTGTAAAATACATGTCCTACCATGTCTATTGATTCAATTATTTAAGTTTAAGTTAATTATTGAATTGGGACTTTTAGTGAATGTACTTAAGGAGTAATAATGCTCCCCTCAATTTCAGTAAATTAACAACAAATAAAGAGAAAAAGATTATAGTAATAAGTAAACGTATCCAAATGCATATCTTAGTCTTCCAATGGCTCCGAAGTCTGAATGCCGAACTTGAGTGGTTAGATGGAAAACACCAAGTTTAGAAAGAACAAATACCTAATTTCAGCTAGTTTCCGAAATCAAAAAAAAACAGTTTGTTAAATCAGATAAATGTCATAGAAATTAATATTCATTCTTCGATACATTCGACAAATACCTGAATCAAAATTAGGAGCCAAAGCAAATTTAGGATAAGAAGGTGCAACTGTCTCACTTGCTTCTCCTATGGGTCAATACAAGAATTCGATACTAACAATGTTAAATTCAGATTATCAATATCGTCATCACCTAATCATTTTACCAGTGATATCGTTTGTTATCCCAATTGTTGTTAACCAGTCATTTTGTGTTTTACGTATTTCCTAATAACATTTCTTGAATCAGGCCTTCTACCTTTGTTTTCGAGTTGCTTTGAATACAAAGTGGCACAAATCAGAAACATGATGCAAGTCAAAACACAAACACCTCATCAATTATTCAGCTAAACATATTATTCATTTGATAATTATATTAATGCGAGAACATGAAACAAAGATTACTTTAATTAAACAAATCTGTCGGAGTGCTTTGGAAACCTTTCAAGGCATGTGAAAGTATCCGGTATTTTCGGCAGAATAAGGGCGATTCTCCCGCGCTCTTTTTAATTTTTAATTTATAGCAGCTGAAATGCTGAATGTGAGAGTGCTCAATAATATTCATTTTTTTTATCATCTAATAATTAATCTCGAAGTAAGGAAAATAGTTAGACGTTAATGGAACTTTATTTCCGCCCCATATATGCATCATGCCTTGCATATACCTCTGAATTTAGTTTTGTAGGTTTTTTTTTCTTCGTGTGATCGGTTAAGAACCTGAGTGATGGCGAGTTTCGAACTTAGGTCGTTGATACTATCGTCCATTAATTTTATCATTGTATTACGGTGATACAGGCCTTGGAAACTAATTTTAATCTATTCTTTACGGATTAAATGGGCGGTAGATACGGTGAACCAAATTCGAAACTCATTAGCACCAAATTCTTTACAGATCTATATTATAAGGGACAATGGTTTTTTCTTACATCGACGGCTCTCTACTTTAGGGACACATAAAGGACGGTCCAGATCGAGCTTGACAATTTAGGGACAATGGTGTTTTACTACATCGACGGCTCTCTATAATTTGGATCCATAAAGGACGGTCCAGATCAAGCAACTAATGTGTAGATAGTTTGGATATACAAAGATTTCGGCATTTAAATGACGGTTATGGTTTAGCCACTAAATGCGAAATGTTAACAAATATATTATTTTCTTTATGTTAATGAGGATCTAAAATTTATCATTTCCAATTTTCCACCTGTAACGGCCATCTATTATGGTAAGGTTATTCTGCTCCACATGTTTATACATTACCAAAATAAATGATACCATACCCATTAATAACACCATTATTTAAATGTTCGACAGAAAATCCTCAAAATAAAGTTATCTTGCACAAGTACATCGACGACTCTCTATAATTTGGATCCATAAAGGACGGTCCAGATCAAACAACTAATGTGTAGATAGTTTGGATATACAAAGATTTCGGCATTTAAATAACGGTTATGGTTTAGCCACTAAATGCGAAATGTTAACAAATATATTATTTTCTTTATGTTAATGAGGATCTAAAATTTATCATTTCCAATTTTCCACCTGTAACGGCCATCTATTATGATAAGGTTATTCTGCTCCACCTGTTTATATGTTACCAAAATAAATGATACCATACCCATTAATAACACCATTATTTAAATGTTCGACAGAAAATACTCAAAATAAAGTTATCTTGTACAAGTACATTGACGGCTCTCTATAATTTGGATCCATAAAGGACGGTCCAGATCAAGCAACTAATGTGTAGATAGTTTGGATATACAAAGATTTCGGCATTTAAATGACGGTTATGGTTTAGCCACTAAATGCGAAATGTTAACAAATATATTATTTTCTTTATGTTAATGAGGATCTAAAATCTATCATTTCCAATTTTCCACCTGTAACGACCATCTATTATGGTAAGGTTATTCTGCTCCACCTGTTTATACATCCAAAATAAATGATACCGTGCACATTAATAACACCATTATTTAAATGTTCGACAGGAAATCCTCAAAATAAAGTTATCTTGCACAAGTTCTCACTGCTTATTGATTTTCTTTTTTTCTATCAAGATTCATTCATATAAGTTTTGCTGACTTTGGTATTTTTTCAGAAGCCTTTTTCTTAGATTCATTTTCTTTTTGTGACTTTTCCAGTAGCATTTTTCTATGATTGATTTAGGTTTTGGAAATCACCATCTATCTCAGGTAAATGTCAATTGGATTCCATGATTTAAAGTGGTTGTCGTTCGTATCAATTTTGGTTAGGGTTGTTATTTATTTCACCCAATTCTCAATTAATTTGTTCTCCTCTTGATTTTGGGATTAGGGTTATTATTTTCACTCATATCATGTTAGTGCTGGTTATCGAAATTCTTGGAGATTTAGTTTTAGTTGAGTTTGAATGTATTTTACAGAGATTTAATTTCATTCTCCTCTTAATTAACACACAAGTTCTCAGTTTCGGAAAAAAAGTGACTAAAAGAATATTTGCACTAGAATCTCAGAAATATTTAAATGAGTTACCTAAATAAAGTACACAAAGATTTGATTGGCTTTGACAGTGTATTGGTATTGAATCTTGGATGCCACTCTTGGAGGAACCTCAACAGAATGAGGTATATCTTGAACTATTTTAGGTGGGGTTTCTGAAATTTGGATTATTAAATTGACATTGTTTCATTAGGGTTCTGTTTTAGTACTGAAATTTGAATTCTCAACTTTGTTTATTACTTTATGTGTTTTAGTCTTTCCCACTAAATAAAATTCTTATGAGCAATTAACTTTCATTAAACAAAGACGTCGACAATCTATTTTGTATACAAATTTGATCTTTTTATGCATAAAAATTGGGTTCATTAGGAGAATAATAGACTTTAAATAGGGTTGAAATGCAATGATGGATTTATGACTATTTGCAGAGTTACCTGATACGGTAAAACTAAATATAGCAAGATGAGCTCTTATTTATTTAAGTTGATGGGAAATAAGGATTCTGTAAAGCTAAATTGCATTCACCATTATGCAGTGTACAGTGATTTGGTAACCAGCCGTTCTATTCTTGAAAGTTGAAAATAGTTTTCTTAGCCCTGGGAGCATAATGTCTTATTACGTTATCTCTAATCATCGTTTTCTTTTTTCTCTTTCTATAGATAATTCATTTCCTTCATAATCTACACAGGAGCCTGGTGGTTCCAAGTGTCATTCTATTCGGGGGCTCCCTCCTTGACTATCTCGGAATTATGCTTGACACCTGAATAGATTATGAAGGCTTAGTTGGTTTCCCTCATCAAAAGCGGTTATTTGATTTTAATGTACTCACTGTTTAGAAGGTGACAATCTATTTTCGATTCTCGGTCGATGTGGGATTCCTCAATTCAGTGTATGCTTGCATGAATATGTGTACTTGGTTAGATACATGTCATTTTAATCTTTAGCCAAAGTACAATTACTTTGTTGTATCTACTGAGAACTACGTTTGGACTCAACTTAAATGAGGGATGGTAAACTGTTACTTTGGAATACATGTGGGTTGGTTGCTAAGTATTCATTTTTGAGGAATACTGGTGTCACGGACGTTCATTGTTCTGACTGCTTTTCTGTGAGTGATGCAGTACTTTTCCATGAAATGTCAAAACCCATGAAATTCCCCAAAGAAAAGCCCAGTCCTCACTCCTCAAGTACAAGGCAATCAACCAGATTTATGAAACCGGTAAATCATGGCATATGCGAGTAAGGCTCACCTGTAAGTGGCACGGAGGTGATTTGAAGGGTACTTGGCAGGTTTCCAGTTTGGATGTATTGTTGGTTGACGAAAAGTGTGCATGTTGTTGGTTGACAAAAAGTTCGCTAGATGTAAAATTATGTCTTGACACCATTTACCAGGTGTTGTAGTCAACACTTTGTTAGCACCTCCCTGTATATGTTCATGTACCATCCCTGTCCGCAAGCACTCGCGATTCTTTTATCACTATATCCGCCTCTATATCCCTGCAGAGAAGGTATATATATGTTAAACCCGACATTAAATAATCAATATTAAATAAGCATGAATGAGTTTGAAACTTTGAACTCAATTATATATAATTAAATAATGGTCATTTTTCCTCACCCCCAGGGGAGGTTGAAGGGGTTACGGATGGATACTACCTTGAAGAAAAATCGTTATTAATTTTGTTATTAATTGGCTTGACGTCCGCCTTAAAAATTCTATAGGGTTGGATGTTACTTGTGAAGATGAGAATCTTGCTTGACACTGCCGGTGTTGTTTATGACAATGACATCAAAGGGAGCACTTCCCTACCGTGCCAAAGACCTCAAGATATTCTTTTCAATCTCTGGGCCAGTTGATTGCAACCTTCAACTTTGGTTTTGTTACTCAATACCGGTGTTTGGAAAGTGCAACCAGGTATGGAAGGCAACTTTGGAAGGAGCTGCAACCGGTTGTGGTCGGATGGTGGTAACAGTGCACATTAAGTGTTTGATCAATGCAGTCTTTAAATTCAACAAGGCAAAAATGTTATGCTTCCATCTTCCTTTTTTTTTTTTTTTTCTCCTGACAATTTATGTTTCCCATCTATTGGTTGTTTTGCCAAGATTTTATTCCAGCAGAAAGATTATGTGTCAAAGCATTTATGCTCTATATTAATACCAACATGTTAGTAGTTCAAAATTCTGGCAAGTAATTTTATGTCTTTATTCTCAAAAAAAAAGACAAAAAAAAAAAACAAATAGAGAGGCCAAATTAAGGATTAACAAATAACAACAGCCTAAAGCGGGTCGGTGAACAAAACGGTTTAACAAAGGAAAATAACAAATTATTGTAGCGGGTATGTCGTATATATCCAAGCGTCCATATTGATGGTGATTTGGCATTCATTATTAGCTTATATCCATACACGACTCAAAAGATTAGCAGAGTTGCATCTTGATCAAGGAAAGAGGCCAAATTAAGGAGTAGCCAATGACAGCAGCAAACAATAGCCCGTGCCATTACGGCACGGATAATAGCCTAGTAAAAAAAAAAGAAAGAAAAGAGTGCATGTCAAGGTAAATTTCAACTTAATTAAATTGAACAAGTTATGAATTAGACTTAGAATTAAATTTCAAAATGGCTTCAAGAAATAAATATATACATGGATATACTTTTTGTGAAGGAATTTCTTTCTTTTTTGTAGTTTCTAACTTTTGAAAACTATTTACGGTTTTAAAAATGTGGAACTTATACTGTTCTAGTATTGCATAAGAAGTAGCTTTTCGATTTAATTAAGTGGAAATATCATTCGTTAAAATTTTTGAAACGAATTCTAGAACGACTTCGAGAAATAAATAAGTATCGTTTTTTAAGCAAAATAACCCTGCTTCTGACTTTTGATAAGTACTTATATTTCTGGTAAAATAAAATCACTTTTTGATCATCAAACATGTTATATTTTTTTATCCCTTTATGTCTAGTACACTAGAAATAACCCGTGTAGTGACGACACGCGTTGTAACGTTTATCTTCTATCATGATGAACCCTGAACCTAATTAAATTACCTATAATATGGTGTTAATGTTCGATAAAAAAAATTAAAAAAGAAAAGGTTTTATCTAATTTAATTATTGCTTCTAGTGAAAATATAGTTGGCCTCTAATATATCCTCAAAGCCTAGTTAGGCCGAATCTCACACATTTCGTATTAGTATTTCATGATGATTTCTTTGGGATTAATTAAGATGGTCTATATATGTATATACAATTGCCTATCCTTCCGTTTTTCCCTATCATTCCAAAATAAAAATGTGAACAATTAGAAGAAATAAAAAAGGTCTGCATAGAAGGTATTAAAATAAATACGATATTTTAGCCCAAAATATATGCGAGTATATATTTTCTGTCTCCTAGAAATACTGACTTTGTCAAAAATAATAACTTCCTTCAAATATTCATCGATCTCCGACACGTCTTTGGTTTTCACTTCAGATAAGTTAGTGAAACCCTTCAAATTCTCAGGTGATGCAAATCAACTGAACGCATTTTATATCTATTATTTGATTTTCCATCTCATATCTACTAAATTATTAGGAAAGGGAAATTAATGATTTCATATCTCAGATTTGTGATGTGTATGTGGTCGAGGAAAAAACATGTAAAACTCGTTATGTAACTATGATTCTATGTACATATTTATTAATCTTTGTACATATTTATTAATTGAGGGTTTGATTCATAGGAATGTAAATGTTGGTTGTGATTTTTTGCACCAAACGTCTTCATATCACCAAGGTCATTTACAAAAATTTTTGTTCTTTGATTTGTTTCATTGTTTCTAGGTATGCTATAGGATTTTGTTATTTATAAACTATTTTTCTTTTTGATGAATGATTTTACAAAAAAAGAAAAGAAATCGTTATCATGGATTTTCTCTATAATTGGTTTTTTATGCACAATCCTTCAACGGTCAGAGAATAACTTAGTTTTCATTTAATTTTATGGATTTAATTGAAATTTTCTATTATTAGTTTTGATAAATTATTTGGTTATTAATTAAATAATTTATTTGCAGATGGAGAATACGATGAAAAAGTAGAATGATGACATAATTAAAGCCAAAAGTCTCAATCATTTTTGTTTAATTGAATTTATTTTTTATTTATGATTATAATTATGATGGAACCCAATTAATGTATATTCATAATGATTATAGGTTACAACTCTTGCATCTATCGGATGTCTTTCACTAAGATGAGACTGGGATGGTCGGATGCAACGTTTGTCTCTCAAAATGTTATCCGACTGTCAAAAGCTCAAACACCCCTTGTGTTTTGCATTATAGATTGTTATTTCTTTTATTAAATATAATCGAACACGAAGGTGTCTCATGTCAAATAATTATCGAAAAAATAATTGTTTCTTTTACATTTAAGAAGTTGTTAGACTACCGTTTCAAAGGATAAAGTTTTTGTTTTTTTTTAACCATCACAGATAACTTGGTTTTCTTGAGAATTCATGCCAAATATTCTCCTTTGGAGCAAATCTGAGCATAAAAAATACATCTTGATCTCTTCCCTTACTTTCTATTGCTATCAATCTTGTCTCAGTTGCAATTGGTTTGCTTTTTTGAATTTTTTTTTCTTAAATCAATTTCTAACCTAGGTTTCTTTTCTCTTTTTGGATTTGTTACATACTTGTTTGTAGAACTTCTCTCTCGTTTTTTTTGGTGGTTTTTATCCATTTAATGATGCTGGAGCTAAATATAGTATTATGAATGCACATGTATTCGCATTTAACGTCAACACTATCTACAACACCAACAACAACACCAACGACTACTACATTAGCAACAACATCAATAAAAATAACGTCGTTTTTGACCTGACCATTTAACCTATACTACTTTGTTTAATTAGTTACTTAAAAATTAAAAAGTCTTGAGAAATTGAAAGATACTCGCTGATACTAAAACTTCTATCTAGTGTAATTTTGTTAAATTGTTTGGTATTGTTTTTAACACTCCATACATCGCCATATAACCTAGTTCTCTGCAGTTGTTTTGACAAATAAAACGTCTTGAGAAATAGATGAAAGTAACTAGCGGATCATATGGCTATATATACCAAAAAAATATCAGAATAAAATTGTTTAAAGTAATTTATCTATATGAAAAACTCAATTGATAAACATAAAATCCAAATTATTTCGTCATATAAAATGAGATTTTCATTTTTTTTTGCTGATCCTAACACTTTTATCTTGTGTAGTTTTGTTAATCAAATTGTTTAGCTTTGTATTTAGCAATCCATACTTGACCATTTTACTTAGCTCGTTGTATTAATCTTGGCATGAAAATGGTTGTCTTGGTTGTAATATTGAATTCTTTAGCATGTATGTGTGGAGAAACCATAGTGTGGTCGGTGTTATTTGAAATTTTTTTGTAAACTTTAATGATTCAGGAAGATGTAACTAATCCAATTCGTCTAGGTTATTATCTAATATAAGAAGTTCGCCTCTTTTCCTAAATAAATAAATGAATGCCATTTCAAAATTTACCTTTCCACTAAATTAACTTAACAAGTCATAAATTAGTTTATAACGCGTTCAGAAACCAAAAGTAGAAGTCAGAAGTCAATTATTTTACTTCAAAAAAATTTGACTTTTTTGATTTTATAAGTCATTCGAAAATTCGATAACCAAATTAACTTCTTGCTTTTTGACTTTTATAAATCGAAAAGCTGAATCTATATGTGTATCCAAACCTGCTATTAGCAATACAACTTCAGAATGACTTATAAAAGTAAAAAAATAAATAAAACCATTTCAAAAGTTACATTTCGACTAAACTAACTTGAAAAGTCGGAAACTAATTTGTTACAAATTTCGGATACCAAGAACGGAAGTCAGAAGCAAAATATTTTACTTAAATGAATATTGACCTTTTGCTTATAGAAGACAGTCCGTAGATTTGACACCCAAATTAACTTCTTGTTCTTTTAACTTTTAGAAATCGAAATGCCATTTCTGGATGTGTATCCAACCCAACTACTACCAATATAATTTCAGAATGACTTCTAAACTAAAATCAACCCGATCCACAGCAAAGCTAGCTATCAAAACAACACTCTCAGCAGCAACAACATCTTTATATCCCCTGGATTAAATTTGTTCAGCAATATATAACAAAGGAGCTTAATTGATGTGTTTTTGGGCCGACAGATGGGTCTTTATTTCTGTTTCATCTTAGTCTCTATTCTCAACCCCTTTTAGTTCTGCTTTAAATTAGTGATAGTTTGCTTTCCCTTTATTAGTGTAATTTAGTTTGAGTTTGTTATAGTTGTTGTCTCTATATTTCAGTCTTTTATTTGTTTTTAATAATATTATTATAATAACCCCTGTCTTCTCTAGCAACTAATGGACCAAGACAGAGAAAAAGGAGACAGACAATTAACATTCGGATAATACACCTCAACATACGGACATAATTGTCTGACTAACACCTTGAATCAAGCGCATCGAACGCCCCTACCGTCATCTATGTTCTTTTGGACCCACTGGGTCCATAAACAATACATCTTTTCTTGTGGAAAGTTTTGAGCGAAGGTCTTCTGACCTTCAACACCAACATCTCCCCCGATGTAACTCTGATTCGAAGACCGCTGCTTTGGCTCTGCTCCTCTTCTTTGCTACTTTATTTCATCCCGATTGTAATTGATGAATCTTTAAATATCATATATTCTAGTGTAATAGTCCACAATTTATATAGCCTGATACCGGATTATTGGGGCTGATACCATTTCATATAGGACAAAAAAAATTTGAACAACCATGGCCGTTGGATCAGCTAAATGTATCTTTCACTAGTAATGTAGGCATCAACCCATTACATCATGTAATAGTCTTTTAGGTTATATCAAAGTTGATGCTTAAAAATAGAAGGCTATTATTGGGGCGTCACACTCCAATAGAGGGGTTTCACTTGGATTTTTAATGTCCAAAAAAGCGGTTATGGGATATCCTAACACATATACAAAATGTCTAGATTACCCTTTAACTTAAATAAAAACTTGAAAATCTTAGAAGTGATTTTACGTCCAGGTTTGGATTAATTCCAACCGTAGAATTTTATTTGCATGTAGTTTTACGTCCACTTTGAATTAGTTCCAACCGTAGAAGCTCATTTTACGTCCAGGTTCCTTTTAATTCCAACCGTAGAAGTGATTTTACGTCCAGGTTTGGATTATTTCCAACCATAGAAGTGATTATACGTCTATGTTTGGATTATTTCCAACCGTAGAAGTTTATTTTACGACCAGTTTTTCTTCCCACAAAAACTTTGTCTCAGAATTCACCGAGTATACAACAAAATTCATTAATTTAATTTTTATCTAATTAAACTAAAATTAACTAAATAAGTATTGTGTAGTCATTACAAAATTATTTCAGATAAAAAGTTTTTAATATTACTTATGGGTGATCCATTTTTGTCCTATTAGGTGACGCTCCTTTAATGAAATGTGACGCCCCAATAATAGTCTTTTAAAAATAACAAAAAGAAAATCAACCCGGTAAGAAAATGGTTTGTAGGGGTGGAAACAAAGTTTCTTGAATAGAAAAAGGTGTGAAATTTGGAGTGGGTTTGAATTTGAGTAGGAATTAGGGAGGAATTTGAGGAAGAGTTTTGTCTCTACAGAGACTAACAAAAACCTTCATTTCAATTGTTTTTTTTTTACAGACTATTTTATAGATCCCCCTCTCCAGTCTCTTTCATGTCGGTTCTTCTTCTAAATAACTTTGAACATCAACAAAACACTCTTCTGACTCAAAGTCAGATTTCTTCTCACATTTTTCAGACATCTTCAATCAAAAAATCTCATTACTTTTTTCTCTCTTTTTCAAAGACAATTCAGTCAGTTTTTTCACTGTAAATTTCATACCTTTATACAAACACCCCCCCCCCCCCCCCCCCCCCCCCCCCCCCCCTTTGTTGGGTATCAACTCAATTTCATGGAAAGTTCTATTTTTTGAATTGAATAATATTAATAATTGAGGAAATTCTGGTTTTTCAGTTCAAGTTCTTATTTTTCAAGGGTTGTGAGTCAAATTTTAGGGTTCATGTACTTTTTTGATGCAGAGGAATGTTGGAAGAATTTGATTGGTTTAGTGTAAAGATTTGATCTTTTTGGTTGGGGGTAGGAGGAATCTGTTATTACTCCATTAAAGTTGGTTTCTTTAAAGAATTTTTTGGCTGGGGATCTGTTTCTGCTACTGCAATGAAGGTTCATAACAATGGAATCTCAGCTAATTCTGGAGAAGGTAGCCGCTTAAATTCTTAAAAAAACGAATCTTTGTATGAAATTTCATGTTTTGGTAGCTTAAATCCATCAATTTCATTCTGGGGTTTGTTTCAGTTTGTTGAATGTTATTGGAATTATGTTTATCTAGGGTTCCATGGGAACCTAAGAACCCGAATTCGGTGAATAATTGATGAAGTTTTCCTCAAATGGTTTGAAACTCTGGAGTATTAGGATTTCTGTCTTCAATGGAACAGCTTTTTTGTTACTATTCTGGTAGCTGACTTGTTTTAGCAACTTAGGCAATAATGTCAGTTGTCATTATTTTGAGTGAAATTGGGTACATGGAGTTGAGAGATCATGCTTGAATTGCGCTCGGCCGATTTGGATTGAACATACATGTTTTAGGATTTTTTGATTCAAATTGTCATTCTTGAGCAGGATATGTGCTAGATCACACGCGATTTCAGTCACTGATAGAATTTATGTTACTTATAATGGAAATGAGCCGATTTGGAATTGGAAGTACTAAGGACTTCCATTTTGGTATGAAACAGGTGAAAGAAAGCTCATCAATTCGGAGTTATGGCACGCTTGTGCTGGACCACTGGTGTCGTTGCCTCCGGTGGGGAGTCTTGTGGTTTATTTTCCACAAGGTCACAGTGAACAGGTGTGTGTACTCTATTTTGCGTCCTAGTTTGAGAGTATTGTTCGTATTGAAGTTTGAGGTCACAGTGAACAGGTGAATGTTGTCCTAGTTTGAGAGTGTTATAAAGAACTTAATTTCTCTAATACAATTTCAGGTTGCAGCTTCAATGCAGAAAGATACAGATAGCATCCCTGGATATCCCAGCCTGCCTTCGAAGTTGATCTGTGTGCTTCATAATGTTACTTTACATGTATGTATTCTTCTTTGAACATTTCTTTCCAATTTCATTCTAGTTCTGCTATTTGGACTTCAGATTCAGCATTGGCATTTTTTTCCTGGCAACAAAGGATTTTTTGGATAATATCTAAATCAGTTCGGATTCTTTTCAGGCTGATGCTGAAACGGATGAGGTTTATGCACAGATGACTCTCCAACCTGTAAATAAAGTATGAAAAAATATCTCACATCAATATTTTTCCTGGTATTTCCTTTTGCAGAATTCTTGTATGTAAAATACAGTCTAATACGTCTTCTCTACAGTATGATAAAGAAGCATTGTTGGCATCTGATATGGGCCTCAAGCAAAGTAAACAACCATCTGAGTTCTTTTGCAAAACTCTTACGGCTAGTGACACGAGTACTCACGGTGGATTTTCTGTACCTCGCAGAGCGGCTGAAAAAATATTTCCTCCCCTAGTGCGTGCAGTTTGTTATTTTTCTGTTCACATCAATAGTATCAAGGTTACACAGAATTGTTATATCTGTAAATTCTAGTGCTTATTAAGAATCATGATTGACAGGACTTCTCGATGCAACCCCCAGCTCAAGAGTTAGTAGCCAGAGACTTGCACGACGTGGCATGGACATTCAGGCATATCTATCGTGGTATGTAAAAACAAGTTATTTTGTTTCCCATTAGTGTCCCTGAGATCTTGCTTGCATGAACATCCTTTTCATTTTTCAGGACAACCGAAAAGACACTTGCTGACGACAGGTTGGAGTGTATTTGTTAGCACAAAAAGACTTTTCGCTGGTGATTCAGTCCTTTTCATAAGGTATCCAAATGAAAATAGTAAAGTGAACTTTGGTTTAAATATTATAACTTTTCTGTTCATCACACTAAAAGTAACATACTTTCTGTGCAGAGATGAGAAATCACAGCTTCTTTTGGGTATAAGACGTGCTAATAGACAACAACCAGCACTCTCATCATCTGTAATATCAAGTGATAGCATGCATATAGGAATTCTCGCTGCAGCTGCTCATGCGGCTGCAAGCAATAGTCCTTTTACTATCTTTTATAACCCAAGGTGTGTTTTTGCCTGCCTTTTGGTTGTGCCTTACCAATATGGATTTAGCAATATACTTACAGGAATCGAGGTCAGCACTTGATCAAGATTATTTTGTTAGCAGGGCTAGTCCTTCAGAATTTGTAGTTCCGTTAGCCAAGTATAACAAAGCAATGTACACCCAAGTTTCACTTGGAATGCGATTTAGAATGATGTTTGAGACGGAGGAGTCGGGGGTTCGCAGATACATGGGCACGATAACTGGTATAAGTGACTTGGATCCAGTGAGGTGGAAGAGTTCACAGTGGCGCAATCTTCAGGTTGGCTTCTACCTATGCTAAAACTATAATGGAGACTCCGTTCCATTACGGATCATGTATCTCTAGTCAATACGTATTTTCAAGCATTAAAGTATGTATTTGCATTTGAATAGGTTGGGTGGGATGAATCTGCTGCTGGAGAGCGGCCAAGTCGAGTTTCCATTTGGGATATTGAACCTGTTGCAACTCCTTTCTACATATGCCCACCACCATTTTTCAGACCAAAATTTTCTAATCATCCAGGTATGCTATCCTAAACTTGTAACATCTGTTTCTCTGCTCTCCGTCATCTAACTGGGGTTCTTGAATGATGGCTTCCAGATCATGAGTCTGACGTAGAGAATGCTTTCAAGAGCGCAATGCCATGGCTTGGAGATGATCTAGGAGGTATTAAAGATCCTCAAAATCCAATGTTCCCTGGATTGAGTCTAGTCCAGTGGATGAGCATGCAGCAGCAAAATCCTCAATTATCAGCTTCTCAGTTCCCTTCGATGATTCCCTCCTCCCTGCACAATAATAACCTTACCACCGATGATCCATCCAAGATTTTGAATTTCCAATCTCATGTCTCAGGTGGACCCAGTGTCCACTACAATCTTCCAAAGACGGACCAACAGACTGAACTCCTTCAGCAATCAAGTCTTTTGTGGGCACAACAGCAGCAACAAAGGCATCAGCAGCTCCAAAATTTAGGTATCAATCCACAGCAGCAACAACAACTTCACCCACAACAACAACAGTTACTTCAGCAACAACAAAAACAATTACAGCAGCAGCAGCAGCAACAACAACAACAGCAGCAGCAGCAACAACAACAACAACAACACCAGCAACAGCAACAGCAACAGCAACAACACCAGCAACAACACCAGTCACAAATACAACAGAAGCAGCTGCAGCAACAACTACAGAATGAACATCACCAACAACAGCTACTGAGGTCTGCTAGTATTAGCAGTGGGTTGAGTACCCCAACTCAAATTATTGACCAAAATTTGCAGAAACCTTTAAATTATTCTCAACTTCAGCAGCAACTACCAACATCCAACCCACAATCCCAACAAAACTTCCACAACGTCAACCAAAATCCCGTTCTACTGCCATCTTTACCACAAGATGTACAGTTCCAGCGCCAATTGGAACAGCAACAAAGTCTCTTGCAGAGGCAACAGCAGCAACATAATGCTCATCTTCAGCCGTTGCCTATGTCTCAACATGAACTCCAGCTACAATTGTTGCAGAAGTTGCAGCAACAACAACAGTTGCTCTCACAGGTTAGCCCACGTGTTCAGCCTCAGGTCTCACAGCAACAACAAATCCATCCACAAAGTCAGCAACTTCAGCAACAGCTTCCTCCGCAGCAGCCACAACTTGGGTCTGTTGCTAACTTCTCTCAACCTTTACAGAACCAACATCAACATTTTTCCACAAACCATCTACAGGGACAGCAAAAGCCAACTGCCCAAATTAGAGCCCATTCTGGTCTCACCGATGGGGATGCACCATCATGTTCAACCTCACCGTCTACTAATAACTGCCAAGTTTCTGGATCAAGCTTCTTGAATAGAAGCCATCCTGGCTCAGGTACCTTACTGGAGGATATGGTAGCTCAACCTGCAAATAGTTCGGTTCAAGAGCTTCAAAGCAAGTCTGATATTAGGATCAAACATGAACTTCCCAGTATGAAAGAGCCAGAACATTTAGGTTACAGAGGTGCCACTACAGACCCAGTGGAAGCATCCTCAACTGCAACTTCATATTGTTTAGATGGTGGTAGCCTTCCGACCAATTTTTCTATGCCTAACTATTGTTTAGATGGAGATGTTCAAGTAGATACTCCAAATAATCTTCTCTTTGGAGTGAACATTGATGGTTTGACCCCAGAAGCTTTAATGTCGAGAAGGTTTGGTTCAGGGAAAGATCTTCATAATTTGATTTCTGGTTATGGTGGTACAACACAGAGAGACGTTGAGACAGAGATATCAACTGCAGCAATCAGTTCTCAGTCTTTTGGGGTAACTGATATGTCGTTCAAGCCTGTGTGTTCAGGTGATGCTCCTGTTAATGACAACGGGGTTTTAAATAGGGGATTGTGGGCTAATCAAACACCTCAGCAGCGTATGCGGACATTCACAAAGGTATGCGTTTCTTATTTGCAAATTTGATGCTCATTTTTCATTTTCTGAACACCAAAAAAATTAAACTCTCAGCTTTTTGATTACCTGAGATTCTGGTACACAAGCACGCTGATCTACAATATTAATTGCCTAGATGATTGTATTGTTCGAAATTCATATGTTTATGACTTCGTATACACGTTTGAGTTTAATATTTTAAAACCCGAAGATTTGGATCTCACTAAAGGGTAAAATGTTGAATTTGTGAAGGTTCAAAAGCGAGGATCTGTTGGAAGGTCTATAGACATTACCAGATATAAGGAGTATGAGGAACTTAGGTATGACTTAGCTCGAATGTTTGGAATAGAAGGGCAGTTAGAAGAGTCACAACGGTCAGAGTGGAAACTCGTTTATGTGGATCACGAAAATGACATTTTACTTGTCGGTGACGACCCTTGGGAGTAAGTTATCAAACTCATTTTTCTGTCTTTGAAACTACAGTGCTATTTGTCTTTCCTGAGTTCTCAATTCATTATTATTTGTATTTTCAGGGAGTTCGTGAGTTGCGTTCAGAGTATCAAAATACTATCATCCGCTGAAGTTCAACAGCTGAGTTTGGACGGGGATCTTGGAAGTGTGCCGGCTCCCACCCAAACCTGCAGTGGGTCTGGCAGTGGGAACGCCTGGAAGGGTCAGTATGATGAACACTCAGCCGCTGCCTCCTTTGAAAGGTGAGAGTAAATGAGTTCAGCAAGGGTTCATTTTGCTGGATTCAGAGTTGTGCATCTGTTGACGTTTGTTGGGATATGACAGTTGCCAAAAACGTGGTTTCCAGAGAGGATTTCCATTTTGAATATACATATCAATCCTAATGAACAACAGCACTCCGACATGGTAATTAGAGTTTAATGAGGTGTCAGGTATCTGTAAATGCTGTATTAGTGATCTAATTATAGGTGAAAATACTCGCAAATTAAGTCGAGGTTTCCTTTTTTCATTTTTATTTTGTCAGTCTTTCGGTCATAATCTTAGAAGATGTGTAGGAGAGTTCACTTCGTTTAAAGAAGAATGAGGGGCAAGATAGAGAGATATGCTTCCCATACTATGCTGTAATTTAATGTACATTGGGATGTAATACAAAATTGTTGTACTCATAACACCCTGAAAAATTTGAAATTGTATGTGATAATGATATATTTTTCTCGGCAAATGGTTTTTCTCTCCGAGCTTTCATTCGCAATTTCTGTCGAGGAAAACTAGGTCTTCAATTGGTATGAGCTGGTTGGGAATTGAGCTCTCAAGTTATTAAAAGGCAAATGACAATGCAGAGATTTTCATCCTTGAGCCATTGCGAAAAATTCATTATTAGCAATGCTTGTACCAAATGCTGCACTTTCTTGCCAGGACACTGCCACACTATATATGCATCAACTCTTCCTGGAAAGTAATAGCTCCACTGCTATCAGCTAAAAGGCAACAAATATTAACTGAAAACTACTGACATCCTCTCCTCAAGTAAGAAACTAGTTTTGCGAAATTTCGTAAATGGTTGTTTAAACGTGACTAGACTTGAGCAAGATGGTGGTTCAAGTATACAATATAAGAACAGCATTCAGAAGTTAAAGAACAAGATGAAATGTAGAACAAATGGTTATAAGATGTTTAATTATTCTTACAAGAAAGCACTATATATAACAACTAGAAAACGATAACTTGAAAACAGATCAATTTCAAACAAATCAACAATAAAAGAAATCCTTATAGTTGCAATTTCTTTAGTTTGTTAAAAGAACAACAACTTGATCAATTCAGAGTTTAATTCAAACCTGAATTAACCATACTCTAGATGTGCATCTGCACTGGGTAACGATCGAGGCAATCGAGCCATGGGTTGTTGGCAGTAGGCTTCTTTACCTTACGCAACGATCTCCAGACAACGCTGTTGCACTTGAACCCAGAGCCAAAAGCTAGTTGCCAAATCCTATCACCTCTCCTCACTCTCTCCTTAGCTTCAAGATATGCCAGTTCATACCAAATGCTACTACTGGATGTGTTGCCAAACCGGTGTAGAGTCATTCGTGATGGTTCTATGTTTTTGTCACTCAATTCTAGGTTCCTCTGAAGCTCATCCAGAACACTCTTGCTAGCTGCATGAACACAGAAATGTTCAAATGCAAGTTTGTAGTCAGGAATGTATGGTTTGGATGCTGCTTTGCCACCAAACAATTGCTTTCGAGCCAGCGTCGCGAAAAACATGAGCTGTTCGGAGAATGGCAGCACGAGTGGCCCGAGAGTTGTTATGTTTGTTTTCAGGGCATCACCACCAACTTCCATGAGATCTTTGCTGATCTTTAGACCCTTGAATCTCTGCTCATCTTCTTCTTGGTAAACAGACCTGATTCAACAAAATTCAAGGTTGTCAGCAAAACAAAGATAAAATTAGCACATCTGAGACCGCATAGCGCAGTGGATTAGCGCGTTTGACTTCGGATCAAAAGGTCGTGGGTTCGACTCCCACTGTGGTCGAGTGTTTTTGCATAAAATGTGCATTTTTTTTTTGGTTCTTGTAACAAGAAAATGGAAAATGCATGAGAGAATTAGGCCATGGATTAGTTCAAACCTGAAGCTACGATCATCGGAACCTTTGTGAGTACGCACAATGTGTTCGAGGCGGTACTTCGCGCGTCTAAAATCGTGTCTTCGGTTTGAAAGAAGAGAAGCAGCACACCCCATTCGGAAGTAACAGTTAGGAATAAGCATGGACTTGTTCTTGCCAGGGTACCAGTTAAATGCGACCATTTCAGTACTTACAACCACAGCGAAATTATTCTGATTAGCTTGAAGCATATCTCTAGCTAAATCCAAAGCAATAATTCCAGCACTACAACCCATTCCCCCAAGATTGAAACTAAGTATGTTTCCTCTCATTTTGTAGTGATTTACTATCATGGCTGATAGTGACGGAGTTGGATTAAAAAGACTGCAGTTTACGACTAGAATCCCCACGTCTTTAGGACGGATTCTACATTTCTCAAATAGTTCATCCAAGGCACCAAAGATGACTGTTGCTGCTTCTGTACGACCTTCTTTCATTGTAGAACAATTTTCAGATGACATAACAACCTTGGGAACGTATGTTTCATCACCAATGCCCGAGTTTTGTAGAATTCGACGCTGAAATTGAAGACTTTCCTCGTCGAATTTGCCCGAGCTTCGAGCTTGTTCAATGAATTGTTCTTTTGTCACCTGAAAATAGTTATGGCGTTTTAAGTTAGCCTCATGTACTGATAACTTGTAAGAAAAAAAAATGTGTGTTTCATATACACAAATAAGATCCACATGGTCATACTCCAACTGTGTATAAGACGTTCGGCTTCACATCTAGATGATCTAACGGTGATTTAATCTCTACATAGATCTCATGGATCACTTCAAATCAAACTTTAATCAAGATGTGGTAATTACTGAGAATGTTTTACAACCAGAAAATCAACCTTCTCCAATTATTTTGGGGTGTAAATGAACAAGATATTATATCATCATGGTAAAACAGGAATATGAGTCGGGTGTAAATAACCATATATAAACCTAAAAGGAAAAGCAGGGCTTTTAATGGGGCACTGCAGCAGTCAGATGGCTTTGAATTTTGTGAAACAAGAAAACACAAATTCAATATGAGAATGAGATTGATGGATCTTTTGAAATATTTCATCACAAAGAAAAACCGATCCTGCTAGATCAAATGGGAAACTTATTAGATTTTGTTCAGAAAAAATATACATTTAGCATAAAGTTTTGTATGTAATCAAATCTAATAGCTTTTTCCCTAACCATCCAACTAATCGATCTAGATAATATTACTTAAAACACTTAAAAACAAACACTTATTTTACTAATGAACAGAATCATGCATGATTAAGTAATAATACTCAAAGATTAACATGCAAAAATCATGGTCAAAAAGATTACCTTAAGATCATCCGAAGGGCGATAACAAGCGAAATCGATAAGATAAATAGGTTTTGGTTTAGACATGAAATAAACCGATATCGTAAACACGAGGATCCCGAAGAACGCAAGAAGTGAAGCAAGATCATATCTAGTATCTTCCCACAATTTCTTCCATAATTCTTCTCTACTAATACTTCCAACTTCAGCACTAAAAACTAAAACCAGAACAGGAATCGTAGCAAGATATATTGCATGGTTGATCAAATAATGATACCCTAACTTGACATATTTCAGGTTCACTGATTGAACAAAATCAGGTAACCTTCTACGTACCCTGACCGAGAATGTTAGTGAACCAGCATCAGGACCTGATGATTCAATCCCACGGTTTACAATCTCTGTTGATAGAAGTGCTTGTTCATTAGCCATTGGATACTACTCTCTGATAAGAGAGTTGGATTGATGAAAATGAATATGATGAGAAGAATGTTGTTGGTGTTTTTAGGGGGTGGTGGTGTATTTAAGGGTGGTGGGTTTGAGTGGGTGGGGAGATAGTTAATGTGTGCACCGGAATTAGTTGTGTGCAGTTGAATTTGATATGAATGTACTTGTCAATAAAAGGAAAATTTATTATTTCCTTCCTTTCTTTTCATATATATTTTTTTTCATTGAAATAAAACAATAAATGAAGAAAAAAGAAATTGGTTGAATTTTTGGAGTACACATTAATGGGGTTCGAGTTATTGTGGTTTAAGTTTGAACATGACTAGGTTGTCCCAGTTCGTTTTTTTCATTCACACTAGGTGTACTGTGCACAAATTGATAAAAAATCTAGAGTTCATAATGGAATTTTTTAATTTTTTTATGGAGATGAGGTTTAATCTAGGCTATAATTGTTATGGATTAATAAATTTTGATTTATTTTTTTATTAATGAAGAGATTTGGTTCAAGAGGTATTCGATCTAATATCAGTTTCCGTCAAATTTTTATTTATTTTTTATTTTTTGAGAGAGGATAAAGTACATTGAGATGTAAAGTCAAAGTGAATAAAGATTTTATCAATGAATTCACATGTAATGTTTATGTTCGTAGAAAATAACTAATACCGGAATTAAATAAATTGAGAGAGATTCAAATGTATAATACATGTGAGAAATACAGAGGAATCATTATGAACACTCTTAGCACTGCACACAGGATGTTGGGCTACTAATTTGCAAAATACATACCATCACAGCATCACTAATGTATCTTATCGACAATCCCACGATGAAAATACTAATGAATACAGTGAATATAGAAAATTGTTCCTTTTCATTAATGTTTATCAGTACTTATCTTCCCCACTTGACCTCTGCTACTGAACTAATAGACTCATGGGAGCAACATACTGGACCTAGTACTTACGTGAAATTAAAAGCAATAACTTCCTTCAACAATACTCGTAGTAAGACGCCATGGACCTTTAGTAGTATCGTCTTCATATAGGAGGACCTCTATCAACACATTATAGTCTATATAGATGGACTTTTATGCTAGTTCTTGCTCCAGCATGGAAATTCCATTTTAGGGATATATACTTTCTATTTTGTCGAACCCTTGATGTCACTTCTTTTCGCTTTGGTTATATTTTATGCGAATGAAAATCCTAGAGCATCATCCGCTGCCAACATAATGTTACTATAAGTGGGGCTTTGCTAATTAATCTTAGTAACTGTCGAGAATAAGTAACAAGCATAAACGCGATGTACCCTCTATTCATGTATTATTTGTTTCACAGAAAATAAAATGAAGAACTTATATAGCAATATGTTTCACAGAAAACAAAATGAAGAACTTGGCAATATAAATGATATGACAGATATTAAGACAAAATTAGGGGGAAGGTTTAGTCATCAAGATTACAGAGGTCATTGAAGAAAGAAGCGTTGGTGGTTGAGCGGTAGCAGCAGTGCTGCTACTGTTGTCACCTCACCTGTGGTACCAGCAGTTCTAGTACCATCTGTCTCATTGGGGCCGTAGATTGTGGTGGACTTCAACACTCAACAGTTAGTTTAGTTATATATACGGTTCGGGCAACAAAAAAAAGTTAAAATCGTTTTCTTTGAGTAGTGGTGTCAGCATTGGGACGGTGGGAGTAGTAGATTCGAATAATATGATTAGAACCTCTTGTTGACTTTTCTAAAAGCTTTTGGAGTATACTTGCAATGATAAAAGAAAACGATCTGGTCAAGCAAGTATACTCATGTTCATGTTTTTCTAAAAGCTTTTGGATTTCCCGTTGGGAGATATTGCCGGAGAAAAGCGCGGTAAATCTAGCATCTCCTTTTTTGTTTTACATTTTTTTTAAGCATGCATTTAATTTTAATTGATAGAAGATTAGATTACAATTTGACGTGGGTATGTGGTACCCACAGAGTCATGGAAAACAACTTGACTAATACAAATCGGAATTGCCTGGTCCCAAATTTTGGTTGAAAGACTTCCGTCAGCAGTATGATTGGCCAAGCCATCCGCTGCTTGATTTCCTTCTCTGTAATTGTGTTGGATAGTGGCTTGCGGAATCTGCCGTATTCTAATCTTTATTTCTTCATCATCCCTGAGATATGCCAAGGAGGATCAGTAGAGGATGTGACGAAGAAGAAAAGGTTTTCTGAGTCCGTCTCGAAGAGAACTTTTGGCCATTGCCTTTATATTGCTGTTCTTGATGCCAATAGCTGATCCCAAGTTTCTGCAGTTAAAGAAGTTTTAATTCCTAGAGATTGGGCTAAAGCCGTAATTGTTCGTGCTTCAGAGTCTCTGCAAATGAAACCGGCACCTGCGAAACTTGGATGCCCCTGGCTGCCCCATCCGTGTTAATCTTAATCCAATTCAAGTTTGGTGTGGACCAACCTACCGAAATTGTCGAAATCCTTTTGGCATTTCTTGAGTGGTTAAGAACCGGTGAATCTTCTGGTAACGCTGGAGGTAAGGATTCTATTGCCACGGAATATTCTTGCTGTTGTTTTTTCGTCCAATCCAGTATTTCTTCTCATGTTGTTTGCTTTTGACGGTAAATTAGTTCATTACTGACCATCCATAAGGTCTAAAATAGAAAGCAAACAGAAGAGATGACAGATACTGGTGCTGATTACTGTAGAATTCGAGAAATGGTTGTTTGCGGCGTTAAAAGACATGCGGGGTTATAGTTAGAGTTTGGTAAGGTTAATAGCTGAGTGAATAAGGTGTTCCAAGCTAAAGTCGTCGTTGGGCAGTGAATTAGCAGGTGAGTCGCTGATTCCTGATTAGCGTTGCATCTAGGACAAATATCGAAATTGGCCAGATGGATGTGATAAAGTCATTTCGGGATAGTTGATACCATTACCTTGAGGTTGAATATTCTTAACACTTTATCCATCTGATTCTCTTTTTTTTTTTCTTTTTTTCTTTCTGCTTCTAATAGGTTTACCAAACTAATTTTTGATTTTTGAACTTAATTAAGTCGAAACTAATACCCTCTTACTATAGACAGAAGTTATAATCTCGGATGCAGATTTCATAGACTCTCCAAAACTCCATTTGACTTCAAAATAAGAAAAGAAAAGAAATTGCCAACGAATTGTGAGTATGAATTGTTAGACATGGGAACAGGAGTTATATACTTTTGGATTTCAACAGCACAGACCATCTCCACACATTCATATGCAGGAGTTATGTACTTTTGGATGATCTCTTTTAAAGTTAATGTGAACCTCTGACCATGAGACTTCCTGTGTAATAAGGCCACCACTTACAAGTATACAAAATGGCATTTATGATTTTTGGTAGCAAATGCCAAAATGGTAACACATCATTTTCTCTGGGAGCTCAACTGGTATGTAATATACATCCCTTCACATCTAATCAACCATGCATCTGCCATTTTATATTAGTTGTTGCTAGGGACATATGGTCCATATATAGCAGGTCAATTTACAACAGCCATGTTTTGATCCTCCTTAGTGTTCATTTAAAGCTTTTTCTTTTTCCTTTTTTTTTTTTTTTTTTTTTTTTGATCTTTGGGGGTCTTTGTTCAGTAGTTCAGGTATCAAAGGAGTATGTATATTCAAAGGAGTATGTATATTCAACACATATCGCTAATTTGCCAATGTTGCAACTAATCTAACTCTTAAAAA
This sequence comes from Papaver somniferum, assembly GCF_003573695.1. NCBI lineage: Eukaryota > Viridiplantae > Streptophyta > Magnoliopsida > Ranunculales > Papaveraceae > Papaver > Papaver somniferum. Next base: position 19,891,843 of record NW_020618825.1, on the reverse strand, counting down.
ATTGGTTTAGAATAACGAGGTCAAATTTGTGCGTCCCTCTAAAACCGGGATGTACATTCCGGCCGATTTTATTGGATGTTAATTTTGGCTGAAACGGCCAGTAACTTTTTATCCTTCTCATAAAAATAGGAATATTTGTTCTCTTTTTTTTTAGTTTTTTGAAGGTGTGTGACTCTCAAAGTTATGATCAAAGTGAGATCATCTTCATCATAATTGGTGAGTTGCTTCAAAAAGAAAAAGCATCCATGAGTTCATTATATTGTTTTGAAAAAATTATTCAACTTGATTACTAAAAATAAGATTACAGTGAAAAGTAATAAAGATTTATGTTAGGGTATATCTGAATTTGGAATTGGATAACCTGTCTTAACTAAAAATAAAATTGATAGCAAAGAGAAATTACAAAGCACAAAAATGCTGAGACCCAAGCAACAAGAACCATGCACAAATGACTTAAAGCAATCCACGAAAATCAATCCAGAAAACTTGATTTTACAATTGACAATAATCTCATCTAAAGGGAGTTTCTAAAGCAAGGTAAAGAAGAGGCCCAAGAAGAAAGCTTTAATCTTCGCTATTAAGATGAAATTATCCTCCAATAACAGGAGCCGGAATGTGCACCCCGGTCTAAGAGGGGTGCACAAATTTGGAATAGAATAACCATCATAACATAAAATTAATGAAACTGGGAAAACGCTAGCTGTTGGATCCATTCAAAAGCGGGAATAAATGTATGTTGTTGTGCAAAATTTAGGAAGAAGACATCCCAATAAGATCGAGCAACTTGCCAGCATTCCTCTGAATGTTTCATGGATAAAGTGGTTACAATTATTAGCCATTACTGTCATACCAGTAGATCCTACGATTGTTATTCATTGCCGAAGATAAATAGGCAAAGACATCCCTGTGTTCCATCACATGCTTATATCAGTTAAGCAACTGTAGCCTCCCTCTAAATACTCTATTGTCGCTAATAGAAATTGACTGAAAAATGGTATCGTTTAGATGACCACAGAATTATATCCGACTTAACTAGAAGTCCAATGTCTTCGCTTGACTTGTGACCTCCCTCCAAATACTCTATTGTCCAAATGATATCATAAGGCAATTTGTCCCAAATTTCCCTGTTTCTTTATCTTAAAGGATTGTGTTTCCATAAGTTCAAGTTTTGTAGCAATGTTCTGTTCATTACCCATGGATTCTTGAAGGCTTCAATATTCCGTTTGTTTTTTTCCTTTTACAAAATTATAAGATACTGTAACCCGAATGAACGCTCCTCAAATTCATCTCTCACACAATCCAATTTTTCGTAGTAAATTCTATGATTTTCGTGTGATACCCATTATATTGACCTGGAAGATTTTTATTGTCCAATTCATGGTTATCTTTGGTTCCTGCAAGTGTACTGTATGTCGAAATTTTTTTTCTTTGCATGTCCCCTGAAGATAGATCAGCCAGCTGGGCCTGCTCCATTGCTAACTCACCTTATCCTAGTCCCATTACGACGTCCGTACACTCCATTTCATTTATTTTATTTTTGCTGAAAAACACACCATACATTAACTTAAGAGAAAGTTATAAACATCTACCCAAAATTCCTTCCTTACAAGAGAGTCCGAAAAAGGAGTCCGAAAAAGGAGGAAAAGAAACCCATTTATTTTTAATACATAACTTTCTAACCCGACGAACAAGTCGATCAGTTAGACGATTTTTAACACGCTTAATATACATAACCTTATAAGTCTAATTACTAGATTACACACACCTACAATCTTCCAGAAGATCACTACTTCTCCAACTTATATTAATACAATCTTCTTGAATATATTCAACTAACCGGAGACAATTACTAACAGAAAGCACCTTGGACAGATTCATTTCTCGCACCCAGTTGATAGCCAAAACAAGAACAGACGTCTCAGCTTCCAACGCATCAAGAATCAGCCCGTAAACCCTTTATTCTACATGCATTATCACACCAAATTATACCCAAACCCATATTAAAGTCTTTATAAGAGCCATCTACAAACATAATATCATCCACCATATCTACTGAGATCTTCATTTTATTCTTAACTACGCGAACAATTGTTGGAGGAGAACAGCTGAATTCTTACCACTTCATTTCATATACTGGGATGGACAGTAAGTAACTTCATCCGTAAAATTCAATTGTTTTCAACTAGGAAATGCATACAGCTGTCCACACTCCACATGAAAATTATGTGTTGCTTAAGGGTGCACAAGGTACGGTTCGGTTCGGTTTTTGCCGAGGCCGAATACCTGTACCTCCTTAACCTCGGTTCTAAAATTTTGGACCGGTACTTGTTTCATGTACCTCGGTTCCGGTACCATTCGGTACACATGCGGTACCATGTGTGGTTCCGGTACTAGTCTCGGTTCCGGACCAAAATTTAACCCATTGTTTTGTTGTTTCATTCCGGTGAGTCTCGACAAAGTTTCCGTCGGAAGTTACCGTATACTTTTGCAAGATTGTCCTTACTTCTGAATACACTAGTGTCAGATAGACAGTTCCTGCGTTATTATCTGTAAGAATATTGAATCCATTAAGATAAGTAGAAGACATAGTGGGTATGCCTATAAATATCCCGTTGTTCCACGGACCACTTCGCCAGTGCCGGCGTTGATTCCCGTTTGCGTTGTCCATGATGATACTCTGAGGAACGCCCGCGGGGTCTAACTCCAACGTAAAGTTTCCTATCAACGGATCATTTTGTGTGTCTTTCCAGGAAGTTATCACCAATTTCTCACGTGTTTACGTATTGACACCAAACCTCATATTTGGTAAAAATACGTTAGAAGGATAAGCAGAACTCTCCCACAGTGTCCTGTTTCTACCATTTATTGTTTCCCGGAGAATAAGAAAATGCTATCAGTACCGGTACTAGAGAAGAAAATGGGAAACCACCCCTAGATTTAATGGCTATCAGTAGTCTACTACTCCTAAATCCAATGATTATAATTCTTCGATACATTCGGTCCGGGACGGTACGGGACTAGGCCAGGACCGTGTACCGGTAACCGCTTAGTCTCGATTCCTATTTTTTGGACCGGTACCTGTACCCCCTCCTCGGTTCGATAAAAAAACAGATACGATTTCATCGGTTTCGGGACGGTCCGTCGATCCGGCTCGGTTCCTGTGCACCCTTAGTGTTGCTAACCGTCATGCTCATGCACGTTAAATACGACCCATACGAGTAGCTGGTGAGAGATGAAACCAACATGTAATTTTTTTTTGTTCGTCATAATTATAGCATGTGACCGAACTAATGAGAAACATATGAAGGTAAGATACATATATTTACTCCCATCCACAAGGAAAAGAAGACCATCGTATGATTTATCTGTTTTGAAGTAATTTTGAAGATTCACTATGGAAATTTACAATTCAGGTGTTGGTGAAAATGGATATATGATAATCTTTTATCTTGCGATCCGACAAGACAAACACTCTGTGTAAGCAACAAAATTTTGGAATTAATTAAGTTGTAAATAAAATCCAAGATCGGCCACAAGTTAACAACTGTATTATCAAAAAAGATTTCCGGTAAAAGAAGACGAGCTCCCCGAAAAAAAGAAAATGGACGCCATAATTAAGATGTCAAGCACTCAAGATAAAAACAGGGGGCCACTGCAGAGTTCATAAAATAACAAGTACCAAATTGTAATTTGTAATTACTTTGAAGGTGGATTTTATGTTGTTCATAGTAAAATATACTACTGAATATAACAATTCTATGCAAGGAAAATAATAAGAACTCAACGGTGATTCAATCTGGCAGTGGAATCCATTTTTCTTTATCCAAAGAAGAATTTTATTAAGAGGGAACAAAAATTGTCGGCGGTTTAAGCTTTGCGACCCCTCGTGCTGATATTCCTTTAAATACAGTGGTCGGGTGCGGTGACTGTTAGGAAAATTGTGGGTTTCTTATTTTAGGACCTCTTCAATACTCCTAATACAATTAGGAATGAGTTTATGTTAGAGCATTATTCGGTCGAACTCATAACTGTTGTTATCTCAAGCTTGTTGTCAAATTTAGTTGTCAAAATTATATATTGATTTCTAGTCTACAATTAGTTAAGTCTCGGATTAGGATAGAAGATGTAGTTGAGAAACGGACATCACGGCTGTCATCATTGCGTTCTACCGTTTGAAGGAAAAGATCAACCTAAACTTTTGGAGAACTTCTTCAACAAAAGGTAAGTGAAGTCTGAACCACCTATATCTCAAGTTATATTCATCTTTCTATCTATGAGACGATGTCGCATAATTAATTAGACTATCGTAAGCATATCAAGATTTTTGAGTCAAGTTTATCTTGGTAATTAGTTCTCAAAATCTATGACTAAGCTTAATGAACATTTGTTCACACTTGATGAATTTGGGTTAAGGACAATTTATTGTTCGTAACATTAATAATAATTCAAGATTATGATCCAAAAATATCCTGGAACAGTGATATTTATCATTGATGTTATTTGGGAATGTTTCGAATTGATTTAAAGAGAAATATTGAACCACTATTATTCTCGGATACAAGACAGTATGCATACCAGTTTTACAAACTGGGAGAACTGTTATCGGTCCGGAACCGTAGTACATGTACCTAGTACACGTACCAGAGCAGCTATATGTCGACAACAACTTTTTGGTACGCACACCAGTATGCATACCTTGAAAAGTCTGTTCACTCGTGAACCCAGAACGGTACGCAAACCGATACATGTACTAAAAAAGATCTTTCGGTTTTGGAACCGGTGTGGTATTCATACCAGGTACACATGCCAGAAAGTTCTATATGTTCCGGAACTTTAATTTGTCTTAAGAGTACACATACCCGGTATACGTACCATGACAAATAAGTTCACGAACAAGGTTTATGTATATGTACTTGCCCTGTCGAATAATTTCAGATGCATATAAAATTATTTCTGTGTAGCATTTGAAAAATCTCTATAAACACTATAGACATTTTGATCACATGATTGTGACTCAAGATTAAAGTCTTAAGTGGTTTATGAAAATTCTCAAGGTTATAGTTCAGTTGGCTAGTCTCGGATAACCATTCATGAACGTTGTCTTTATACATGGTTCGGTTACGGTTCATCCTAACCAGAGTGTATATCTTGATATGTCAATCACATTTCAAAGATTCATCTATCTTAGCTTAAACGTAAAGCAACTATGCTTTGAAAGTCTATAAAAGGGGAACCTCAAGCAACTAGGATCTTTGAATCCCGACACCACTTTTTGTGTGTCCTAGTTGTAAACTAGAGTCGTCCTCTTCCTAAAACCCTTTTAGGGTTTAGCGACTACAAAGACTTCATAGGGATTCGTGAAGCCAGGTTCATATATTGTTTATCTTGATAGCTCGAGTATCCTGATCTTGATCGATTGTTGAGATTGCTACATCAATCAAGATAGATAGAAATCATCAAAGTTCTCTTCGTCTCAGAATTTGTTGATTCCACAAGTTTAATACTTGTGAGGTGAATAATAATCTAGGCTGCTCTTCGGGAAGCATAAGTCCGTATTCTGAGGTTAGCTAGACTTTGTCTATTGCTATTGATTTCCAGTCTCACCTTGATCTACGATCAAAAAGGAAATCACACATATAAGCTTATCTGTGGGAGGAAGATTTGTTTAAAGTCTTCAATTGAGTTGGAGCAACTCTTAGGCTGTAAAGGACGCCAGTTAAAGGAATCATTTGTGTGGAATCCTTCTAGGATTCAAGAGGTGTAAGAAGCGCGATTGTAACTGAATTGTTGTGAGGGTTTAATTCGCTCTCAACTACATTCCAGTTCGAAGTTAATTGGTAGTAGGCTAGTGTTTGTAGCGGCTTAATACAATTTGGTGTTCAATCCGGACTAGGTCCCTGGGTTTTTCTATTTGTGGTTTCCTCGTTAACAAAACTTATGGTGTCTGTGTTATTTCTTTTCCGCATTATATTTTTTATTTTTATAATTGAAATATCGCAGGTTATACGTAAATTCAGTCAAGTAGATACATCCATCCTTGTTTGTTGGATACGACTTGATAATTGGAATCGTCCAAGTACTCTCACAAATAAATAAGGTTCACAGACTAGTCTCTTTAAACTTTATGATTGTGAGAGAAAGAGATATAACTCTAGATATTATTCCTTGATTTAGATTCATTAAGTTGAACTCTCGTAATTGTATTTAAGTTTGTCCATACAGACTGCCTAAGAAAAAGTTGATGGTGTATTTTGGTACCCCCAGTGTTTTCAGTTTACTTGATGGCCAAGTTTGTGTTCTCTATATATAAGACTACAATTCTAGGTTCGTAGACATCCAATCTAGAAGAGTGGTAAATTCTTGTGCTTAGGATTTTGGTCTCTTTGTTGGAAGGGTCGATGATCAGATTTTGTATAGTGGTAAATAAAAGTTCATTGCTCAGACTCGTAAAGATTGATTTCATATTAAAATTCTAAATTGAACTAGAAAATATGTAAGAGGATATCAATAATTTGAGAGACTGGGACTAAGGATTCCACCAAACTTCTTCTTGTATGATTTAAATATCAATTCTTAGACAATTATAGTTATTATAATAAAATTTATTGACTTTGATTCTTGCCAAAAGTAGATTTCGTAAAATATTAGTTGTAGATTGTAAGCATGATGCATCAAGAGTATTTAGAACTAAGCATGCAACATCAAACAAAGTCAAAAGTAATTAATAAAAATCATAAACAATTTAAATTAATACGAAAAATCATAAAAATAAAATAATAGAATTACCACATGCATGAAACAAGGATTCCTCCATTGTACCAGTGTTGGGGTTTAACTTCGCATGGTGAAAACACACTCAAAAGATTTTTTTCATTGTTCAAAAGGTGTTTACAATGGTGAAAAGAAGAAAAGTAATAAAAACAGAAAACTGCAACGTTTATAAGCGTTACAAGTCAACTGTTACAATGATATTGTATTGTAGCAAGAACGACAACTTTGTATTATAGCGGAGTTTACGACTGTCTTCTGCATGCTTTCATTCTTCAGCTACTTCTTCACCAACAGTAGCAAGAAACTTTCCTGCAGTTCGTTTCTTCGGCTCTGTGGCCTCTGCCTTCACCCCAAACTCTCTGTAACGTGCTCTGTAAGACTCCTGCGACTATTATATATACAAACACGACCAACTTTCTCGATTAAATATTCCCCAAAAGTAAGCTCTTTTCTTTGCTTCCAAGTGTTGAATAAGTCCTTTTATTTCTCTTCTACGCATCTTTTAATTATATCCAAACTCTCCATTTAGAGGTATACAAGCAAATCCAGCACATAACTTCCATAACATGGCCGAGTTTCTTTCCCAGTTTCCATCATTAACCGATTATTCCCTGTCAATAAGGTAAGGTAACAACACAATCTGACCATAAAACCCGTGAAACTCTCCACGTAACTTCCATATTTGGTACCAAAAGCATCCCTTAATATTCTTCCTTTCGTCGAGTCTCGATTATCCATCCTAAATCAGTCGAATAAAAACACCATACCAGACCTGTTTAGTCAATTAGATTCCATCTGTACCAGATCCGATGATTGAATCTAATCAAAACCGATGTAAAATTCGAACCCTAATTCTGCTGTTATTTTGCCGCCAAAAACCATAATTCAAATGTTGAAGAAGAAGCGCCCTAAATCATTACACCAAATTCAGTAATTTGTAACACTGAATTGTTACACTAATTAGTGTGACAGTGGATGTCACACTAATTTGGCGTGTCATTTCTGAAAAGTGTAGCAATAAACCCCAACTTTTTTGTTTAATTATTTATTAAATATGTCACACTAAATAGTGTAACAATTTAAAAGATTAATATAAATTTTATTTTCCTTTTCCCGAAAAATAAACAAAATGTCAAATCTTCCCACTATCCACGAAGTGGAGTCTCCCTTATCTACGTCACGGAGTGGACTCTCCCTTATCTATGTAACTATATCTCTTTATACTCTCATTATCAAAAACTCAGAAAACCGAACTGAGAAAAGCGCATGAAGTAAAAGGAAAATATCATCTTCTCCTCTACCGTGAAAGGTCCTCTAGAAAAGTTATGGATAGTAAATATTGTCTTATGTTAGATTTGATTTTAGGGGTTTCTATAGATTTGTTTTTAGGGGGTTTTATGGATTTGATTTTAGGGGTTTCTATAGATTGATTATCCTATTTATAATTATTTCGTTGCCCTAATTCTATGATTGAGATTCGTTTACTATTCTTCTTCTTTTGCAATTTTATTTATTTTTTCCCTAATTTCTATTCCAGGTTAACAAACATTTGGTAAAATTTCAAGGATTTTGGTATCACATCATGTGTACTACGATTTCGTGTTATGTTACATTCATACTGTTTTTGGTGTTTTAATTTATACGATATAGAGTAATTTAACTTATTTGTGGACAAGTTGCTTGATGAGTTGCAACAAATATTCAGATTTACTTGATAGAGTTGTGTGTTTTCTCAGTTAGACTATGCTATTGAAAAAATTCATCATATATTGCAATTTAGGTGAACTAGGGAGTGAAATACAGTATCCTAGGCTGCTCGTCCTGTAACATTTGATATTCATGGCCATATGGGTATGCTTTGATTTGTAATTAATATATTTTGATAATCCGTTTGCCCCATACTTTTCCATATCAACTTTTTGTAACAGTGTTCATAATGTACTTGGTACTTCACTTGACTGAAGAGAATGATACTAGCTAGCATTAAGATTTTGTAATGGTTTTTTATAGTTGACTAGTGGTGCTTATGGTGTAGCCTAACATTGTCATTACTATCTTTTGTAGTTCTTAATAAGATATTAGATGGTAGATCCATTTGTTGACCATATTGCACACAGAAGCTTGCTAAAGAAGAATTACTCACAGATGCTCTTTGGGATCCCACAGTTAACAAATAAAACTCTCCCGTAGTCGGATTAATAAGGTAACTAACATTTCTTGTGATTTTATGATTATCACCTTTTTTTTCCTACTGTCATTGTTGCATTAACTTTTGCATCACTCTATGAGGTTATGTTATATGTTAAATTTGTACTTGAATGAAATTTTGAGAACTACTCTCATTGGTCTTGCTTTAGTACTGATCTAAAGAAAAATGTTACGTTCATGCGTGCCTAACCGAAAAGTCAAATGAGAAGTGAATTGCATGGCTTGGGATTGCTGTAGATTGGGTTTTGCCAATCTACCTCCCATGTAGATCATAACCAGTTGGACCAGAAATCGTTACTTATTTTTTCATTATATATGATCCTTCTTCAAATAAGTCTCGATCATGGGTGAGAAAGTTTGTATTCAATGAGAATCGACTGATTAGGCTGGATTTTGTTGACAAAAGAACTCTTCTTTTTTTTTTCCATTTAGAAAGTTGTTTTATCTCCATTAGGAAGAGTATTTTTTTTATCAACAAGTTTCTACGACCTGTACTCGTGCTTGCTTAATTGTGCATATGACTTCGTCTCTTTGCTAAGTTCATTTTTTTTCTTATTTCATTTGTTTAACATGCACTTTTGGAAATCATGCAAGAGTTAGACCTAAGGAAATGGGACCAAAAAGATGTAGTTCTATTATGCAAATAAGTAGACACTAAAAGTTGCTTACAAGTTGAATTTGTTTATGTTAGTATTAAAATTTTGTTAAAGTTGTTTTATTTCTTACATATGATTTGACCAATATATCATAATGCTTTTATATTAATGTTAGGTCGTTTCAGATTCCCAATGTCTTCAATTTGGATAACTGGAATCGAGCTAATGAGAATCGAGCAAGTAATGGTTGATTAGGTATGTTCTCCTTGTTGCTTATTTAGTAATTTTTTTCTCTTAAAATTTGCAGTTACGAGCTACTGCTTTACTTGTATTTCATTTCTGTTTTTCTGTTGTTGGGAATGTGATCTCACAATTCTAACTTACTTGGGAACATTATCAGCATTATAACGTCAATGGATCTCAAATAATGAGCATATTTACAGCAAAGGAGGATCTGAGCTAGGAAAAGAACGGCTATAATGTAACTTAGACCCAGTTTTTTTTTTCTTTTTTTTGTTTTGGAAAAAACTTGATTGTCATCTGATGTATCGTTAAACCCGTTGTGTTTCCAGTTTATACGTACTCGTTTACTTTTTACGTCCTTATACTTGTATGCTACGTGCAGTAAGACCTTCATTTAGCATATGCATCTACAGAGCCCTCTTCTGCACCACATCGTAAATCAAATATGGAGGTATAATTGATCTGCTTTTCTAAGCCGGGAAAGGAAACAAGGTAAGGACATAGTCATCTGTCTAAGTATTCACTGATGGGTTAGTTCATTATGAAGTTATATTGCTAGCTTAGTATTATGAAATAATGGTGTAAACTGCACTGATATGGTGCCGTGTCATTGATGTCAATTATAATGCACAAACCAATCTTAACTTTCATTGGTTTTCAATTTTTGGCAAACATATAAATTTGTAGCATATGCACGTTTTAAATGTAACTTGTACACAATTTAATGCAATATAAATATTTTACTTATCAAATGAATGGAGATTTAGACAGTGTGTTTCTACTCTGCGGATGGGAAGGTGCAGGAATCCCGAATTAGGGATGATAAAATTTATATATTTTTATTACATTTTCCCGAGATTTGTCACACTAATATGTGTAATACCTTGGTAACAGTTTAAGCGTGACTTAAATTAATTTAAGCCACACTTATTAGTGTGACAAAAGAATAACATCATATTTATTACACTTATATGTGTAACATTAAATAGGAAGTCGCACTTTTTTGTGTAACAAAATGTCTAATTTGGTGTAGTGAATCAAAACTCGGGTGCCTTTAACAGCTCGGGTGCCCTTATCCAAATCTGGGTACCTTTAGTAATTTTTCATGGGTACTTTTAACACATTTCTGAGGTGCCTCCAATGTATTTATATGGTGCCTATAGTAATTTCTTCTCGGGGGTGAAAATATCACTTTTCGAGCCACTTCTGCTGCAAAAGCTTATTTCTCCAAAAACATCTACAAAGACATAAAAACCCATAATAAGTACAAAAATGAGCACTATCAATACATAGAATTGAGATCATATCAGACACAAAAATGTATCTATCAGTCGAGTGCTACCGTGAAGGTCAATGTCGGTGTGAGAGAAAAACATGTAGAGAGAAGATTTTGGTGTTCTAGTGTTTAGGATTTAGGGCTTTGCCCTAAACCAAGCATCTAGTGTTTCTACGTTTCTCCTATGTTACTAGAAGATGTGAAGAAGGTGTAAAATAAAAAACATGAGGTTGGTTCGAGGAATGGCTGGAGAATTGGTTTCTATAGTTTCTTTGATGGTGTTCTCGGGTATGTCTTGTTAACTCTTTGGATCTTGTCTTGGGTTAGAGAAATGGTCTTTGATTTATTATTTCATCCATGTTTGGTTCAAATCAGCAATTTCCCTTTGTAATCCTGTATTCTGTTATGCTCGGGGTGCCAATTTCTCAACAATTGGTATCAGAGCAAGGACGGGCCGGTATGATTGAACCTGGAATTGAACGATGGTTTATTTTTCGGGTGGACAAATATGTTATGAAGATAGCGTTTCAACCGGTGTTTACAGAAAGATGGGTTTGTGATGTGATTTACAAACTGGAGGTTCAACTTGGTAGAAGTGTATGTTCTTCGTTTTGTTTTACGATGTAGTATGGGATGCAAAATAAGGCTGAACGAGGTAGAATACATACATACTTCCTGAAGGGTGTTAGTGACCATACACCATAATTAATGGGTTACAAAGTTTGAAGAAATGATGGGGCGATGAGGTCTCATGTAGAAGCAAGTCCAGCAACTCTTTGAAGTTATGCACGAGATGTTAAATATTTATGTTCTCAAGTCTATGTTAAAGTATTCTTGATGGCTTGTACGTAATATCAAGAATGTGCTCGATCTCTAAAGCATGTACCACATTAATTTTAATATTCACATGGTATATATTTTGAGCGAGTATGTTGGGTATGATGGTGGGAAAAGTATGTCAGATTGGTGATGGCTTTGGAAATCGCTCAAAGGATTAAGCCTGTTAATCATAATGAAAGTTTCCGATGGTTTGTTTTACTTACACGGAAAACATAACATATGCTGGAGTATGATACTGAAGCTAATTTTTCCTTTCTGGATTAGAGTTCAATATGTTGTTCGCTTACTGGTTAGATGGAGCTAGTAGTGATTCTTATGGATAGTTTTCTTGATGATCAATATTGGAGTCTGTGCAAGGATTTGTCCGTTGATAGTGATTGAAGATTTTCATGGTTTTTGTGAAGCGTGGCTAGTTTCACAAGTGTTCGTCATGAAGAAGATGGTTTGAAACCTTTATCAACATCATGGTGTTTTGATTGAAGAGATGGTTCTATGAAGATGAAAGTTCCTATGTGAGATTCAAAAGTAATTCTACGAGAATATAGAGATGGTGAACAACCACTAGTGGAAAATAGATTTTTAACCACTTCCTTTATTTCATAAAAACAACTGTTGTTGGGAAGATGTATCTATAGGTGCTGTGAGCCACAATAGATTTATTAAAACTTGTCTCCGAAACAGTTGTTTCTTTAGAGGGCATTTTTGTAAAAATACATAGCTCCCTAATAGCTTCTATTGGAATTCGAAAACGTCTGTGAGACCAACTTCTATAATCCTCTCTCTTCTATCATCTTCTTTATCTGTATCAGAGCAAGTCTTATGGTGGAATCCATCCATCTTCCACGCCACCTTAGCACTTGGAACTGTGGATGGAAGCGCAACTGTAATGGTGGAATAGTAGAAACGCTTCTTAATGGAGCTAAAAAAACGCAATTAAGAATGGAGATTTTTTTCTGCCATTAGATTTCAACAACTCATTTTAAATCTACGGATAAAAAAAAACGTAATTCTTAATTGCGTTTTTTTAGCTCAATTCTTAATTGCGTTTAACGCTATTCTTATTGGCGTTCAGATGGATTCCACGAACCCTTCGACGAAACCGTGGAACCTTACTTGGATTTTCTGTAGAAGACCCCAACTTGGAAGCCACTAGACTTGACATTCCATGGTTTTTCCACACTTGGAATAGTTTGGATTCCACCATAAGACTTTCTCTCAGCAGTACTCCTTCGGCATTCTTCCTTTTCTTCTCTCTCACAACTTAAATCGCTCTCTATGTTTCACTTGACTTTTTCCCCTCAATCATAACAATAACTCAATTGTGAATCAATATTTGGTTTTGCTTCCTATTATTCTTCAAATAGATCTATCAAATTCTTAGACCTATAGTTTTGAGATTCCTCTAAACCGAATCAGTATGAAAAAATCTAAGGTTCTTAAAGAGATTTCTCTATTTCACAAGGTTCGTTTGCTATGATGGAGAGACTATAGGTTTCATTTAATTTCTGTTTTCAATTATTAGATTTGGGTTTTAGGGTTTATGATGATTATATTGGTGTTTTTCAGGTTGGTTGTTATTAAAAAGGGTTTTGAATGAACGGCTTCAACAGCTTCATGAGAAACAACTTCTAAGGTATTATTGGTTGATTTCAATTTCTCAAATTAGGGCTTATTTAATTTTGACTTTTTTTTTCTTATTTGGACTTCAAATAGGTAGATTTGGGTGTTATTTGATTGGTTTTAAGTGTTATTTGATTGGTTATAATTGAATTTTCAGCATGGATTTTTAGTTTTTCTTCGCAAGGTTCGTTTGCTATGATGGAGAGACTATGAGTTTTATTTAATTTCTGTTTTCAATTATTAGATTTGAGTTTTAGGGTTTCTGATGATTATATTGGTGTTTTTTCAGGTTGGTTGGTATTCAAAAGGGTTTTGAATGAACGGCTTCAACAACTTCATGAGAAACAACTTCTAAGGTATTATTATTTGGACTTCAAATAGGTAGATTTGGGTATTATTTGATTGGTTTTAAGTGTTATTTGATTGGTTATAATTGGGGTTTTCCTGCCATTTTATTTGTATGTTGTTTCTGTGGTTGTGCTTCTTGTTAGGTAGGTTGTGGGTGTATGGTTATGGCTATTGGTGGTAAATGTCATGTGGTATGTTTGATGATTGCTCTGTATTTTGCTCAAGTAAGTCTTCTCGTTGCATCAATTTGTGTTGCTAGACTTTGGTCGCCTGCTGACTTATTGGATCACTCTTCTATGCTGCGAGAACTGATAGGCGCATTTATGTGTCTAATATATGTCTCATTTGTATGTATTGTTAGTGCTCGATTTTGTATTTATTGTGTTATTTTATGTCTTTATAGGAAATTTTAGAGAAATAAGTCCTTGCGGTGAAATGGGCTCGAAAAGTAGTGTTTTACACCCCAGGACAAAGTACTAAAGGCACCGCAGAAATGCACCGGAAGCACCCCAGAAATGCACCGGAGGAACCCAGAAAAAATGTTGGAAACACCCCAGAAAAATTACTAAAGACACCCCGAGGGACTTGTGTTATTCGGACTCCAGCAGCGTATAAGGGGAGACCACTGGATAAGGGGTGTCCTTCTTCTCAAATTCAAATTTCAGTTTTGGCGGGAATTTTTTCTTCTTCCCTGGAAGATTTCAATCGGATATTTGGAGGGGTTAGAGGTAGAATAAACCTCTGATTCTTGTTGGGTAGACGTGATATGGATATGGGAAGCTATTTTGGTTGTTGGAATCGATCCAGTTGGGCTTGATTCTCGGCTTAAAGAAATCAGGGAATACGTGGTTGAGAAAAGATACTCGGGATTGTGTCGATGTTGTATGGAAGATGGCATGCATTTGCAACGTCTTGACACATTCCTTTATGATCTGGGAGCATGTTTGAATCGTGTAAACACTGGTTGACAGCGTGACTATGCAAGAAAGGAAAGAAAACAATCCGAGAATATTTTCTCTTTACTGCCGAGTCATGGGAAATATTTTGAAGTTATGGAGAGATTCGAGGGCCCTGTTGAGTATAAATAAGTTTCTCCAGGTACAAGGAAGGGGTGTCGAGAGTCTGGGGGGCTGAGGAGAGCTCAGGAGCGAGAAATCAAGAGTTGATGAAACTCTGTTTCTGCTCCTGCTGATGATGAAGAACACCAAGAACATGAAGAACAGACTCGCAGGGACAGTCGTTTATCAACAGTGAAACAGACTCACAGGCGTGGGTCATAGGTGTGGGTCTTAGAACCACCGCGACAATAGTACTTCTCTTTTATCGTTCTTTTGTGACGCTTCCTGTGGGTCGCACATTAGCTGTTTACACCATTTTCTCTTCTTCTCTTCATTGTAAACACCATTTGAGCAATAAATAAATATTTTGAGCGTGTTTTTATCATGATGAGCTAAACCCAACAATGGGACGACGGAGGAGGGTGAATTTCATACACGGGTAAATTTATTTTATTCTTTTTTATGACTTTTGCATTAATTGAAAATTGAAATATGATTTGAATTAATTGGTTGTTATTTAATTTGAGATGTATGCTTAGCTTAGGTGTTTTGATACATCATGCTTAGGACTTACAATCGATGTTTTGAGAATTTATCTTGGCAAAATCAGAGTTCATGTTAATTTTATTGAGTTTTAAATTATCAAAGAATATATGAATGAACCCTGTGTAGTGAATTCGGCCAAATCCTTAGTCCCAGTACCTCTCGCCCATTGTTAATATTTTTGTATATATATTTTTATTAAATCTAAAAATTCCATTTCCTTCACAAGTATGAAATGAATCATATTTCCAACAATCACAATCAAAAATCTTAATCATTTTGGAGCTGCCGTCGCGGATTTGTGCTTAGGTAGAATTTTTAGGTTTTTATTATTTTTTATTATTCCATTTGTTCTTTTTATGTCTCTTTGGTTGTGTCTTTGTATTACAGGTTTGAAGTTGGATACTAAAGACCTTGGAATCAAAGTTTAAAGCTAAAAGAGAAGGAAAAAAGACAAAGCAAAAAAAAAAAAAAAAAAAAAGAGAAAAAAAGAGAGAGAATTATTATTATTTTTTTAAAGAGACTTTCCATTTTATTTTATTATTTTGTAATTATTATTATTATTTTTTGTATTTCTTTTCATTGGACTGGACTTTGGACAATTTATTTTCATTTTAAACCCTACGGAAGGGTTATATAATTTTTTTTTTAAATATAAACTGTTTGCAGGGAAGGACGACGATTACAATATCGTCTCGGCCCCTCGGGTTCGCACACTGACACCGGAGTCAGTGGCCCGAGTCGACTACAGTGGTTCTTCTCCCGTCTGGTACGGGAGGTAAACTTCTAAACACCCGCGAATCTCCTGTCAGCGGGTTTACTGTCTGCCTTAAGGTGATTATATGTTGAGGACTGAACCGGCTGCTTTAATTTCCTAGTAAAGGGCAAGAACTGGCCATATAAGATAAGGGTTCGGATTTCATCACCGTTCCCTTCTTGCCCGCCTTAGGAAAACGAAACCTAATGTGAACCCAAGCTTAACATTTTATTAGAACGAGACCGATAGGGTAACGAGCTTGGTAGGAAAATCTTTCGAAAAATATTGGTTACTCTTTTAAGCATACTTCAAAGTTCTTGATGGTTTCTGTAAGTTGAATGCGCGACTGCGCCGCCTTGTACCGGTGAGGCTTTGGGTATCAAAGCTCCACTGAGCTTCCCTCGCCTCGATTTAACTTACTTTAACTCGGATTGATTCTAGAGGGGTTTGCTTAAATTGTAACGAATTCCCTTTCGAAGGATTAGAAGATGGTCTAGAAACAATCTAAGTGGAGCCATCATGCTTTTTGTTTGCTAGAAATCAGTAGGTTTGATTTGGTCGAGTCATCCTTGTTTGTGATTGTATAGAATTCCTTTGTAATTAAGAATGTCGAACTGGTATGACAGAAGCCAATACAATGAGTATCGATCTGAATTTGAATATGGACATCATCATTTTTATGACCATGGTGGGAATAGTAGTTGGGAACGCCAACCTTTTCAAGGTTATGGTTCATATCATGGTGAGCCAAATTACTATCCACACGCGAATTGGTCTTATGAGAAAGATAATCAGGAACACTGTAGTACTGGTTACTCTTTTTTGGAAACTAGTCATGATTATGATATTTCTGAACCTGTTCCATCTCTAGAAGAGACCCAACAACGGATTGAAAGGACGTATAAACGTTTAGTTGCAATGAATAGTTAAAAAGAAGAGTGTACACGATATTATGAGATGATAAACGAGAGTGGTGAACGTATAAGTGTTATGCTTAGTGAAATTCAGGCACGTCTAGAGGCAGAAAATGAACAGTTGGCTAATGCTGCTCGAAATAATCTAAATTTCCAAAATAGGGTTTCTAATTCTACCCTTGATATCAATAGTGAATATTTGCCTAATTTAGAGGACGAGGCTAGAATAAAAGACACTACTTATTTAGATAAGGTTCAATCATCTTTGTACTATTATGATGATGAGGATAGTAGTAATGAAGAATCTGAAATATGTAGGCATAATGATCAGGAATCTATTAATCCAATTGAGCTTTATAATTATTATATTATTTCTAGTTCAAATCCAAATAATTTTTATGATTATTCACCTATTCAAAAGGACGAGGATTTGATTAGGGATACCACCGTTTTAGACGATGTAGTTTTTCCTTTTGATTACGAAGCCGATAGTGGTTTAGAGGAACGAGTTTATTCCGAAAATGATGTTTTAGAGTCTAGCGACTTAGAAACAATAGTATTAGATGAAGAAGATATACCCGTAGAGATGAGTAAAGATGCACTACCTGATAATAAGTTAGAAGAATCAATTGACCATTTTCAAGAATCTAATGATCCAGAAATTAGGGAGATTGTAACTAGTCTATCTAGAGACACTGAAAACTCTAAGTTCGGGGGTGATTATCACCTTCCTAGTGCCTTACCTTTAACTCTCAGAAAATCCCTTCACTTAGGACTTGATATCTCTGCCTCGATAATTTTACAAGATTACCTTCATACTCGTTTTCCCGAACCTAATGATGTCTAGGAAGAAGTTCAATCGTTAGAAACCCATCCTCTGGTTGATGTGGTTTGCCCAGGCTATGATCCCCAGATTGACTTTGTTTTCCCACCAAATAGTTTTCTTCCAACTGTAGGAACGTTTATATTCCAAATGTGTCGAATATTAAGTTGTCAGACTAAACCTAAATGCTTTAGGAAATTAGAATCGATACATTTGCTTAAGAATGACCACTACTCTCATTGTGGTCAATTATGTAAGTCAAATATTATTGACTTAGAGGATCCTCAGTTATTTAGGTTATTATTGTGCGCTTCTAAGATCATATTTGAGTTTTTCTAGACTCTAGGACCTAATGATTCGGATCCCACCTATGAAGAAACGCAGCCAATGAAAATTTTCTATTTAGACCCTTTCATAGAACCTGAACCACAATTAGATATAAATTTCTTAATCAGGAAACTAAGTAAGGGCATGCTAGTCTTGTTCACTTTCTTGGTTCATTGCAGTTTCCTTTGGTCAGCTCTATTTAGTTTTGAAGACCCACAGTTATTTCGACTGTTACTTTATGGTTCGAGTTGAGTAATCCTTTCCTAAGTCTGGATGAAGACTTTAAACTTAGCACTTCTTGGGATGTATCCCATGCTCATGCAACACGGTAATATCTTTCCTTAACTCTTTCGCTTAAAATGGTAACAATTTCTCCTTGTTCATGCTTTTAGTTTCATCTTTAGAACATTGAGGACAATGTTAGAATTAAGTTTGGGGGTATGGGGAAGAAACTTTTTGTTAGCTTTTAGTTGCAATAAATAAACTCCAGGGCCTAGAAATTTATGCGTATTCAGGATGACACTAACTAATCTAAGTGGATGGAAGCATCTTGATTGTAGGAGTTGAGGAACCAATCTGATTAGATGGAAACATCTATAGAGTCTATTCATAAAAGCACAGAGCTCAGGTGTTAGAAATAACATGATAGTTGCACCATATCTCGTTGAGTCCTTTTCATTTCTTTTTTTTTTTATTTTTTTTTATTTTTTTCATTTTAAACTATGTTTCTCTAAGTGATTAGGTGGGGCACACGATTCAAGTTGTTACCACTGCTAGGGTGAATTAGAGTGACTGAGTTACTAAAAAAAAAATACCGGACCAGTTAGACCAATCGGAATAAGTATTAACACTTGGATAGCAATATGCGTGTGTTCTCCCTGTTTCCGTAGCCTAAGAAAGCGTGGAATGCAGGACCCGTGGGAACTATCGTGTAATCTGCTGACAAGAAGCATGCGCTTGGATAAAAAAGATCTATTCATGCCGTTAAGTTAAAAAAAAAAATTGGTTATTGTTATGTGTAGTCAACTGCCGGTTCCCTTGTATTTGCCAGTTTGTTGATCTAGATTTAAGCTATTGACCACTGGTTCCCTTGTATATGCCAGTTGTGTTGATATTAGTCAGACCGGTATCTCAGTCCATTAGGATAGGTTCATTCTGGCAGTGGCCTTCAGACAGATATGTGAAACATCGATCATTTGGTTAACATCAAAACCATCTACATTTTTCTATTTCAATCTTCTTTTTCTATCCATATGATTAGTTTGACTCCGAATATGATGTCCATAGTGCAACTATCTGAGTAGAGCTCTGTCACTTTATATGAATTTTAGTATGCTTGAGTGTAAACTCGTGTACAACAATTGGAATTTCGCATCAGGGTACTTCCTCCTGTAGTCAGTGATTGTAAGCCAACCAAGGAGATTCTTTAGTGCCTTCCAAGGTTCGACGTAGATAGCTAGGGTCTAGAGTAAGGGTTTTGTGGGTACACCTCTGGTAAACCCTCCCGAGATTAACTCGGTCACTAGGGACACCTAGTGAGTTAAGATTTTATTTTCCATATTAGTTTTGCTCGAGGACTAGCAAATAATAAGTTTGGGGGTGTAGATAGATGCATTTATGTGACTAATATGTCTCATTTGTATGTATTGTTAGTGCTCGATTTCGTATTTATTGTGTTATTTTATGTCTTTGTTGGAAATTTTAGAGAAATAAGTCCTTGCGGCGAAATGGGCTCGAAAAGTAGTGTTTTACACCCCAGGACAAAGTACTAAAGGCACCGCAGAAATGCACCGGAAGCACCCCAGAAATGCACCGGAGGAACCCAGAAAAAATGTTGGAAACACCCCAGAAAAATTACTAAAGACACCCCAAGGGACAGGTGTTATTCGTACTCCAGCAGCGGATAAGGGGAGACCACTGGATAAGGGTTGTCCTTCTTCTCAAATTCAAATTTCAGTTTTGGCGGGAATTTTTTTTCTTCCCTGGAAGATTTCAATCGGATATTTGGAGGGGTTAGAGGTAGACTAAACCTCTGATTCTTGTTGGGTAGACGTGATATGGATATGGGAAGCTATTTTGGTTATTGGAATCGATCCAGTTGGGCTTGATTCTCGACTTAAAGAAATCAGGGAATACGTGGTTGAGAAAAGATACTCGGGATGGTGTCGATGTTGTATGGAAGATGACATGCGTTTGCAACGTCTTGACACATTCCTTGATGATCTGGGAGCATGTTTGGAGCGTGTAAACACTGGTTGACAGCGTGAGTAGGCAAGAAAGGAAAGAAAACAATCCGAGAATATTTTCTCTTTACTGCCGAGTCATGGGAAATATTTTGAAGTTATGGAGAGATTCGAGGGCCCTGTTGAGTATAGATAAGTTTCTCCAGGTACAAGGAAGGGGTGTCGAGAGTCTGGGGGGCTGAGGAGAGCTCAGGAGCGAGAAATCAAGAGTTGATGAAACTCTGTTTCTGCTCCTGCTGATGATGAAGAACACCAAGAACACGAAGAACAGACTCGCAGGGACAGTCGTTTATCAACAGTGAAACAGACTCACAGGCGTGGGTCATAGGTGTGGGTCTTAAAACCACAGCGACAATAGCACTTCTCTTTTATCGTTCTTTTGTGGCGCTTCCTGTGGGTCGCACATTAGCTGTTTACACCATTTTCTCTTCTTCTCTTCATTGTAAACACCATTTGAGCAATAAATAAATATTTTGAGCGTGTTTTTATCATGATGAGCTAAACCCAACACTGGGTCGACGGAGGAGGGTGAATTTCATACACGGGTAAATTTATTTTATTCATTTTTATAACTTTTGCATTAATTTAAAATTGAAATATGATTTGAATTAATTGGTTGTTATTTAATTTGATGATGTATGCTTAGCTTAGGTGTTTTGATACATCATGCTTAGGACTTACAATCGATGTTTTGAGAATCTATCTTGGCAAAATCAGAGTCCACGTTAATTTTATTGAGTTTTAAATTGTCAAAGAATATATGAATGAACCCTGTTTAGTGAATTCGGCCAAATCCTTAGTCCCAGTACCTCTCGCCCATTGTTAATATTTTTGTATATATATTTTTATTAAATCTAAAAATTTCATTTCCTTCACAAGTCTGAAACGAATCTTATTTACTACAATTACAATCAAAAATATTAATCAAGAACCACCGGTGAGCGACGATCTGTTATTGCATAATTGGATGTAAGGTCTGACTACCTTCTTTTTTGTTTTGTGTTTGGTTTGGTGCTTACGAGGTATCCCCTAACATGAATCTGTTTTGGATGTTTCAGCATATGGTAGAGGTAGCGAAGTGAGATCTTGGACTAAGTTCAGAACTGAGGGATAGAACATAATGGTCTGTGGATGTAGAACAAGAAGGAAGGGAAGAAGGAGGGAATTACACGCACCCGATTAATCTAGTTCTGTGGAAAGTATTTTGGAATACCCAGCATGATATTTAATCTTGTGAAATTTGATTTTGGAATTTGGGAAGGGTCATTAATAGTCGTGGCTGACGAAGCTGGTGATTTGTCATACTTGGGAAGGTTTTCTCGTAGTCACATATTCTTTTTAGATTATCGTTGTGCGTAATTACTTGATATAAGTTTCCAAAAATCTTTTCATGATTTTTGTCAAATTATTGATATAGAGCACAAATACGTCCATGTTGTCAGGATTTATGGTTAGAGTAGTGGATGTGAGATGATTGGGAATGGTTAGAAGATATTTCACATAAACAGGTTTCAAATTGAGTTTATTTGTCATACACTAAATAATTCATGGGTCATATACTGTAGTTGTATTCTCCACTGATATTAATGAACCATCTGTTATATTTATGCTAATCTGCATCCTATTTATACTAATTTTTAGTTTTCTGTTTCCTTTTGTTAGCATCAAATGTTAGTACTTTTGGTTTTCTTTTTCTTTACGAATCATGTGGTTATTGATCTTAGACATTGAAGTGACATTTTTATTTTTATATTTGTTTTTGTAATGCGATCTACTTAGCTACTTATCACGACTCTGTATGGTTATAAATGTTAGACCATAGTCATGATCTCCTCTCTTTTCGTCTCATTTTGATTAGCAGGCTTACGGGAGACACAATGACGGCCTTGGGAAAACATCATCTGATCTGGTTGGAACACCATTGAAGACTTGTCAGCGCGGTGGTGCAATCTGATTTGGAGTAATTAATTAAATGTAAGGCTTCTCTTTTTATGAGCCTGATTTTTGTATGCTTAAATATGGCAAGCTGGTAGCGGATTAACCAAGTTTGGAAATGTTTGAGTTTCCTGGAATTAATGTGGTCATGTGTACCAAGCTAATTTTAGGTGGATATTGTTCATGGGTGCTTATAAGAGCATAATTCATATAATTTTAGTGTCCATTCCATACTTGTTTTAGCTATTATTCTTGCATATTTTCGTATTATTACTTTGATTGTCTCTTATTTGTCTCAATTAGGTGAATTATCCAAAAAGGAGCTACGCAGCGCTGAAAAGATCTAAGGAGAGAAGTATTCCAAGTATCCAAGTGCCCAAGTCCAAGAGAAGTTGAAGAAGTGCGACGAAAAGGAGCAAAACGCTCAAAATCAAGAGAAGGGCCAAAGACCGTTCTTAACTTATTCAAATTAAGGATTTGTCATCACCATCTTGAAGAGAATTGAACTATAAAAAGAATTCAAAAATAATGAGGTCATTCCGAGTTCGGATGAAAAAGTTGTGGCCAAAACAAGTTTTTATTGAATACCGAAGACAGTAAAGTTCGCGGACGGGTTTCATACTTTAATTCCGAAAATATCAGCTGGAATTTGAAGTTCGCGGACTGGGTTCGCGAACTTAGCAAGTGTAAAACGTGTATTAACACCTTGGAAGGCCTAAGGGAACGTTTGGGGTCATTATTTCGTGTCGGGTTCTTGAACCGAACTAAATACTTGGAGACCAAGTAATGTAAACCTATAAAAAGGTATTAGGTTATGTAAAAGAATCAATGGATCTCATATCACAACTTCTACATCAAAACCTAGGGTTTACCCTTTAGGGGGAAACCACCATTATCATCTTCTTTGTAATATGAGTAGCTAAATCCATAGTTGATTACGGATGAATTCAATGTTCTAAGCGTGAAGCTTTATTATTAATACAAATCTAGTGAGAGTTTTTATCATCATCGTTTGTTTTTACCATATCTAGGGTTTATGAGTGATTCTTAGATTGATTTGGAGTGCACGCTAGATTGATCTATTGATCGTTCTATTGCTAGTGGAAGTTAGGAGATAACTAATCGTCGAATAACTCTCTACACAAGTAGAAATCACGAGACCTTACAGAGGGATTCTGTGGAGGAATCGTGTGTAAAAACAACACCAGCAAGTAAACCTTGAGATAAGATTTTAACTACAGGGATTAACCTAATTAACAAAGCTTAAAGCATTCGATTGGATTACACCTTGAGTGAGATACTACTTGGTGGTTCGGTTGAATATAATCTGATATTGGAGTGCTTCCATATTCGTGGTTTAACGAGTTTGGGGGATAGCACTAAGCTACCTGCTATTCTACGGTTAGTGATGAATGGTTCTAACGGAATATAGATAAGTATATTAATCTAGCTATCGCTTGGTAACGGTGAAGGATTCCTTAATCATCTCTTTTATTGTTTATTGTCTTTATTTATCTTATAAACCGAAAACCCCCTTTATTATTTATTTTGTTTTGCTAATACAAATAACCTATCAATTACACAGCTCTTTGTGGGAACAATCTCTTACTACCGTTATATTACCAGTTAATTAGTGGGAAATATATTTATTAATTTGTTGAGCCTACTACAATCCATACAAGTTCCATTCATTTTCTTTGCTTATTTTCCATCTAAATGTAGGCCTTGCGAATACTTGTGAACTGCTCATGGTTATAAGCAATAACATCCAATGTCACTTGTATAAGTAGTATTAGATTTTACAATATGAGCTGAGATTTTGATCGAGGTGTAAGACTTTAAATTGCTAAATTTGGACTATTTTCGATAACATTTATGGATTTGTGAAATGCATGTTTGGTAGAATGTCAACGAACATTTATAATTATTACGCGGACAGTCTTTTTGGAGGCTAGTTTCAGCGCGTATAGGTGGGGTTTTATCTAATAGTTTCTTCTTGAGAAATGTCTCCTATAGTGTCCTTTACCGTTTGTTAAAAAGGCATATTGTTTGCACTTGTAGTTTCGAAGATAGAGCTTGGAACGTACAAGCAGTCAAGTTAATTTTCTGAATTCAGCACCTGTGCCTATTTTTCCATCTGATTTTGTGCCATTTAGTTTCCGAATTTGATATGAGTTTCTGCTAAGAATCTGTAGAGGGTTGTTTTTTATTTCCAAAATGATATAATATGTTTCATTTGCAGACTTATAAAATTGATTTTCACTTCCTTATTGTTTCATAGTAGTATTAATATTGGGAACTAGATTTCAGGAGAAGATGCCATGAACTGTGTGATAAGTGTACTAGTTTATCGTGTATGCTTTTGATCATGATTTCAGGACCTCAATTTCTACATGAGATATGGACGGGATATTTTACGTATGAAAATTAGCTGCAATCATATGTTTTCTTCAAATTTCAATTTGAGTGGAATTGGATACTTGTATGTGTTTAGGCGGCTCCGGTGACGAGCAGATTCCTTTTCTCATTTCCTTTTTTCTTGCTGTTAATTGATATAGTCTTGGTATGTTTTCGTTTACAGCGTAGGGATAGAGCAATGGACTTGATTTGAGATACGTTTTCGCAAAATGAAGGCATGGATGGGGAAACTTTATGGTTTGTTAAGCTTGTAATAGGATATTGGTCAAGGTTTTCCAACTTAGTCTCCAACTTTACTTTTTCAGACTTGGAACTTGCAGTATTCGAAAGCTGAAATTGTAAACTGAACACACATTTTAATATAAATTGAGTTTTAAAGTCATTATGAATTTAATTCTGTGAGATCTAGTTTTGAAGTCATTATTCAGCTTTTAGTAATTCAGTTGAATCAGCTTTGGATTCAGCTGAATCAATATCAATTTTTTTAAATAAAATATCACTAGTAAAACCACTGTGTCCATTAGGTCCACTGTTAAAGAAAGTGGTTCTTTTAAGAAATTCAATGTTTGCCAGAAACAATCGTTTTGGGAAAAACCACTTCTAGATTTCAACTGATGGACACAGTCGTTTTTAGTGATATTACTTCTTTTCCTGACAGTGGATAACTTCCATTTTCCACTAGTGAACTCTGGTGTAAGATGGAGGTGATTTTCTGTGATCGTCTCATGCTTGAAAGTATAATTCGAGGTGGAGATTGTTAGGAAAACCGTGGGTTTCCTATTTTAGGAACTCTCCATATATTGAGATGGATTTCCTAATCCAATTAGGAAAGAGTTTACTTGATGGCTAAGTTTGTGCTATCTATATATATGACTATAATTGTAGGTTTGTAGAAATTCAACCTAGAAGAGTGGTAAATCCTTGTGCTTAGGATTTTGGACTCTTTTTTGGGAGGTTCGAGTGCTATCGTGAAGGTCAATATCGGTGTGAGAGAAAAACTTGTAGATAGAGGATTTTTGGTGTTCTAGCGTTTAGGGTTTAGGGATTTTCCCTAACCAAGTTTCTAGTGTTTCCATGTTTTTCCTCTGTTACAAGTAGCTGTGAAGAAGGTGTAAAAGAGAAGACATGAGGCTGGATCTATGAATGGTTAGAGAATTGGTTTCTATAGTTTCTATGATGGTGTTTTCGATATGTCTTGTTAACTCTTTGGGTCTTGTCTTGTGTTGTGTAAAGTGCATGTAATGGTCTTTGATTTATAATTGAATTTTTTCTGGTGGTACGTGTTGTCCATGGACGTAACTTGTAAAGGTGAACCGCGTATATCTTGTGTTGTGGTTCTTTATCTTCTATATCTCTTATTATTTCTCCGATGTTTGTTTTAAATCACCAATTGCACTTTGTGATCATATGTTCCGCTGCGCTCGGGGTGCCAATTTCCCAACAGTGACTACGTTGTTGTGCATGGAATTGGTTGCCGCTGGCAGAGTTTACTGAAATTGTTAGAGCACTGATCGGTCGAACTCTTAAGCGTTGCTATCTCAAACTAGTTTGTCAAGTTTAGTTTCCAAAAATATAAGTCTTGATTTCTAGTATACTTATAGCTAGGTCTCAGACTAGGATAGTAAGTGTAGTTGAGCTCTAGACTCCACGGCGTTCATCATGTGGAGACGAAGAACTACTCAAGGAACTTATGGAACTTCACCGACAAATAGGTATGCGGAGACTTGAACCTATCTATCACTCAAAAGTCTATATTATATCTCATATCTTAAGATAAAAGTCGTATTGCTATATAGACTTCGATTATACACATTTGCTATTTCGAGCCAAGTTTATCTAGCTTATCTATTTCTCGAAATATGTGTTGGTAAGCTCTCGCTTTGGCCAAGTTCATCTTTACTCGTGAGGAAAGTCATGTTGATTATTTCAATAACTTGAAAATCACTTTAATGAAAAATAGTTTGTGAATAACAACTATATAACATCATCTACGAAAGTTTCAATGATTAAAATGAGAGTTTAGAACATGCAACCATCTTTGGATATAAAACATAGTGTGTTCTCATATACCGTACGCATACTGGCGGAAAGTTCACGTCCGTGAATTTCTGCTGAAGTTTGAAAGTAAAAACAAACTCAATCCGGTTACTTAAGTACGCGTACCTGTTCGCATACTTAGATAGGTTACTTTCTATAATCGGTTTTTTCATGAACTAAAACATTTATATAATAAGGAATGCAATCTTTGCAAACCGTGGCTATAATGTTCATGAATCGATTCGAGTGAATCAAAAACGATTTTGCTTCGACTGTGTTGTATACTTCTATGAGATCTAAGCAATTGAACAACTCTCTAACTATCTCATTTGAGTCATTTGAAATAGTTATGGTGAAGATGAATAAGGTTGATATGAAAGTACTCATATGGCTAACCATCAGTTAACTATTGTTGAACCAACTAAGTGTACACGTTTAGGTACGGTTACTCAAACCTAAATGAAGTTACATTTCATTTGTGTATAACAAGTTAAGTTCGATCAAATGGTTGAAATATATTAGCTTGAATCTAATCAGGTTTTTATCTAACTGTGAGTATTGAATGCTTTGTTACCAAGGTAACTTAGATTGAAGTCCCTGATTTGAAATCTATATAAAGGATAACTCTAGAAACTGGAAAACCCAATCCCCACACCTCCTGTGTGATACTAGTTGTATAAGCTAGGGTTGATTCTCCTTTAACCTTAGGTTTTGCACGAAACCCTGTAGGTTAACGACTTAAAGACTTCATTGGGATTGTGAAGCCAGACCCAACTATTTTCTCTGTAGTTACGTGATTTGATCTTGTTGTTTCTATCATGATTTAGTGAAATCGTAAGATTAGCTTGAGATTTATATCTCTGATAGGCAAGATAGAAAAGTAGTCACAAAAACCTTCGTCTCATCCTATGTGATTCCAAAATATCTTCTTTCACCGCGTCGATTAAGATTATTGTGAGGTGATTGATTTTTCTAGGCTGTTCTTCAGGAATATAATTCTGGTATATCAATTGGTTCATGTTCACCTTGATTTATCAAAAGATGGAACAAAACTCGTAGGTATTTCTGCGGGAGACAGATTTATCTATTCCTATAGACTTTTCTGTGTGAGAAAAATTTGTTTATCAAGTCTTCGACTTTGGGTCTTAGCAACTCTTAGTTGTGGGAGAGATCATCTAAGGGAATAAAGTGTGTAGTATCCTGCTGGGATCAGAGGCGTAAGGAACACAATTGTACCTTGAATCAGTGTGAGATTGATTAGGGTTCAACTACAGACAAGCCGAAGTTAGTTTGTAATAGGCTAGTGTCTGTAGCGTCTTAATACAGTGTGGTGTTCAATCTGGACTAGCTCCCGGGTATTTCTGCATTTGCGTTTTCCTCGTTAACGAAACTTCTGGTGTCTGTGTCAGTTCTTTTCCGCATTATATTTTGTTATATAATTGAAATATCACAGGTTGTGCGTTGAATCGATCAATTGGTAAATCCAACCTTTGGTTGTTGATTGATCCGTAAACATTGGTCTTTGGTACCGTTCAAGTTATCTCTATTATATACAATGGGGCTCGCAAATTATTATTTGTTTGATTGCGGATTGAATTGAGAGATTGAG
Source organism: Papaver somniferum (assembly GCF_003573695.1). Classification (NCBI taxonomy): domain Eukaryota; kingdom Viridiplantae; phylum Streptophyta; class Magnoliopsida; order Ranunculales; family Papaveraceae; genus Papaver; species Papaver somniferum. The sequence continues at coordinate 19,863,277 of NW_020618825.1, read as the reverse complement.
ATATAACTCTTTGATATACTTTTCTTAAGATTGAGTCTGACTGTCTATTGGAGTTAGTGCATATAGATTGTTAAGCGAAATATTGGGTGAGGTTGTTAGACCTACGCTTTTTCAAATGATATCAGAGCAGGAAGACCCGTTTAAGACCTCATAAGTCTGTGTTTGTAGCGATCTGACTCTATGGACGACAGTACTATCTCTGATAAACGCGTCACCAGAAACAAAAGTTATGTTTCTATAATGTCTATTGAAGAGAAAGATTTGTCAATCTAAAATATAGACGAACCTAGTGTTCTAATGAAACAAACTGACACTGACATGTATTATCCTGATTACCCTTCAAATGAGTCTGACTCCATTGATGAAAGGGAATCAGCTGAAGAGAGTAAATTGATTCTAAACCTTGTTAGAAACCAGGCTGATAGAATAAATCGGTTGAAAAACAATGTCAATGTTCTTCTCGGTATAGTGAGAGACTATGACTCTAAAGAAAAAGCTCCTTGCAAGGAAAACGCTGAAGCTCGGTCATCACATATGTTACTCGAGGGGAACCTCAAAAAACATGCTTTGGAAATTGAACATCTCTTGAGTAAACTATTTATTCAAGGCTGTTCTAGAAATTCTACTATACCATTTTCTTCTGTCACAACTGAAAAAGTTTCAATCCAGAATTAAAATCAGAATCCCTTCCTATTGGAAAAGATGTGCTCATAGCCTCCTTTAATCAAGGAAGTTCCACATCACATGGAAGGAAGAAATCTCCAAACGATGATGTTAAGTCTGTTATCTCTAATCACTCTTGTGATCAGAAAGTGCGTCTCTTTTGTGATTCAAAAGGGCATGTTAAGCAAAAGAGAAACTCTAGGTTGAATAACAATTCCTTTGTTCGACTTCAACACACCTTAGGTTTAATCCTCAAAGGTGTAACTGACATTCGTATGTCTAAACCGATTGGTTTCAGTACTCACTCTGTGTATTCTACCAGGAAAGTTAGTTCGATGTATTCCTCAAATGCTCAAAAACATAACAGACTCCTTAATAAAAATCGTTCAAGAAGAACTCATGGGTCTTTTTCAATTAAAAAGATAGATAATGTTGTTCATGATGTGAAAAAGGTTCCAGAAGAAGAAAGCAAAAATGGAGAGATGGAAGACAACCTAAAAATGATAATTGAAGGTTATAAAGAGATTATTAACAGGCTTTCAATTCCCTCTAGTCAAAATTCTTCAGGTAAGAATACATATTATGCGTCGTATTTTGATAACTTTTCGCATCATAACGGTTTTCCTCCAAAGATCAGGAGAAAGAGGGTTAACCGAAAACAACGTTCATTTAATGAGCTCGAGACTCATACTTGTGCTAATTGATCACAAGGTTGAAATCTCACTCAATAAAAATTCCTGGTTGAGTGAGATATATTCAGGTATACTTTTGGAAAAATTTCTTTCTGTTTAGTTGAGATATTTTCTTATCGTCCATAGCTAAACTATTATCTGCAGACAACTTTGCTTAAGTATTGGTTGTGTCTGAAGTTGTTCTTCGCCTTTTTTTTTGTTTTTTTCAAAGAAGTTATCGTTGCAACTAAGTTTCCTGCTACTTTTATGCTCTAAATTATTTCTCTATGAAGATATAAAATTTATTCAGCCAAAAATTTTGTGAAAATATTCAACGAAGTAAAAATTCCGTCGTGCCATAAAAGTACGACCTTTGTGTTTTTGTTTCCTTTTGGGTCAAGTTGTATTCGTACGGGTACCCGTGTTACTGTCACGAATCAATTGTGGAAACCCTAAAATTTACCTCCCTAAGAAACCATTTAAATACCAAACCTATTGAGTCTCGTACGCATACTCTGGGTTATTTTGTTTTTGTCAAGAATGTATTCATCTTGTCGCTCTGGTGATTTTCCAAGAGGTTTTCTTGATAAAGGTATTGGTTTCGAGTACAAAAGGAAGAATAAAAGAACTCTAGTAGAAGATGATTGTCCTAATGCCTCATGTTACTATGCCTATAAACATCAGGAGATTGAGTATGAGGATATGATTTCTGATGAAGTGGTTCATGATTTTCTTAAATACTTTGAGGATGCTAAACTGCAACTTGTTGAGACTTTGAAGAGTCTTGATGTGTTAAGAACTGAGTTGAAAAAGGTTACTTCTGACCTTGCTCTCATAAAGACACATGTTAAAGAACTTCTCAATGAGTATATCTTCTCTGAAGAAGCAGTGGATGTTGTCAATCACAACCTCAAAGATCAAGGCTCGCGAGGATTCCAAAACGTCTATTTGACTTCAGTGTGTGTTCAGTTTTGGTGGTTTAGGAGTCTCTTTTTGTTTTTTAGCTTGTTGATTTCATTTTATCTAGGAAACTTCTTATGAAATTTATTCTTGTGTTTTTAAGAAGGATAACTAGGGTTTGGAATAACCATTATTGTGAGTACACATGGCTATTTCCAACGATTTTCATCTTGCAATGTTTTTAAATTTATTCATTTAAATTCTAAAGTTTATTTGGAAGATGATTTTGCAGTTTTAATCTTTATAATTTTATATATTGCAACTTTTTATGGGATATATGTGTTTGCGTCCGTGAACTATGATTGTCCCATACGTGGTCAAAAGTTTAGTCTTTCATATGTCGGTATGCAAGTATTGATAAAAGATTGAATGAACTTTTGACAAAAAAAAAAGATAATCCTATTATGTCATTATGAAAATATTGATGGAAGATAGGATGAGCTTTTATTTACAAAGATTAAGTATATTATATGTCATTGTGCAAATAGTGATGAAGAATAAAATGAATCTTTGTTTATTCCGCAGTATTGATCTTCCCTGATCCATATTTTTATGTATATACTATGCGGCTCCGTAAGTTTTATTATGAGAGCATTTCCGATTGAATTAATCATGGGTTCTCTTGTGGTTAATTTAATTGAGATTTTTGGATACAAATTCATATTCTTATGTGATTTGTTAATGTCCAAAGAAATCCTTATTTTCCTGTGAAAGTAAGGTCGCTCTTGTTGTTCTTTCGGGAATGACATTTTATCGGGGAGAGTTCTTAATTGAACTTGTGCTTAATTGCCAAATCTTTGTGGGGAGTGCGGCTGTGGAATATTATAGGGTTATCTTGTATCTTTATAAACTCCTTGATGAATGTATTTAGTTTCGGCTATATGATTGCATCTAAAAAGGTTGATATGTTCTTTTCTTTTGGTAATGAAGTATCTCTATGGAAATTTCATTAGAATCCAACTAATTTTCGTACCTTCGCCAATTTTATTGACAAATCTGTAGTTCACACTTCAAATACATATGGTTTTCCAATCATTATGTAAAGGGGATTAGTTTTCATGTGAGATGAAGTATCGACTAAGGGGGAGTGATACATATCAGCATAGTATTGTTATCGAAGTTGTGATACAATTGAACTTTGATGCTGTGTGATAATACTGTATAACAATGATTGAGAGATATTGTTTTCTCATTTTTATGGCTACGGAACTTCAACAACGATGGTAATGAGTTGAATACCTTTAGAATCATTGGAGTACTTGGAAGTGACAAAGATTTCGAGTAATGTTGAAGAACCAAGGAGATCAAGCATTTGGATGAAAAGATACAAAGTTTATTTATTTTGTATTCCATATGTATTGATAGTTTTTTCACTAAAATTGACCAGGGGGAGATTTTTAGAGCACTGCTTGGTCGAACTCGCAAGCGTTCCTATCTCAAGCTTGTTTGTCAAGTTTAGTTTCCAAAACTATAAGTCTTGATTTCTAGTCTACTTGTAGATAATTCTCGGACTAGGATAATAAGTGTAGTTGAGCTCTAGACTCCACGACTTTCATCATGCGAAGACGAAGAACTACTCAAGTAACTTGTGGAACTTCATCGACAAAAAGGTATGTGGAGACCTGAACTTATCTATTCCTATATTGAGATAAAAGTCGTATTGCTATATAGACTTCGATTATATCCATTTTCTATTTTGAGCCGAGTTTATCTCGCTTATCTATTTCTCGAAATATGTGTTGGTAAGCTTTCGCCTTGGCAAAGTTCATCTTTACTCGTGACGAAATTCATGTTGATTATTTCAATAACTTGAAAATCGCTTTAATAAAAAATAGTTTGTAAATAACAACTATATAACATCCTCTAAGAAAGTTTCAATGATTGAAATGAGAGTTTAGAACATGTAACCATCTTTGGATATAACATCGTGTGTTCTCACATTTGTGTAAAGGTCTAAAACCGGGAACCCAAAGTATGCGTACCCGTACGCGTACTTGCGGTTGTTGGAAATCCGGGTAAGTATGCGTAATTGTTGAAAATCCGGGTAAGTATACGTAGCCGTACGCATACTGGCAGAAAGTTCACGTCCGTGAATTTTTGCTGGACTTTGAAAGCAAAAACAAACTCAATTCGATTACTTAAGTACGTGTACTTGTTCGCATACTTAGGTATGTTACTTTCTAAAATTGGCTTGTTCATGAACTAAAACATTTATATAATAAGGAATGCAATATTTGCAAACCGTGGCTATAATATTCATGAATCGATTTGAGTGAATCAAAACCGATTTAGCTTCGATTGTGTCTTGTATACTTCTATGAGATCTAAGCAATTGAACAACTCTCTAACTAGTTCATTTGAGTCATTTGAACTTGTTGTGGTGAAGATGAATAAGGTTGATATGAAAGTACTCATATGGCTAACCATTGGTTAACTATTGTTGAACCAACTAAGTGCACACGTTTAGGTACGGTTAATCAAACCTAAATGAAATTACATTTCATTTCTATATAACAAGCTAAGTTCGATCTAACGGTTGAAAGATATTAGCTTGAATCTAATCAGGTTTTCATCTGACGGTAAATATTGAATGCTTTGTTACCAAGGTAACTTAGATTGCAAACCCTGATTTTAAATCTATATAAAGGAGAACTCTAGCAACTGGGAAACCCAATCCCCACACCTCCTGTGTGATACTAGTTTTATAAGCTAGAGTTGATTCTCCTTTAACCTTAGGTTTTTCACGAAACCCTGTAGGTTAACGACTTAAAGACTTCATTGTGATTGTGAATCCAGACCTAACTATTTTCTCTGTAGTTGCGTGATCTGATCTTGTTGTTTCTATCGTGGTTGAGTGCAATCGTAAGATTGACTTGAGATTTAGATCTCTGATAGGCAAGATACAAAATTAGTCACAAACAACTTAACCTCAGCGTTTGTGATTCCACAATATCTTGTTTCGCTAGTCGATTAAGAATATTGTGATGTGATTGATATTTCTAGGCTGTTCTTCGGGAATATAAGTCCGTTATATCAATTGGTTCCTGTTCACCTTGATTTATGAAAAGACAGAACAAAACTCGTAGGTATTTCTGTGGGAGACATATTTATATATTCCTATAAACTTTTCTGTGTGGGACAAATTTGTTTATCAAGTATTTGACTTTGAGTCGTAGAAACTCTTAGTTGTGGGTGAGATCAATTAAGGGAATCTAGTGCGTAGTATCCTGCTGGGATCAGAGACGTAAGGAATTCAACTGTACCTTGAATCAGTGTGAGATTGGTTAGGGTTCAACTACAGTCCAGACCAAAGTTAGTTTGTGGTAGGCTAGTTGTAGCGGCTTAATACAGTTTGGTGTTCAATCTGGACTAGGTCCAGGGGTTTTTCTTCATTTGCGGTTTCCTCGTTAACAAAACTTCTGTTGTCTGGGTTATTTCTTTTCCACATTAAATTTTGTTATATAATTGAAATACCACAGGTTGTGCGTTGAAATCGATCAATTGGTAAATCCAACCTTTGGTTGTTGATTGAAATTGATTGATCCTTGAACATTGGTCTTTGGTACCGTTCAAGTTATCTCTCTTATATTCAATCGGGCTCGCAAATCATTATTTGTTTGACTGTCGATTGAATTGAGAGATTGAGATGTAACTCTTTGATATACTTTTCTTAAGATAGAATTTGACTGTCTAGTTGATTCTCTTGAAAGTATATTGGAGTTAGTCCATAAAAATTGCTAAGCGAAATATCGGGTGAGGTTATTAGACCCCCGCTTTTTCAGAAATGTATAAGGGTATTATTGAGGAGCATGGTCACATGTTGACGGTTTGTGTCACGTGTACCTCATATTCCTTCTGTTGCCTTCTCCGGCGGCCATCCCCTGTTGCCTTCTCCGGAAAGATTTTCAAGCTTCACAATATTATCAGAGACATTAAAACAAACGCCTTCAACTAGTCTAAAGGTCTGGACTGCTTTAAAGGTATCAATACTACATATGTAATTGTGGTATTGTATAATTTCTTTTTAAATTCTCACTAAGCTAGGATGTCTGGATTATATTTTTTGGGTTTTTTTTTTTGGATTTCAGTTTGTCTTCCAAGCCTTCGTGGTCAGTCGGTTTCGTATTCTTTCATTCATTTAATATATTTTATTTTTTTGCCGAGCAAGAAAAAAGTGTCGCACGTTTCCAGTTTCACGAATTGACATTTCCAGCTGCTGCTATTTTGCCTTTATCGCTGCAGTGTCTTGATGAAGAATATTCGACGAGTTGGCATTTCTTGTTGCCACCACCTTTCCATTCTTCGTCATGGTGTCCTAATAAATAGCACGATGAGCGTGCTGTTTGATGATCTTACCGGAAAACTCTTTCCTTTCTCCCAAACCGTTGTCGACCTCATGGTCAGAGCTCTTTAACGACCTATATCGACTATTTTTCTGGTTTCTTCACCCTGTTTGCTGGTTGTTTGACTTGTTTCCGCCTATGGGCAACCCCTTTTTACGCCATGCCACTCATCATGCCCTCAACCCAAGCCTATCTCTGCCTGCAATGGGCCTCGAACCTCATTTGGTATTTTCGAGTATCAACACTCAACAGCCCCTGAGCATGTATTTTATTTATTTAATTCCCAAGATGCACATCATAATTGGCTAAATTGGTAGAAGCTCTACCTAGCCGATTGCATGAAAATAATAATCAATCAAGTTTTTCGGAATCCATAATTGACCATGTGGACTTAGCGCGTATTTTGAACGGGTAATACGATTTCGATACATAAAGGATAATTTAGTCATTTTGATGCCACTAGAACATCCCTTAAAAAAAATGAAAAATATAAAAAATAAAATCTATGGTTTTCACTTTTCAAGTTGGTTCACTTGGGGCTTTGCATGGAGGCCCGTTCGTTATTTGTCCCATTAGTCAAAATGCTTTAAAAAAATGGTCTCCCATCCATATGCCGTTTCTGGTAATCAGACCATAGTCGTGGTGTGTGGAATATGGGCGAAGAACAACTTGAACACTAGTTTATTAGTTGAGTTGAGGATGCGATGTATAATCTTGCTCATCAGGAGTCGGGAGGAACGGTGAAGCAAATCGGCAACTGAGTTAGGCTCTGCAAATCGGTGACTAACTTAGTGTCAAAATTTTCTTGATCTTCAACATTTTTCTTCCTTCATTAATCATTCAATCACTTGTAATCAATACTTTCAGGTGAATCTTGGTTTTCTCAGGTGAATCTGGTGTATTTTCCTTCAATTAACAAAGATGGATCTATATTAGTGAGATAATATGGATCATCAATACTTTCAGGTGAATCTTGGTTTTCTAAGGTGAATCTGATGTATTTTCCTTCAATTAACAAAGATGGATCTATATTAGTGAGATAATATGGATCAACAAAATATAAACGAAGAAGCGGAAATGGGTTCTAGGGTTGTTAAATCTCGATCCCAGCTGAAAAATGTCCATCGATTTTTTTGATTGATGGTCAGAGTGATTCTGGGTATGATTCCTGGAAATTTTCTTTAATTGGTATATTAGATTTTCTTAAAATTAAATTTGTTGATGCGATGAATATTTTGAAAACACAATGGAAGTTATCTGGTGACTGTCTGTTGATTCCTTTGGGTAAAGGTTTTTTCACCATTAAGTTGTCTAATGAAGAAGATAAGAATTATATCAAAAATAGTACATGGGATGTGCAGGATCAAGTGTTGAAAACTCGAAATTGGATTCCAAATTTTCGTCCTGAAAATCAAAGAACATCTCATGCTCTAATTTGGGTGTCTCTGCCAGGATTAAGTCTTGAATATTGGGATGAGATATTTACAATCTGTGATGCAATTGGAAATCCAGTCAAAGTTGATGATGATACTCTTAAATATGCAAGTGGATATGCTGCAAAAGTCTTGGTTGAAATTGATTTTGCTGAGAAAATTCCTAACAAATTATGTATTATTACTAAATATAGTAGTTTCTCACAGGAGATTATTCTGAATAAGCCTCCAAAATTCTGTTCTAAGTGCAAAATTATTGGGCATGTGTTATCTGAATGTAGATTTAATAAGGGTCATCCTGTTGAAAATCCTATTGGAAAACCTGTTAACAGTGTGAAGAATTTTAGTAGGCATGAAGTATTGCCTAAAAGTGCTACTGAAAAACCAGTAAACAATGCTGCTGGTAGAGAAGTTGTCACACCAAAAATAGTTACAAAGCCTTTTGATATCTGTCTTCCACCAAGTGGTCAAAGCAGTAAACATATTAATGATTCTCAATCAAATAATGAGGTACTTATTACAAATGGAAGATTTAGTTCCTTGCAGGATAATGCAGTAGTTTTCAATACATCAAATGAAAAGCAGTAGTCACAAGAAGTTCTTACTCCAGCAAAAATACTTCAAGTTGCACAGGATAATTCTGTGGAGAAAAGTGTGATTAAATTCATTAATGGAATAGATGGGACTATATCCTATGAAAGAGTTCTTGTTACTTTTTGGTCTAGAGTTGTACAGAAGCCTTCAAATGTGAATTCAACAGCAACCAGTACTGAAACAGCTAAGGTAATGGATACTCAAGTTTCTTCTAGTACTCATGTTCCTTCTAGTACTCAAGTTCCTAGCAAATACAATTTTAGGAAAAATCAAGGAAAAGGAGGTACTAAAGGCCTCTATTCCAAATCATGAAAGTCTTGTATTGGAATTTAAGAGGCCTTAGAAGAGCCAGGTCTCAAAATAAATTATGGTCTCTAATTAACCAATTTAATCCTTCAGCTGTATGGGTGGCAGAACCCAAAGTAGTATGTAATTCTTCTTTTTGCAATAAGTTGAATCTACCAGGTATGCAAAGCATGGTAATTCACAATTCAATATCAAATAAAAAAAGGCAATATATGACTATTTTAGAATAAGAATTTATCCACTCCTTCAGTAGTATCTATGTCAAGTCAGATGATTACAGTTGAAATAGGTGGTGTTCTGATATCTGGTATTTACACTCATGTTGGTGTAGTTCAAAGAAGATTTTTGTGGTCTGAGATGGAGTTAATTAGTGGTTTGAATTTACCTTGGTTAGCCATTGGTGACTTCAATGTTGTTACTTCAGTTGAGGAGAAAGTTGGTGGAAAAAATCCAAATAAAAGAGCAATATTGGATTTTAATAATTGTTTAGACATCTGTGAATTAATGCAGGCTCCTAAAACAGGTCCTCAGTATTGCTAGCATGAGAGTAAGAGGATATTATGTAATCTTGATAGAATTGTGTTCAACCAACTATGGCTACAAAAATTTATTGGTTGGGAATATAAAGTTGGTTTGAGAATTTCCTCATATCATGCCCCTTTGCTAGGTGGATGTTCCCAAACCACACAATGCTCCAATGAGGTTTCAAAAAATATGGATCTCACATCCAACTTTTATGGCAGTTGTTGAGAAGTGTTACTCTGAGGTAGTAGTGGGTGATCCAGCTTTCATCTTTCAAACAAAACTAAAAAAATTTAAAAGGAATTTTTAAAGATTGGAATTGGACAGCTTTTGGGGATATAAATATGCAAATAAAGGAAGCTGAAGTTAAAGTTCAGGAGGCAATGGAGAATTCATACAATAACCCAAGTGATGAAAATTTACTTAATAATTTGCTAAGTGCTCAAAATCTGTACAACTCAAAAGAAGTACAAATGAATACTTTCCTGAAACGAAAATCAAGAATTAAATGGATAAAAGAGGGTGCAACAAATAATGGTTTTCTTCATACAAATCCTAAAATTAGACAAACAAGGAACACCATCAGTGAGTTGGAGGTTAATAATGGAGATATTGTATCTGATCAAGGAAAAATTTCTGAAGAATGAGTGAAATACTTTGAGGAAAAATTCAAAATTCAAGAAGTGGAAGATATTGAGCACATGATAGATGGCATCCTTGAAGTATTAACTAGTGAGGATCAAAATATGTTAGAGGCTATACCTGATGAGAATGAGATTAAAGACACTCTTTTTGTTATGGAGACTGATAGTGCACCTGGACCTGATGGTTTTTCAGGATGCTTTTATAAAGCTTGTTGGCACGTTATCAATAAAGATGTTGTCAATGCAATTCAATTTTGCTGGAAAAGGAGGTTTATACCCAAGGGGATTAATTCAAATTTTTTAGTTCTTATTCCAAGACTGAAGGAGCAAGAAGTCCAAATCAATTCAGACCAATTGGTCTGAGCAATGTGAGTTTCAAAATTTTCACCAAGATAATGGCAACAAGAACGGGACATCTTATGCACAAACTAGTTTCTCCTCAACAAGTTGCTTATGTCAATGGTAGATGTATTCAAGATCAGATTATGCTTGCTTCTGAAATGGTAAATGAGATGGTAAAAAAGAGAAGATGTGGCAATGTGGGGCTTAAGCTTGATATTTCTCAAGCTTATGATTCAGTTAGCTGAGAATTTTTGTTTAAATTACTTAAGAAGTATGGCTTTTCAAAGGAGTGGTGTGAATGAATTCATATTCTATTTCAGTCTGCAAGAATTTCTGTGATGGTTGATGGGGGTCCCTGTGGTTTCTTCTCAGTAGGCAGGGGATTGAGAAAAGGGGATCCCTTGTCTCACATTCTTTTTGTATTACTGGAGGAAGCATTAAGTAGAAGATTAACTCAGATGGTGGAAGCAGGCTTAATATTTCCAATGGTTGTAAGAAAGGGTATTCGTCCAACTCATTTACTATTTGCAGATGATGTTTTCATTTTCTGTAATGATGCAAAGAAGAGAATTCTAAACTTGATGAAGTTTCTTGAAGATTATCAAAAGAGTTCTGGTCAGATAATAAATAAACATAAAAGTAAAATGTTCATTGATGGTGGTGCTGAACTGAGAAAAAGTCAACTTAAACAAATGATTCAAATGGAAAAAACTGTATTCCCAGATAAATATCTTGGGGTTATTCTATATGTTGGAAGGGTAAAAGTCTCAACAGTATGGCCAATGGTAGAACTGATGCAGAAGAAACTTGCTACATTGAAAGGTAAATTGTTATCCTTCCAGGAGAGGGTGGTGCTAATTAGATTAGTTCTTTGCAGCATTCCAATACAGTATGGAAATTTATAAATGGCATGAATCAATTACTAAAACTTGTGAAAAAATCATAAGGAATTTTCTTTGGCCTGGAGATGGTGATACAAGAAAATATATCAAGTTTTCATGGAAAATTTTTTGCACTCCTCTAAAAGAAGGAGGTTTGGGCATTCCAAGACTTGAAGCTTTGAACAAGGTTCTTATCATGAAGATAATGTGGAAAGTTAATAATTCTAAAGAAGACCGGGAATTGTTTATTTAGGATAAATATAAAGATAAAAATGGGCAATGGAGTTCACAGTGGCAGTTATCTTCAGTGTGGCCAGGTTTGAAATGGGCCTGGGAAGCCCTCAAGGAAGATGTTAGATGGAGAATTGGTGATGGTAAACAAATATATGTCTGGTTTGATAATTGGATTGAGGAAGGCACATTAATAGATAAAATTGGTTATACATCTTTTGTAAATGACAATATCCACTTGAAAATTTCTGATATCATAGCTGATGGTGTTTGGTATCTGCCAACTGAGCTTCAACAGACAATTTCAAATGGGCAATTACCTGAAATTTGTGGAGGAGCAGATGTCTTAATATGGACAAGAAACTTAAAACGTAAATTTTCTATGCCTGAAGCTTTAAATAAAATTAGAGATAAAGAACAGGAAGTTAATTGGTCTAAGTATATATGGAATTCTTTTCTTCATCCTTCTAATGCCAGTAATATCAGGAAGATCATTCAAGGAGTGTTAGAGCATTGCTTGGTCGAACTTGCATGCGTTGCTATCTCAAGCATGTTTGTCAATATTAGCGATCAAAACTATAAGTCTTGATTTCAAGTCTACCATATCTAAGTCTCGTACTAGGATAGAAAGTGTAGTTGAGCTCAAGGACTTCATGGCGATTCATCATACAAGAAGAAGAACTACTCAAGGAACCAATGGAACTTTTCGACAAAAAGGTATGTGAAGACTTGAACTTATCTGTCACTCAAAAGTCTATTTACTTTATCTCCTACTTCTTGAGACAAAAAGTCGTACGCTATATATAGACTTAGATTATACACATTTGGTATTTCGATCCGAGTATACCTCGCCTATCTATATCTTGAAATATGTGTTGGTAAGCGTTTCGCTTCGACCATGTTTATCTTTACCTAGTGACGAAAGTCATGATATGTTTCAACCACTTTGAAAATTGCTTTGACGAGAAATAGTGCAACAACTATATAACGTCCTATAAGAATGTTTCAATGGTTGGAATGAGGGTCTAGATTACATAACCAATGATGGACATGAGTATTGTTGTGGAAACACATATGTGCATAAGTCCTATTCCTTGAACCAAAGTTTGCGAACTTTGTTGATCAAGAGAAACCGGAAGAATGGCTTGTTGCCAAGTCCGCGAACTACCGAACTTCTCATCCCGAGAAATTCTGCTAGAGTTGACAAACTTGTTACGTGAGTACCAGTCCGCGAACCGGCGGAAAGTCTTTGCCGAGATTTTCTGCTGGAGATTGTAAACTCTGTCCGGTTGCTTAAGTCTGCGAACCTAGTGTGCGAACTTAATAAGGTTATATATCTGAATATGATTTCTGAACTTAAACTTATAAAGATTAAGGAATGCAAATTGCAAACTGTGGCTATAAAGTTCATGAACCGATTCAAGTGAATCAAATCATCTTTGCTTAATTGTGTTTTGTGTAGTACATAAGATTTCCTTGCAATTGAACAACTCTCTAACTAGTTCATTTGAGTCACTTGAACTAGTTATGGTGAAGAAGAATATGGTTGGTATGAAATGATCATATGGCTAACCTTTTGGTTAAATATTGTTGAACCAACAACGTACACGTTTGGGAACGGTTAACAACCCTAAAAAGCATACATTTAATTTGTGTATAACAAGCTAAGTTTTCGATCTAACGGTTGAGAATATTATCTTGAATCTAAATCAGGTTTTCATCTAATGGTGGATATTGTTTGCTTTGTGACCAAGGCGAAACCCTAATTTGAAAGACTATATAAGGGGACATCTAACAACTCTGCAAAACTAATCCCCACACCTTACGTGTGATACTAGTTTGCGTTCTAGAATCGTTTATCCTTTAACCTTTGGTTTTTTTCTTCTAAAACTAGGTTAACGACTTAAAGACTTCATTGGGATTGTGAAGCCGTACCGATACTACTTTTATCATAGTTGTGTGATCTGATCTTGCATCTTCTATCATACGAGTACAATCATATTGATTGGTTGAGATTAATACCTCCGATAGGAAATATATAAAAAGTAGTCACAAACATCTTCGTCTCATTGTTTGCGATTCCGCAACATCTTGTTTCGCTACCATACGATTAAGACTGTTATGAGGTGATCAATTTATCTAGGTTGTTTTTCGGGAATATAAGACCGGATTATCAATTGGTTCTTGTTCACCTTAATTATTATCAAAAAACGGAACAAAAACTTTAGGGTTTTTCTGTGGGAGACAGATTGATCCTTTGATAGACTTGTCTGTGTGAGACAGATTTGTTTATTGTTAAAGCCTGCGATTTTGGGTCGTAGAAACTCTTAGTTGTGGGTGAGATCAGCTAAGGGAATCAAGTGCGTAGTATCCTGCTGGGATCAGAGGCGTAGGGAGTACAACTGTACCTTGGATCAGTGGGAGACTGATTGGGGTTCAACTACAGTCCAGTATGAAGTTAGATTGGAGTAGGCTAGTTTCTGTAGCGGCTTAATACAGTGTGTGTTCAATATGGACTAGGTTCGGGGTTTTTCTGCATTTGTGGTTTCCTCGTTAACAAAATTTCTGGTGTCTGTGTTATTTCAGTTTCACATTATATTGTTTTATCTTTATAATTGAAATAATACAGGTTGTCCGTTAGATCATCAATTAGAGTTATCCAACCTTTGGTCGTTGATTGTCATTGATTGATCCTTGGATATTGGTCTTTGGTACCATCCAAGTTATTCCTTGTATTTGATTAGTACTCGCAGTTTCTGTTTGAGGAAATCAAATCAAGAGAGAGATATAAACTCGTTGATGTACTTTTAATTGATTAAGTCTTGTTGATTCTCTTAAAAGTATATTCGATCTTGTCCATACAGATTGCTAAGCGAAATATTGGGTGGTGTTGTTAGACCCCCGTGTTTTCAATTGGTATCAGAGCAGGCAAACACGTTAAAGACCTTATAAGTCTGTGTTTGTAATGATCTGATTATGGACGAGTCTATCTCTAATAACGTATCAGTTCAGAAATTACCAGATGATTCTAAAAGATTGTATTCACCTGAGAGAACTATCACATCTAAGTCAATATCTAAACAATCTCTTGATGTAAAAACTGTTGATTGGGAAACTCTCCTAGAAGAACAATTGGATGAACTTTCTGATGAAGGTGATTCAGATATTGATAGAGATGTTGATGAGGAAGTCTCAGAGTATGTTAAGTTTTTGGATTCGTGGATGATGAAGAAGATTAAAACTTCTCATGTCTCACCTCTTCTGACCCCTCTCTGTCGAGAAAACAAGAAATTGAGAAGATGTTACGCAGGTGTTTATTTTTCGAATCGTTCTAACGAATCGATCCTCAAGGATTCTGAGGAAAACCTACGTATGAAGTCACTTGAACGTGATAATCTTTATCAAAAGTACTTTTTGTTGGAAGAGAAACTTGTAGAATCTGAAGCAAGGTTTAACTCTCAACAAATTAGTTTTGATGACAGGGAAAGTGCTTGTCTCGCTCGAGAAAAACGCCTTGAGGCTGATTTATATGCTGCTCTTGATAAAATCAAGATGTTGGAAGATGACTTGGAAAATTTCAATACTAGTTCAAGAAAATTAACCACTATGCTAGGAGCAAGTAAAAATCATCGTGATACACGAGGATTGGGATATAAGGGACTAGATGCTCCAAGTATTAGCAAAGAGGTAAAATTTGTCAAAGCTAGTGATTCTTCTCAACAAAAGGTTTCCACTGATGGCAAAAGTGAAATACCTTCACCGTAATTTAGGTTCGAAAGAGCAAAGAATATCAACCTCCAAAGTCAGCACATGCGGATCGAGGTAAAAACATTCCTTATGTTTGCCACTATTGCGGAAATAAAGGTCACCTGGAAAGGAGATGTCGTTTTCGTATGAAGAATAAGAAACTTCATGATGTTCTTGTTTGGGCATCACAAGAAGTTGTGAAACCAAGATCATATGCTAAGGTTAATCCCCTTAACATTACAGGTTGTAACTTTCCAACCTTTAGGCAAACGAATCGTTGATGTGATAAACCTAAATTTGCCTATAAACGTTATATGAAGCCTTTTCACAATCGTAATGGTTATCAAAAGGATAACTTCGTAAAGACGAAGACAAGATCCGATGCTCCCAATTGGAGAAAGACTAACTTGCAAGAGAATAGTCAATCCAATTCTCTTTCGAGAAATCTTGAAGAGAGTAATGGGAAGAAGGTTCCGGATGTTCCTAAACGCACTCAGAAGTGGGTACCAAAGAAAGCTAATGATGCTTTGAGTGTGAAAAGGAATGATCTTCCAGAAAATTCCATGACTATGGAGAAGGCAGTATCCATGATGTTGGAACTTAACAAGTTTTTTGGAAAATGTGAAAGGCTCTAAAAGTGATCCCTTTCATCATAATTCAAATGTCAATTGTGGTGAACAAGACACTGTTCACCCCAACACAACTTGATTGTGTTGTAAGTGCATCCTCACAAAGGAATGCCCTGCTATGTATACGGTGAGGGAAGCACGAAAATTGGGGCGCACAGATTATGTTCGGTAAGGCTGTAGAATTCAATTGGATTCATCTAAAAAGGTATGTCTATAAACTTGAGCAAGATTTGTTCTTTTATTTGTTTAGAGAACTTATAATAATTCACGTACCTTTCTTATCGTTCTTTTTTACCTAACTTGATCTGTGTTTAAGGTTTTTAAACGTTTAGGTTTGAAAATAGTAGTTCGGGATGTTTGAACTTCATGGTACACCTACCAGGTATGCATAACATCTTTTAAAATCAAAATCCAGGGGTTTAAGTTCGCGGACTTGAAAATTCGTTTGCAAATCCGTATGCATACTTGACGTCGATATTCGGTAAACTTGTTTTGGCCATAACTTCTTTGTATGAACTCGGAATGACCTCATTCTTTTTGCATTATCTTCCTCTTTGAATTATCTTCAAACTGGATATGAGAATTATTGTATTTGGATGAGTTAAGTTTAGTATTTGTCCTATATCTTGTTTTTGAGTTTTTTGCTCAGTTTCGTGGAACTTGTTCCACTTCTCTTGGATTTGGCACTTGTATTCTTGGAGTACTACTCTTCTAAGATCATTGTAGATTTTACAAGAATGTTGTTGGTGAATCACAAAGAAGGAAGTTCAAGAACAGGCAGTAGTATGCATTACTATGGGATTCTTGGATGTTCACAATCATCTTATGTGAATTGTAGTGCATGGTCGTTAATGACTTTGTATGTTATTCTTTATTAAGAAAATCTGTATATACGCCTTTGGTAGTTGTTCTTGGTGTAAATCCGGGCGAAAAAGATTGATTCTACCCTCAAAGGACAAATCATCTTATATGTGCATAACGAGTTTGTCCTGATGCCTAGGTAACTTCTTATGAGAATTTATTCTTCTTTTGAGAAGGATTACTAGAGTTTGGAATAGACATTACTGTGACTACACATAGCTATTATTTTTCATCTTCTTGTTCTTTTTTAGGTTTCTTGGTATTAAATTCTAAAAATATTTGGAGGATGATGGTTTGCAGTATTTAATCTTATGATTTGTTATATTGCAATTTGTTATGGGATATTGGTGTTTACGTCCGTGAACTATGTTGTCCCATATTGTGTCAAAAGTAAAGTCGTTCATGATCGGTATTCATGTATTGATTTAAGGATGAATAGACTTTTGACATATACAAAAGTTAAGCCTATATTGTCAATTCTTTGATTGAAGATAGGTTAAAATCTTTTGTGTTCAAGGATTATGTCTATTAAAAATCATTATGCAAATAGTGATGGAAGATAGAATGAATCCTTGTGTATTTCACAGTATTGATCTTCACTGATCCATATTTTATGTAATACCGTGAGGCTCCGTAATGTGTCTTATGTTGAGCACGATACAACCAAGTTGATTAATTTTTGATTAGCTTTGTTGGTTGTTCCGTAAGGTACTTTATGTTGAGCATTCTTGAACTAAATTAATCATCTTGTTTGGTTATTTAGTTATTGATCCATAAGTATTTTTATGTCGAGCAAAACAAATGACAATTAAATTGATTACTTTTGTAATTAGTTTTAGTGTGTATTCCAATTAGATTAATTATTGGTTCTCTTGTAATTAATCTAGTTGAGTATTTTCATACTCCGTAAGATTCCTCTTATGTTGAGTATATGAACGACTATACTATTCATTTTTTGATGGGTATGTTAGTCGTATGCTCCGTAAGTTCTCTTATGTCGAGCATAATCAATTAACTTTATCACTTTTGTGTTTAATTTGATTGCGTATTTCGATTTAATTAATCATGGGTTTACTAATGATTAATTTGATTGAGTTTTTGAATATAGAAAATCATTCTCATGGTTTTTGGTGTCCAATAAAAATCCTTCTTTTCTTTTGAAATTAAGGCCGCTCTTGTTGTTCCCTTGGGAATGACATCAAATGGGGGAGACTTCTTTTGAACTTGTGCTTAATAGTCATATCTTGAGGGGTTTGCGGCTGTGGAATTTTAAAGGGGTTATCTTGTATCTTGTAAAACCCTTGATGAATGCTATTAGCTTCGGCTATATGATTGCATCTAAATTAGATGGTATGTATTTTTTTATTTTAGTCCTGAAATGTATCTTACGCAAATTTCATTATGATCCCGTTCTTGTACCTTTGCCAATTTTATTGACAAAAAGGGGGAGAATTAATATGTAGTTCACACTACAAATACATATGGTTTTCGGATCATTGTGTAAGGGGGAGTGGTTTCCATATGAGATGGAGTATTGACTAAGGGGGAGTGATACATATCACCATAGTATTATTGTTAAAGTTGTGATACAATTTGACTTTGACACTGTGTAATAATACTATGACACTGTATAACAATGATCGAGACCGATGCTTTCTCATTGTTATAGCTACGAATCTTCAATAATGGTGATGCTAAACTTACAACCTTTGGGATCATTGGAGTACTTGGAAGTGACGAAGATTTCGAGGAATGTTAAAGATTAGACATGTGGAATAGGAACTACTAAAGTTTCTTTATCTTTTTTGTATTCCATATGTATTGATAGTTTTGTCACCAAAATTGACAAAGGGGGAGATTGTTAAAGCATTGCTCGGTCGAACTCGCATGAGTTGCTATCTCAAGCATGTTTTCCAATGTTAGTGATCAAAACTATAAGCCTTGATTTCTAGTGTACTATAGCTAAGTCTCGGACTAGGATAGAAAGTGTAGTTGAGATCAAGTACTTCATGGCGATTCATCATACAAGAAGAAGAACTACTCAAGGAACCGGTGGAACTTCTCGACAAAAAAGTATGTGAAGACTTGAACTTATCTGTCACTCGAAAGTCTATCTACTCTATCTCCCACTTCTTGAGACAAAAAGTCGTATGCTATATATAGACTTAGATTATACACATTTGGTATTTCGAGCCGAGTATACCTCGCATATCTATATCTCGAAATATATGTTGGTAAGCGTTTCGCTTCGACCATGTTTATCTTTACCTAGTGACAAAAGTCATGATATGTTTCAATCACTTTGAAAATTACTTTGGCGAGAAATGGTGCAACAACTACATAACGTCCTCTAAGAATGTTTCAATGGTCGGAATGAGAGTTTAGATTACATAACCAATGATGGACATGAGTATTGTTGTGGAAACACATATGTGGATAAGTCTTATTCCTTGAACCAAAGTTTGCGAACTTTGTTGATCAAGAGAAACCGGAATAATGGCTTGTTTCCAAGTCCGAACTGCCGAACTTCTCATCCCGAGAAATTCTGCTAGAGTTAACAAACTTGTTACGTGAGTACCAGTCCGCGAACCCAGTCCGCAAACCGGCGGAAAGTCTTTGCCGAGATTTTCTGCTGGAGTTTCTAAACTATGCCCGGTTGCTTAAGTCCACGAACCTACTGTGCGAACTTAAGAAGGTTATATATCTGAAGATGATTTCTGAACTTAAACTTATAAAAACTAAGAAATCCAAATTGCAAACCGTGGCTATAAAGTTCATGAACCGATTCAAGTGAATCAAATCATCTTTGCTTCAATTGTGTCTTGTGTAGTACATAAGATTTCCTTGCAATTGAACAACTCTCTAACTAGTTCATTTGAGTCAGTTGAACTAGTTATGGTGAAGAAGAATATGGTTGGTATGAAATGCTCATATGGCTAACCTTTTGGTTAACTATTGTTGAACCAACAATGTACACGTTTGGGAACGGTTAACAAACCTGGAAGCCTACATTTCATTTGTGTATAACAAGCTAAGTTTTCGATCTAACGGTTGAGAAATATTAACTTGAATCTAAATCAGGTTTTCATCTAACGGTGGATATTGTTTTCTTTACGACCAAGGTGAAACCCTGATTTGAAAGAGTATATAAGGGAACATCTAGCAACTCTGCAAAACTAATCCCCACACCTCACGTGTGATACTAGTTTGGGTGCTAGAGTCGTTTCTCCTTTAACCTTTGGTTTTCTTATTCTAAAACCAGGTTAACGACTTAAAGACTTCATTGGGATTGTGAATCCAGACCGATACTACTTTTATCGTAGTT
This sequence comes from Papaver somniferum, assembly GCF_003573695.1. NCBI lineage: Eukaryota > Viridiplantae > Streptophyta > Magnoliopsida > Ranunculales > Papaveraceae > Papaver > Papaver somniferum. The sequence goes on along the minus strand of NW_020618825.1, from coordinate 19,843,125 downwards.
GTGTGATCTGATCTTGCATCTTCTATCGTACGAGTACAATCATATTGATTGGCTTGAGATTAATATCTTTGATAGGCAAGATATAAAAAGTAGTCACAAACATCTTCATCTCATTGTTTGTGATTCCGTAACTTCTTGTTTCGCTATCATACGTTTAAGATTGTTGTAAGGTGACTGATTTATCTAGGTTGTTCTTCGGGAATATAAGACCGGATTATCAATTGGTTCCTGTTTACCTTGATTATTATCAAAAGACGGAATAAAAACTTTAGGGTTTTTCTGTTGGAGACAGATTGATCCTTTGATAGACTTGTCTGTGTGAGACAGATTTGTTTATTATTAAAGCCTACGATTTTGGGTCGTAGCAACTCTTAGTTGTGGGTGAGATCATCGAAGGGAATCAAGTGCGCAGTATCCTGATGGGATCAGAGGCGTAGGGAGTAAAACTGTACCTTGGATCAGTGGGAGAATGATTGGGGTTCAACTACAGTCCAGTCCGAAGTTAGCTTGGAGTAGGCTAGTGTCTGTAGCGGCTAAATACAATGTGTGTTCAATCTGAACTAGGTCCCGGGTTTTTCTACATTTGCGGTTTCCTCGTTAACAAAATTTCTGGTGTCTGTGTTATTTCAGTTTCAGCATTATATTGTTTTATCTTTATAATTTAAATAATACAAGTTGTGCGTTAGATCATCAATTAGAGTAATCCAACCGTTGGCTGTTGATTGTCATTGATTGATCCTTGGATATTGGTCTTTGGTACCATCCAAGTTATTCCTTGTATTTGATTAGTACTCGCTGTTTCTGTTTGAGGAAATCAAATCAAGAGAGAGAGATATAAACTCGTTGATGTACTTTTAATTGATTGAGTCTTGTTGAGTCTCTTAAAAGTATATTCGAGTTTGTCCATACAGATTGCTAAGAGAAATATTGGGTGGTTAGACCCCCGTTTTTTCAAGGATTTTATACAGATGATACTACTATGATAAGTAATGGATATGAAATTGTATCAAGATGCTGCATTTGTGAGTCTGAACAAGATAATATGATGCACCTACTATGGGAATGCAGTTTCAGTATTGAAATATGGAGTTTGATTTGTGTAACATTCGAATTTTGTGATGCCTAAATCTCTTGAGGATATCTGGAGATGTGTTTCAAACTGCAGCTCTCTGATTAAACAGGTATGGATGACTGCTACTTGTTCCATTCTTAAGTAATTATGGTTCCAAAAGAACAAGAAATTCTTTGATAATATAAAGCCAAATGCTAAGGCTTTTAAATGCAGAATTCTCAAGTTAGTGAATGAAGGAGGCTTAAGAATGACAGGAACCAAATGGAATCAAACTTATGATAATGAAATAATAACAAGATTTGATTTGGGACCTAGATATTCTAAATTTCAGGTCATTAAAAGATTCCAATGGAGTCCACCTGAAATTGGTTTTGTAATGTTCTGCTGTAATGGTTCTTCATTTGGGAATCCTGGTGCAGCAGGCTTTGGAATTGTTGTAAGAAACTTAGATTGTCAGGTGGTTGCTACTTTATCTGGAGGTATTGGGATTGCTTCAAATTATCTAGCTGAAACTTATGGTGTCATAAATGCAATGGAATTAGCAGTACAATGGGAGCTGCAGAACATCATAATTGTGTCAGACTCAAAAACAGTAATTGTAGAGTTTATTCAAGGAAATGTTCCCTGGTTTATTAAAGGAAGATGGTTGAAAGCTATTAAGCAGTTTAAGCAAATAAAATATATGCAGTTACAGGGAGGTCAATTTCTCTGCTGATAACACTGCTAAAAGGGGTGCTTCACTTGAGATGTCCAATGTTGATTACTACGGGTTCTGTTGATTTAAGGTATCTTGTTCTTTGATTTCATTTTCAGTCTATTTGTTTGAACAATGAACTCTGTTAATTGAATTGTAATTTTCTCCTTTGTTAAATAAAATTATGTAATTCAGGAAAGAAAAACAGGAGTCGGGAAAAAAGATAACAGATCAGCACATTAATTCTTTCGAAAAATTATTATTATTATCCGGGAGCTAGTTATTAAAATCTGAATACTACAATTCAGATGTTGGTGAAAACTTAAGTATCAAAGATTTTATGGAGCTATGCGGGTGTATTCTACATAACCATCATTGATACTATTGAGTCATCAGCTGATCTATGTTGATGTTGGTCTCCCAAGATGGTTTCTTCGGACCGTATGCCTATTTATTCGTCTATATTGATTTTGTTGAATAAACATCCGTCACCAACAACCCATTAAAAATTGGGAGATGATTCTCCAGTTGTAATTTAGAAATCATCTATGGTTGTATGGTTTTTTCTTCTCAATACAACTTATTCGGAATAAACCCAAAGAGAGTTTCCATAAATAAAAATTTGGAATTTATGTCATTTTTTTTCTTTATATTTCATGAATGAAGAGGACATAAAACCGCATCCCTAACATCAACGTGATACATATTTCAAACTAATCTACTATGATTAGTTTTTTTAGGGTAAAACTAATCAAAATTATGGGCGATCATGTTGATTTTCAATTGGATTCAAAAATTAATCTACACGGACCATGATACTAAAGGGGTACCAGTATTTTAGCAGTCATGACATCGACCGATGGACGGCATGTAATACAAAAACAAATAAATAGGAGTTGCAAATCATGTTTGACGCATGCAAAAACTTGACAAATTTCTGACATGCATCTTGTTTGAAATGGGCAAGTGCATTTCACTGAGCTATTTTTCAAGGCTGCTAATAGGGTGCCGGACTTAGTGGGATATACCAAGCCAAGACAAAAACTGTTTTGTCCTATATGAAAATATATTTTGGCTTATTATAATTTTGGTACACCCCACTTAATCAGGTACCCCTATTAGCAATCTTGCTATTTTCAAATAGCAACCACTGCAATCACTTTCTTAGCTAACTGTTGATCTGACCTAAACATTCAATGTTCATCACCATAGATTCGACATAAGATAGCTAGTGTACTTCTCTCGAGAAACAAAAATGTGGTTGCTTAATTGAATTCTTCGTAAGTGGGTGAACCTTTTAACTGTTTCAGACACCACTCGAGTTTGCACTTAATTTGATGCGCATATCTACTGACAATATTCATCATGTAACAACCACTTCATCTACTTTCTCAACTACTGCATCTGCCTATTCCTTTCAAGGAAGGGAAATTACATATGACTTTCCACGTTGTGACATACTACATATACCAGTCTATGTGTGTCTATCTTTGGAGTGAAAGACTATGAGTTTAAAGTTTAAAGTGTATAAACAGTATCAACTGCATATTCCACAACCTAGACCCTCCTATAATTTATATACATTTAAGTGGTAAACAAATAGCAAGTATTACATAGGGTAAGTCGTAATATATATATACCATCTAATGTATCATAGAGAAACAACTAAAGCTAGCAACAATGGAGTACAACAGTGAAACAAATAGAGATCATGAAGAAACAAGTCATCCAGTAAGCCCATTATCACAAAGCTTAAATAGCACAACCATATCGTTGATCATTTTCGCTGTTTTTGAACTAGAAACACCAATTACTGAGTTCGAAACACTAGAAATTTTGCTCAACCATTTAGTACCATTGAGTACTCGTTTTTCTTCAATCATGCATGGAGAAAAACAATAAAGGTGTTCTCAGATGGAAGAAAGTTGATGTTCGAATGGAAGATCATTTGATCGTTCCAACGTTCCCAATAGGTTTAAGTAGAGAAGGTTACGATGAACACTTGAGAGAATACTTATCAAAAATAGGTTGTGAGAAGTTTTCAGACGAAAAACCGTTATGGGAAGTTCATTTAGTTAAGTTCCCAAGCTTGAATGGTGCTTGTACTATGATCTTTAAGTTTAGTCATGCACTTGGTGATGGTTATTCTTTTATAAGAGTGTTTTTCAAGTGTTGCGGAAGAGCTGATAAGTCTTCATCTCCTCTTACTTTTCCGCGACTGTCATTGATGAAAACACAACAACAATATGATGGTTATCGAGTAATAGGATTGGGGAAGAAGTTGTTCGGGCTGATGCGTAAGTGCAAGAACACATCTTATGACCTCATGGAAAGCTTGCTGAGGACAACATTTTTTGAAGATCGGCTATCTGCAATACGTTCGGAGACGTCAGAAAGTATGAAGATTGAGTTATTCAGACCTTTTAACATCCACTCGGTGACATTATCACTTGAAAGAGTTAAGCAAGTTAAATCCAAGCTTGGAGCGGTAAGGTCAATTCACATTAATCAATTAATTCCCCTAATTCTTATATTTATATTTATATAACTCTAGCTGACTACCATTGTATTATCCAGACGGTAAATGATGTAATCGTTGGATTACTATCGTATATCATTCACTTGTACGCGGTGAGGAAGACAAAGAATATGGATCAGTATGGTGAAGATGGATCAAAGATAGACTCAACTACTTGTGGCACAAATACAAGCATGACTATATGTGTCATGCTAAACATGAGAATATTTAAGCGATTTACGAACATGGAAGATATGATAAGGGCGGATGCATGGGGTAACCATTCTAGACTCTTGATGATACCATTACCGACTTTTCCATATCTTGAGGAAGTTAACCCTCTTGATTTTATAATCAAAGCGAAAGAGAATATGGACAGAAAGAAGAATTCCATGATTTTTTATCTTATTGATTCACTTCTAAAGACTGCAATGTGGATTAAGGGGCAAAAGGTATGTACAAATTATGATACGCCTATTTCTAAACTATTCGTTACACTGATCCATTTATCTAAAAAGCTACCTTAACATGTCACGCAGGGGATAGATGAAATGTTGTATTACAGCCTTAAGAATGCAAGCACAATGATAACAAGTGTGATAGGTCCAAAAGAGCAGATGGCTATCTTGAATCATCCTATTAACAGTTTTTATTACTTCGTCTCCGGTATACCTCAGGTAAATATCATGCACTTGGATTAGAAATTACTTGTTAGTTGTGAAATTTCGTAGACGTGCTTATTTTGAGATGATTAACTTATGCTTGTGTTTCTTTTATGCAGAGTGTAACATTCACATCAGTGAGCTGCATGGAACAATTGAAGCTTGTGGTAACAATGGAAAAGGGTTTCATTGATTCAGAACTTTTCATTTCATGTATGGATGAAGCCTTTGAAAAGATTTTTCGAGCCGCATTCGGATATCACCCAGGCATGGACGACAACCAGATCACGAGAAAATCCAATTAATTGTTGTGTCCCTAGACGATGCAGTGTAACGTTGTTGGTTGAAATTGTCCACCCATCCACGAATCCTCTGAACCCTGTATGGATCCAAGAAGAAGTTGTTATTATACCCTCAAAGATTTACACTATGTTTGCTTACCTTTTAAAGTAAAACATAATAAAAGTAAAAATGTAAAATGTGAAAAAGAATATTAAATTAAGTAACTGGAAATGTAAAATGTGTAAAATAAAAAACAGCTTGGTCAAATGGTACCAATCCTTTTTTGTTGTCAAGTAAAATTAGTATACTTTTAGTTTTAGGTAATGCAATTTGAAAACCAAGAGTAAGCACTGTCGAGATTCAGTTTTCGCTTTATCTGCATCCAATCCAATGTACTGCGGATAACAATTTTGACATCTGCATCTTATCCAACAACAAATGATTAGACGCAGATAATTTAATCGATTCCGTTTATAATTAACATTTAAAATATGCAAAATATAATTAATAAACATGATTTAAAAACTCGTTACCATTACCATGATTTCTAATATTAATTCAAATACACATAATTTTTATTGATGTTTTATTTACTCACTCGTTAAATACTAGTAAAGATATGACCTGGCCCCCATAAAATACTAGTGAAGAAACTCGTCATATTCATTTAATAAAAACATTTCTAATTTTTCTTGCAGATTAAGAAATTGAGAGAGATATAAAAAAATTTTATTTATACCCTTGAGAAAAGTCTTCAAGCATTAATTGCTATTAGTGCATTTGAAATAAATTTATGGTTCCAAGACAAAATGTTAGGTTATTGTTGGTAATTTTGTGGGAAAAATATGAAAACTATCAAGTAATGTGGAACAAAAAATAACCTTAAACAATCATCTAAAGTGGAACGGAGGGAGTAATATAGTAGCATCAGGAATTACCGTACTTCACCGAAACATTAGAGATCTTTTTTTTTTTTTGCTGCTAACAAAACATTGGAGATCTCGTGTAATTATTACTAACTTAATGTGGATAAGGGCCGAATTTGCTCAAGGAGTAAGCAGGTGGCTACGCTGTTAGGGGGCAGGACGGACCTATGCCTAGTTTCAAAAAAAAAAAAAGTGAACAAGATAACTATCAGCTTAATTTCACCGAAGCAACTATATTATCATAAACACACCCAAAGAAAAATAACTATATGTTATATAATGTGGGCCCAAACAATATTAGATGGCTGACCACCATTGGATGGGAGCTTCATTTCTATCCATAATTGCATCTTGTAAATATGCATGCCACGAGGTCTTTGTTAGTTAAAAGTTGGACACGCACGTGTTTTTGTGCAATAAGTCCATGTCTTTTTTGAGTGGCTATAAATACTATGCGATGTAAATACAACGATAGGAATGAAATGAAAAAGGGAACTCAGTCCCGTCTTTTCTCCCATCTTTCTTTCTTCTTCTTAATATATGTATATACACTAATAACTATTATAGTTGGTGTGAGCATAGTTAGTAAGTTTGCGAATCATTCGCGAATTTTTCCGTATCACGAATTTTTCCGTATCACGAATTTTACCGTCTTATTCGCGTACGTTTGCAACTCCGAATCCAAGTCGCGTATTATGTGGCATTCCCGGATTATTCGCGAATTGTTTACGAATTTTACGTATCCTGAATGATACGTCCGTTTAATTCTCCATAAATTCTTTAGATTTTACTTTTCAAAGACCCCACTTTTTGGGCTTTACTGCCTCCCGAGCATACACGACCGAATATTAGACGTGTTGTAATTTTTATGAAACAAAAACGACTGAAGAGATTTGAAGGTGAAGGTGAGAGAGATCTCAAACTCACTAACCAAGCATCTAAACCACCATACGACGTCCTCTTGGATAACTAATGTTGTATATATTATTAATATCATCATATTAAGTTTATTTTTTCTTTAAATAACTCACACATATGCATAAAAATTGGTCTATGACCTTATAAATACAAATTATTTGTTATATATAGATACCGAATTTTCAGAGCCGAACTCACATTTATAAATCGAATTATACACGTACGTATGTCGTTCCGAATTACTAACGAATCACGTCCCGTTGATCGAATTTTGGACCGAATCTGGAATTTACAAAACCGTATAATACTCGTACGTTTGTCGTTCCGTACGTTTGCCGACTCCCGAATTGCTAACTAGGGGTGTGAGACAGTGTTATTACTAATTGTAGATATTGGTGTGAGCCGATATAAACTAATGAATATATCGTTACATCAACTTATGTATTGATGTTGACAACTAATTTACAACACGTTATCAGCACGAATTTGCTTTGCGGTAATCGGCGTTGGGGCTGACGATGCGGAAAAGGATAATTCTCTTCAACCTTTGCATATTTAATTTGATTATTTCTAAATAGTTTTATGCATACAATTTTTATTATGTCTAACTTTCTTTTCTATTTCGATTAGGATTTGTTAAAGAAAAAGTTAGACATCTTATGGTGTCTTGTATGTGCTATTTGGAGCACGGAAAATTGTATGGTACATGAAGAGATATCCAAAATAGGTACGTATTAGCAACGACTCATATTTGTGATGTTATTCGATTACCGAATTTAACCAAATATTTGAGTTTTGTGGATTTTTCTATTTTCCGTTTTAGCCAACCAACGGAAGGTTTTTCCGCGTCCTTTTGGATAGCGTAGAGAATAAAGTTACATTTGTTGGTACACCATTGAGTTTTATGGTGTTAACGGTTTAATATCGACAGAGCGAGGATTTGTTGCATCCTGAAGGATAGCAAAATTTTAACATTCCTTTGCTATAATAATCTCTAGAATTCATAGTAGTTCGGCATAAGGAGTGGAATGCGATGAAAATGGACACCGGGTTAACATGGTTAGCCAGTCTCTATCAGCGGTCTTTGAAATAACCTGCAGTGGATATTGAGACAATTTCTTTTAAGATATAAAGAATGTGTTTGTATTCTAGCTTTGATAATTTATATTTCGTCGACCCTGATGGACGAAATTGGAGATTTTCCGATATTATGCTAGAACCGTTGTTTGAGGGTGAAAACGATTTCTGCTGATTTTGGTAATTTCGGGTGTGTGGGTGAGAAACGAATTTAAACCCTAAACAATATACTGCAAGGGAGTACTTTAGATTCGAGAGATCAATCTGTACAAATCCGGCCTAAACCAAGAAATGGCCGTTCCAGACTTGCTTCGGTCACAAAGTGAAGAAGAAGGGTTGGTTTTGGGGAGGGAAGCGAAGAGAGTGTTGAGACCAGAATAGTTGATTCTGGAAGAGTAGTTGTTTCACGACTTGTATCAGAAATTGGGAAGCTAACAGATGGCAAGCTAGCAAATATTTTCTGAGTGTTGTATCCTCCTGACCTGAACTTGTTGTTTGGTGGAAATAGGTAAGACATATTTATACAAGTCGAAGTGAAACGTACTCTGGTCTCGTAAGAAATGGAAAACGGATGAGTAAATGGGAGGAGGTGGTAACCGGTAACGCCTGAATTGATGTTCCATAAAAGAAAGCGTTTCACCATTACTCCCTGTATTTACTAACCGCCTCATCCTTATGACACTGTCTTATAACGGGCGTAGTGTACGCCGCACGCTGTAAACCTCCAAACCAATACCCAATGAGCATCCCCAGTTTGTGACATGTGTTGATGTCTCGAGTGTTTTCGTGGAAAACATGTGGCATGTTGTTGTTCGGCAAGTTGAGCTTGTGAGACTTGCCGGCTCGGTGGTGACCTTCGACGGTCGATATTTTGCATCTTGAGAGGAAGGGTAGCTGTTGATTATTGCAACCCTTCGTTTGGTATCCAGTGGCATGAAAGCATGGCCGGTACGACTTTCATATGGCCTAGTTTAGGCGCGGCCAAAAGTTAGGGTTTTGGCTTTGTTTGGGCGCGACCAAACTAGGGCTTGGCGTCGGGCCAAAGGTTGCCATGCGTTAGCTGGTAACCTTGGACGACTAAGATCTGCATCTTAGATGGAAAAGTGGTCTTTGATATTCGCAAGCCTTTATTTTGGTAGCCGCATAGGGAAGGCCGGCATGGTATGGCGCGGCAAGGTGGTTGGCATGTCATTGGCACATGTGGCATGGCTGGCATGCCTTGGCGCGGTTTGGGCGTGGCCAAAACAAAGGTTTTGGTGTTGGGCCAAAGGTTACCATGCGTTGGTTTACGACCTTGGACGGCTAATATTTGCATCTTAGATGGAAGGATGGTCGTTGATCGTCGCCAGCCTTTGTTTTGGTAACCGCATAGGGAAGGCCGGCATGGTATGGCGCAGAAAGGTGGCTGGCATGCCATTGGCACATGTGGCATAGCCGGCATGCCTTGGCGCGGTTTGGGCGTGACCAAAACTGGGGTTTTGGGCCAAAGGTTACCATGCGTTGGTTGGCGACCTAGGACGGCTGAGATTTGCATCTAAGATGGAAGGGTGGCGGTTGATTGTCTCCCGCCTTCGTTTTGGTAGCCGTGAAGGGAAGGCCAGCATGGCATGGCTTAGGCGCGGCAAGGTGGATGGCGCGGCATGTCATTGGCACATGTGGCATGGTCGGCATGCCTTGGCGTGATTTAGGTGCGGCCAAACTAGGGTTTTAGCGTTGGGCCAAAGGTTACCATGCGTTGTTTGGCAACCTTGGACGGCTAAGATTTGCATCTAAGATGGAAGGGTGGTCGTTGATCATCGCACGCCTTCGTTTGGTAGCCGCGAAGGGAAGGCCGGCATGGCATGGCTGAGACGCGACAAGGTGGATGGCGCGGCATGCCATTGGCACATGTGGCATGGGCGGCATGCCTTGGCGTGGTTTAGGCGCGGCCAAACCAGGGTTCTGGCGTTGGGCCAAAGGTTACCATGCGTTGGTTGGTGACCTTGGACGGCTGAGTTTTGCATATAGGATGGAAGGATGGTCGTTGATCATCGCACGCATTCGTTTTGTAGCCGTGAAGGGAAGGACGGCATGGCATGGCTTAGGCGCGGCAAGGTGGATGGAGCGGCATGCCATTGGCACATGGGGCATGGTCGGCATGCCTTGGCGTGGTTTAGGCGCGGCCAAACTAGGGTTTTGGTGTTGGGACAAAGGTTACCATGCGTTGGTTGGTGACCTTGGACGGCTGAGATTTGCATCTAAGATGGAAGGGTGGTCGTTGATTGTCGCACGCCTTCGTTTTGGCAGCCGTGAAGGGAAGTCTGCATGGCATGGCTTAGGCGCGACAAGGTGGATGGCGTGGCATGTCATTGGCACATGTGGCATGGTCGGCATGCCTTGGCGTGGTTTAGGCGCGGCCAAACTAGGGTTTTGACGTTGGGCCAAAGGTTACCATGCGTTGTTTGGCGACCTTGAACGACTAAGATTTTCATCTAAGATGGAAGGGTAGTCGTTGATCATCGCACACCTTAGTTTTGGTAGCCGAGAATGGAAGACCGGCATGGCATGGCTTAGGCGCGGCAAGGTGGATGGCGCGGCATGCCATTGGCACATGTGGATGGTCGGCATGCCTTGGCGTGGTTTAGGCGCGACCAAACTAGGGTTTTGGCGTTGGGCCAAAGGTTAACATGCGTTTTTTGGCGACCTTGGACGGCTAAGATTTGCATCTAAGATGGAAGGGTGGCCATTGATCATCGCACGCCTTCGTTTTAGCAGCCGCATAGGGAAGGCCGACATGGTATGGCGCAGCAAGGTGGTTGGCATGCCATTGGCACATGTGGTGCGGCTTGCATGGTTGGCATGCCTTGGCGCGGAGGTGCGGCTGGCATGGCATGCCATTGGCGCAGTGGTGCGGCTGGCATGGTTGGCATGCCTTGGCGCGGAGGTGCGGCTGGCATGGCTTTCCATTGGCGCAATGGTGCGGCTGGCATGGCATGCCATTGGCGCAGTGGTGCGCTTGGTATGGTTGGCATGCCTTGGCGCGGAGGTGCGGCTGGCATGGTTGGCATTCCTTGGCGCAGAGACGTGGATGGCATGGTCTGCCATTGGCAAAGTGGTGCGGCTTGCATGGTTGGCATGCCTTGGTGCGGTAGCATGAGAATTAGGGTTTGGCATATATGATGTCAGTCAATGTTAAGGGTTCTGCCGTGTAACATGACCCATATAAAAAAAGGGGGGGTACCCCGGTAATTCTTACGTAGGCATGTTGACTGATTCAATAAATGTGCTAATGGTCATAGTGACGTCATGTCAGATGTACACTTTTACGATTTTGACCCTAAGCTAATAACCACCATCAACATTAAGTCCCCTGCTTAGCTTGGAATAGAAGCATTGTTGCGAGGTAAGCATAAGATGGTGATAGGCGAGGACAAAAATCGAAATGACAGGTCGTGAAAAGATGGTCAAGAAAGTCCGACTAAACTTTTTCGAGAGGTAAGGAGAGTTCATGATCCTCATGTTTGGCGGCCTTGCGTAGATTTTATTTGTGGTGTAGACCGTGAAGTGGTGAGATGAAGATCGTCGTCTTAGTCTGGCCATGCATCATCTTGGATGGGTTAGGGAACATCATGACGCTGGCTTGGCGAGTTGTTGGTGTTGGCGCGGCAAGTCATGGCGCGGACGGATTGGCATGGTGGGGCCAAGGTAATGGCGCGGACGGCTTGGCATGGTGGGTCCAAGGCAATGGCGCGGAGGGATTGGCATGGTGGGGCCAAGGAAAGGCGCGGTTTGGCGAGGAAAAGCATGTGGACGACTTGGCGTGGTGGGGCCAAGGCAATGGCGCGGTTTGGTGAGGCAAAGCATGCGCGGACGGCTTCACATGGTGATTTGTCTTCGCGGGCCCGGTTGCCTCTTTTCCTTACTTGACTCAAATAGAAAGTCCTTTCCTTATTCAAACTCCCAAGTACCATGCCTATAAAAGGGGGTCGGCTTCTCCTTTTATTTCATACCTTTATATTTTTTTTTATTCTGGCCATGTGGTAACAGTAAAGCGGACGAGCGAATCTCAGGTATGTCTTCCAGCACTTCCTCTTTAACTTGTTTTTCTTGTTTTCTTGTGTTAGTGCAAACCCTAGATGTAGGCATACCTTTTCATGAACTTGTAAAAATATTGTTCTTTTGTGTTGGTATGAATCGTAGCCGTAAATATGCTTTGCGTGAACTTGTAGTAACATTTAAGCGTGATTAACGTAGTAATGTTGGCCGCCTCAATTATTGTGCAACGTAGGCATGAATGAGCTAGTAACTGCCATTCCCTTCCCATGAAAACCTATATCCTAGCGTTTCCTCCCTTTTCCTGGTGTGTCCGTGTGTATTGTTTACATGGTGGGGCGCGCCTCCTCGTCCGGGCGCAAATTTCCTGCTGCATCGTACGGCCTTGGCATGAGGTGGTGATGCAGGGTCTGACAGTCCCCATTTCTTTGCTCATGCGCATTATGACTTTGCAACAAATTGGTTTGCGTCCAGGATGGATCTCGTGTCTGATAAAATAATTTCCATGCACTTTTTGTAATAATTTCTCTTTGTATTGTTCCATTATAGTTATTTCTAAGGTGAAAGTAGCGTGAGAGAATTTTGTTAGGATGTCATTTGAGAAAAGTTATGTCGTACCGAAAGATGTTGGCAATTCCAATCCAAACATAGACGATGAGTTCTTTACAACATCCGCCACAATTAGGAAAAATCATCCCAAGTATGTGTTTATTCTTCTGACTGGTCCGGAAAGTGAAGGAGAGGCCCGGCCAGTTCGGATTGGAGGTGTAATAAGGTTTTGTCTTCAGAGGAAAGATTATTCTGCTTCTCCCATTGACTTTAAAATCTGTGTGAGTCCGTTGTTTCCCTTTGAGAAATGGATGCGATTCATGATGAGCCAGGAATGTGTAAAAGTCAGTTTGACCAAGGCGCAGATTATTGATGTTGTCGCGGCTTCCGCAATGCTTCAAATTAGGAAAGATATTCCAGGCTTGGTTGCTTTTATTTCCAGAAGGTGTCCGACACTCACACGGCCATATGCAGGTGGGGTGATATGACTATCTCTTTAGAGAGCATGGCCGTCTTGTTGAACCTTCCCGTAATAGGAAACCTCGATGTCAAGTTGTCTGCAGATGAAGAAGAAATGCGTGCCGCTCTGGTTGCTTAATCAAAAGGATTCGTTCGAAAAGAAAACGAGACGAGGTGCTTCTACGGCTGGTGGATGTCTCAATGGTTTTCTGATGAGTTGGAGCCAAACCAGAAAAATAGTACACTTCATGTTGCAGCGTTCTTGGCTCTTTGGTTATTCAGAGATATTTTCGATGACGACTCTGGTAAGAACGAGATAAGACAGGAACTTATCAAGTTTTCCATAAAATTGGAAAAAGGTGTCGTTCTCCCTATTGGCGGCTTGTTTCTTGGTTCTCTATACACACACTTGGATCATCTGGTCGCGGACATGTGCGCTTCAAATGGCTACATGAAAGTGGATTCGTATATTCATGCCGCATTTCTCCAAGCGTGGTTGTGGGAGCACTTCGAAAGGTATGCTCCAAAACCGTTGTACGCACTTCCTGAGTCTTGGGGTGGTTCTAGGATACTGAGCTGGTCGAATAGGCCCCCAAAGATTGGTTCGAACCTGGTTGGATTCCTTGAAAACTCGCACACGATCCTCCATGGGCTCCGGTGCATGCGTCCATAAATCATATCAATACCTTTGTTCCTGCTCCGAGCATGTCTTTGTCTTCTGATAAAGAGGATATGAGTGTTGGAGAGATGGTGTTCATGCGAAGCTTCACGCCGGGTCATGTGTCGTCTTTCTTTCAAGGATCTTGCAAAGCAGTTTCTTACAATATCGATAGGGAGGCTCGGAATATGGGTTTTGACTAAGGGGTCCCACTCGTTCGTCAGCCGGTTGTTCCAGAAGACTCGTTGCCAACTTTCTCGATGCTAGTGTTCTTGTGTCGGGTAAAAGTTTCCCTTTTCCGCTCGCGGAATGAATTCCATCAACAACATCCAAATATAACATATTTTGGCATGATGAGTTTCTCGCTATCCATGGATTCGTGAATGATGTGGTAGAAAACCGTCGAGGTAAGCCTTGTCCTGCGGTTTTAGCGGAGCACCCACTGCTGAGGGATTCTTCTTCGACTAAGCGAAAATCTGTTAGCCCGAATGCAGATTGTCCCCAAGTGAAGAAGCGGAGGTCTAAAATCCGTGCAGACGGTTCCCAGTCAGATTCGACAGCCCAACCGACTTTCAGTTCATCTAATATGCGGGTACTATGCTTTTCCTCTTGATATTAAAACATCGTTTCTCGAGATGGAGGGTGGCGGTGCTGAGCCTATCCATGGGGATGGGGAACCCGAGAAGGATGAAAGTTCAGAGTCCAGTGATGGCGAGAGTAGTTCTTCCGACAGTAGTGCTGAATCTTCCTCTAGTCGGTCTGAAAGCGAATCAGTATGTCTCCCGCACGTTTTTTCTTCTTTATCTCTTCCTTTCTATTTGGAAAATATTTAATCCGTGATATCATAGGGGAAAGCCGTTTCTGAAGATGGCCCTGAGACGGATACTGGAGGAGATATAGCTTTGTCTCCAACTGTGACAGCCGCACCGGGCGACCTTGAAATGGATGTTGATCGAGATGAAAACCTCGTTGTGACTCAGACAATGGAGAGTACTCCAGTGGCCTCAGGTGAAATTGTCGTTAGGAATCCCTTTTCGGTTGCTGATGCAGTCGCGGGAGCCACTTTCAACCCTCCATATCTAGTTTCTCATCCGGTTCATGTGTTGATCATGGGATTTAGTGTGCCATCCAAACACGCGGCTCTATACACCATAATATGGGAAATCTACGGACATATCGCCACGACCAAGAAAATTACTAGTCGATTTTCGTTGGTTAAGCGTGTGGGGGAAGCTTTGTCTTCGATTGACGACATGTGCAATGTGACTGGTAATACTGTTTCTGAGGATGTAGTCTCGAGCTAGAGGTTCCTTCGTGACACGTGTGTAAACTTCGAGTTCAATGTTCCTTGGTTCGTTGAAGATTTCTTTGAGGTTGAAAAGTTGCTGGCCGAAACAGTCGAAGGTCCTTTTACGGATATGGTGAAGAAGCAGGAAGCGGAAGTCGAAAAGTTGTCCAGGAAGCTGAAGTTGAAGAGGGCGGATCTCCAAATCACGACAGAGGCTTTTTCCAAGAAGAGCAAGACATTGTTGAAAAACTTTCTTTGAACGCATTTCTGTCATCTGAACTTCTTATTTTAGGTTTTTTTTTTGAAAGGAAAATGAAACGCCTAGTTTACGATTTTGATTTCCTGGATTTTTGGTTTGACAGACAAATGTTACCTTGAGGGTTTTGGTTTATTATTTGGAACAAACTGTTTTTAGAATAACGATGCTTTTTGGTTACGATTGCGAATGGTGCAAACATCCCAGGAAAGCCACTGAATCGTGAGCATTGCTTGTCGACAGAGAGCATGAGATGAAACATAACATGACTATTGGTTTCATCATTCCCGTGAAAACCTGAAGTAGTAAACCACGTATTTGTATAGGCAATACTTACTCGGTTTTTGGATCTTCTGGTGAAAAAGGAATCTCCTAGATGTAAGACCGAGTTTTGTGGGAAACATCGCCGTGACTGTGGAAAGTCCCCAGTCATTCCTTGTCATGTTGCCGATACCTAGGCGGATCGTTTGCTTCTAACCCCTCGGAAGTCCCCAGTCGTCCCTTGCCGTGTCACGACTGGTAATCGAGCCGCCTAGTAGCTGAGTCGTCGATTCCTGAACGGATCGTTTGATTTTACTGTCCTGACGTCTGGGTCGAGGTATGATATTGAAGATTGAAAATTTACATTGTGATTGAAAGATCAACCTCCCACTGTGGTCGCCAATTGTTTGCGGGTGAAAACGATTTCTGCTGTATTTGGTAATTTCGGGTGTGTGGGTGAGGAACTAGTTTAAACCCTAAACAATTTACAGCAAGGGAGTACTTTAGATTCGAGAGATCAATCTGTACAAATCCGTCCTAAACCAAGAAATGGCCGTTCCAGACTTGCTTCGGTCACAAAGTGAAGGAGATGGGTTGGTTTTAGGGAGGGAAGCGAAGATAGTGTTGAGACCAGAATAGTTGATTGTGGAAGAGTAGTTGTTTCACGAATTGTATCAGAAAGTGGGAAGCTAACAGATGGAAAGCTAGCAAATATTTTCTGAGTGTTGTATCCTCCTGACCTGAACTTGTTGTTCGGTGGAAATAGGTAAGACCTATTTATACAAGTCGAAGTGAAACGTACTCTGGTCTCGTAAGAATTGGAAAACGCATGAGTAAATGGGAGGAGGTGGTAACCGGTAACGCATGGAATTGATGTTCCATAAAAGAAATCGTTTCACTATTACCCCTTGTATTTACTAACCGCCTCATCCTTATGACACTGTCTTATAACGGGCGTAGTGTACGCCGCACGCTGTAAACCGCCAAATCAATACCCAATGAGCATCCCCCAGTTTGTGACATGTGTTTATGTCTCGAGTGTTTTCGTGGAAAACATGTAGCATGTTGTTGTTCGGCAAGTTGAGCTTGGGAGACTTTCCGGCTAGGTGGTGACCTTCGACGGTCAAGATTTTGCATCTTGAGAGGAAGGGTAGTCGTTGATTATTGCACCCCTTCGTTTGGTAGCCAGTGGCATGAAAGCTTGGCCTGTACGGCTTTAATATGGCCTAGTTTAGGCGCGGACAAAAGTTAGGGTTTTGGCTTTGTTTGGGAGCGACTAAACTAGGGCTTGGCGTCGGGCCAAAGGTTTACATGCGTTAGCTGGTAACCTTGGACGTCTAAGATCTTCATCTTAGATGGAAAAGTGTTCGTTGATCTTCCCAAGCCTTTGTTTTGGTAGCCGCATAGGGAAGTCCGGCATGGTATGGCGCCGCAAGGTGGTTGGCATACCATTGGCACATGTGGCATGGCTGGCATGCCTTGGCGCGGTTCGGGCGTGGCCAAAACAAAGTTTTTGGCACTGGTACAAAGGTTACCATACGTTGGTCGGCGACCTTGGACGGCTAAGATTTGCATCTTATATGGAAGGATGGTCGTTGATCGTCGCCAGCCTTTGTTTTGGTAACCGCATAGGGAAGGCCGGCATGGTATGGCGCGACAAGGTGGCTGGCATGCCATTGGCACATGTGGCATGGCCGGCATGCCTTGGCGCGGTTTGGACGTGACCAAAACTAGGGTTTTGGGCCAAAGGTTACCATGCGTTGTTTGGCGACCTTGGACGGCTGAGATTTGCATCTAAGATAGAAGGGTGGTCGTTGATTGTCGCACGCCTTCGTTTTGGCAGCCGTGAAGGGAAGGCCCGCATGGCATAGCTTAGGTGCGGCAAAGTGGGTGGTGCGGCATGCCATTGGCACATGTGGCATGGTCGGTATGCCTTGGCGTGGTTTAGGAGCGGCCAAACTAGGGTTTTGGCGTTGGGCCAAAGGTTAGCATGCATTGTTTGGCAACCTTAGACGGCTAAGATTTGCATCTAAGATGGAAAGGTGGTCGTTGATCATCGCACGCCTTCGTTTTGGTAGCCTCGAAGGGAATGCCGGCATGGCATGGCTTAGGCGAGACAAGGTGGATGGCGCGGCATGCCATTGGCACATGTGGCATGGTCGGCATGCCTTGGCGTGGTTTAGGCGCGACCAAACTAGGGTTTTGGCGTTGGGCCAAAGGTTACCATGCGTTGGTTGGTGACCTTGGACGGCTGAGATTTGCATCTAAGATGGAAGGGTGGTCGTTGATCATCGCACGTCTTCGTTTTGGTAGCCGCGAAGGGAAGGACGACATGGCATGGCTTAGGCGCGACAAGGTGGATGGAGCGGAATGCCATTGGCACACGTGGCATATTCGACATGCCTTGGCGTGGTTTAGGCGCGGCCAAGCTAGGGTTTTGGTGTTGGGCCAAAGGTTACCATGCGTTGGTTGGTGACCTTGGACGGCTGAGATTTGCATATAAGATGGAAGGGTGGCCGTTGATTGTCGCACGCCTTCGTTTTGGCAGCCTTGAAGGGAAGGTTGGCATGGCATAGCTTAGGCGCGGCAAGGTGGATGGCGTGGCATGCCATTTGCACATGTGGCATGGTCGTCATGCCTTGGCGTGGTTTAGGCGCGGCCAAACTAGGGTTTTGACGTTGGTCCAAAGGTTACCATGTGTTGTTTGGCGACCTTGAACGGCTAAGATTCGCATTTAAGATGGAAGGGTGGTCGTTGATCATCACACACCTTCATTTTGGTAGCCGAGAAGGTAAGACCGGCATGGCATGGCTTAGGCGCAGCAAGGTGGATGGCGCGGCATGCCATTGGCACATGTGGCATGGTCGGCATGCCTTGGCGTGGTTTAGGAGCGGCCAAACTAGGGTTTTGGCGTTGGGCCAAAGGTTACCATGCGTTTTTTGGCGACCTTAGACGGCTAAGATTTGCATCTAAGATGGAAGGGTGGCCGTTGATCATCGCACGCCTTCATTTTGGCAGCCGCATAGGAAAGGCTGGCATGGTATGGCGCAGCAAGGTGGTTGGCATGCCATTGGCACATGTAATGCGGATTGCATGGTTGGCATTAGGGGTGTCAACGGGTCCGGGTCTTCCCGGGTATCACTAGACCCGGACCCTACTTATAATGGTCGGGTCCGGTTCCGGGTCCGGTTCCTAAACTTGTGGACCCAGAACCGGACCCGTTTAAATACCCGGGTACCCGTCGGTTCCGGGTACCCATTGGGTCTTAATAAAACTATTTAAAAAACCTCAAAAACTTAATATATTTCTCTTTTTGGCTTGGATTTAAGTAATTTTTATAAAAATTTATTATTATTTCTTATTAATGTACTAAATAAAGGTTAAATGTAAGAGAAAAAATTTAAATGAGTAAAATATCAAAGCTAAAACTAGCAAAAATACTTGTAATTTTGCTAAAAACATGAATAAAAGAATGAATAAACGGGTACCCGATACCCGCGGGTACCCAACGAGTATTACCCATTTGAACCCGTTTAAATTCGGGTCCAACCGGGTAATTACCCGCCGGGTCCTAAGTAGCTAATGGGTCCAACTTTAGGACCCGGAACCGGACCCAAATATATCGGGTTCGGGTAATGGGTACCCATTGACAGCCCTAGTTGGCATGCCTTGGCGCGGAGGTGCGGATGGCATGGCTTTCCATTGGTGTAATGATGCGGCTGGCATGGCATGTCATTGGCGCAGTGGTGCGGTTGGTATGGTTGGCATGCCTTGGCGCGGAGGTGCGGCTTGCATGGCATGCCATTGGCGCAGTGGTGCGGCTGGCATGGTTGGCATTCCTTGGCGCGGAGACGTGGATGGCATGGTCTGCCATTGGCACAGTGGTGCGGCTGGCATGGTTGGCATGCCTTGGCGCGGTAGCATGAGAATTAGGGTTTGGCATAGATGATGTCAGACAGTGTTAAGGGTTCTGCCGTGGAACATGACCCATGTAAAAAAAAAGGGGTATCCCGGTAATTCTTACGTAGGCATGCTGTTTGATTCAATAGATGTGCTAATGGTCATAATGACATCATGTCAGATATACAGTTTTACGATTTTGACGCTAAGCTAAAAACCACCATCAACAACCGTATATATTGCATTGAATGTTTTCTTCCTCGTTTCACCATTGGTTTTTGTGGTAAATAGTTTCGCTTAATTTTTAGAGAAGATATATGCACCGTATAAAATGTTGCGCGAGCAATAAGGAGGGTCGCACAATTTGCGCCCTTATGTATTCCCGCTATCTTTACAGCGTGCATAATATGTACCTATTATATGCTTCGACGAGCTTTATAAAGCTAGTGTGTAATTTGCACTTTGTAAATGTTGTGTCAACAAAAACGAGTGCTGCATATGTTAATTGCGCCTTGTAGATATACAATTGTCGAGCGATAATGAGTGTTGCATTTCTTTAAATGATATTTAGCGTTAATATCATGTCTTCTCGTCGCCTGAGCTATTACCCAAAATCACGAATGGTGAATGCAAATAAGATGCAATTGTGGTAGGCTTATTCTTGAATATGGGAACCACAATAGTTCTAGGGTTTAAGAACCTGATTAACACCGTACCACCAGAAGTGGAAATATACGGGACGGTAGCATAATGATTGGTTTGAATAAGCCATCTCTGAGCCTGGTAAAGCTCTGCTATCGTTGTGACAAACACGATACGTGCATCTGAAATGTCGTTTATTGTTGTTGATCACTATCGGTCGTCTTGGCAGGACTGGTACTGATATTGATATAGTGTATGTGGTTACAAAATTCGTTCACAGTTTACTGTTAATTTTACATGAAAATTTAAATTCTTTAAAACTATTCCAGCTGGACAGTAAACGAGAGTGAAAATTGATTGGTTATCTTTCCTGGGATGCGAATTCTTTTCTGCACCCAGTTGCTCCCTTGATAGGTAGAGTAATGCGGAACTGAGGGTTCTGTTGACTAGGCATTCCCGCCTAAGGATTAGGGGGAGAATCGTCGACGATATTGGTTAACTCCAATTGTGTGTCATTTAAATTCTCACACCGAGAAATGCCTGAGGTGTTGGAGATTACTCTATTGCTTGATTTAGCAAGAGTACGCTTGCTTGATTCAGCATATATTAAAGTCCTTGCAACGCTTTCCATGTAATCGCAACGATTATTTCGTCTGGAAATATGCTTAGAATCATAGACGAAAACCTCTTGTATGAGGTATGCCAATATAATCAGATGACGTCCATATTCTCTTTGAGTGATGAGTTGATATATCTCCTGACGAGGAGCACATCCATTTAGTTTGCGTTGATATTTCGTGGTGAATAATATCCGCATACTGAAATATGGTACCAATGGATTAAAATATCCTCATGCTCTTGAGAATGATGTAAGATCATTAACTAGATGATTATGAACTGGTAGTCGATAATGTTCAGAGTAGCTACTGAAATTGTTGTGGATAGATATCCCCCTTTGCAAAGGAATTATATAAAACGTTTATATGATTGGAAGATGTAGACCTCAGTTCATATTGGGGTGTTTTCTCCCTTTTGTACGCTTTTGAGACCTTAGTCTTAGCATCAGTCGCAAATGTGATGCTTATATGATAGAGTATTGAGAAAACTAATTTAGGTTGCTTGTAGCGCCACCCTATGAAAGTGAGTTTCCACAACCACTAACCTGGTTGACAGAAGTATGGTCTGGTAGTCATACGTGACTCGACTTGTCAACTGGGTGGTAACTGTATATCTATACTCATATAGATATTAAATGAAACTCTTGTTTGTTAGTTATTGATGTTGTATCATCCTAGTGATGCTTTGGGCATTGATGGTGTGTATACCTGTTGTTATTGTGCATTCACTAAATGGTCTAGTTACTTCATTCATAAAGCATTTTGAACTTATTACTCATGAAACCATTGTTATGTTTTATGTTCGAGACGTGCTACATTCTGCTGTTGTTAGTACTCTACTACAAGGTTTGAAAATTTGATGAGAAAATCTTTTCACCATTTGGGGCAGGAAAGGCTGTCTCCTGAGAAACGGCGTGAATTATTATGGTTTGCACAAAATAAACCAGGATGTATCTCATCTCGATGTTTTCAGAAATGAAAGACATGCAGAAGATTTGTTATCTTCAGAAATTGCAAACCAAGTTGCTTATTGAGAAGCTGTAGTAAGTGTTTCATTTAAAACACACCTTGAGCATGGATATAGGTTGACTCAAAATATTTTGCTTCTCCTAAAAGGAAAGAACCAGTCACAATCATTTAAAGATAGTGCTCTTAAGGAGACTGTCAAAGGAAGATCTGATTTCTGTGAGCACAATTCTCATTATATGAGAACATCCTTGCAACAGTTATGGAACCTCAAAATGAGAGGATATCCATAAGGCATGTGTGCAATAGAGAAATTTGCGATCACAATACAATGATTGTTGGTGACATACTCGAAGTATCCAACGATACTTTTATAGATGATGCTGGTGTTGAACCACTCTCTATATTGGGATGTCATCAAAGATATGATTGGCTAAACTAGAAGGGATACATTCAGGCAGAATAACAATTTATCATAAAATGCATAGTTTTGGTACTGCAACCAGAACGCTCGATAATGTGAGCTACTCTTAGCCACATGTGGGTGTTTGTAGTATCGACGTCCGATGATGTAACCCTAGTGGCTATAGGTGGATGTTTACGCATAATGAGAAAATCAAAATCAACAAATGGCACAAATTCTTTCACAAAAATATGAAATGGATTACAAAGAAACATATTCCCTATTATGGATGCAACTACCTCTTTGGTATTTGTCTGGCAGTCTTTAAAGGACTCAACATGCATCTAGAGGATGTGGTTATTGCGAATCTGTGTGAAGTACAAATAACTGCATATAAATTCCTAAAGTTTTTCCACCTATCAGTAGAATTACCATGTCGTATGCATTTGCTCGATAAGGACGAAAATGGGCGATCATCTAAGTGAATTCTTATATTATCCAGGGATATGGGAGCCATCTTATATGCTCATAAAATTGTGCATTTACTAGATTTGATTTATACAACATATGCTTTATTGGAACTTCTGAAGAGTCCTCAAAAGCACAAAATTGCTTAAAGCAAGAGTTCGAGATGAATTCTCGGTAAAACAAGGTCTCAATCTGTTGGTTGAGCATTGTAGATGGAAGTCCATTAATTTTGTCAACCTTAAGGGTTTAGACATGTTTAAATGGACAAGATGACATTGTTTCAGTCATTCGATCTCATACATTTAAGATTGATCGGCTTACACCTCAACAAAGATAGTGTATCACTCGGTGGTTTGCATTACACAAAAGATGTGTAAATGGTATATCAGCTGAAATATGCTATAGATACCTGATATTGGGTTTGTGGTAAACACGTAAGCCTGGCTCTGTCCCAATACCAATATCGAGACATTGGTCCGAAGATAACCCCTTCATCTTCCTGGTACCACTAAGCTTGATCTTTTGTATGAAAGATCGCTGGATGTCTTCCACAGAGAAAATTTAATCGGACTGCTTGAGTTTTTGATCTTTAACAGGTTTGTTGAAGCAGCTAAGCATTCTCCTAGCTAATAGTATGGTAATAGAAGATACTTTTATTCCTCCAATCAGTTACGATTGTTCAGACAAATTTAGTGGAGAATAAAAGGTTATACTATCAGAAGATCATTGATAAATTGCACACAAGAAAATCAGACTGATTTTCTCCACTAAAGGAAACTGGAGCTGCTAAAGACATTAAAGGATGGTTCGTGGTTTCTATGTAGTATCATCGAGCACAATGATCAACTGATAAGGCTTCTCATCAGGGGGAGTAAATCCACAGAAGACTATGGATATTGGGTATGATGGACATTACGTCGTGTACTCTTTTTCCTTAGTCAAGGTTTTGTCCCACTGGGTTTTCCTTGTCGATGTTTTAATGAGGCATGCGAGTCCACCTCCATCCGCAGTTTGAAATGTTGTACTATTTTTCCTTCGTCTTGGTTTTTGTCCCTTTGGGTTTTTCCAGACAAGGTTTTAACGAGGCAGCATCTGCGGGTTTATTATTGTTCTGAGAACTCATGTTTTCCTACGTTCAGGTTTTCTCCCCGAGGATTTTCCTGACGAGGTTTTTAATGAGATAACAATCTTAGAACAGTAATCATCATCTAAAGTGATGTGTATCCATAGAGTTTTTCCAGGATGCGGTTATCTAATAATCGCCCGTATTATTGGATTCGGGTTTTACCGTATATAGTTTTTCCTGAAAAGATTTTGATGAAGAAAAGTCAGTAACATCGACAATATCTTTGTGAGCTTCCAACATTCAAGTGTTTCCAAGCAGCTTTCCTGGAAAATATACGGTCACCAAAAACTCGAAGTGTTGTACTTATTTCATTGGACCAGAACTTATCCGGGCGAGTTATTCCTGTGCAGCAACATCATTAGAATGGTGGTCATCCAAGGAAAGTGTTATATAATGTGGGCCCAAACAATATTAGATGGCTGACCACCATTGGATATGAGCTTCATTTCTATCCATAATTGCATTGTGTAAATATGCATGCCACGAGGTCCTTGTTAGATAACAGTTGGATACGCACGTGTTTTTGTGCAATAAGTCCATGTTTTCTTTGAGTGGCTACAAATACTAGCCGATTTGAAATGCAACAATAGCAATGAAATGAAAAAGAGAACTCAGTCCCGTCTTT
This sequence comes from Papaver somniferum, assembly GCF_003573695.1. NCBI lineage: Eukaryota > Viridiplantae > Streptophyta > Magnoliopsida > Ranunculales > Papaveraceae > Papaver > Papaver somniferum. The sequence continues at coordinate 19,818,726 of NW_020618825.1, read as the reverse complement.
TCTCCCATCTTTTTTTCTTCTTCTTAATTTATGGATATACACTAATAACTATTATGGTTGGTGTGAGACAGTGTTATTACTAACTGTAGATATTGGTGTGAGCCGATATAAACTAATGAATATATCGGTACATCAACTTATGTATTGATGTTGACAACTAAGTTACAACACTATCAGCTTAGTGGATATAGACGTACAACAAACTTTTAACTTCCCCCATTATCCAATCCATGGACACCGAATGTGCCGACTTGCATCCAACGTGCTAGTGGGGCCTGGCTTTCACACCCAATGTTGGCGCGATTCCTCTTTCTAGGTCATTCTGTTAATTAGTTAGAAATCTAACGGGAATGGTACTTCCAACCACTTAAAAATATTTATACAGCAGGGACAAATAGTACTTCGCCCGCCACGAGAATGCGGTTTGCCCAACTCATAAGGGCATAGGTAGAGGTGTAAATGGGCTGTGCCAACACAAACACAACCCAGCACAGCACGCTAAAAGTTGAGCACAGCCCAGCTCAACACGTGATTTAGCCCAGCAGGGCATAGCACATTAGTTAAATGGGACGTGTTGGGTTTGACTAATTGGCACAGTAACCCAGCACAGCACGCGACGCGGATTAGCATGTGGCACGACACAACACATCACGTTAAGAAAGCACGCCATAAAATATATAAAATACTACAAAACATAGCACAATACATCACATTTTGTGTATATTTTTTCACAAAAAAAAAACTTTATTCTAGTCGATTATTGACATTTTACTGCCGTTATGTTAACTTATTTCCATAATAACACATACAATACCTAAATATTTGGAAAACATTGATGTTGGAAAATATAAAATAAATGTGCATGCCACAGCCACAGCACGGGCCAGCACATTTATTTTTCTGGCACATCCCAGCCTAGCACGCCTTCTAACACGACACGTTATAATCTCCGGCACAGCACAAAACGACACCGTGGTACGGTAGTGATGATATGGTGATGATAATGCCGTAAAATATCAAGAACACACCAAAAACTCAATCACCAAAAGAAAAATATCATGCTTTTCTGTCAAGAACATAGAAATCGATCAAGAAAATCAACTATCTGAACGTTTTCTTTTATTGTTAGATTAAGAGCATTTAATAAAATAAAAACCGGAACTTCTTTTTGTCGTTTCCTTTATCATTGGTTCTAAATGAATCGTGTAAAAACAACACTAAAACCACCCCAACTCCAAATACATCCTTAAAAGGGAAAATGAGAACCCTTTTTGGAGCGCTGAGTTCCTAACTGGATGCTATGGGACTCAACTAAAAAGTTACGTGAGAGGTAGTTTTGGTATTGTTCATATTCACGGTTTTAGTGTTGTTCATTAAATATTTTTGTTTTCTTATTCACTGTTGATCCTATATTTGTAGTTCAGATTCAAATATGCTAGTAATTATATGTGGATATTTACGTTCGTAATGTGTTTAGAAACGGTTGTTTTTCGTTATTAATAATTAGCAACAATTGAGAGAATGTAAGCGTCAGTAAATTTTAAAGAAAAACAGTCACTGCATACTTAAGCAACACAAATATTGAACTTACGAAAATTATTGACCTAGTCTGGTTGTGAATCAAAAAAAAATAAATAATAATAATAATAATAAAAGATTTTTTTTGGCATTTAACTGTTTTTGATGTGTTTTTCACGTTCTTAGAATAAAATACTTTGTTCTGATGGAGATGTTCTTCATGTTTTTGATGTTTTATCTTGATTGATTAAGAAGTATTATCATCACCATCTTCATCACTGCTCTGGCCATGAATATTTGTAATTTTATTTTATTTTGAAACATTTCTGTTCATTATTGAATAAGGAGTATTATTACAAGAAACTAGTTGGAAGTCTAATAAGCTAAGCTTTAACAGCGTACTACTACATTAGTTTAACAGGTTTCCGTGCTAGCTTACCAGCGAGCCTCATGAGAAACCAATCAAGAAGGCCGAAGCGGATATGGGGATGATTATGTCAGCAAGGGGGCAAGCTAACTCTACCTTATATGTCAAATTCTACAATATTACGCCATCGCGGACTCGAACGTGGGACCTCCTGAAGAACATGAAACCTTTAAGAAACGTGGATGACCAGCTGAGCCAACTACCCGTTTTTTTGAAATAGAATATGTAATAATATACTCCCTCCGTCCCACTCCTAAGTGACCTATTTGATTTTAGATTTTGTCCCAATGATAAGTGACCTATATCACTAAACAATGAGATATTCCGGAATTATCCTTTTAGTTAATTATAAATAATATATGAAATATGTATAATTTGATAGGCATGTTTATATTCGTTACGTAGGTGTTTTAAAATGCTTTTCAATTGTATGAAATTTGCGAACATCCGTGGAGTATTTTGAGAGATAAACCATTTTTAAATTTCACTAGTTATTATTCATAAGGGTATAATTGTAAAAAATGATTAAAAATACTATTTTCCTTGCTTGCCTTAAAAATTGTGCAAATTTCAAATAGGTCACTTAGAAGTGGGACGGAGGGAGTATAAAGTATCTTGATAAAAACCCAATTAAATTCCCAATCGTTATCCATACTGACACTACCAAATAAATATATTTAAATCAAAAACTAAATTTATTTTATAATATAATTGTAGTTCTTTGATTTAGCCCTGAAATGAAAATCTTTCAAATCTTAGTTTCAGGGGTAAAATAGTATTATGCTTCCAAAACACCCCCGTAAGCAAATACGTCGGATTGGAATATGATGAGTGGCGCGCAAACCATTTGTCACTAACTTCCAACTGCTTAAATGCTTGTCTAGTATGACCTTTACCATAATAGAATGTAGTTGTATTAATTTCTTGCATCCATATATGATCTATTTTTTCTGATTACATCTCTTCTATAGTAGAATTTTTCTATGGATTCTTCTTGGATCACCATGTTTATGTCTCTATTCTTTATTGCAACTCTATTCTTGTTTTCATATCTCTTCTTGAAGTCAATACTTTTTAAAGGTAGTTACCAGTTACCACCTGGTCCATATTTCTTGGCAATCTTCATAGGTTGGGTAATCTCCCACATCAAAACCTTCAGAAATTATCCCTCAAATATGGACCCATAATGTACATGAGATTGGGTCTAGTTCCAGCCATTGTTGTCACATCACCGGAGTTAGCCGAACTGATCCTGAAAACTCATGACATTGTTTTTGCTAGCAGATCAATACTTGAGAGTGGAAAATACTTTGGTTATGAACAGGAGTTAGTTTTCAAACAATATTGCTCGGCATGGCGAAATATTCGGAAACTATGTACTTTACATTTACTTACTAATTCGAAGATTGAATCGTTCAGGTCTACACGAGAAAGTGAAGTGAGAAATGCTGTTGAGTCGATTAAAGTTGCAGCTGATAGTCAAGTGCTCGTTAATTTGAGCCTTATAGTGGAATCGTTAGCAGAAGATATAACTCATAAAACAATATTTGGATCACTTAAGAATGATCGGTTTAATTCTAAATCTCTCATCCAAGAAGCTTTTAGGTTAGCAGGAGCCTTCAACGTAGCTGATTACATTCCATATATTGGAACACTTGACCCTCAGGTATGTATGTATACCAAAAATTCTTGTATAATGCCTTCAATAAATAATAAATATAAGAGTCAGATCCATGACCAATATAGGTTGACAGTTATTTTTTTTCTCCTGTTCTCTTATTTGTGAATCTATATTTAGGGATTGGCCAGGCAAATAAAATCAACCGGCAAACTTGTAGATGAATTCCTCGAGCATATCATCGACCAACATATAAAAGACCATGGAATGTCACAACAAGATCATTATCAAAGGGACTTCGTCGATATTTTGTTATCCTTGATGAATGCACAAGAGACGACCATGAATAATGAACTGAAATTAGATCGTGAAAACGTCAAAGCAATCTCGTTAGACATGATTGGAGCAATGATGGAGACGTCAGCAACGACGGTTCAGTGGGCAATCTCAGAAATCATAAAGAACACTCGTGTCATGAAACTAGTTCAACAAGAATTAGAAACAGTAGTTGGGTTGGATAGACAAGTAGAAGAGACCGATCTAGTGAAGTTTCCATACTTAGATATGGTGCTAAAAGAGAGTATGCGACTTCATCCCGTGACTCCGCTCTTGATACCTCGTGAATCCATGGATGATATCAACATTAACGGTTACCACATACCTAAAAAGACAAGGGTATTTGTGAACGTTTGGGCAATCGGAAGGGACAAAAAAGTGTGGTCGGATAATGCTGAGGAATTTTACCCAGAGAGGTTTACTGTGGTGGATGTAGATATGAGAGGAAAAGACTTTAGGCTTCTGCCGTTTGGATCAGGTCGTAGAGGTTGCCCTGGAATGCAAATGGGTCTTACCTTGGTCCGATTGATGTTAGCACAATTAGTGCATTGCTTTAATTGAGAACTCCCACATGGAATGTCACCCCATAAGTTGGAAATGAATGAAAAGTGTGGTTTAACTGTTCCTAGAGCTAACCATTTGATGGCTATCCCAAGTTATCGTTTAACTAAATAATGGTCCAACAATAACGATCGGGTCAAAGATGTCTTTCTTGTTTATTGCTTGTTTGATTTCTACTTGTAATATTTGAAGTCAGGCCTTGCCTCCTCATTTCTGTTTTCCTTTCTTTTATCTATAAATTTCTCTTTGGGCTGTGTTTCAAAAATTTCTACTTGTAATCGAGTAACGTGTTATAAGATTCTCATGCAATAAGATTTGCATGTTCTAATATTAGTGAAAGATTTTGGTTTAGCATACTAGAGTATTTCTTCTCATCGATTCAAATAATTTGTAGCATGTTTTCTTTTGTTTTTCATCTATTTCACTCCTTTTCCTGAGGTTTGGCCTAGCCTCTTTCTATTTATTTGCTTTGCCTTTTATTAATAAAATCTCCTCGCGAGTCTTGCCAAAAAAAGAAGAAGAGTACATTAGAACTGAAAAGCACTGTCTTACAAAGAAAAAAGATCCAAACTTGTTAGGTATTGTCATAGAAATCAGTTAACATATAACAAATTAAAATGGAATGCCTCCCTGATAAGCAGCTTGGGAATTTTAAAGTTCCTCTGAAGATTTCTTTTCTGATATGGACTTTGTGTTATAATGGTACGCCAATTCTTGATTACCTTTATATTGCGTGGGAATGTTATAAACACCCCTACTATCCATGGATCCTGCACAAATACCCTTATCCATAATACAAATACCCCTCCCATTTCAAAGAGAAATTCTATAAAGTTATAGTACCAAATCTGCCGTCACCTACATAATATTTCCCATCGATGTTTTTATTTCTATGCTCTGTCTCCTCCTCTCCCGAAGTCAGCCACCACCACCATATTCATCGTCGCCACCGTCGTAGGAACATCACCTCCACTATATCACCTGCCAAAATTCCAGAACCATCTCTACAAGAACATCTCCATAATCAGATCTCATAAAATAAGGTTTTTAGATTCAGAAATTTAAAGTTCGAGGTTTCGGTTTCAGGTAATTTTTGAATTCGAAGATTCGCGTGTTTGAACCGTTGAAACTTAATTATGATTTAGTGATTTTTCCTCTTCTGATTTCAATCCAGATTCAGAGATCAATTTGATTTTTGGTTTTCGATTTGATAATTTCGACTCGAGATTCAGATTTCGTGTGGATTTTGAGTTGAAGATTCAGATTTAGTGAATTTTATTATTGAATTCATAGGGTCAATAACAGTGGTGGGTTAATGTTTTGAAAGGTACGTATTTTAGTAATGCATTACGCTTAGGGGTATATATTAAGAGGGTATTTTAGTAATTTTATTATCTATATACTATATAAAAGAGGGTATTTTAAAGAGAGAGAATGTCTGGAGCGGTGCTTGGTTCTTTTCTTCATCAACATGAGGCGGAGCAGAGCAGTTGTGGTGGTGCAGGTACAGCACAGCAATTGAAGACAACTTGGGTTGAGATTCTCAAGCAAGGAAATAAGATAGTTAGTGGTAATAACATTCAGGGCATATCTGTTACTGATTAAATTTCTCAATCTGAACGTATCTTGTTTCTCAGAATGCTCTAGAGAATTAGTTCACACTACACCAAATCCTGATTTTTGTCACAGAGTATATCTGTTACTGATTAAATTTGTAACACATATACGACGTTGCAGAAACGCGGTGATTAATATTGTTATATAATTTTGCAACGGTTTACTCTGTGACAATAATCATATATGAGTTACGTTTAATCGTCACAATTATTAATAGCAACAGTTGATCTAATTTTTTCTTTGGACACGTGTTTATTTGCCACAATTATTTTAACGGTTTTAATTGTTACTCCATATTCGCAACAATTAACTGACTGACACGGGTATCTTTTCACAAATACAGTAACACCTATAAGTGTTAATTATTTGGTAACGAACCTTTCTGGAACGTTTCATCATTTGATGCCAACTAGTTAACACTTATAGGTGTTACTGTATTTGTGACAAAAATAGACACGTGTCATCATTTTGATATGAACACCAAAATGATGACACGTGGTTCTTTTTAGGTACATCTGTTGTAACAGTTAAACCTGGGACATTTCTTTAAATTACAATTAAAAAAAATGGGTAGCCCAGATCATTTTCATGGACCCGGGCTTCCAGTTTACAAGCCTGTAATACATGTCATTATCATGGACCTGCACTTTCAGTTTACAGGACTGAAATACAATTAAACCTGAAACACAATTGAATTTTCTTTTTTCAGCAAACTATCCATATTCTTTCTACCAATTCCTACATTCATTATTACACAATCTCAATCTACAAATCTACCGAAACACAAATACGAACGAATCCTTCTATTCATTATGAAATCTACCCAAAAACAATTCAATCTTACTCAAGTGTTGTTGGACAAAAAAACAATCCTCTCCAGCTGCTTAGTTGGTACAAGAATAAAGGTTGCAGGCATGACAAGAGTATTTATCTACTTAAGCAGCTGGATGCTCGACTCCAAAGCTCAAACACCTGAGATTTGACCAGAAATTTAAGGAATCCTCATGTTAAGAAAAATATAACACATTATGAGAAAATGAAAGGAAATACCTGAAGGCTGAAGAGCACAACCAAGATCAAGAACAGAAGAACCTAGTTTTCTCTTTAGCTGTACCAGTTTCAGCATTGGCATCTAATACGCCTGTCCAACAATAAAAATTGAGCATACATATAAGTTGATGACAGAAACAACAGACAGAAGTGCATCTTAGATGCTACTTTACTAGATGTGAAGTAGCAGGACCACTACTAGATGTGAAGCTCATATAAGCTACTTCTAGAAAAGGAATATCAGGAAGAAAAATATGTTATAGCACCACCAAGAATAAATAGTTGGGGGATGTAGATGAAAATGATTGGTGTCGATTCCTACATTATGAGTTCAGTGGTCATGAGTCGAAAAAAATCAATGCACGTAGCATTGCTCATGTTCTGAAAACAAACTCTCCCAGGCGCCTCATCTTATATTCAAGAACTTGCTCATGTTCATGTTTGTCACAATAGTTCGTGAAAGGGAAAAATAGAACAAATTTAGCTATACAAGTTATATATGACAGAACAGAAGTGGAGAAATATTCTTTCACTAGTAATTGGGCAGAAACCAACACAAAATCTTCAACATTTTTTTATAAACTAAGAAAACTCAGTATTATACCTATCAACAAGTCATGATTTTTCACAATACGGCTTCGCCGGCAATCGAGTTCCACAAGAAAATGATCCCTTCATTTAGAATTATTTTGATAGTGTCCATGTTAAGAACCGTAACAAATCAGAGCATCCTTTTCTGTTGTCAGGGATTTTAACATCCTTAACTGGACCATAGCTCCTACAGAGATCAAATAAAACTTTAGAACTAACAAATCCAAATTCGGATACTTCACATAAGCACAAAAAATTATAAACGTTAACTGAAATAATTGAAAACATCACACTAGTCAACACACCAATCAGGGGCGGAGGCAAAGGTTGGCTAAACCTGGCTGTAGCCCACCCACCCCCCCTAATTTTTAGAAAACTCAACAGAAGTAAGAAATTTCCTAACTAGTTGTAGCAATATGTGGATTTAGTCCATCTATCCTAACATTTTAGCCCACTGCCCACTACGTGTTTAGATTTAGTCCACCTATCTAACTCGTAAGTCAAAAAGAAGTCACCCCACTGGCTCATTTTTCCTTTACTAATTCCTAATAAAAACACCTTTTACCGAATTCCTAACTAGTACCTTCTTTAAAGACAAAGATGCAGAACTGAAGCTCAAGTACAGTAGTATTTGGTAATCAATCCAAGGATTTCTACTCTATTTGTCTAGGTACGGATTCTTTTTCTATACTGGCTATTAATCCAAATCATCCAGTACCTAAATAGAAATGCATATATGTTAGTACAAACATAAATACAGTAGCTCTTTTATAGATGTGATTTATTGAAACATTGGTGCATACCCTGAATACATCCAACAGCTTCTTCTTCAAGAGTGACACCTCCAACGAGAATATGCTGAGAAGGATTATGAGTTTTAACCATTTCAAATGAAACATTGTGGAACTTAAAGTTAACATAAGACCCTGCTCTGACACACTCGCACTCCATGCAGCGAGATCGCTAACAACAAGAAATGGATCAGCTAAGCTTGTCAAGCTAGCTAACAGGAAATCACCAACTCTAGCAATATGCACCTGGCAATAAAACCTAAGTCAGTGCATGACAAAATTTAAGTACAGACTAAGTATAAAGGATAATGATATAGATATAATATACCACGTGACAGAACAAGACGAGTATGTCCACAAGAGTTGTTTCTAGTTTCAAAAAGTGACAGAACAAAAAGAAAGCCCGTCGCCAGTTAAGCTAGTTACCTAGCTGAGAAAGAAGTTCCTTAGCTCCTTCCTCGATGTGACGTCCTCCAAGGTACCCTTCCAAGATAATGTTTCTCAGGCATTCTTTATCCATTTGGATTGTCTCTTGAGGAGTGACATCTTTAAAATGATCTACCATCATATAAGGATGTGCAGCTCACCGCGACAAAGAATGGAATTCCACAGTGGATATGTAGTTTGCCAGTTCACTAATTTCGTGCTCTAAGTACCTGTTGACCACCAAATAAGCTGAATAAGTTGTAAATTAGGAAGCAGTGTTATTCCACCCTAACTCAATCAAGCAGCAATTGTAGAAAACGAATTAACTCCTACTTGTTCTTCTCCTCTATGTAAAACATACATCTGAGCTAAAAACGAAAAAACATTAAAAAATTAATAACAAACCAAACCCCTATAATACTAGGCTAACACAGCAAAGCACCAAATATTCATACTGAAATTAAGATTGATTTACACAAATCGTGATGCATTTAAGCTGTTTTAAAAGCATAAACTCTCAAGTATGAAGATAGAAAAATAAAAACTGATTATACACAAGATCTACATGGTAATTGATGAATTTGAAATGAGAAACAAAGTTAGGGTTAAAAGATTTAGGGATTTTTATCTGGGTGTCATTTTAACAACATCAAAATTCTTATAATCTTATCAATCGTGATACATATGTATAAAAGAGAGAGATTTACCATAGAAATAATAGTACTAGGTTAGTGAAATTGGTGGTAACTGAAGCAAATCTAGGTATTCGTTGCTGAAAAGAATGATGAGGTAGGAACATTTTTTCGATTCAAGTAAATCAAAATGAAAATAATAATAAAGATTTTTGGTTCTGGGATGAGGGATTACAGTGGTGGTAGTTGTGATTGAGTGAAGGTGGCTGCGGCTGTGTTCGTAGTAACTTGGGGTTTTTTTCCGCTTGAGAGAGACTGGAAAAATTGAGAGAGATGCGAGAAAAATAGAAAGGAGGAAATGAAGTGAGAGCAGATGAATTTGGGTTTTGATAGAAGTGTTTCACGGTTGAGATTAATTTAAATTTTATCATGCGGATCGCGAAATTTTTTGGACGGCTGCGATTTGGTTTCGGATTATCATACGAATCAACCCCGGTGTGTGAGAAGCTTGTGCTTCTTTGCTGGTGTTTCTTTGCTAAATTGTGTTTCTTTGCTAAACTTAATTCGCGCATTCGGCATATTAACCACTGGCGGGTCAGAAAATTTCTAGTTCTAGGGATGCAAAATAGCAAAAATAGGCTTAGGATTCCAAAATCTCAGAAAATTTAGACAAATTTAGGCTTAAGATGCGGTTTAGCAGGATGTGCAACTGCACACCCTTGCTTTTAACTACCTCCGCCGCTGATATTAACAACCTTCATTATGAACAAGTATTTTAAAAGGTGTCGTGTATATTTTAGTCCACGTCTAGATTTGGATCTCCATTGTAGTAGATTTCAAGCCATATAAGTGGTGGAGCAGATTTCGATTCACAATGACAAATTTTAAGTTGTTGCTTTGATTTTCGATTTGTCACATAGTGTACGAAGTTATGAAGTATCATTTGGTTTACGATGGTAGATTGAGGGCCCGAGTTCAACTAATCCTTGAGGTAGTGAAGTAGATTTGGTTTACACTTGTTCAAATGAACTGAAGATGAAATATAGCATATTTCAACATCTCGGGTTCAAAGATTATTAGAGTTAGAACTGAGTTTCTCATTCGGATGAACTGAAGAAGAAATGTATCAGATTTGAAAATCCCGGGTTCGAAGATTACTAGAGTTAGACCTGAGTTTCTCATTCTGATGAACTCCAGATGAAATATATCATATTTGAACATTCCAGGTTCAAAAATTACTAGAGTTAGACCTGAGTTTCTCATTCAGATGAACTGTAGATGAAATATATCATATTTGAACATCCCAAGTTCGAAGATTACTAGAGTTAGACCTGATTTTCTCATTCGGATGAACCGCAGATGAAAAATATCATATTTGAACATCCCAGGTTCGAAGATTACTAGAGTTATACCTGAGTTTCTCATTCGGATGAACTGAAGAAGAAATATATCAGATTCGTACATCCCAGGTTCGATGATTACTATAGTTAGAACTGAGTTTCTCATTCGGATGAACAACATATGAAATATATCATATCTGAACATCCTAGGTTTGAAGATTACTAGAGTTCGACCTGAGTTTCTCATTCAGATGAACTACCGATGAAATATATCATATTTGAACATCCCAGGTTCAAAGATTACAAGAGTTAGACCCGAGTTTCTCATTCGGATGAACTACAGATGAAATATATCATATTTGAACATCCCAGGTTCAAATATTACAAGAGTTAGACCTGAGTTTCTCATTCGGATGAACAGCAGATGAAATATATCATATTTGAACATCCTAGGTTCGAAGATTACTAGAGTTAGATCTGAGTTTCCCATTCGGATGAACTACAAATGAAATATATCATATTTGAACATCCCAGGTTCAAAGATTACAAGAGTTGGACCTGAGTTTCTCATTCGGATGAACTGAAGAAGAACTATATCGAATTCGGACATCACATGTTCAAAGATTACTAGAGTTAGACCTGAGTTTCTCTTTCGGATGAACTGGAGACGAAATATATCAGTATTGAACATCACAGGTTCAAATATTTTTATAGTTAGGCCTAAGTTTCTCGTTCGGATGAACTGGAGACGAAATATATCAGATTCGAACATCACAAGTTCAAAGATTGCTAGAGTTAGACCTGGGTTTCTTGTTCGGATGAACTGAAGACGAAATATATCAGATTACTAAAGTTAGACCTGAGTTTCTCGTTCGGATGAACTGAAGACGAAATATATCAGATTCGAACATCACAGGTTCAAAGATTGCTAGAGCTAGATCTCGGCTAAAATTTCGGCCGAAATCTCGGTTTTTTATTTTAATTCTGGTTTAACAGTTTCATGGAGTCTCTAATTCAATTGAAACTCTTCAGTTTTCATCCGTTGCAAGATCAATCGGTGAAGGGAATCAAGAATCTAAGAAATCAAAACAAAAAAGAGTAATAATTGGAAAATCAAATTAATTAAAGAACATGATCAATCCCATCATAAAGAAACAAAACCCTGAATTTGGATACACTCTAAAATTACAGTGCATCATTTAGTGATTCAAAAGACACGAGAAAAGAAATAAACCCTAGTATCTATTTTATACTGAGCAGAGACTTGTTAAAATGCCCACATCCACACAATACGATACGAGAAGAAACATTCTGTTCCATGAGAGAGTTTTAGAATGAGTGAAAGACAAAGCAAATTTTTCTCGTAAAAAGAAGAAAGAGAGCTAATAATATAATCCCCAAAGGGTATATATGTGTCGCGGATTTATGAGAGTTGATTACAAGAGTTTGACACGTCTCTGACTCTACTCTTTTGTACAAATTTCACAAGTATAAAAAAGAATCCTAAAATGGTCCCTCCGGAATTCCAGCCGGTTGTCTCGAAGAGAAAGTTCTGTCTCGGTATCTCGGACCCAGGCGAGATAGTCGGAGATACGAAATCGACCACATTGAGTTAGACTTGAGTTTCTCGTTCAGATAAACTGAAGAGGAAATATATCAGAATTGATCATCAAAGGTTCAAATACTACTAGAGTTAGAGACTTGAGTTTCCCATTCAGATAAATTGAAGAGGAAATATATCAGAATTGATCAACACAGGTTCAAAAGCTACTAGAGTTAGACTTGAGTTTCTCGTTCGGATGAACTGAAGACGAAATATATCAGAATGGATCAACACATGTTCAAATACTACTAGAGTTAGACTTGAGTTTCTCGTTCGGATGAATTGAAGACGAAATATATCGGAATTGATCAACAGAGGTTTAAAAACTACTAGAGTTAGACTTGAGTTTCTCGTTCGGATGAACTGAAGATGAAATATATCATATTCGAAAAACACAGGTTCAAAGATTGCTAGAGTTAGACCTGAGTTTCTCGTTCGGATGAACTGAAGACGAAATATATCATATTCGAACATCACAGGTTCAAAGATTGCTAGAGTTAGACTTGAGTTTCTCGTTTGGATAAACTGAAGAGGGTTATTTGGCTTTTGGTACTTACATTTTGTCTAGAATTAGTGTTTGGTCTAACATTTGTCCAACTTAGGGTTTGATACTTAAAAATAACGTTGACTCTTTAAAGTCTTGACTTCTGTTTAGTAATTATGAGAATAAATAAATAAAATTGATTTAACTGATGTCGTTAACATCGCCGTTAGAAGAGTAACACTCATCATAATCAAGCTCGTTTTCTGAAGTTCTTCCCACCATTGATGGGGCAGAAACAGTAGCAGTACCATAAGAAAAATAAAAACCCTAGGAGAAAAATCATCAACAATGATGAAAAGACAAAACAAACCCTTTTGTTGTCAACATATTCTCATTACAGTCGCCATCTCATCGACGATCAAGCTGAAGAACAACTTATCAAATAAAGTTAAACAATATCCATCTGAAAAATAGCTTAAACAAGTGAAATTAAGAAGGAAATTATGCTTAAATTAAAAATCTGCACATTCAGAATGTTATCTTTTATTCGTCAATCTCTTCCAGGATCTTCATTGTACCCTTATGAAACCCAAATTACATAAGTGAATCGACAAGAACTAATCATTTCTTTTCATTTCATCAAAATTGTCAATCGAAACAATAATGAATCCCAACTGATCCGATTTAATCAATTCCGTTAGTACCCAAATTGAAACCCAAAGAAGAATCAAAACCCTAACCGAATAAAAATTGTACCATCACTAATTTGTAATCATTTCTGCAACAACACCAACAGTAAATTAAACCCTCTGTTAGACTTTTTGTTTCACCAAAATCCCCAAAACCAGACCCTAGATTCTAAATCTCTGCAACAATGATTTTCTTCATCATTTGATCCAAGTACAACAAATCCTGATGTGTTAATAAAATAGGTTTCAACAAAAAGAAAGAAGGAAAATACTGAAGGGATTATAGAGAAGAAAATGCGAGAGTAGAGTTATAATGAAGAAGAGGATAAATTTCTCCGCTGTCTTGTGAAACTCGGTGCGATTTTGTGCAATTTTTCTTCTGATCTAATTTAAACCGTAGAAATTTTAAGGACTAACAAGTCTTTATTACTAAAGTCATAATTAAATTAGTATTTACACATTTTAAATTCAGAAAGTTAAAAACGTCATCACATGATATAGTCAATGCAAGTCAACGTCTATTTCAAGTACCAAATCCTATGTTGGACAAAAGTTAGACCAAACACTAACTTTAGACAAAATGTAAGTACCAAAAACCAAATAACACAACTGAAGACGAAATATATCAGATTCGTTAGTACAATAAATATCATGGAGATAGTGAAAATGACCATTTTTACCCTTATCAGAAATAAGTGAAATAAATATTACAGATTGTGAAAATGACCATATTACCCTTACTAGGAATAAGTGCAATAAATATCACACAGACAGTGAAAATGACCATATTACCCTTACTAGGAATTAGTGCAATAAATATCATGGGATAGTTAAAATGACCATACTACCCTTATCGGAAATAAGTAAATGAAATATTACAGATTGTGAAAATGACCATATTACCTTTACTAGAAATAAGTGCAATAAATATCACCCAGACAGTAAAAATGACCATATTACCCTTACTGAAAATTAGTGCAATAAATATCATGAAGACAGTTAAAATGACCATACTACCCTTATTGGAAATAAGTAAATGAAATATTACAGATTGTGAAAATGACCATATTACCCTTACTAGAAATAAGTCAATAAATATCACAGAGATAGTGAAAATGACCAAACTACCCTTATCAAAAATATATAAAGTAAATATTATAGACTGTGAAAATGACTATTTTACCCATACTAGAAGTAAGTGAAATAAATATTATGGAGACTGTCAAAATGACCAAAGTACCCTTTTGGAAATACGTGCAATAAATATCACACAGACGGTGAAAATGACTATACTACTCTTACTAGAAATTAGTGAAATAAAGATTATGGAGACTGTGAAAATGACTAGACTACCCTTATCAAAAATAAGTAAAGTAAATATTACAGACTGTGAAAATGACTATTTTACCCTTACTGGAAATAAGTGCAATAAATATTATGGAGACTGTCAAAATGACCAGACTATCCTTATCGGAAATAAGTAAAGTGAATATTACAGACAGTGAAAATGACCATACTACCCTTACTAGAAATAAGTGCAATAAATATTATGGAGACTGTGAAAATGACTAGACCACCCTTATCGGATATGAGTAAAGTAAATATTACAGTCTGCTAAAATGACCATTTTATCCTTAGGGGAAATAAATGCAATAAATGTTATGGAGACTGTCAAAATGACCAAAGTACTCTTATTAGAAATAAGTGCAATAAATATCACACAGACGGTGAAAATGACCATACTACTCTTACTGGAAATTAGTGAAATAAATATTATGGAGACTGTGAAAATGACCAGACTACCCTTATCAAAAATAAGTAAAGTAAATATTACAGACTGTGAAAATGATTATTTTACCTTTACTAGAAATAAGTGCAATAAATATTATGGAGACTGTCAAAATGAACACATTACACACTATCTTTACCGGAAATAAGTAAAGTGAATATTATAGACAGTGAAAATGACTATACTACCCTTACTGAAAATAAGTGCAATAAATATTATGGAGACTGTGAAAATGACCAGACCACCCTTTTCGGATATGAGTAAAGTAAATATTACAGTCTGTGAAAATGACCATTTTACCCTTAGGGGAAATAAGTGCAATAAATGTTATGGAGACTGTGAAATGACCAGACTACATTTATTGGAAATAAGTAAAGTAAATATCGCTGACAGTGAAAATGAACAAATTACCCTTACTAGAAATTAGTGCAATAAATACATAGTGACAAAGAAAATGACCAGATTACCCTTATCGGAAATACGTTAAGTAAATATTATAGACTGTGAACATCACCATTTTACCCTTATCACAGTCTCCATTACATTTATTAACCTTATTTCCAATAAGGGCAAAATGGTCATTTTCACAGAATATAATATTTACTTGACTTATTTTTGATAAGGGAAGTTTGGTCATTTTATAGTCTCCATGATGTTTATTGCAGTAATCTCTAGTTAGGGTAATATGGTCATTTTCACAGTATGAAATATTAACTTTACTTATTTTTAATAAGGGTGGTCTGGTCATTTTCACACTCTCAATAATATTTATTGCACTAATTTCCGGTAAGGGTAATATGGTCATTTTCACAGTCTGTAATATTTACTTTACTTATTTCTTATAAGGGTTGTATGGTTATTTTCACAGTCTGTAATATTTACTTTACTTATTTCCGGTAAGGGTAATCTGGTTATTTTCACAGTTTCCATAATATTTATTGCACTCATTTCCAGTAAGGGTAATATGGTCATTTTCACAGTCTGTAATATTTAATTTACTTATTTATGATAAGGGTACTCTGGTCATTTTCATAGTCTCCAGAATATTTATTACACTTATTTCCAGTAAGGGTAAAATAGTCAATTTCATAGTATGTAATATTTACTTTACTTATTTCTGATAAGGGTAGTTTGGTCATTTTCATATTCTCCATGATATTTATTGCACTTATTTCTTGTAAGGGTAATATAGTCATTTTCATAGTCTCCATGATGTTTATTGCACTTATTTCTGGTAAGGGTAATATGGTCATTTTCACAGTAAGGGTAATATGGTCGTTTTCAAAATGTGTAATATTTCCTTTACTTATTTACGATAAGGGTAGTTTGGTCATTTTCACAGTCTCCAAAAGATTTATGTACTTATTTCTAGTAAGGTAAAATGGTCATTTTCACAGTAATATTTTCTTTACTTATTTCTTATAAGAGTTGTATGGTTATTTTCACAGTTTGTAATATTTACTTTACTTATTTCTGATAAGGGTAATCTGGTTATTTTCACAGTTTCCATTATATTTATTGCACTAATTTCCATTAAGGGTAATATGGTCATTTTCACTATCTCTAATATTTATTTCACTTATTTTTGATAAGGGTAGTCTGGTCATTTTCACAGTCTGCATAATATTTTGTTGCACTTTTTTCCATTAAGAGTAATATGGTCATTTTAACAGTCTGTAATATTTAATTTACTTATTTCCGATAAGGATAGTCTGGTCATATTCACAATCTTCGAAATTTTTATTGCACTTTTTTCCCTTATGAGAATAAGTGCAATAAAAATTCTATAAAGTTATGACTCGTTGCAAGCTCGATTTACACGCTTGGTATCTTGACGATGGCACTATTGTCGGCGATACGTTGGAGGTTGCCTAAGCTTTGAAAATTATAGAATCTGAAGGACCGGCTAGAGGCTTGCATCTCAATATCAAGAAAACTGAGGTTTTTTGGCCTACTCTTGATCCTCGCAGCCTCAAGGAGGGTGTTTTCCCCAAAGACATTGGGAGGCCTAGCAAAGGTGTTAAACTTTTGAGTGGACCTGTGAGTTTGGACATGGATTTCATGAGCGACATGGTTTTTGGTAGGGTGAACAAGACTATTCAGCTAATGCCGGCTATCAAAAAACTCAAAGACCCTCAGAGTGAGATGTTGCTGCTTCGTAACTGTGTCGGTGTCTCCAGACTATATTTTGCTATGCGTACCACCAATCCTGCTGCTATACAACAAGCCACCGACCTCTTTGACGATCACCTACTCAAGTATTTGAGGCTTCTGATAACGGGTGATGGAGCTGGTTTCAGTTATTTGCAACAGAGATTAGCTACATTGCCTATCAAAGATGGTGGCCTCGGTATTTACACTATGGCAGAAAGTCGCACCTACTATTATCTTTCCTCTCAGAGTCAGACGACCTCGGTGCGGAAGGTGATACTTGGTGGTTTATTCCCAACCGACAATGGTGCTGCTTACAAGTTAGCTCTTCAGAAATTTACTAAGGTATGTGATTTGCCTTCTACTTATTGCGTCGACGACACTTCCCCCCTTTCTATGCACTCCCAGGCAGTTTCCTATTTCGATGCAGTCAAGAAGCGGATCCCTGTCCAGTTTACTTTATCTGCTAGAGATTCAATACTATGGCAGTGTAACCAGATCAAGCATGCTCAGGATTATCTTTTGAATGTCCCTATTAGTGGACTTGGTCAGTGCCTTGGTCCCCAACAGTTCAGAGTTGTAGTTTGTTATCTTCTTGGTATTCCTTTGTTCGTCGAAGGTGGGTTATGCTCTTGTTGCAGTAAACCTATGGATATTTTTGGCGATCATGCACTTCATTATGATAAAGACGTTGGGATTAAGTTTCGGCATGACTTAGTTCGTGATTTAGCTACCGACATCTGTTACAAAGATTGTGTACCTTCACGCAAGGAAGCGAACCTGGGTATTTTATCATATGATAACAAGGACTTACGCCCAACCGATATCCTTGTGCTCAATTGGGAAAACGGGCAGGATGTGTGTATGGATGTCACAGGGGTCTCTTCCTTCACTGGTGATGATGTTTGTGCCTTTATTCCGGGCCGGGCAGGCTATTTCGAGAGCAATTTCACGCAAGCTACTAAATATTTGTCTGATTGTGTTGCTCATGGTTACGGTTTGGGTGTCTTAGCTTTTACTACTTTAGGAGAGCTTAGTGATGATTTTTTTTTTCAAACGTCTGAAAAATTGTTTAGTTAGCAATAGGGCTGCACATGGGCCGGTACAATACGGGTTTCCTAAGAACCCGGTACCTGTACCTCATGTTCACCGGTTCTCTATTGTGAGTACCTGTATATGTACATGTACTTGTACTTGTACCTGTTCCGGTAAGACAAGTCCGGTTCCAGTCCGGTACTGGGTTTTTACTTATTACCTTTATCAATTAACAACAATCAATCCTCTGATAAAATAAACCCACAAATTCAATTCATTAAAATTTACAAAGTTCAACCATTTTCAGGGAATCCCAAAGATCAGAGAACCCATGTTACCAAATCCCTACAAATTCAATTAATGGTTCTAAGAAGCTAATTCATAAAACGTCCAGAAAAATATTAATTGATTCATAATAAATTGATAAATATGTGAACAGGAATACAATATAATAAGATTGTTTGATTGAACATAGATATAAACATGATTGAACCACCAAATCCAACAACCATCTTCAAAAACTGCATATGCACTTTACCAACATCCATTTCTTTCCTCCTTTCCTTCTGAATCAAACCCTAAATCAAACATACAATTAGTTTCTAAAGTCAATGAAGAAAAAGAAACAAATAATAAATATCCAGATCTCTAATCGATTTCCTTTAATAGAACATAAATTGATTTTGAATAAAACCCTAAATCGGTCTCAAATAAACCCCAAAATCAAATGAATGCTTTACCTTGATTGTTTTTTATCAATTGGTTAAAACCCTAATTGAAATTGAAAGATAGGTGCTTAAAACCCTAAACCAGATGAAGAAGAAGGACAGAAAAGAAGAAATGAAAAGAGAAGAAGATGCATAAAGAAGAAATGAAGAATAATCTTCACTCTTCAATAGAAGTGAAGAAGATGAAGTTTGAAGCCGCGGTGAAGAAGAAACTGGAAGTGAAAAAAAATAACGAGAAGCTGATCGAATTTTTCCCTTATCTCTTATACCAAACCTAAAACGAATAGTTGAGATTGATTTGTATAACTATAATCAACGTCTCTTATTAACCGGGAATTTCAAGCCAGTACAAGCCGGTACTTCCCTATACCCAATACCTGTACCGGTCTACACCGGTTCTCATATTCTATTCCCTGTACATGTCCCGCCTTTTCCGGTTCCAGTACGGTTCTGGTCCCGATTTGCCGGTTTTGGTGCGGTTCTCCGGTTCTGGTTCGGTTCCTGTGCAACCTTAGTTAGCAATGACGCTGGTAGTGGTTTAGCCAGTT
Source organism: Papaver somniferum (assembly GCF_003573695.1). Classification (NCBI taxonomy): domain Eukaryota; kingdom Viridiplantae; phylum Streptophyta; class Magnoliopsida; order Ranunculales; family Papaveraceae; genus Papaver; species Papaver somniferum. The sequence goes on along the minus strand of NW_020618825.1, from coordinate 19,798,792 downwards.
TTATTTTCCATAGGTTGGGTGTTGTTATTCAGAAAGGGGTTGGAGCTCAGCTTGTTTCTCGCCTACCGACCAAAGGGTCTGTAATTTAATTTAAATTTATAAATTTAATTATTCTTAATAAATAAAAATAACTTAATTTATAGAAATGAAATATAATTGTTAGTTTGTACAAATGTGGGAAAATCAGTCACAACCAAAATTCAAAGTGTTATAATTTTGGGGTTGTTTTAGATATGGTGAAATATTTGGGTGGAATCATCACTTTGAATTATAATTGTGATTGTCTGTAAAATTGTCAACAAATATTATTGTGACTAATAAAAGAATTTAATATTCCTAATTATTATCACGAATACAAAATTTAATAACAGTTATAACTGTTGCAGGACTTATCACAGGTGTTTCTGTGACTGAAAAATAAACTGTGACAGGTTGCACTGTTACAAAATCCTGATTTTGGTGTAGTGTCATATTCTCATAGGAAGCGACCAACTTCCTCATTCAGATAGGTGAGTTCCATCAAGAGTGTTCACTGCGACACCCCACTTCAATCTTAAATTGAAACTATAGAACTCATTAAGACTTATTAAAAGTCATCCTTCACATGCAGTCACACTATCACATCTACACCATAGGGAAGGGACTAGAGAATATAATTCTCGGGTAGTGTTTACCATTACCCACAACAAATTAGTTGTCTCATTCGAAACCTTGATCTTGGGGTCTCCAGTCAGCAAGGTTGAGTCATGGCAAGTTTATTTTATGAGATTAAGTCTCATCCCCCTCGATGTATAATAACAAACTATCTCTCTAGATTATCCTTTTGTCAAAGGATCACTATTTTTTCTGTTGACTTCACTAAGTCCATGAGGTTCTCTTTTGACTTTACATGTCTACTGAGACTCTCTTTTTGACTTTCACGAATCAACTAAAATTACTTCATTAGAGAGTATAGTTGTCTTATCGAATTAGCCTTCCCTGAGTATTCTAGACTTTGTCATTGCACCTTCAATTTAGACTCACATAGTCAATTGAGTTTCTGCAATGATGGCCGCAGGCTTCGGTCACAGAGGAATATTGATGAGTCCTAAAAAGTGCATATTTCTATATATTTTTCTTGGCATTTAACTCATCTTTTGTGCATTAATTCTACATTTTATCCCATATTCTGTATTTTCATTGTTTTCAAGAATAAATATTTTTATTAATTAATTTTGCATTTCTAGGTTGTAAATAAAGACTAGATGAGTTGCGGAGCAGAAAAGTGGTGAAAAGCCGGGAGGAATTACACAAGGAAGCCGCGAAGAATGTTGTGCACAAGACCAAAAGGCTAGAAGTGGGCTTGAAGAGGAAGAAATTGTTCTTAAAGAAGAAATGGGCTCAGAATTATCCCAAGCCCAACTTATCTCCCAAACCAAAACCCAAATCCATAACCCACTTCTCATGTAGCCGTCAGATTGGATCCATATCATCATCCAACGGTCGCCTCCTCTTCGTGCATCAAAGTCTGAAATTCCTGACCAACACTACAACACCTAACTTCATCTCACGCCGTTAGTTTCGTTGTATCTCTTCATCCGACGGTCGTTGAAGGCTATGTTCCATCTTATCGTTGGATGCATTTCAGATGTATCGATCAAACGCCTATCACTCGCCTAATGATGAGTGCCAAATATTGTATATATTTATCCCTTTTTGTTGGCATTTAACTCATCTTTTGCGCATTAATTCTACATTTTATCCCATATTCTGTATTTTCATTGTTTTCAAGAATAAATATTTTTATTAATTAATTTTGCATTTTTAGGTAATAAATAAAGTTCGGATGAGACGTGGAGCGAAAAGAGCAGAAAAGTAGTGAAAAGCCGGGAGAAATTACGCAAGGAAACCGCAAAGAATGGTGCGCACAACCTCATTTTCTACACACAAAAGCGCCTCCGTTCTCAGCCATCAGATCAGTTCTCAGGAGCATCCGACGGTCGCTCCTTCATAGAGCATCAAAATCTGATGTTTCTGCCGAGCACCACAGCGCTGAAATTCCAAGCCTTCAGATTAGATGGTAGTTGAATCCAACGGTCGATCCTATGCCTGTGCATCAACTCCCGATGATTCCGCCTAACACTACAACACCTAACTCAATCTAGCACCGTTGACTTCGTTGTATTTTACATCCTACGGTCGCTACAAGCTGCCTCTTCCTTAGCCGTCCGATCTACCTACCATCTCCACACCCCACGGCTAAGCATCGCAAGACATCGAAATACGATGGGCCCGCCTCACACTCAAGCAGTCGAGAACCTACACCCAACCAAACAGATCCTTCTCCTCAAACCCATCGACCACCTCTGCCATCACCTTCTCCTTCACAGGCTCTGCAACACCATGTCCTGCCACCACCATCGCCTGCAACCCACTGCCACCACCAGACCTCGAGCTTCCTTCCCCACCACCAGTTCCATCACTGCCACCACCATCTCCAACACCCGACAACACCCTAGCCTAGCTATTTTCTTCATCTCACAACCTCTGAAACCCTAGGTTTTGGGGTGAGTAAAATAGCTAGAAATTAGGGGACAATAGGAGCAGGAAGAGCATCATAAGGACGATTCAGAGCATGGGTCGAGCAATTTTTGGAGTTTGGAGGCCAAATTTTGGGTAATAATTTATCCCTAAATTGTACTGTGTATTGATACTTTTGGGAAAAATGTGTGTGAAACCCTAATTTGTTAATTTGGGTATAAATAGGCAATGTGTAGGAGATGAAAAACTTGTTCTTGGACTAGCCAAGTTTCCCCCTAATTGGGTTAGGTTTGATGTTAATTTTTGCTGCACTGTTAATCATCTGCATATGTTTCTTCTTGTTATTGTACTGTGTATGATGTTGTAATATGCATTTGTTGCCATGTTGTGTAATTGTTTTGATGTATTGTTAGTTCAGTGCTCCTGTTCATGTGTAATTATGCCTGTTAATGTGCAAATGTCTTGTTAGTGCCACCCCTAGCTCACTGTTATGCTGCTTATCATGTTCTAAATCACCCTGCTAGGGACTTGATGAAGCTTTATTGTTTTAATGTGCAGTATATTGACCACATTGCTCTAGAAAGCTAAACAAGTTTAGGTAAAACCTGAACTTAGCTCATCATCACCTCACTTTCACAATGTATGCCATGTATACTTTGTAGTTAGGATCATGAGCTGCTGATAAGCTGCAACTCAAGCTGAATTCATAATCTCTTGACTAGTTGTGCTGTAGAAAGACAATTAGTGCTTTGGAAATTATACCATAGTTGTGTTTAACTTCCTATAGGAGAATACACAGTAAACATTAGAGTGAATTCAACCCCTAGCTCCCTGTCATCCACAATTTCATCATCAACTGTTGGCTTTGTTCATGCTTTGTTTTGTTTTTGCCTTGATTGTTTCTTCCAGGCCTTGCAACTCTGTTGCTTTTCTACATTTTCTTCTACTGCATTTCTGCTCCCCCTACTGTTGCACTTCTGCTGCTGCACTACAGGGTTGCTGCTTCACTTCCCTGCAAGTCTGTTGCTTTTCTTGTTGCTTCCCTTACTGCTGTCTTCTTTCTTTGCCCTGCATTGCTTCTTTCCCCTGTAGCTGCTGTGCAGCACTTGCTCCTGCTGCTGCCAATCCATTTCTGTTGCTGCTGCAGCTTCTTCTGCTGCTGCTGCCTTTCTGCAGCTGCTGCTGCCTTCCAAGGCCAACTGAGTCCAAGGTCCTAAGCCCAATTCACAGTTGAACTGTTGAGCCCAAAGCTCAAATCAGTTCACTGAAACAAAGCCCAACTTTCAAAGCTCAAGCCCAGTTTCTAAAACCAAAAGCCCAGAGCACAAATTGGGCTCATCAGAAGACCATAACCAAAGCCCAATTACTGTGAAAGACCATTTCACTGTTAAGGTGAAATTGAGCCCAAAGCTCAATCAAAGGCCCAAAGCCCATTTGCACTTCAAAGATAACTGAGCCCAAGCTCAGTTCATTTTATTTTTAACAAACCCACTAAGCCCAATTCATTCAAAGGGCATTCAAACCCATTAGTACTCAAAGCCCAATCTAAGCCAAAAGGCTTCTAAACCCAAAGCAAACTTAGGAACCCAATTAGCTAGAAACACTCTCTAAAACACACCCGATCTCTGTGGATCGACCCGTACTTGCACGAGCTACAACCGACGACCGTGCACTTGCGGTATTACTGTAGGCCCGCGTTTTTATTGCATCATTTTACACACTTTTTAGAGCCTGCCAAGTTTTTGGCGCCGCTGCCGGGGATAATTTTTAGGACCTTTTTAGAAGCCTACCAAGTTTTTGGCGCCGTTGCCGGGGATTGGTGCTGTGTTTTATCTGTGTTTTTCTTTGCTATTTTTGCATTTCACTGCATAGCATTTGCATCTGCATCTGCTTCATTTCATTTGCTATTGGACCTGCTGATTCTGAACCTGTTTTATCCTCTGCTGGGACGCCACCAAGGAAAAGAACCAAAACCCAACTGGGTTTTTGCAACAATATCAGAGCAGCTGGGCTGTGCTAAAAAGGTAAGCCTAAACCCATTTCATTGAGAGAACCCAACCTGTGGGCTTCCAAATTTCTTTAATTGTGGGCTTGTAATAATTAACCCAATTTTTTTGGGCTTTTTATTTTTCTATTTTGGGTTTGTAATAATTTATTTTTGGGCTTGTTTGTTTAATTTGTGGGCTTGTATTTATTTTGTGTGGGCTTGTTTAAATTTTTCCATTGGACTTGTATTTTGGACTCTGGGTTTAGACCCAGCTGATAACCGATTGTGGGCCGCAGCCTTCCTTCCATTTCCTTAGAGGCTTGCACAGTGGGCTTGCTCCCATTCAAAAACCAAATTTTACTTTTACTTAAAAAAAAAAAAAAAAAAAAAAAAAAAAAAAAAATTCTTTTGCTCCCAATTTTAAACCAAATTTCTTTTATATCCCACCAAAACCAAATTTTTCCCAAAAATCCAAACCCATCAAAAACCAAATTTTTGAAAACCCTTTAAAAACCAAATAGTGGGCTTTGTGTCATTTCAAAATGGACCAACCTCGTGCTCTCCATGAATACATGTATCCATCAATACAAATTCCATTATCATGTATTGTCTTACCTCAAACCAATAACCCTTTTAAAATAAATGCAAGCATGATACAAATACTTCCTATATTTCGAGGGTTCGATTCTGAGAACCCCTATACTCATGTGAGGGAGTTTGAACAAATTTGTCGGACTATGCAACCTGATCATATGTCCGAAGACTCTCTGAAATTGCGTTTGTTTACATTTTCTTTAAAGGAAAGGGCCAAAACATGGTTTTACGGTTTGAGACCACAATCAATCACCACTTGGGAACAACTCACTAATCAATTTTTCCAAAATTTTTCCACATCATAGGACCATCGCTATTCGTCAAAGTATCAATTGTTTTGTCCAATTGGATGAGGAAACTGTTTTTCACTATTTTGAACGTTTTAATGATTTGTTGAGTGAATGTCCGCACCATGGAATTGAGAAGTGGAGACTTGTCGTCATCCTCTATGAGGGACTAGACTTTAAATCTCGAACCATGGTTGATCTATGTGTAATGGTGAGTTTATTGATAAATCTGTGGATGATGCATGGAATTTTTTAGCCGAGATTGCAGAGAAAACCCATCAATGGGAATCCGTTAGGGAAACAGGAACAACACCACATGATATGATCATCCCCATGAATTAGAGTTTTATTCTTGTAATAGCTCCGACCTTAGGATTGAAAATTATCCTAGATTGCAAAATGCCTATCATGATGATGATGATGATTATGATGTTATGTTAGAAGAACATGTCTATACTGAAAATGTTATGGAACCTTTGGGTTCAAATACATTAGGCTTCTCTGCCCCGACCTTAATGCATGATATTTCTTCTAGTATTCCATGTGATGTTTCCCCTGATGTGCCGATACATGAGAATAAATCTGTTGATGATGTTGATAATTCTGATTGTGATCTTGCAATTTGATTGATGATTGTGAGCATGATGTGACATGTGTAGATGAGTTAGAAGATTTTGATTTGATTGATAATAATATGCCTATTCTTCTACCTAAGTCACAATCTGATGGCCTTCCACCCAACCTAGATTTGGTTTGTACCCATATTGTCAAACCAATTTTTCTGAAAATTCCTAATCTAGGATTGGAACTGTGTGCTTCCCAAGTCCTCTTGGACTATTTTGCTTCAAAATATAACATTTAAAGAGCCACAGTTGGAAATTGCATGTTTGCCCATCCCGAAAACAGTCCATTATGAGTTAGACCTTTTGAATCCTGAACCCTTAAAATTGTTAGATTTTGTGCTTAAAAGTAAACCTGTTGAACAATTTAGGTTTAGGGGTAATTCATTCGGTTTTTCACTCTCATTCCCATTTAAGTCCAATTTTAGTGTTTTGAAACTTTCTTGTCTCTACACTTTGTCTTTTGGGTTGATCCTCAACTCTTTAGATTGTTAGTGTATGGTGAATTTTTTGTATATAATCCAGTAGATAAAATATTTTAAAAACTTTTGTTCCTTTTGTATATATTTTGCTAATCCAATATGATCTCGGCTGAAATATGTTGGATTTTTGCCTTGAATAACGGAGTTTTAATTCTGCTTTCGCCGAAATCGGGTATTCTCTCTCCTTTTACTCTACTCAGCATGTCCCTTTCCATATGTTGCATTTTAATTCTTTCCATATTTTGAAACATTGAGGACAATGTTTAGTTTAGGTTTGGGGGTATAGAGTAGATACCACGATAATTTGCATAATTGAAAACGAACTCCTTCTTTTTGAAAAAATTAAAAAATTCCAAAAAAATTAAAAAATCAAAATTCAAAAAAATTAAAAAATGAAAAATCATAAAAATGGAGCTCATTTACCTTGAAATGTTGACTCTTGTGCAAATATGTATTTTTATTAGGAGTCTTAGTCTAGATATTTAGGCACCCTGATTCTAGCACAATTCACATAGTGATAAGAAATTTGCACGCGCACGATCTACCAATACATGTATGGCCTCGATCTTCAAGGTGTTGGATAGGAAGTTACGATTGCCAATCACTTTAGAATACTGAACGAAACTTGACTAGCTTGTTCTTTGGTTGGTTGGGATAGAAGGTGGAGGTTACATTAAGAAAGACAACCATCGAATTTAACTGGGTGCATCAAAAAGGGCTACCTCTTGCAAAGTGTCATGTAATTTTTGTTTCTTTTGTTATGTATCAAAAGTGTTTCCTTGTTCAAAAAAAAAAAAAAAAAAAAAAAAAAAAAAAAAAAAAAACGATGTATATACAAAAAAAAAAAAAAAAAAAAAAAAAAAAAAAAAAATCAAAAAACAAAAAAAAAAAATCAAGTATTTATCAATTCCATCATCTCTTGTTCCAAAAATAAAAGAGAATAGTCAATGTAAATAAGAGTCATGTAAATAGTCATCTTTTGTTTTTTTTAATAAGCAAGGAGGGTGTATGCCATTGATGTACAACGCGAGTAATTGTGAAATACCTCCAACTCATTCACAATTCTCGTAAAGTCCGGACAGCTAGCTAGATTTCGACCTCAGTTCTTAGCCTGAGAAACTATCTCTTGGTGATTAGTAGTCATACTTCAGATCTTTCTTTACACATGTGTAGATACACTTTACACTCTTATCACATGTCCTTTTGTTTCATGCTAGGATTGTGCCTTCGATAGCTAGATTGACATCTCCATTTTGCTGTGAGCTTAACTGTTTTGCACATGTCACATTTGATGGAATCTGAGCTTATATTTTGTCCTTAGGTTTTGTAGGCACACCTCTGGTAAACCTTCACGAGACTTCAACTCGTCCACTAGGGACACTTAGTGGTTTAAAAGGCTTAGTGCATACGCTAAATGCATTCGAGAGACCAGCGACAGTGGTATAGTTAGGATTTCCTTAGTTTGTTTTACTTGAGGACAAGTAAAATTCAGGTTTGGGGGTATTTGATGAGTGCCAAATATTGTATATATTTATCCCTTTTTGTTGGCATTTAACTCATCTTTTGCATTAATTCTACATTTTATCCCATATTCTGTATTTTCATTGTTTTCAAGAATAAATATTTTTATTAATTAATTTTGCATTTTTAGGTAATAAATAAAGTTCGGATGAGTCGTGGAGCGAAAAGAGCAGAAAAGTAGTGAAAAGCCGGGAGAAATTACGCAAGGAAACCGCGAAGAATGGTGCGCACAACCTCATTTTCTACACACAAAAGCGCCTCCGTTCTCAGCCATCAGATCAGTTCTCAGAGCATCCGACGGTCGCTCCTTCATAGAGCATCAAAATCTGATGTTCTGCCAGCACCACAGCGCTGAAATTCCAAGCCTTCAGATTAGATGGTAGTTGAATCCAACGGTCGCTCCTATGCCTGTGCATCAACTCCCGATGATTCCGCCTAACCTACAACACCTAACTCAATCTAGCACCGTTGACTTCGTTGTATTTTACATCCTACGGTCGCTACAAGCTGCCTCTTCCTTAGCCGTCCGATCTACCTACCATCTCCACACCCCACGGCTAAGCATCGCAAGACATCGAAATACGATGGGCCCGCCTCACACTCAAGCAGTCGAGAACCTACACCCAACCAAACAGATCCTTCTCCTCAAACCCATCGACCACCTCTGCCATCACCTTCTCCTTCACAGGCTCTGCAACACCATGTCCTGCCACCACCATCGCCTGCAACCCACTGCCACCACCAGACCTCGAGCTTCCTTCACCACCACCAGTTCCATCACTGCCACCACCATCTCCAACACCCGACAACACCCTAGCCTAGCTATTTTCTTCATCTCACAACCTCTGAAACCCTAGGTTTTGGGGTGAGTAAAATAGCTAGAAATTAGGGGACAATAGGAGCAGGAAGAGCATCATAAGGACGATTCAGAGCATGGGTCGAGCAATTTTTGGAGTTTGGAGGCCAAATTTTGGGTAATAATTTATCCCTAAATTGTACTGTGTATTGATACTTTTGGGAAAAATGTGTGTGAAACCCTAATTTGTTAATTTGGGTATAAATAGGCAATGTGTAGGAGATGAAAAACTTGTTCTTGGACTAGCCAAGTTTCCCCCTAATTGGGTTAGGTTTGATGTTAATTTTTGCTGCACTGTTAATCATCTGCATATGTTTCTTCTTGTTATTGTACTGTGTATGATGTTGTAATATGCATTTGTTGCCATGTTGTGTAATTGTTTTGATGTATTGTTAGTTCAGTGCTCCTGTTCATGTGTAATTATGCCTGTTAATGTGCAAATGTCTTGTTAGTGCCACCCCTAGCTCACTGTTATGCTGTATCATGTTCTAAATCACCCTGCTAGGGACTTGATGAAGCTTTATTGTTTTAATGTGCAGTATATTGACCACATTGCTCTAGAAAGCTAAACAAGTTTAGGTAAAACCTGAACTTAGCTCATCATCACCTCACTTTCACAATGTATGCCATGTATACTTTGTAGTTAGGATCATGAGCTGCTGATAAGCTGCAACTCAAGCTGAATTCATAATCTCTTGACTAGTTGTGCTGTAGAAAGACAATTAGTGCTTTGGAAATTATACCATAGTTGTGTTTAACTTCCTATAGGAGAATACACAGTAAACATTAGAGTGAATTCAACCCTAGCTCCCTGTCATCCACAATTTCATCATCAACTGTTGGCTTTGTTCATGCTTTGTTTTGTTTTTGCCTTGATTGTTTCTTCCAGGCCTTGCAACTCTGTTGCTTTTCTACATTTTCTTCTACTGCATTTCTGCCCCCTACTGTTGCACTTCTGCTGCTGCACTACAGGGTTGCTGCTTCACTTCCCTGCAAGTCTGTTGTTTCTTGTTGCTTCCCTTACTGCTGTCTTCTTTCTTTGCCCTGCATTGCTTCTTTCCCCTGTAGCTGCTGTGCAGCACTTGCTCCTGCTGCTGCCAATCCATTTCTGTTGCTGCTGCAGCTTCTTCTGCTGCTGCTGCCTTTCTGCAGCTGCTGCTGCCTTCCAAGGCCAACTGAGTCCAAGGTCCTAAGCCCAATTCACAGTTGAACTGTTGAGCCCAAAGCTCAAATCAGTTCACTGAAACAAAGCCCAACTTTCAAAGCTCAAGCCCAGTTTCTAAAACCAAAAGCCCAGAGCACAAATTGGGCTCATCAGAAGACCATAACCAAAGCCCAATTACTGTGAAAGACCATTTCACTGTTAAGGTGAAATTGAGCCCAAAGCTCAATCAAAGGCCCAAAGCCCATTTGCACTTCAAAGATAACTGAGCCCAAGCTCAGTTCATTTTATCTTTAACAAACCCACTAAGCCCAATTCATTCAAAGGGCATTCAAACCCATTAGTACTCAAAGCCCAATCTAAGCCAAAAGGCTTCTAAACCCAAAGCAAACTTAGGAACCCAATTAGCTAGAAACACTCTCTAAAACACACCCGATCTCTGTGGATCGACCCGTACTTGCACGAGCTACAACCGACGACCGTGCACTTGCGGTATTACTGTAGGCCCGCGTTTTTATTGCATCATTTTACACACTTTTTAGAGCCTGCCAAGTTTTTGGCGCCGCTGCCGGGGATAATTTTTAGGACCTTTTTAGAAGCCTACCACCTAACATCGAAATCTGATGAGCCCGCCTCACACTCGAACAACCTAACCCTATACCCATCGCCAAACACTCCCCTCCTTCTTTCCATCTTCTCCATTCCGTGTGCAGAGAAAAACTCTGCCACCACCATCACCTCCACTGCCCCGCTCAACCACCTCCACAACCACCACCGAGTTCTCATATCAGCCAACAACTACACCCCATCATTCTCCTATCTCCTAGCCACTCATTACATCAACCCCTCAACCTATTCTTCCCACTGAAACCCTAGTTTTAGGGGTTGATGAAATTAGTGAGATAGAAAGGCAATTGAAGGCATGGGAAGACACAGAAGACGCAATAGAAGAATGGGTCGACGTTATTGAGTGTTTTCAGAAAGTAGGTATGATTTAATTTTGATTTCTTTGAAACCCTAATTCTGATATTTTGGGGATTCGAGGGTTGGACGTGTGCAACTATAAATTGAGACCTTGGGTTGTTGTATAACGCATGCTGGAATAGCCAGTGTCATTTGGTCTGATTTTGGGAGAGCTGGATTAGCCAGTCTCTCCAATCTTTGTGCTGTTCATATTTTTCTCTTGTTTTATCCACTGTTAACTGTTACTGTGAGGTTATTGTTGTTGTTTTCTTTTAATTTCAGTTTTACCATGTTTTAGTTTGTCACCTTGCTGAGGAAAAAGATGAAGCTTCATGTGAATGCTAGTTAACTGATATGTAGAGAAGAGTTTTGTGGTCTGAAATTGTGCAGGATAATCATAATTTAAGCACTTAGTTAGGCTAGCCTTGTGACTAATGGTGCTGCAGCTCATGCACAGTTGTTGCTAAGCCCTTAGACTAGTTGTACTTTAATCAGACAATTAGTACTTTGGTAAGTATTTTAGCTGTAATTAGGATATCCCATAGGAAGAACAAGAGGCAGAAATTTGAGTCACATTGAAGATTGATTAGCATAAGTTTGAGGTGAAATCAAAAACCTCAGTGCCACTGCCCTATTACCATTTTGTCTCACTGTTTCTACTTCACTATTAACTTAATTTCTCATCTCCACTGCCCTTGGCTTAGGCCTTGGTTTATATCTTTGTCATTCTTTGTGTCACTGTCATCACCTAGTAGTTTCTTTGCTGTTTTAGTTTACTTGTTCATTGTTTCACATTTTATCACTTTCACTGTCACCTTCTCACTTTCACTTTGTTCCATTTTGTTTTGCTTTTGTTCTTTGTTTAGTTTCATTGTTCTGTCACCTTCTCATAATACTTTTGTTCTGTTTGCTTTTGTTCATTGTTTTGCTTTTGATGTGTTCACTGTCACCTTCTCACAACACTTTTGTTACTTCAGTTTCAAGTTCTGTCACTTAAAAGCCCATTTGTTCTCTTGCTTGGCTAAAGCCTAGTCCATAGCTCAAAAGCCTAGCTCAAGCTAAGGCCCAGATTCATTACAAAGCCCAGTTCAGTCTTGGGTTAATCTAGAAGCCCATTGACACTCAAAGCCCAGTGCACTTCAAAGGCCAAGGCTAGTGCACTTCAAGACCAACTGAGCCCAAGCTCAGTTCACTTCATTGTCAAACAAGCCTATAATCCAAAGGTACCCAAAGCCCAAAAGGCTTCATAGTTAACCAACAACAATTTAGGAGCCCAAAATAGCTAGAAAACTCCAAAACACTCCCAGTCTCTGTGGATCGACCCGTACTTGCACGAGCTACAACTGATGACCGTGCACTTGCGGTATTACTGTAGGCCCGTTTTTATTACGCTTAATTTTCACACATCTCCGGGCACACCAAGTTTTTGGCGCCGCTACCGGGGTTTGGGGGTATTTGATGAGTGCTAAAAAGTGCATATTTCTATATATTTTTCTTGGCATTTAACTCATCTTTTGTGCGTTAATTCTACATTTTATCCCATATTTTGTATTTTCATTGTTTTCAAGAATAAATATTTTTCTTAATTAATTTCGCATTTTTAGGTAATAAATAAAGTTAGATGAATTGCGGAGCGGAAAAGAGCAGAAAAGTAATGAAAAGCCGGGAGGAATCACGCAAGGAAGCCGCGAAGAATGTTGTGCACAAGACCAAAAGGCTAGAAGTGGGCTTGAAGAGGAAGAATTGTTCTTAAAGAAGATATGGGCTTGGCATACCCAAGGCCCAAAACCCTCACCCAAATCCATTTCCTATATCCATACCCGTTTCCCTTTCTAGCCGTCAGATTGGATCATCTCAGCATCCTATGGTCGCAGCATCGCCAGTACATCAAAGTCTGAAGCTCCTGTCTAACACTACATCACCTAACTCCATCTTGAGCCGTCAGTTTCGTTGTATCAGGCATCCGACGGTCGATACCATCCTCTTCACTTGTAGCCGTTAGATCAATCTATCATTTCCGCATCCCACGGCTCAGCTTTGCGAATCATCGAGACTTGACGCATCCGCTCAACACCCAAACACCTAACACCTATACCCTTCAGCCAAACGCACCTTACCCAAATTCTCATCTTCCTCCTTCGAGCAGTCGAGCTCTGCTCCTGCCAACTCCACCCTCTCCGTCGCCTCAACCACCACCACTCCCCTCCACGAGCCGTCAAATCCCCAAACACTAGAACCCATCACTACCATCATCACCCCCTCTTTCTAGCCCCCTATTTGATTGATATTTCTTCTCACCTTTCTCTGAAACCCTAGAAGAAAAATCAATCGATTAGGCGAGTCTAGAGTAGCAATTGACACATGGGAATGGAGCAGGAGAGTCAGAGGAAGAATGGGTCGACGCATGGGGGAGAGATTGTGCCATCAAATTAGGTAAAGTCGAACCCTAATTTCAACTGCCAATCTGGGGGAAATTGTAAACCCTAAAATTTGGGTATAAATAGGATGTATGTTGTGTTGTAGAAGGTATGCCTGGACTAGCCAGTGTGTCACCCAAGAGCACTGGAATAGCCAGTGTCTCAAGGGTTGTAGTTCAATGCTCTGTTTATGTTCAATATTTGAATTCATGTTTCAATTATCTTGTATGATGTATGTTTGTGTTAGCATGTTAGTCATGAGCTAAGTCTCACTAGCTGAGGCTCAGATGAAGCTTTAGTGGACTGTTAGGTAGTGGAATGTTAGGTTAGAAGCCTTAGTTCACTGAATTGATTGAGCAATGGGAGAAATCAGTGCTCACTAGTGCTTGTGATTGATTGTACTGTCAAAAGACAGTCAATACTAGGAGCACATCAGTTGAGCAAGCTGATTATCTTGCTATTCCCTTTTTGTATGCTTAGGATCTTAAGTTGGCCTTAACTGTCACTTAGTTCCATTAGGGATTCAACCTAGAACTACATTATTTGGCTCGGTCACAAGGGTGGATTCAAAGCCGTAGCTTAGCCCACAATTTGTTTTTACAGTCACTTGCAACTCCAATTCTGTTATTCTTATTGCTCAGTTGAGTTTTCCTTGCTGTTTTATTTAGCTTTTGCACTTCACAACTTGCTGTGCACTGAAATCAGTGCACTGCCTTCCCTGCCCTTGGCTCATAGCCTTGGTTAGATGTTTTACCATATCTGTTTCACTGTCACTGCAGCCTTGTGACCTTGCATTTAGTTTTGCGTCAATTATCAGCATAGTGTAACTTCATTGCACACTCCCAAGTCCCTGTGGAATGACCATGTTCTTGCACACAAGCTACAACTGACCCTGTGCACTTGCAGGTATCACTGTAGGCATCCATTTATTGTCTTATTTTCACATCTTTAAACCCCTACCAAGTTTTTGGCGCCGTTGCCGGGGATTGGTGTTGTGTTTTTCTTGTAGTTTTCTTGGCTATTTTGCATTTCACTTCATCGCACTTGCATCTGCTTCACTTCTTTTGTTGTTGGGCCTGCTGTTCTGAACCTGTTTTCCTCTGCTGGGACGCCACCAAGGAAAAGAACCAAAGCCCAACTGGGTTTTTGCAACAATATCAGAGCAGCTGGGCTGTGCTAACAAGGTAAGCCTAAACCCATTAAGAGAACCCAACCTGTGGGCTTCCAATTTTTAATTGTGGGCTTGTAATAATTAACCCAATTTTTGGGCTTTTTATTTTCTGTTGGGTTTGTAATTAATTATATTTGGGATTGTATTTAATTTTTGTGGGCTTGTTTAAATTCTTTCATTGGACTTGTATTTTGGACTCTGGGTTTAAACCCAGCTGAGCTTGTAACCGATTGTGGGCTTGTTTCCACTCAAGAGTGGACCTCGAAACCAAAGTTTTAAAACAAACGTCGGGCCTTAACCAACTGGTCCAAATTAAACTTTCAAAATTAAAACTTAGTGTTTCGTGGGCCGCAGCCTTCCTCCCATTCCATTAGAGGACCAACAGTGGGCTTGCTCCCAATTTCAAAAACCAAAACTTTTCTCCCATTCAAAAACCAAATTTTACTTGCTCCCATTTTAACAACCAAATTTTTTCTTCTTTAACCCATTAAAACCAAACTTGCTCCCAAATTTTAAAAAACCAAAAAAATGTCTCCCACCAAAACCAAATTTTTCCCAAAAATCCAAACCCTTTAAAAACCAAATTTTGAGCTTTGTAAACTCTTTACTTAGCCTTTGAGCCCAATCATGTCTAGATCTTTTTCTACAGTTGGGGAGCACAACAAATCCTTAAGAGAACTTGCATATGGACAAACTTCACGTTATGAACCTTCCACGGACCATGATGTCAATAGTTATAGGAATTATTATGGATATTCTCAAAGTCCCGAGCCTCAATACATGAACCCTAATGACTATTCACACATGCATCATTCGTCACAACGTGAAAATGAACATATTGCTAGTGCCTCACTCACACAATCATCTCTTTTGGACCAATTAGAAGCTCGAGTCGCAGCTTTAGAAATGCAATCACATGAGGAATCTGTCACATCTAATTTTCCTAGGCAACCTGAAATCTATGCTTGTCCCGCATGTGGTGGCTTAGACCACATTATTGCGAATTGCTATATTTTCCATGAATTTAGGCGGACTAGAGAAATTCCAAGGTTTGAAGAACCTACAGATTATTATGCTGGTAGTTATTGGGACCATAATCAACCTTTTGTAGGTTGCGATCAATCATTTATAAACCCTAACGACCATCCACCCATGTATCAATCAACACCATGGGAAGACGAACAATTTCAAACTCCCATGAGTTTTAGTGAGCAACTTCTGATGGAAGCTAAAAATCTCCTCAAACGAACCACTGCTAGTTTAGAAATGCAAACATTGAATGATCATAGCAGCATTTTTCTCCCTAATGAAGTTAATTATGAAAATAGTGTTTTTAACCCTACTCATGCTAGTAACATTGAACATGAACCTAATCTAGAGGTGAATGAGTGGAATAGAAACACTATGGTTTTAGGGAAGCACACTCTTGTTTTGTTGAGGATGATAATAATTGTGATGTTATATTAGAAGAACATGTCTATGCTGATGATGTCATGGAACCCTTGGGTTCAAATACATTAGGCTTCTCTGCCCCGACCTTAATGAATGATATTTCTTCTAGTATTCCATGTTATGTTTCCACTGATTTGCCGATGTATGAGGATAAATCTGTTGATGATGTTGATGATTCTGATTGTGAACTTGATAATTTGATTGATGATTGTGAGCATGATGTGACATGTGTAGATGATTTAGGAGATTTTGATTTGATTGATAATGATGTGCCTATTCCTCTACATAAGTCACAATCTGATGGCCTTCCACCCAACCTAGATTTGGTTTGTACCAATATTGTAAAACCAATTTTTCTGAGAATGCCTAATCTAGGTTTGGAACTGTGTGCTTCCCAAGTCCTCTTGGACCATTTTTCATCTAAATATAATATCTTTGAGGAACCACAGTTGGAAATGGCATGTTTGCCCGTCCATAGCAAAGTACACTTTGAGTTAGATCTTGTGCATGAGGAACCCCCAAAACTGCGAGATTTTGTATCCAAAATTTTATCCAGGTTTGGGGGTAGCTCATTTTGTTTCACAGCTTCACTTGCATGCCTATCATATTATTATTGTGTGAAGCTGTTGAAACCTCTACACTTTGTCTTTTGGGTTGATCCTCAACTCTTTAGATTGTTAGTGTATGGTGAATTTTTTGTATATAATCCAGTAGATAAAAATTTTAAAAATCCTTTTGTTCCTTTTGTATATATGTTGCTAATCCAATATGATCTCGGCTGACATATGTTGGATTCTTGCCTTGAATAACGGAGTTCTAATATTGCTTTCGCCGAAATCGGGTATTCTCTTTCCTTTTTCTCTACTCAACATGATCCTCTTCATATGTTGTATTATAATTTTGTTCATATTTTGAAACATTGAGGACAATGTTTAGTTTAGGTTTGGGGGTATAGAGTAGATACCACGATAACATGTTATAATTGAAAGCAGAACTCTCTCTTTTTGAAAAAATTTAAAAAATTCCAAAAAAAATTAAAAAAAAAATGATGAAAAATCATAAAAATCGAGCTCATTTACCTTGAAATGTTGACTCTTGTGCAAATATGTATTTTTATTAGGATTCTTAGTCTAGATATTTAGGCACCATGATTCTAGCACAATTCACATAGTGATAAGAAACTTGCACGCGCACGATCTACCAATACATGTATAGCCTCGATCTTCAAGGTGTTTGATAGGAAGTTAGATTGCCAATCACTTTAGAATAATGAATGAGACTTGACTAGCTTGTTCTTTGGTTGGCTGGGATAGAAGTTGGAGGATACGTTAAGAAAAGCAACCATAGAATTTGACCGGATGCATTGGATAAGGGCCACCTCTTGCTAAGAGTCATGTAATTATGTTTTTCTTTTTGTTCATGTATCAAAAGTGTCATTATGTTGTAAAGATCAAAGTAATTTTCTTCAAAAAAAAAAAAAAAAAAATCAAGTATTTATTTATTCCATGTTTTGTCATGTTAAAGACAATATTCTCTCTTGTTCCAAAAATAAAAGAGAGTAATCAATGTAAATAAGAGTCATGTAAAGAGTCATCTTTTTGTTGTAAATAGTCTTGTAATAAACAAGGAGGGTGCAACCATCGATGTATAACGCGGGTAAACTGAAATATCACCAACTCATTGGGTGAACATTCACAATTCTCGTAAAGCCGGACAGCTAGCTTGGCTTAGAATTCGGTTCTTAGCCTAAAAACTATCTCTTGGTGGTTAGTAGTCATAACTTCAGGTCATTCTAGAAACATGTGTAGATACACTTTACACTCTTATCACATGTCTTTATTTGTTATCAGTGCTAGGATTGTGCCTTTGATAGCTAGATTGACATCTCCATTTTGCTGTGAGCTTAAACTGACTTGCACATGTCACATTTGATGGAATCTGAGCTTATATTTTGACCTAGAACTTTGTAGGTACGTTCTAAGCAAACCTTCACGAGACTTCACTCGTCCACTAGGGACACTTAGTGGTTTAAAAGGCTTAGTGCATACGCTAAATGCATTCGAGAGACCAGCGACAGTGGTATAGGTAGGATTTCCTTAGTTTTGTTTTACTTGAGGACAAGTAAAATTCAGGTTTGGGGGTATTTGATGAGTCCTAAAAAGTGCATATTTCTATATCTTTTTGTTGGCATTTAACTCATCTTTTGTGCATTAATTCTACATTTTATCCCATATCCTGTATTTTCATTGTTTTCAAGAATAAATATTTTTATTAATTAATTTTGTATTTCTAGGTTGTAAATAAAGACTAGATGAGTTGCGGAGCAGAAAAGTGGTGAAAAGCCGGGAGGAATTACACAAGGAAGCCGCGAAGAATGTTGTGCACAAGACCAAAAGGCTAGAAGTGGGCTTGAAGAGGAAGAAATTGTTCTTAAAGAAGAAATGGGCTCAGAATTATCCCAAGCCCAACTTATCTCCCAAACCAAAACCCAAATCCATAACCCACTTCTCATGTAGCCGTCAGATTGGATCCATATCATCATCCAACGGTCGCCTCCTCTTCGTGCATCAAAGTCTGAAATTCCTGACCAACACTACAGCACCTAACTCCATCTCACGCCGTTAGTTTCGTTGTATCTCTTCATCCGACGGTCGCTGAAGGCTATGTTCCATCTTATCGTTGGATGCATTTCAGATGTATCGATCAAACGCCTATCACTCGCCTAACATCGAAATCTGATGAGCCCGCCTCACACTCGAACAACCTAACCCTATACCCATCGCCAAACACTCCCCTCCTTCTTTCCATCGACTCCATCTTCTCCATTCCGTCTGCAGAGAAAAACTCTGCCACCACCATCACCTCCACTGCCCCGCTCAACCACCACCACAACCACCACCGAGTTCTCATATCAGCCAACAACTACACCCCATCATTCTCCTATCCCCTAGCCACTCATTACATCAACCCCTCAACCTATTCTTTCCACTGAAACCCTAGTTTTAGGGGTTGATGAAATTAGTGATCTAGAAAGGCAATTGAAGGCATGGGAAGACACAGAAGACGCAATAGAAGAATGGGTCGACGTTATTGAGTGTTTTCAGAAAGTAGGTATGATTTAATTTTGATTTCTTTGAAACCCTAATTATGATATTTTGGGGATTCGAGGGTTGGACGTGTGCAACTATAAATTGAGACCTTGGGTTGTTGTATAACGCATGATGGAATAGCCAGTGTCATTTGGTCTGATTTTGGGAGAGCTGGATTAGCTAGTCTCTCCAATCTTTGTGATGTTCATATTTTGCTCTTGTTTTATCCACTGTTAACTGTTACTGTGAGGTTATTGTTGTTGTTTTCTTTTAATTTCAGTTTTACCATGTTTTAGTTTGTCACCTTGCTGAGGAAAAAGATGAAGCTTCATGTGAATGCTAGTTAACTGATATGTAGAGAAGAGTTTTGTGGTCTGAAATTATGCAGGATAATCATAATTTAAGCACTTAGTTAGGCTAGCCTTGTGACTAATGGTGCTGCAGCTCATGCACAGTTGTTGCTAAGCCCTTAGACTAGTTGTACTTTAATCAGACAATTAGTACTTTGGTAAGTATTTTAGCTGTAATTAGGATATCCCATAGGAAGAACAAGAGGCAGAAATTTGAGTCACATTGAAGATTGATTAGCATAAGTTTGAGGTGAAATCAAAAACCTCAGTGCCACTGCCCTATTACCATTTTGTCTCACTGTTTCTACTTCACTATTAACTTAATTTCTCATCTCCACTGCCCTTGGCTTAGGCCTTGGTTTATCTCTTTGTCATTCTTTGTGTCACTGTCATTTTTCCAGTCACTGTCATCACCTAGTAGTTTCTTTGCTGTTTTAGTTTACTTGTTCATTGTTTCACATTTTATCACTTTCACTGTCACCTTCTCACTTTCACTTTGTTCCATTTTGTTTTGCTTTTGTTCTTTGTTTAGTTTCATTGTTCTGTCACCTTCTCATAATACTTTTGTTCTGTTTGCTTTTGTTCATTGTTTTGCTTTTGATGTGTTCACTGTCACCTTCTCACAACACTTTTGTTACTTCAGTTTCAAGTTCTGTCACTTAAAAGCCCATTTGTTCTCTTGCTTGGCTAAAGCCTAGTCCATAGCTCAGAAGCCTAGCTCAAGCTAAGGCCCAGATTCATTACAAAGCCCAGTTCAGTCTTGGGTTAATCTAGAAGACCATTTACACTCAAAGCCCAGTGCACTTCAAAGGCCAAGGCTAGTGCACTTCAAGACCAACTGAGCCCAAGCTCAGTTCACTTCATTGTCAAACAAGCCTATAATCCAAAGGTACCCAAAGCCCAAAAGGCTTCATAGTTAACCAACAACAATTTAGGAGCCCAAAATAACTAGAAAACTCCAAAACACTCCCAGTCTCTGTGGATCGACCCGTACTTGCACGAGCTACAACTGACGACCGTGCACTTGCGGTATTACTGTAGGCCCGTTTTTATTGCGCTTAATTTTCACACATCTCCGGGCCCACCAAATATCTTCTAAGAAGCATCTTAGTAATCATTTGTCTTCCTTTTATGCTTGAATTAAAGCACACGAACTTTGATTTCTTCAAAATAGAAGTTCATCTTGTTTGTTTTAAGGACTTCCTTAGACAGACACTCCTTAAGAGGATACACACATAGGCTAAAAAATTTCCATAGCCTGAAACAACAACACTCTTAAGGTCAGTACACAATTTAAGATGTACCTCAAGTATCGCAAGTCTCTAATCAGATCATCCCAGTAATTCTCTTGAGATACAAGGGTATTTGTATACACCTGATATACTGCACATTTACAACACACATTAAATGCATCGAGTTTGACAAAGACCATTTCCTTCAGAATATCTTCCGGTTGCCTTTGTTCCTTTAGATCAAATCAACTAACTTGGTCTTTCAGTCAAATCGTAAATATCACATATTTCATGGATGGTTGTAAAGCATATAAAAAATACATGTACTATTCAGTAGTATATTCTTTACGGCTTCCTCAAGATTAAGGTTAGTGCAATATATATCACATATTTAAAATTAAATATGTACCTCATGCATTCCAATCTATGATCCTTTAGTCAGAGCATCCCTGTGATTTCCCAGGGTAAATGCGGACATGCAAATATGTTTTACAACACATACTAAACACATTAGACAGAAACTATATCCTCAAAATTTCTTTTGGTTACCTACTAATCCTTTAGACCACTTCAACCACATAATAGTTTCCTGTCAAATCTTAAACAACACCGATTTATTAGTAGATATAAAACAGTTATATGTTTGTCACATCACAAGATTTCATCACATCACAAAATATCATAATAGAGACATGTGGTACGATAAGTATCTAGGTTTATACATATATGTATAATATGGTTATATCAGGTACATTTCATATTTTCCAAACCTTGTAGTTTGTTGCACATCTGATTAACCATTAAGGATACTTTTTCAATATTTAACTTATGTATCATTACACGGTTATACACAATTAACTCACATAATAATGTGATTTACAAACATGTGAAAGTATATGTCGAAATAATCTTTGAATTACTTCTTTTGTCTAAGTCATAAATTTCAGCTTATTTATAGAACTCGTTTACAAGAGATTTCATACGAAGATCCACAATTAGTCTAAGAAAATATTTCAACAATAGACTATCTAAGTCAAGCCTCTATACTGACTTCCTTTCTTTCTTCAAAAAATACAAAGAAAGATCCAAGCAAAAAGGATTTTCCATGAGAAATATCATGTTTCTCTTGTAAGATTCAGACCTTCAAGATCATCTTCTAAATATATCTTATGACAACTGAATGTTTCTAACACCAAAACTTGCACGAGTTATATGGTTATAAGAATTCTGGTTACCCACTAAGAACAAATTATTCATTGGTCTTGTCAAGATTATCCTTAAAAGTTTTCATGGCATACCTACCACAGTCGAGGTGTATGGATTAAAAGATCATAGATCTTAGCCCACATTTTTATTTTGAATTCTGAAAGACTAGTCACAAGTAAAGAAACATTATCCAAGTCAAGTGTTCCTTTTGGGAACACTGAGGTGCACTAGCCTACAGATGCATAAGCAACTCAACTGGACAAAATGCCTTGAATCCGTCCAAGTACGACTATGGCCAAAGGTCCCCCACATTTT
Source organism: Papaver somniferum (assembly GCF_003573695.1). NCBI lineage: Eukaryota > Viridiplantae > Streptophyta > Magnoliopsida > Ranunculales > Papaveraceae > Papaver > Papaver somniferum. The sequence continues at coordinate 19,776,568 of NW_020618825.1, read as the reverse complement.
AGTATTTCCAGTAAGTTTAAAATGGCAACTAGGATAGTAAACCAACGTGATAAACCTACCATCTTCTCCTTTAGTTGAAATTCCCAGCATATTTTAGAATGTTCTTATTCAACATTCTCATTGCAAAGGTGTGCTACCAATATAGTTTTCAACGAAAATCACATACACAAGACTTGTATTAGGACTGTTAACCCTGAGTATCAATTTCTACTCCAAGAAGAGATTTACCTAATCAAATATATCTTAAGATGGGGGTTGGTACATGAAACGAGTTCCACTGTACCTTTTCTTAATTATTGAAGGAGATGAATTGCTGCACAATACTCACTAGTACCGTCACAGATGCTTTTGTTGGTGGAGAACGCACTTCGATTCGCAAAATCTAGTGTTCCAGTTCCTCATCCATCGCCTCATCTTTGCACCTAGTCATTCACCTGATTAACTTATACTCACAACCAAGGTTAGTGATAAAAATTAGTTAATCAAGAATATGGTACAATTCCACAAAGAACTGCACACTTTAAGGTATATCCTGAACAATAACAGTTCAATCGTTCCCTACCTATATAAGCTACAGATATTCGATATGAAAGTCAACAATATGCAAGCTCCACAAACCATTAACATGACTAGTAGACATATTTTTACTCGGTAGTATAATCCACAACACATTCTTGAGAAGATGCTCCCACAGTTCCAGTAATCCAATAGGAGTTCATAGTCCTTCATCATAGCTTTAGACCTTATATGTTTTTTTATGTGCGTTCCTGCGCACGTGCCATCTAGCACAGCTCCTCAAGCTCCAGACAGGGTAAGAAATATTGTCTCCCTTCCTAACAACCCCTGCCAAACTATAAGTGCTAATTCCATTTTCTAGACTATAGAAGAAACGTTTAACCCATCTCCGTGACAGGCTAGAAACTGCAAAGTTAAAACTTTTCCTTCACAGTTTTATGGTGATCTTAGGTAAGTAATCATCACACTTAGTTTGAGTTTGTTCAAATAAAGAAGTCTAAAACTTGTGCTCCCAACTGATTAACGTTCAGTTTACTTTAAACCTCTTAAAGTCTGCCTCAAAAGATCAGCAAGAGTTATAATTTAACCAACAACTCTTAATTTATTTTTTAATCTTTCGCTTTTAAAACTATAGAGACCTTTAACCGACAACAAACCATTAGAGTCTACAAATTCTTACATACTAAAGTCTCATTAAGCATTATGCCGGCATGCAATTTCTCCCAGTTCAAATAAAATTTCAGAGAAATAAACACTTTTGGTATCAACCAATTCAGTAGTCTCACCCTTTCTCCTCCGGTATTGAGCTGATCATAAATTAATAAGGATTACTCTACCTACTCCGTTATGGCAGTTAAAACTCTTGTTTTGTACCTTAGGTGGACTCCAAAGAAGTGAAAGAAAACAAGACTCTTGCTTCTGCAAGCGCCAGCTGATTACATTATTCACTTGTCAACTCTTTAGGATGCGTATTAAGTCCAAACGCCAATACACTTGTGTAGTATCTTGACCAGATGATAGATTGTTGCCGTCATCTCTTTCTCCCAAGTATCAAGTCGATGTCGACGCACTTGTCAAAATACCATATATTCAGTAGCTTTCTGCTGACCAAAAAATAGAACACACGATCAACTGATAGATGCAAGAACACATCAGATTGGCCCACCTGATGGTTAGATCATGAAACTGATCAGAAAATTGACTTATGACATACCAATCAACCAATACAAAATTGAGTTTTAGTAGTTTCAAATTGGTATGAGAACTACATCCTACAGATAACAAATTTTGATGGTTTCAACTTTCAAATTGGTATGAGAAAAATTTCACAAAGGTAAGAAGTCAAACAATCTATATGCAAGACAACAATCTTGGTTTTCACTTTTCTATAACACACTGTGTACCGAAGTTTTGAGGACATAAAAGATACCCCACAAAGCCATTAATAAAGCACATATAAACCAGCTACAGTTTCATCACGATCACAAAAGTAAAGTGAAAAAACAGTCACAGCAAGAAACTGATACAAGTTAACTTTACATGAGCTACTTAGTAACCCAATTTAATTGTTACTCTAGCAGGGCATTCTTGTCTTAAGATTGTTGGGGAATAACAATTAAAATCGATCAAACAAATAAATAATATAAGAGGTACTTATCTGATTTTTTTGTGTCTTTTCCTTAGTCAATTGTTGATGTCTTGAACATCCTGTTAAACACCATAAAAAGAAGAAACTGGTAATGGTGGATTGAGGCGCATGTTCAACATGCTGTCCTTAAGACAAAAATGCCCTGCTACACTCCAAAAAGGATGATGCTATAGCCCTAATGGACATCTACCTCCAAGATACAACAATCTCAATAAAGTTTGAAGAGCACACTCAAACCTTATTCTATCTAGAACTTGGCAACGGAAAACACATGAAACGTACTTAAACCCTCGTACCAAAACATAGAAAACGAAGAAGTACTTTCTCTAATTGATGCAAAAGAGGTTCATCTGTCACTTGAACCCTAGCCCAATTCCAAGATATATATAAAAGGTAAATTTATTTCTTGAAAAAAACTTAGAGATAAATTTGGAAGGTGTTCTGTTATTTTGAAAACCCGTTTTATTATAAATTTCATTCACTTAAAAACTTATTTTTTCAACAGAATCCACTTCTAATTTCATGGGGAGAGCTTCGTGGTCTCACGGAAAGGGTCGAGATTGGTTAATGGTTACAAGAGATGACAACAAATTTGGGGAATTTTCGAAATTATCGGTTCCTGGAGATAACTACAGAACAAAAGTTTTATTTTTCCCTGCTGACTTTGATGGATTCAAATGGAAGAAAATAGCTTTGGTGCTGGAAAGTCTCCTCGGTGGTGGAAAAGAAGATATACCTGGTGCTTTCACTCCGAAGTCAGATGGCAATATTATATATCAAGATTCAATTGGTTTTAAAGAAAAAGGCTTTGGGATTTAGCTATTGTCATAGAAGCTTCACAGGATGTAAGTTCATGGGACAGGATTGGGATAGAAATTGCTAAGAGATTTGAAATAAAAGGAAATTTTGATATTCTTCCCTTCGAAAAATGTAAAAGGCTTTGTTCTTTTCTTCTTCTATGAGCAGAAAGGAGATGATGATAGCTCGTGGATATTCTCCTAATTATACCGAAGTGCAGGATCAAGCTTCGTGGGTGGAGGTTAGAGGAGTCCCATTCATTTTTTGGAGATCAAGTTTAATTCCGGACATTGGTAGTATGTTTGGTGGGTTGATTGAAGTTCATCAAGATACTAAAGATTGGAAAGATTTGTTTTCTCTGAAGATTAAGGTTCGTAACTTCAATTCCAATACGGTTTACAGGAGCTGTTCAGTAGAAGGTTGCTCCTTCTCCATCATGGTGGCTCCAATGGCTGAGGATCCCGGTGAATTTAAGGCAGGGAGAATTAGGGTTCAGGTGCGGAAAAGGTGATGGTTCCAGAAGTTATGACTCCTCTTTCGTTAGAAACGATAATTCCAAATTTTGTTACTGAAAAGTCTGTCGAGGCACGGGAGACAAATGCAAAAGAAATCGGAATGAGCTGTCATCAAGCTTCTCAGAGTGCAGAAATTTCGATCAGCACAACGCTGAATAAAGATGCGTCAATAACTCGCCCGTGACAACTTCTGTCTATAGCGCTGGTATCTCAAATTCAAATTCTGTTGTTATTTTGAAAGTGGTTAATTCAAATTCAAATTCTGGTGTTTGTGGGGTGGAAATAGCACAGAAGATAGAACTAAGTAATAGTGGATCGGGTACATTATTTATGTCCATTCCGCGTAACTTTCCGAGAATTGACTACTCAAAAGAACTAGTCGAAGAGTTGTTCAATTGCCTAAGTATTTATTCATAGACACAATTGAAACAAAATCGGTTTGATTCATTTGAATCAATTCATGAACAACATAGACACGGTTTGCAAAGATTGCATTCCTTATAATTTATTGTTTAAGTTCATGAACTACTGATTTGAGAAATAACTAGCTTGGGTACGCGTACGTGTATGCGTACCTTAGCAACCAGATTTGAGTTTTTTTTGGTTTCCAAACTCAGCAGAATTTTCCGGGAAAAAAGTTCCGCCAGTACGCGTACTCAACCTGTTTCCTTTACCAATTCCGTATGCACACATTTGGTTTCCGGCACATGGATTTATACACTAATGTGCGAACACACTATATATGCTTATCCATAGATGGTTACATAATCTCAACTCTATATTCCAATCATTGAAACATTCTTCTATAATGTTATGATAGTCGTTATCCACAACTATCGTCATCAAAGCTATTTTCAAGATCGAAACGTCATCATGACTTTCGTCACGGGTAAAGATGAAAATGGTTAAAGCAAAAGCTTACCAACACATATTTCGAGAAATAGATAGGTGAGTAAACTCGGCTCGAAATAGCAAATGTGTATGTATGAAAACTATCATACTTATACGACTTTTGTCTCAAGAGCAGGAGATATAGTAGATAGACTTTTGAGTGATAGATAAGTTCAAGTCTCCACATACCTTTTAGTCGGATGAAGTTCCACTAATTCCTTGAGTAGTTATTCGTCTTCGTAAGATGATCGCCGTGGAGTCTGCAGCTCAACTACACTTAACTATCCTATTTCGAGACTTAGCTATAAGTAGACTAGAAATCAAGACATATAGTTTTGATAATTAAATTTTACAAACAATCTTGAGATAGCAACGCTTGCGAGTTTGACCGATCAATGCTCTAACAATCTCCCCCTTTGTCAATTTTACTGGAAAAACTGTCAATACATATGGATTACAAAATAAATAAAACTTTGGAACTTCTCGTCCAAATGCTTGATCTCCTTGGTGCTTCAACATTACTTGAAAACTTCGTCTTTTCCAAGTACTCCCATGATTCCATAAGCATCATAGTTGTTGAAGTTCCATAGCCATAACAATGAGAAAACAAAAGCTCTCGATCATTGTTATACTATGTCATAGCATTATTACACAGTATCAAAGTTCAATTGTATCACAACTTCTACAACAATACTATGGTGATATGTATCACTCCCCCTTAGTCAATACTTTCATCTCAACATGAAAACCACTCCCCCTTACATAATGATCCGAAAACCATATGTATTTGTAGTGTGAACTACATATTAATTCTCTCCCTTTTTGTCAATAAAATTGGCAAAGGTACGAAAACGGGATCCTAATGAAATTTCCGCGGAGATGCTTCAAGACCAAAGAAAAGTACATATCACGTTTAGATGCAATCATAAAGCCGAGGCTAAATGCATTCATCAAGGATTTTATAAAGATACAAGATAACTCCTAAAATATTCCACAGCCGCACTCCCTACAAAGATATGGAAATTAACCGCAAGTTCAAAAGAACTCTTCCCCATTTGATGTCATTCCCGAAAGAACAACAAGAGCGACCTTACTTTCACAAGAAAAGAAGGATTTAACAAGAACACTAGGATACTTAGAAGATACATCTACGAAAAACAAATGTGGAAAATAACCTTACACCTCAAGAAGTTCCAAACTCAATTTCCCAACAGATCGAGATAAGAGCAGGGGCAAGAGTTATGGACGACTAATGAACCAGAACGACACCAATAGACTTCCGTAAGTGTTGAAACGTAGCAGTATCTAATGGTTTGGTGAGAACATCATCAATTGTTATTCCGAGGGCACAAATTCCATATTACTGATACCATTCTCATAAAGATCTCGATTAAAATGATACCTTATGTTAATGTGCTTAGTCCTTGAGTGTTCAACTGGATTCTCTGTTATGTGAATTTCACTGGTGTTGTCGCATATGATTTTTATTATTCCCGTGTTGATTTCGTAATCAGCAAGAATTTGTCTCATCCATAGAAGTTGAGTACAACATGATCCTGCAGCAATGTATTATACTTCAAATGTTGAGAGGGATTGTGAATTTTGTTTCTTGCTAGGCCAAGCTACAAGATTCAGTCCTACATAATAGAAACCCCCTGATGTACTCTTCCTATCCTCCACACATCTTGCCCAATCTTCCTCTGAATGGCAGTAAGATCACTGTTAGTATCAAAAGTGTAAGAGAGACCATACCCTGCAGTGTGATTAATGTAGCGTATGATCCTTTTTGCATCTGCAAGATGAGATTCCTTTGGATTTTCCTGAAACCTAGCACAACAACCAACACTAAAAGCAATATCAGATCTAGTAGCTGTAAGATATAAAAGGATTACAATGATAGATCGATAAAGTTTTTGATCCACATTTACACCTTTATCATCTCGATGTAATTTACCAGTGGTAGGCATAAAAGTTAGTTTAGGGGTAGACTTATCAAGGAAAAATCTTGAGACAAGATCCTTGGTATATTTCTCTTGAGATAAGTAAATTCCATCCCCGTGTTGTTGAATTTGTAAAGCCAAAAAGAATTTTAATTCACCAACATTTCTCATTTCAAGCTCCTTTCCAAGAGACACTTGAAAATATTGTGCAAGTTTCTCCGATGTTGATCCATAGATGATATCATCTACATAAACTTGAGAAATCACAACATATTTTCCACTCCACTTGGTAAACAGAGTTTTATCATCTCCTCTCGAAAAACCTTTCCCAAGAAGAGATGAGGTCAGTTTTTTGAACCAGGCACGAGGTTCTTGTTTCAACCCATATGGAGCCTTATTAAGTTTAAGGACGTGATCTAGGAATTCAGGGTTTTCAAATCCCTTAGGTTGAGCTACATAGACTTCTTCCTTTAAGGTTCCGTTTAAAAAAGCGGATTTGATGTCCATTTGAAATAGTTTACCTTAAGAAAAAAAGCATGAGCTAATAACAATAGTTCCAAGTCTTGCTTTGTTTCTTCCTTATTAAGTTTAAGTCGATTCCTTCGATTTGTGAATATCCTTGAGCAACAAGTCTTGCTTTGTTTCCGACAATAGTGCCAAACTCATCAGACTTGTTCTTATATATCCATTTAGTGCCAACAATATTAACATTTGGAGGACAATGTACAAGCTTCCATACATCTTTTATTTTAAATTGATTTAACTCTTCATGCATTGCATCCACCCACAAGGGATCGCTAAAAGCTTCATCAATATTTCTTGGTTCTACATGTGAAAGATAACAACCAAAATTGCACAAATTTTGAAGTTGTTCTCTAGTCTTTGTAGTAGAATCTCTTCCTTCAATGATACTGTTGGGATCATGATTTCTTTGAACCCATAGGCGTCGTGGAGGGACACGTTCTTGTTCAGCAGGCGCAATCTGATCAGTGTTTTTTTCCTTGTCACTAGAAGGGTCAGGATCAGTAAAAGTAGGTAACTTCAACTGAATCCGGAATTTCTTTGACTTTCTCAGTTTTCTCGGTTAGAGGCAGTTCAGCAGGAGAAATGTCATGATAAAAATTGCTAATATCATCAATGGTAACGTTAGCAGATTCCATCAGTACTTGGGTTCTGAGATTAAAGACTCGAAAACCACGACTATCAGATGCACATCCCAGAAAGATACCTTCATCACTTTTAGTATAAAATTTCCCTCTATGTTCTCGATATTTTAGGTTGTAGAACTTACTTCCGAACACTCTAAGATAGTGTAAGTTGGGTTTTCTACCATACCACAACTTATACGGAGTGTTTAGGGTTTTAGACCGTAGGTATACACGGTTGATCAAGTAACATGTTGTAAAGACAACTTCTCCCCAAAATCTTAGAGGTAAGTTTTTGTTATGGAGCATTACCCTAGCCATTTCCTGAATGTTCCTATTATTTCTTTCAACAACTCCATTAGCTTTAGGAGTGATAGGTGGTGAGTGTTGTTGAATAATCCCCAGTTTGTCACATAATTCGAATACTTTAGTGTCTTTGAATTCAGTTCCACGGTCACTTCTAATTTTATTTAGTTTGCGACCTTGTTTATTCTGGATCCTATTAACAATAATCTTGAATTCACTAAGGGTTTCATTCTTATGAGCTAGGAATGCTACCCAAGTGAATCTGGTGTAGTCATCTACCATAACTAAGGCGTCCTCCAACAGTGGATTTTTGAATTGGTCCGAAGAGATCCATATGAATTAAATCAAGTGGAGCTTTAGTGATAATATCTCGAGATGACTTATGATGAACTTTTGCTTGTTTACTCTTTTTCTAGGCACCACATACACCGTCAATCTTTGCATTGATTTTGGGAACGCCTCTAACAAGTTTCTTGTTAATGATCTTAGTTAAGAGATGATAATTGATGTGACCAAATCTCTCATGCCAAATATGTGTAGATTCCACCTTAGTCAAATTGCAACAGTTACTAAACTGAGTATCAAGAAGATAATAGTTATTCTTACCACGAGTTCCCTGAAAAATCACTTTTCCAGTTTTGTCTACAATGTCACATCCATTTGCATTGAAGACAACTCTATGGACTTTGTCACAAATTTGACTAATAAAAAGAAGATTTGCAGTCATACTTTTGACGTATACTACATCATGCATTTCTGGAATACCGGGAAGCTTGATCGTACCCTTCTTGCTAATGTAGCAACAAATCCCATCTCCGAAAGTAACTGGTCCTCCTTCAAAGTCTATTGTGGATACAAACCACGAAATATCACCAGTCATATGTCGGATACAACTGTAAGGACCCTCAATCTCGTCAACGCTATTAGACTAGTCAAGAGATGTATTAGCCGATAATAACTCTATTAGTTTAACATGAAGGTTAATTAATAGGAATTAATATAACAATGATCTAGATATGAGACTAAAACTGTTGGATAGATCTCAAAAAGTTAAGTGAAATGGACTACTCGAACGTGTCAGTCAGACATCAGACGAAGAAGATATCTATTATTTTAGACGAAGGGTAAATTAGTCATTTCATGTTAAAGTGTTACCAAGACAACCGAATTTTATTCTTAGGGCACCCCCTTTGGATAACTCAAATGAAATTCGATAAGGTCGAGGATTTTTCTGTTTCCTTTTCATTTTCTTTTCTTATTCTTTCTTCTTTCTCTTTCTCTCTTCTCTTCTCCCTTTCTTCTGTTCTTCAGTCGAGAGTTGATTGAGTAATCAAATTAGTGATTTTGAGATCATAATAAGAGGAAAAATATAAAGAGTTGATTGTTGGTGACGCTGTTGTGTTTGTTTGAGCACGGAATAGAGAGGATGAAGTTGTTGCCTTATATCGGATTAAGGTTTAGAGATTTAATTCTGAGTTCGTAAGGAATCAGTATAAGAGTATAGAGGTATTGATGGAGGAGGAAATCAAGGCTTGTCGTTAAAATTGGTGTTCTGAAGTTGATTTGATAAAGAATCAGAAGTCAGGGTTTCTGAATTTCAGTGAAGATGTGATTTGAGATGATTAAGAAGAAAGTAGAGATGGGTTTTGAAGATCAGGATGTGAAGTAAAAGGTTATAGTCGCATTTATAATATTTGTCTACAAAGTAGAAGAATAATTGAGGAATCAAGAATTAGGGTTTGTTCTGTTCTTCCCCAAATTGAATTAGGGTTTGAGTAGATATGATGATGATTTAGAGTAGCACATAGATGAAGTCCAAAGGGGTAGTCGGTGGATTGGTGCTGTGAAGCTGTTTAAAGAACAAATTAAAGATTTGCATAATCTGTGAAGTAGGCTTACATGTTCTTCTCCAATTCAGGTAAATTAGAGTTCTTCGATTTGAATCTGTTTCTTGTAGAGTGGATAATAAATGATGGATGTTAGATGGGTATGTTTAGATTGAAGAGGAATAAATTATATGAAGCTTTAATTTCAGTTTAATTGTGAATTTGGAATTAGGATTCTTGAGTTAGAAATTATAGATGATTGTAATGACAGTTGAGATGAATTGGTAATTTATGGATTGAGATTGAAGAAGGTGGATGGGATATAGTTGAGTGTTACTCAGCTAATAGTGGTGATAAGTTGTTGTTGAAGTGTGTGAATTAGATTTGTTGTGGCAATGGTGTTACTGATTGTAGGCTAGTTGAAGGCTGAGTTGAGTCTAGAGAGGATTGGTGTAAAATGGATCAGATTGTGAAGGATGGATGAATGGCTTGTATATGGATGAATTATATGGAGTTTTATGGACTGGTGGTGTTTAAATGATTAAGTCTAGAACTGTGGATGGTGGTAGAGATGAAGGCGCAGGAAGTGTATGGAATGATGAAGTTGCAGGTACAATTTAACTGCAGGGTGTTTGGGATTCTAATGGTGTTATTACTGATGTTGTGGTGGTAGTGAATTGTTGGAGTTATCTGATAATGATCCTACAAATGAAGTTGTGTTATGAGGGTTAGATAAGTGTGAGGAGTTGAATCTCTCTTGTAGAAGCTTAGAGATGCAATTGCGGGTAAGTTGTAATTGTGTTTGTAATTAGATTATGAAGTTGATTTGAATGAATGAATTTATGCATGAGTAGATTGTAGTTGAACTAGAGTTAGAGTTTCAGCTATGTAAGAACCTTTGACATGCCTGACTGAAATTACTCAGTCTGATTTCGTTTGTTTAGCTGGCTCAGTTAATCTGACTGAGTTGAATTGTTTTAACTCATTGAGTTTTCCCTAGTTTGACCTGAGTTGGATCGTTGCCCGATTCCTGTTTGACCTATTTGACCTTGACCTGGACTTAGATGTTGACTGTTAGTGACCGTTAGTTGATCCAATTGGACTGAGCCTTAGCTTATTGGGCCTGTTTAGTGAACTTGGGCTTATAGCCAGTTTCCCTAATGAACATGTATTAGACCTTTGTAGCCTGAATTAGTCTCTGGCTTCTTTTACAAAGTTGTAGATATATTCATGAGACTTAGCTAGTGGACTTTAGATACAACCCAAATTCAATTATTAAACCTTATTTATGCTAAAGATAGAGAATGAAAAAGTGTAGAACCATAAATCGTCTTAGAACCATTAGATAGACTTGTATGATTCTTGTGTGAGCCATTGTGGCTAAATTCTTAGAGTTCTTGTGTGATTAACAGTTAGTTATTAACAATGATCGGTTTAAAGGATGAACCAGTGGATCGTGGATCTCGAGGTAGGCGTGGATTGTCCTCAAAATATGTGGGAATTTATATTTAGCTCTTTTGCGATTGTCGTTGTTTTCTTTTACCAAAGTATATGTTTAACAAATTCATGCATTGTCTGATTGTGCATTCCTTGCATTGTTTAGTTTTAGATTCCAAAAGTTTTGTTATCTCTTTTAATCTTTCCAGGGAATGGAAAGGAAATGTAATGATTTGTTTGTCTTTATGATTCTCTTTTGGAAATGAGAATTTCCAACTATAGTATATTGGATACGCTCCTTCGTTATTTTACTTTTGTGCTTTGTTCGGTGTGGAATTGGCATCAATATGACGGGTGTGTACATTCACCCACAGACATCTATGTGGTAACGTCCATCAGTATTACGGTGTGTAAATGTCACCACAAAAAGTTATCAGGTGTGTAAATGTCACCGCAGAAACTAAAGGAGTTTAGGTCCATATACAATGATTGTTTATTTCAGTGGTTTGGTTGTCTTTTAAAGTTTAGGAAAACATGTATTGTTTTCCAAATAATGCCATGATTACTTAAAAGTTAAATGTTATTCCTACGGGGCACCCCTTTTAGGGATGATGTGCTACCCATTCTCACTTTCAGTTTCAGAGACAGATCAGAGTTGCGCAGCAGAAGCTTCGAGGAGTTGACTTCGTTAATTAGTTAACTTCTGCTATATTTATTATGTTTGCAAACCAAATGACTATTGTATATGTATCATTTGAAAGAAGTTCTTGTATATGTATATTTCTGAGCGGGGCTAGTTTTGGGTTAAGTTTTGTAGCATGATGTGATTTGTAGATAGTGGTAAAAGTGGTTCGATTCTCAGACTTGTGAAGGATATTAATTAGACTTAAATCCTAATATTAAAATACAAAACTCACTAAAAATTATAGGAAACTCAATCAAAGATGATATCAATACTAAAAGAAACACTGAGGCTAAGATTCCACTATTTTCCAAGTTCAAAGTGATTAAACCAATACTTATATTTATGCAATTTTCTTGTTTAATTTGATTCTAAAATATCGCAACAAGTAGATTTTCAAAAGTAATAATTGTAAATACCAAGTATGAAGCATCAAAAGTCTTAAACCTAAGCATACTCCATCAAAATAGATCACAATCACTCAAATAAAAATCATATTCAATAATAGTTCAAGGCAAATAATCATATAATTATGGCAAATAAAAAGATAAAATAGAATATACCACTTTTTGTTGGAAAAATAGCTTCCTCTATCGCCTCAGCAATGTGGTTTATCTCCTCATATTAATCATGATCTCAAAATATGTGTTTGTTGCTCAAAAGATGATTAAAATAGTGAAAATTAATAACACAGACTGTTTGCAACAGTGTATTGGTGTTGCAAAATAGCTGTTACAATGGAACTGTTACAGAAAACTGTTGCTTTGTCGCTGATTTAATACTGCCCTGAAATAAGACTGCCCTGAACAGCTTAATGTTCTTCAGCTGTTAAACATCGACACTTTTCTGCGACTGTCTAACGAGGGTCAATGTTCTTCAGTTGTTCTTCTTCTTCAACAGCAGCAGCAGCAGAAACAGAGTTCGGTAAAGCTCTGATTTCTTCTTCTCTGGCTCTCCTTAGGTTCCCAAACTCTCGACACCTCTTCTATATGACCCAAGACATCTATTTATATCAAAAATACCGAATAAATCTCTCCCAAATCTTCCAAAATCTCTTTCCTTCTCTTCACGGCCAAGTTGCGATAATTTCTTGTTTTAGGATTTCTACGCGTTTCTGAGCTTTCCTTTTTATTCTTACCTCTTCCTTAGATAGATACAAATCTTTGGTAAGGTTTACAGCGTTTTAATCACTCTAAAATTGCCTAAAACAGGTCACACACGTGACCTTCCATATTTTCTTGTTGTGAGAAAAATCCGTCGTTTGAGCCCATTCTAATCGATTTAAAAACCCATATCAGATTCCTAGACCCATAAGGAGTCTATCCTATGAAAATCAGAGGTTTAATCGACCTCAAACTCCTCCAAATCACGATTGCCAAAACTGCTCTTTAACTACACTTTTTTTCCCCGCTAAAACCTGATTTTTGAATGTTGAAGATGGTTTCCCCTTATCCAGAGTAGGGGTGCGATTAGCATATGCCTGGAAATGGGATGCCCCTTAGTAATTAGGTTACCCCTTATCCAAAGTGAGGGTCCGAATAGCAAATGTCCTCCCATGAACGCAAAAAACACTTTTCGAGCCAATTTCGCCGCAAAATCTTATTTTTCCAAAAACACCTACAAAGACATAAAAAGCCAAAATAAATACAAAATCGAGCACTAACAATATATACAATTGAGATTATATCAGACAAAAAAAATGTGTCTATCAAATACCCCCAAACCTATTATTTGCTAGTCCTCGAGCAAAAATAAAATCCTAACTCACTGTCGCAGGCATCGTCGATTGCATTTAGCATATGCAATAAGTACAAAATCAAGCACTAGCAATAGAGACACTGAGGACAATTCAGACACAAAAATGTGTCTATCAAATACCCCCAAACTTATTATTTGCTAGTCCTCGAGCAAATCTAATCTAGAAAATAAAAATGACTACACTTAGCACGTGCAGCAAGCCATTAAACTACTAGGTGGCCCTAGTGGCGGAGTGTTGTCTCCGAAGGGTTTACCAGAGGTGTACCCACAAAACCTTTACTCCAGACCCTAGCTATCTACGCAGAACCTTGGAAAGCACTAAAGAATCTCCTTGGTTGGCATACTCTCATTGACTACAGGAAGAAGTACCCTGATGCGAAATTCCAATTGCTGTACAAGAGTTTGCACTCAGCATACTAAAATTCATATATAAGTGACAGAGCTCTACTCAGATAGTTTCTGTACATCATAACCGGAGTCAACCAATCACATGGAAAGATTAAGAAGATGGATGAAAAGATGGTTAAAAGTGAACGGTGTTTCCCATATCTGTCTGAAGGCCTCTGCCAAGGTGAACCTATCCTAATGGACTGAGATATCGGTCTGACTAATATCAACACAACTGGCATATACAAGGGGACCAGTGGTCGATAAACCTAACTCTAGGTCAACACAACTGGCATGTACAAGGGCACCAGTGGTCGACTTTACTGAATTTATTCCGTTTGGTCTAATGGTCTGGTCTCATTTTTTTTTGTATCTCAATCACTCTATTCCACCCTAGCAAAGGTAACAACTTGAATCGTGTGCCCCACCAAATCACTTAAAAAATAAAAACAGAAGGATTAGGATTCAACGAGATATGGCGAAACTACCATGTTTTTTTTTTTTAATTCTAACACCTGAGCTCTGTGGTTTTATGAATAGACTCTTTAGATGTTTCCATCTAATCGGATTGGTTCCTCAACTCCTACAACCAAGATTTTCCCATCCACTTAGATTGGTTAGCGCCAACCTTAATAAGCATAAATTTCTAGGCTCTGGAGTTTAATTATTGCAACGAAAAGGTAACAAAAAGTTTTACCCCACCCCCAAACTTAAATCTAACATTGTACTCAATGTTTCTAATCAAAGAACAATACTAAAAATATAAGTAACATGAGGAAATAGTAAAGAGAGAAGTCGGAAAGATAGTACCTGGGTGAAGTGTAACCAAAAACCTACAAAAATATTATACAACGTACAAAATCGCCTCGATGGTCAATCAAGGTAAACAAGGTCTTCCAGAGGGACCTCCTCAACATCACCTGTAGGAAAAGGCTCTTAAAAGGGATTTAATCGCTGACCGTTAACCTTCGAAGAACTACTACCATCTGGTGTCTCAATCTCAACAGCGCCATGAGGAAAAACAGTACGGACCACAAAAGGACCGGTCCACCGAGAGCGCAACTTCCCGGGGAATAGATGCAAACGAGTGTCATATAGAAGAACTTTTTGACCTGGAGAAAATGACTTTCGTTAAATATTCCTATCATGAACAAGTTTCATTTTGTTCTTATACTCCTTAGCACTATCGTATGCATCTCTATGAATCTCGTCCAACTCATTGAGATGGAGCTTTCTTTCAGCTCCTACCTTGTCAAGTGAAAAGTTTAAGTTCTTAATAGCCCAATAGGATTGATGCTCTAACTCAACAGGCAGGTGACATGCCTTTCCAAACACTAAACGATAAGGTGACATTCCAATGGGTGTCTTAAACGCAGTACGATAAGCCCATAAGGCATCAGTAATCCTCGACGACCAGTCTTTCCTATTTGGATTAACTGTTTTCTCTAGAATACGTTTAATTTACCTATTGGAAACCTCTACCTGACCACTAGTCTAAGGGTGATATGGGGTTGCTACTTTATGGGTAATACCGTATTGTTTTATTAAAAGAGAAAACGGTCTATTACAAAAGTGTGAACCTCCATCACTAGTTATAGCTCGCGGCATACCAAAACGTGTAAGTATATTCTCTTTCAAAAACTGGACTACGACCCTGTGGTCATTCGTTCTACACGGAACCGCCTCAACCCACTTAGACACATAGTCTACAGCGACAAGTATGTAAAGATAACCAAATAGGAAATGGACCCATAAAATCAATGCCCCACACAAAGACCTCAATCACTAAAATAGGGTTCAAAGGCATCATATTTCTACGGGAAATGGTTCCTAACTTCTGGCAACGCTCACAAGAAACACAATGACTATGGGAATCTTTAAACAACGAAGGCCAGTAAAATCCACACTGCAAAATCTTAGCAGCAGTCTTCTTAGCACTAAAATGACCCCCACATGCATGTTCATGACAAAAGGAGATAATACTAGACTGGTCACTCTCAGATACACATCTCCTAATAATCTGGTCCGGACAATACTTAAACAGATAAGGATCGTCCCAAAAGAAATGCTTAACCTCGGCTAAAAACCTAGAACGATCTTGCTTACCCCAATGTTGAGGGGTTCGACCAGTAACAAGATAATTCACTATATTTGCATACCAAGGTGATTGGGAAACAGAGAACAATTGTTCATCAGGAAAGCTATCCCTTATAGGAAGGGAATCACTAGGGGAACTAACAACTAGCCTAGACAAGTGATCTGCTACTACATTTTCTGCACCCTTTTTGTCTCTAATGTCTGGGGAAAATTCCTGTAACAATAGGATCCATCTAATCAATCTAGGTTTGGTATCCTTCTTAGATAAAAGGTATTTCAAAGCAGCATGATCTGTATAGATTATGATCTTAGAACCTAATAGGTAGGACCTAAACTTATCCAAGGCAAACACGATGGCTAAAAGTTCCTTCTCGGTAGTTGTGTAGTTCATTTGGGCATCATTCAGAGTTTTGCTAGCATAATAAATCACATGAAGTAATTTGTTTTCTCGTTGTCCTAAAACGACGCCTATAGCATAATCTGAAGAATCACACATAATCTCAAAGGGTAGGTTCCAGTTAGGTGCCTGGACTATCGGGGCAGTAGTGAGTAAAGTTTTAAGCTTCTCAAAAGCCTCTAAACAAGCATCATCAAAGACAAACTTAACATCTTTTGCAAGCAAATTGCAAAGAGGTCTAGAAATCAAGCTAAAATCCTTAATGAATCGACGGTAAAAACCTGCATGCCCTAGGAATGACCTAATATCTTTTACGGTTTTTGGGACCTGTAAAGTCTTAATAAGGTCAACTTTGGCTTTGTCTACCTCTATACCCTTTGAAGAGACGATGTGCCCTAATACAATTCCTGATTTAACCATGAAATGGCATTTTTCCCAATTAAGCACTAAATTTTTTTCCTTACACCTAGTCAACACTAATGTCAAATGATGCAAGCACTCATCGAAAGATGAACCAAACACTGAAAAATCATCCATAAAGACCTCTAAGAACCGTTCTACCATATCAGAAAATATGCTCATCATACAACGCTGAAAAGTTGCAGGGGCATTACATAGCCCGAAAGGCATGCGTCTATACGCAAAGGTACCAAAGGGACAGGTAAAGTGGTTTTCTCTTGGTCTTCTGGGGCAATAACGATCTGATTATAACCGGAGTAGCCATCTAAGAAGCAATAGTGACTATGTCCAGCTAATCGCTCTAGCATTTGGTCGATAAAAGGAAGGGGAAAGTGATCCTTCCTTGTGACCTTGTTCAATTTCCTATAGTCAATACACACACGCCATCCCGTGGTCACTCGGGTTGGGATTAATTCATTATTATCATTCTGGACTACAGTGATACCTGATTTCTTGGGGACAACCTGAACAGGGCTGACCCACTTACTGTCTGAAATTGGGTAAATAATACCCGCATCTAACAACTTAAGCACCTCTTTTCGAACTACCTCTTTCATGTTAGGGTTCAGTCGACGTTGCATCTCCCTAGAAGGTTTGGAGTCTTCCTCTAAATGAATCTGATGCATACACACAGTAGGACTTATACCCTTAATGTCTGCTATAGTCCACCCTAAAGCTTCCTTATTGTCTTGAAGTACATTTACTAGCCTACTTTCCTGATCACTATCCAAATTGGAAGCTACAATCACAGGTAAAGTCTCAGATGGGCCTAAAAACACATACTTTAGAGTATCGGGTAGTGGTTTAAGGTCCAACTTTGGGGGCTCTTCTAAAGAAGGAATTAGGGTAGTCTCAGAAACTGGTAACGGTTCGAACCTAGCTTTCCATCTATCAGTGTCTAACACAGGGGTAGAATCTAATAGAGCATTCACCTGTTCAATAGTGCTATCGTCGTCAAAATCTAAACCAAAATGGGATAGACAACTTTCTAATGGGTCTTCAGACAAGATGTTTGGTAATGACTCCTGAACTAAGGCTTCTATCATGTTCACCTCCTCAACACATGTGTCATCTAGCTCATGAGGTTGCTTACTGACATTAAAAATGTTCATCTCCATAGTCATATTACCAAAAGATAAACTCATCACACCATTTCGACAGTTAATGATCGCATTAGACGTAGCTAAAAATGGGCGACCTAAAATCACAGGTATCTGGTTCTCTGGGTCAGGGACAGGTTGGGTATCTAGGACCACGAAATCCACTGGATAAATAAACTTGTCGACCTCAATAAGAACATCCTCGATAACACCTCGAGGGATTTTAACAGACCTATCAGCTAACTGCAGTGTCATCTGAGTAGGTTTCATTTCACCAAGTCCTAGCTGTAAGTATACATGGAATGGCAGTAAGTTCACACTGGCTCCTAAGTCAAGTAAAGCTTTTTCTACCCGGAAGTTACCTATTGTGCAAGCAATGGTAGGAGAACCTGGGTCTTTGTACTTTGGAGTTGTGGTGTTCTGAATGATTGAACTTACGTGACTAGCTAAAAAGGCTTTCTTATGGACGCTAAGTTTTCGCTTTCGCGTACACATATCCTTAAGGAACTTGGCATAAGCAGGAATTTGCCTAATTGCATCTAATAAGGGAAGGTTTATGGTAACTTGCTTAAAAACCTCCACTATGTCATTAAAGTTCGATTCCTTCTTTGTTGGTACTAATAGCTGAGGAAATGGGGCTCTAGGCCTAAAATCAGACCTTTCAGGAACCGAATTCACATCAGAAACTTTATCAGTCTCTTCAGCTACTGGTCCTGAGAGGTGAGATCCTGAGGGGTGAACTACAGTATGTTCACTATCGGGCATGGTTACCTTATTGTCTACAACTCTACCACTTCTAAGGGTTCTAACAGCATTCAATTGATTCGATGGTTTTGCACCTAATTCATGAACTCCTCTAGGGTTGGGTTGTGTTTGACTAGGAAACTTACCTTTTTCTCTCAAAGAATCACTTATCAGACCAACCTGGGTTTTTAACTCGGAAATAGCCTGACTATTTTCTTGTCCTATCCTGTTACTAGCTTGTAGACTCTGTTCTACGGATAACTGGAATTTTGCAGTTTGCTGAGTTAACAAGGCGAGAGATTCCTCTAAACTTAGGATTTTCTTATCTGACTGATTCTGAAACTGAGCTAGTCCTGAAGGATTCTTAGTATAGCCAAAACCTGGGGGAGCATTAGAATTACTAAACTGACCTTGACTTTGGCCCTTAGACCACGAAAGGTTCGGATGGTTTCTCCAACCAGGATTATAGGTTTCTGAATATGGGTCAATCTTTTGACGGTTATCAAATCTAGTGTTATTATAAAGAGCATTGGCCTGCTCTTCAATATTCTGGCCTTCCCAAAAAGGCTCCACTCTACCACTAGTCTGGCCCACTTCTAAGGCTTCTAACCTTTTTGCTATAGCAGCAATTTTGGCATCTGATTCATAGCCTCCTTCTACCCTATTAACGTTTCCTCTACTTAAAAGAATTGTTTTCTGGGGTGCCCTACTATTTTCCCATTGCTGGGTTTTTTCGGCGATTTCATTAAAAAATTCCATCGCCGCATCAACAGTTTGGTTTTCAAATCCACCAGTGCATAGACTCAACCATGGTCGTTGTGGAATAATCTAAACCCTCATAAAGGATCTGAACTAGCCTAACCTTTTCTAAACCATGATGAGGACACTGGGATAATAAATCATTGAACCTTTCCAAATACCTATATAAGATTCTCCCTCTTGTTGTGAAAATGTGCATATTTGCGTCCTAATAGACGATGTTTTGTGCCTAGGGAAAAACTTATTGAAAAAGGCAGATGTAAGTTGTTCATATGTCTCAATTGACTCGGAGTCCAAACTATACAGCCACGACTTGGCCTTATCTTTCAGGGAAAATGGGAATAACCTAAGTTTCAAAGCATCATCATCTAAGCCTCTAATTCTTAGAGTACTACAAATTTCCTCAAAATCCCTAACATGGTAATAAGGGTTTTCATTTTCTTTCCCTAAAAAGATTGGGAGCATCTGTAAGGTCCCAGGTTTCAGTTCATAGGGTGCCTCCGTTTCAGCTAACTTAATACACGAAGGACGGGTAGTCCTAGTTGGATTCAACAAAGCTTTCAAAGTTGCCATTTCTGGCGCTATCGGAGCAACAGGATTCTCTCCTCAGTCAAAGAACGTTCAAAAAGACTCTTCAAAAGCCGGACTTTCTAGATTAAGGTAATCGAGACGCTTCGAACTACTAGGTTTCTCTTTAACAAATCTACCTAGTGCGTCTCTTTTACGTTCAGGCATACAATAGAATTTTCTAAATTGGAAGGGTAAGCAAACACAGATCAAGGCCGACTCAACCAAATCAAACCTATTGATTTCTAGCAAACAAAAAGCATGATGGCTCCACTTAGATTGTTTCTAGACCAGCTTCTAATCCTTCGAACGGGAATTCGTTACAATTTAAGCAAACCCCTCTGGAATCAATCCGAGTTAACGTAAGTTGAATAGAGGCGAGGGAAGCTCGGTGGAGCTTTGATACCCAAGGCCTCACCGGTATTACAAGGCGGCGCAGTCACGCATTCAACTTACAGAAACCGTCAAGAACTTCGAAGTATGCTTAAAAGAGTAACCAATATTTTTCGAATAACTTTCCTGTTAAGCTCGTTACCCTATCGGTCTCGTTCTAGTCAAAATTTTAGGCTTAGGTTCGCGTAGGTTACGTGTTCCTAAAGCGGGCAAGAAGAGAACGATGATGAAATCCGAACCCTTATGTTGTATGGCCAGTCCTTGCCCTTTACTAGAAAAATAAATGTCCGTATTCAGTCCTCAACATATATGCATACGAAGGAGTCCAGTAACTCGCTGACAGGGGATTCGCGAGTGTTTAGAATCTTACCTCCCGTTCCAGACGGGGGATGAATCGGTTGTATTCGACTCGAGCCACTGACTCCGATGTCTAGTGTACGAACCCAAGGTGCAGAGACAATATCGTAATTGTCCTCCTTCTCTGCAAACAATTTATATTTAAAGTACCCTTCCATAGGGTAATAAAAAAAATAATGTCCCAAAGTCCAAAAGTCCAAAAAAATAAAGAAAAATTACAAAAATAATAAACCCTAATACAGTTTTTTTTTTAAAAAAAATAAAATAAAATAAACAAACCCTAAACTAAAATTGTCTAAAAAAAATAAAATAAAATAAAATTGTATTCTTTTCTGTTCTTTTTGCTTTAATCTTTAGCTCCAAGTCTTTATGAAATCACCAAACTCCTTGGCTCAATTTTCTTTATGATCCAGAACCTGTAGACACAAGATAAATACCCAAAAACATAAAAAAAGACAAAAATAATAAAAACAAAAAAAAATAAAAAAAGATAAATCTAAAACCCTAAGAACATGTCCGCGTCGGCGGCGCCAAAAATTGATGTGATTTGTAGATAGTGGTAAAAGTGGTTCGATTCTCAGACTTGTGAAGGATATTAATTAGACATAAATCCTAGTATTAAAATACAAAACTCACTAAAAATTATAGGAAACTCAATCAAAGATGATATTAATACTAAAAGAAACACTGAGGCTAAGATTCCACTATTTTCCAAGTTCAAAGTGATTAAACCAATACTTATATTTATGCAATTTTCTTGTTTAATTTGATTCTAAAATATCGCAACAAGTAGATTTTCAAAAGTAATAATTGTAAATACCAAGTATGAAGCATCAAAAGTCTTAAAACTAAGCATACTCCATCAAAATAGATCACAATCACTCAAATAAAAATCATATTCAATAATAGTTCAAGGCAAATAATCATATAATTATGGCAAATAAAAAGATAAAATAGAATATACCACTTTTTGTTGGAAAAATAGCTTCCTCTATCGCCTCAGCAATGTGGTTTATCTCCTCATATTAATCATGATCTCAAAATATGTGTTTGTTGCTCCAAAGATGATTAAAAGAGTGAAAATTAATAACACAGACTGTTTGCAACAGTGTATTGGTGTTGTAAAATAGCTGTTACAATGGAACTGTTACAGAAAAACTGTTGCTTTGTCGCTGATTTAATACTGCCCTGAAATAAGACTGCCCTGAACAGCTTAATGTTCTTCAGCTGTTAAACATCGATACTTTTCTGCGACTGTCTAACGAGGGTCAATGTTCTTCAGCTGTTCTTCTTCTTCAACAGCAGCAGAAACAGAGTTCGGTAAAGCTCTGATTTCTTCTTCTCTGGCTCTACTTAGGTTCCCAAACTCTGGACACCTCTTCTATATGACCCAAGACATCTATTTATATCAAAAATACCGATTAAATCTCTCCCAAATCTTCCAAAATCTCTTTCCTTCTCTTCACGGCCAAGTTGCGACAATTTCTTGTTTTAGGATTTCTATGCGTTTCTGAGCTTTCCTTTTTATTCTAAACTCTTTCTTAGATAGATACAAATCTTTGGGAAGGTTTACAGCGTTTTAATCACTCTAAAATTGCCTAAAATAGGTCACACACGTGACTTTTCATATTTTCTTGTTGTGAGAAAAATCCGTCGTTTGAGCCCATTCTAATCGATTTAAACACCCATATCAGATTCCTAGACCCATAAGAGTCTATCCTATGAAAATCAGAGGTTTAATCAACCTCAAACTCCTCCAAATCACGATTGCCTAAACTGCTCTTTAACTACACTTTTTTCCCGCCAAAACCTGATTTTTGAATGTTGAAGATGGTTGCCCCTTATCCAGAGTAGGGGTGCGATTAGCAGATGCCTGGAAATGGGATGCCCCTTAGTAATTAGGTTACCCCTTATACAAAGTGAGGGTCCGAATAGCAAATGTCCTCCCACGAACGCAAAAAACACTTTTCGAGCTAATTTCGCCACAAAATCTTATTTTTCCAAAAACACCTACAAAGACATAAAATGCCAAAATAAATACAAAATCGAGCACTAACAATATATACAATTGAGATTATATCAGACACAAAAATGTGTCTATCATAGCAGATTTCTTAATTGAATGTTTAAGTAAATGATTTATATTTTTAGTGCCTCTTATTTAGTTAATCTCTTGGATTAGTCAGCTGCTAGCTTAGGGGGCGCTACAACAACCAATGTCAAGAAACCATTGAAAGGGTGATGTTGATTTTAAGGCAAAAGCTCCCATACTAACACTACTTTCTTGTTTAGGATTTCTTGTTAGTATTGTACACCTTTTTAGATAAGTAAACATTTGTTCAGATTCTTGTGGAGATTACTCGCAACTTTTATACTTTTCTGAAAACGTGTACACATATGTTGAGATTGATTGTGAGACTCACAGAACATACAAGGGCCAACATCAATAATCTTATTTGAGAAGTTCTTCTTTCTATCAAGTTTCTCAAAGCATATACTTTTTTTTAAAACTTGACTTACTATGATCCTTTAGGGAGGAATCAAAGGTGTTATTCATCATCACTGAAGAAATTTTGACAGACTTCAAATCCATATGCTTGCAATTTCTGCAATAAGATCAAGGTTGATCTAGATTTGTTCATCTTACTTCCTTTGGAGAATAACAAGATTTTTAGAACATTCTCTAAGATTGTGATTTATTCCTGGTGAAGCGCTTATAGAGACTTTACTGTCCATAAGTCAGATCGCTACAAACACAGACTTTTGAGGTCTTGAACGTGTTTGCCTGCTCTGATACCAATTGAAAATGAGGGGTCTAACAACCTCACCCAATATTTCGATTAGCAATATGTATGGACTAACTCTAATATACTTTTAAGAGAATCAACTAGACAGGCAGACTCAATCTTAATAAGAAGTATATCGAGGAGTTAATATCTCAATCTCTTGATTTAATACTCAAGCAAATAGAAATATGCGAGTCTAAATAAAATAAAGAGAGGTAAACTTGGATGGTACCAAAGACCAATATCCAAGGATCAATCAATTTCCAATCAAAAACCAAAGGTTGGATTTCACAATTGATCGATACAACGCACAACCTGTGATATTTCAATTATATAACAAAATATAATGCGGAATAGAAATAACACAGACACCAGCAGTTTTTTTAACGAGGAAAACGCAAATGCAGAAAAACCCAGGGACCTAGTCTTGATTGAACATCACACTGTATTAAGCCGCTACAAACACTAGCTGTGACGGACCGAAAAATTACGCCTTTGGCGTGTTGCCCCGCAGGCCGTAACTTCCACGATGCGCCATGATGATGTTACGATCCGGGCCTTATGGATAGGAAAATGCACGTCCATTTTTCCTTGCAAGCCTGCTCGTGGAGCGTGATGCAGCTAAATTAGCTTCCACACCGTTCCAACTTACCCTCGTTCCCCGCAAAGGGTTCATTAAGAAAATAAAAACTTTCTTAAAACGGCTATAAACGTCCTTTTGAGGCCCTAAACGATGGAATTCGGCTAAATTCTGGTGACCGTGTGGATCTATAGATCATATGTCTTGATCTTTGGGATGTTTCCCGTCAAAATGGACTCCTCTTGAGCTATATTACGACACTCGGGTTTTTAGCCTATGTCGAACGTCTTAATAGGAAGTATGAGCATCTAGTGAATGGAATGCAACTTGACTCATCAATTTTGGCCACAATCATCTCTTGCGTCGATCTACCGAGCCAGATGATATGAGAGGCCAGAATGTCGCAATCATCTCACAATTAGATGATATGAGCGACAAAGTGCTGGACCGGCAATGCTGCAACTCATTGCGGCTGCCTATGCACCCTTCGCTGTTCTAAAGGGATCACAGACAGTAGTTCATCATGAAGGGACAAGCAACTTATTCCAACTCGTTTGCAAGACCATGGACTAGAAATAAAGGTAATGTCCTAGTCCGTATAGGCCGTTCCGTCAAAATGCATGCAGGTGATGCATATTTGGTCCTTAGTATGGCATAGTGATGCCTTCGCATCATATGCCCCATTGGGAAGTCTACGAAGCTATAAATGAGACTTAGGCATCATTTATACCCTTTCGGCTAAGCTATGAAGCTTACTTGGTGCATGGTCGATCCACATATGCACCTTCAACCAACTACCCCTCCCTATATATGTTAACTTTACATTTTTACAACTTAGATTAGGGGAGCAAAAGTCATTTATCAACTCCCCAGGCCGTGATGCCTGCACCTCACCACCCTGGACAACAGCGATGTACGGCCGTGATGGCTGTACATTCAATTCTAGCTCACAGGTGAGATCTAATGTCCGGCCATGACGGCTGAACATTTCCTGAGTTAGGTCACGTGAAGAGCCGTGATGGTTGTACTTCCGTCTTTGGACCATAGGACACTCCAATGTCCAGTCGTGATGGCTGTACATCTCTAAGGCTATCTCACTTGGTGCATGGTCCGTATATGTACCTTCAACCAAGTACCCCTCCCTATATATGTTAACTTAAGATTTTTACAACTTTGATTATGGGAGTTAAAATCATTCATCAACTCCCACTTTTACTATTCATGGCCGTTGCCATATACCCGTCCATGTTGGCTGTCCGCTGCCAACCCGATGTCCATCCATGTTGGTTGTCCGCTGCCAACCCGATGTCCAACCATGTTGGCTGTCCGCTGCCAACCCGATGTCCAGCCATCACGACTGAACATTGTCAACGCATTGGCCAAGGGCCAATGTTCCTTTTTCTACACAACAAAAGCTTCGAATGAAGCTTAATCCCGGGCAATGGCGCATCTTTTAGCATGCGCCATGCTAAAAACACGGGGTGTTACACTATCCTACTACAAACTAACTTCGGTCTGGACTGTAGTTGAACCCGAATCAATTTCACACTGAGTCAAGGTACAGTTGCGCTCCTTACGTCTCTGATCCCAGCAAGATGCTACGCACTTGATTCTCTTAGCTGATCTCACCCACAACCAAACGTTGCTACGAACCAAAGTCGAAGACTTTAATAAACAAATCTGTATCACACAAAAAAATCTACGATAATAGATAAATCTATCTCCCACAGATAAACCTACGAGTTTGTTCCGTCTTTTGATAGAAATCAAGGTGAACAGGAACCAATCGATAACACAGACTTATATTCCCGAAGAACAGCCTAGAATTATCAATCACCTCACAATAATCTTAATCGTATGGTAGCGAAAAAAGATATTGCGGAATCAAAACCAATGAGACGAAGATGTTTGTGATTTCTTTTTATCTTTCCCTATCGGAGATATAATCTTAAGCCAATCTTACAATTGACCTCGTACGATAGAAAATGAAAAGATCAGATCGCTCAACTACAAGAGAAGTAGTTTCGTCTGGCTTCACAATCCCAATGAAATCTTTAATTCGTTAACCTACAGGGTCTCGAGAAGAAACCTAAGGTTAAGGGAGAATCGACTCTAGCTAAACCAACTAGTATCACACAGGAGGTGTGGGAATTAGTTTTTCCAGTTGCTAGAGTTCTCCTTTATATAATTTTCATATCAGGGTTCGCAATCTTAGTTACCTGGTATACAAAGCATTCAATATTCACCGTTAGATGAAAACCTGATTAGATACAAGCTAATATCTTTCAACCTTTAGATCGAAACTTAGATTCTCATACACAAATGAAATGTATTTCATTTAAGTTTGAGTAACCGTACCTAAACGTGTACACTTAGTTGGTTCACAAATAGTTAACCATATGAGTACTTTCATATTAACTGTATTCATCTTTCTCATAACTAGTTCCAATGACTCAAAAGAACTAGTTGAAGAGTTGTTAAATTGCTTAGGTCTATATTCATAGACACAATTGAAACAAAATCAGTTTGATTCATTTGAATCAATTCATGAACAATATAGCCACGGTTTGCAAAGATTGCATTCCTTATAATTTATTGTTTAAGTTCATGAACTACCGATTTGAGAAATAACCAACTTGGGTACGCGTACGGGTACCTTAGCGACCGGATTTGAGTTTGTTTTGGTTTCCAAACTCAGCAGAATTTTTCGGGTAGAAAAGTTCCGCCAGTAAGCGTACGGGTACGCGTACCTAAGGTGAATGGTTTATGAGTTTGTAAACTCCAAACTCCGCAGAATTTTCCGGGAGGAAAAGTTCCGCCAGTACACGTACGGGTACGCATACCCAACCTGTATCCTTTACCAATTTCGTATGCACACATATGCACATATTTGGTTTTCGGCACATGGATTGATATACTAATGTGAGAACACACTATATATTCTTATATCAATAGATGGTTACATAATCTCAACTCTACATTTCAATCATTGAAACATTCTTCTATAATGTTATAATAGTCGTTATTCACAGCAAGCAACGTACATTACGCTCGTTATAAGAAAGTGTCATAAGGATGAGGCGGTTAGTAAATACAGGGAGTAATGGTGAAACGCTTTCTTTTATAGAACATCAATTCCAAGCGTTACCGTTTGATGTGTTTTCAATGTTGTTGTAGTAATAAGATTCGCTCAAGACTTGTGAAAGCAGATTTTAGACTTAATTTTAAATAAAAATATAGGAAACTTAAATAAAAGTGATATGAAAAAAATATGGAGAAGACTGGGGCTATGGATTCCACTAATTACCAATATCAAAGTGATTTATATTCTCTAATTATAATTATGAAAATCCTTCATTCAAATTGATTCTAAATATTGCAAAAGTTGATTTTTTTAAAATAAAAATTGTAAATCCAAATTATGGGATATCAAAACCCTAGGCTAGCATGCTCCATCAATTGAAAGTATAGAATATCAAAACCCTAGGCTAGCAGATATTAACAAAAACCATTTTTTCTATTTATTTATCAAGGCAAATAATCATATAATAATTGCATAAATAAAATAAAATAGAGATTATCACATTTTATTGGCGAAATAGCTTCCTCCGTCGCCCCAGAGGATGCGTTTAGCTCATCATTGTGTAAACTTGCTCAAAGTATTGATTCATGCTCAAAATTTGTTTACAAAGATGAAATGGAGAGAAAATAATGAAAATTGGGTGTTTGCAACGTTTATAATTGTTGCAAAACACTGTTATAAATAACGATAAAAAAGAACTACTGTTGTTGTATCTCTGCGACCCTCGTGTGGCTGTCGTTGTCACTGTTGATAAACGACTGCCTCTGGTGGTATTTTGTTCTTCGTGTTCTCCCTAGCAGCAGCAGAAAAGTTTTCTCTGCAACACGATCAATTTCCTCTGTTGTTACTCTAAACTCTCCCAAACTCTCCCGACCGCCAATTCTCCATCCAGGCAATCTATTTATACTCCTCAGCCTCATTTAATCACGCCATAATTCTCAATATTCTTCACTGAACTCGGGCAGTAAAGAAAATATTCTGGGAATATTTTCTTCCCTGATTTTGCTTCTCACGCGTTTCTACATCTGCAAAATCTCCTTATTTATCTTTGTCAAGGTCCAAAGTGTTGCTCGAGTCATCAAAAATGAGCAGAACACGTTTAAATTCTCCAAAACTCATGCAATCCCGTGAAATGTTCCTCTCTTGCACGTGCTTCCCTATTTTCTTCTCACGGATTTTTCAGCCAAATTTGATCGACCAAAACACTTGTAATAGCTTTGTATATGTCCCAGGAACAATTCCATAAATTTTCATCCATTTAGTCTCCCTATAGCACCTCCAAATTCTTGATTGAAATTTGACAGTGATAAACATTATTTTCCCGCCAATTTTGAAAATTTGAATTTGAGAAAGATGGGTGCTATGGACAAAAATGGGCTACATATAGCCGTGGGTGACACTTAGCAAAAATGGGGGTCCGTATAGCAATTGTCCTCCAGGGGTCCAAATAGCACTTTTTGAGCAACTTTTTCCACACAAGTGTATTTCTCCAAAAACACCTACACAAACATAAAAACACCATAATAAGTACAAAATCAAGCACTAGCAATAGAGACACTGAGGACAATTCAGACACAAAAATGTGTCTATCAAATACCCCCAAACTTATTATTTGCTAGTCCTCGAGCAAATCTAATCTAGAAAATAAAAATGACTACACTTAGCACGTGCAGCAAGCCGTTAAACCACTAGGTGGCCCTAGTGGCGGAGTGTTGTCTCCGGAGGGTTTACCAGAGGTGTACCCACAAAACCTTTACTCCAGACCCTAGCTATCTACGCAGAACCTTGGAAAGCACTAAAGAATCTCCTTGGTTGGCATACTCTCATTGACTACAGGAAGAAGTACCCTGATGCGAAATTCCAATTGTTGTACAAGAGTTTGCACTCAGCATACTAAAATTCATACATAAGTGACAGAGCTCTACTCAGATAGTTTCTGTACATCATAACCGGAGTCAACCAATCACATGGAAAAATTAAGAAGATGGATGAAAAGATGGTTAAAAGTGAACGGTGTTTCCCATATCTGTCTGAAGGCCTCTGCCAAGGTGAACCTATCCTAATGGACTGAGATATCGGTCTGACTAATATCAACACAACTGGCATATACAAGGGGACCAGTGGTCGATAAACCTAACTCTAGGTCAACACAACTGGCATGTACAAGGGCACCAATGGTCGACTTTATTGAATTTATTCCGTTTGGTCTAATGGTCTGGTCTCATTTTTTTTTCGTATCTCAATCACTCTATTCCACCCTAGCAAAGGTAACAACTTGAATCGTGTTCCCCACCAAATCACTTAAAAAATAAAAACAGAAGGATTAGAATTCAACGAGATATGGCGAAACTACCATGTTTTTTTTTTTTAATTCTAACACCTGAGCTCTGTGGTTTTATGAATAGACTCTTTAGATGTTTCCATCTAATCAGATTGGTTCCTCAACTCCTACAACCAAGATGTTCCCATCCACTTAGATTGGTTAGCGCCAACCTTAATAAGCATAAATTTCTAGGCTCTGGAGTTTATTTATTGCAACTAAAAGCTAACAAAAAGTTTCTTCCCCACCCCAAACTTAAATCTAACATTGTCCTCAATGTTTCTAATGAAAGAGCAATACCAAACATTAAAGTAACATGAGGAATTAGTAAAGAGAGAAGTCGGAAAGATAGTACCTGGGTGAAGAGAGAAATCAAAAACTAATATAAAACACACAATCGCCTCGATGGTCAATCAAGGGTAAACAACGTCCTCCAGAGGGACCTCCTCAATATCACCTGTAGGAAAGGGCTCTAAAAAGGTTTTCAATCTCTGACCATTAACCTTCGAAGAACTACTACCATCCGGTGTCTCGATCTCAACATCTCCATGAGGAAAGACAGCGCGAACAATAAAAGGACCCGTCCACCGAGAACGTAACTTCCCAGGGAAAAGATGCAAGCGGGTATCATACAGAAGAACTTTTTGACCTGGAGAAAATCACTTTCTTAAGATATTTCTATCATGCACAAGTTTCATTTTGTTCTTATACTCCTTAACACTATCGTATGCATCTCTACGAATCTCTTCCAACTCATTGAGCTGGAGTTTCCTATGGGCTCCTGCCTTGTTAAGTGAAAAATTTAGCTGCTTAACAGCCCAATAAGCTCTATGTTCTAACTCAACAGGTAAGTGACATGCCTTGCCATAAACAAGCCGATACGGCGACATTCCAATGCGGATCTTAAACACAGTACGGTAAGCCCATATGGCATCAGTAAGCCTAGACGACCAGTCTTTTCGATTAGGATTAACTATTTTCTCTAATATACGTTTTATCTCCCTATTGGAAACTTCTACCTGACCACTAGTCTGTGGATGATACGGGGTAGCTACCTTATGTGTAATACCATATTTCTTCATCCAAAGCCTAAAAGGTCCATTACAAAAGTGCGACCCACCATCACTAATTATAGCTCGCGGTGTACCAAACCGCGTAAGTATATTATTTTTCAAGAACTCAATCAAAACCCTATGGTCATTGGT
The DNA here is from genome assembly GCF_003573695.1 of Papaver somniferum. Lineage (NCBI taxonomy): Eukaryota > Viridiplantae > Streptophyta > Magnoliopsida > Ranunculales > Papaveraceae > Papaver > Papaver somniferum. The sequence continues at coordinate 19,745,873 of NW_020618825.1, read as the reverse complement.
TTTACACGCAGCCGCCTGAATCCACTTAGAGACATAGTCTACAACGACAAGGATGTATAAGTTACCAAAATAATTCGGAAGCGGACCCATAAAGTCAATACCCCACACGTCAAAGACCTCCACAACTAAAATACGGTTCAAGGGCATCATGTTCCTACCGGAAATGGTTCCTAATTTCTGGCAACGTTCACAAGTCACACAGTAACTGTGGGAGTCTTTAAACAACGAAGGCCAATAGAATCCACATTGAAATATCTTAGCAGCAGTTTTCTTAGCACTAAAGTGACCCCCACAAGCATGATTATGACAAAAGGAAATAATACTGGACTGGTCACTCTCAGGTATACATCTCCTAATAATCTGGTCTGGACAATACTTAAACAAATAAGGATCATCCCAAAAGAAGTGCTTAACCTCAACTAAAAACCTAGAACGATCTTGTTTACCCCAATGTTGGGGCATTCGACCAGTAACAAGATTGTTCACTATATTCGCATACCAAGGTAATTGGGTAACAAAGAATAATTTTTATCAGGAAAGTTATCCCTTATAGGAAGGGAATCATCAGGGGAACTAACAACTAGCCTAGACAAGTAGTCTGTTACAACATTTTCGGCACCCTTTTTGTCTCTAATGTCTGGAGAAAACTCTTGTAACAAAAGGATCCACCTAATCAATCTAGGTTTTGTATCCTTCTTAGACAAAAGATATTTCAAAGCAGCATGATCAGTATATATGATGATCTTATAACCTAAGAGATAGGGTCTAAACTTGTCTAAGGCAAACACAATGGCTAATAGTTCCTTCTCGGTAGTGGTATAGTTCAACTGGGCATCATTCAGAGTTTTGCTAGCATAGTGAATCACATGAAGTAATTTGTTTTCTCGCTGACCTAGCACAACACCAATAGCATAATCTGAAGCATCACACATGATCTCAAAGGGTAGGTTCCAGTTGGGTGCCTGGACTATGGGGGCGGTAGTGAGTAAATTCTTAAGCTTCTCAAAAGCCTCTAAACAAGCATCATCAAAGACAAACTTAACATCTTTTGCAAGCAAATTGCTAAGAGGTCTAGAAATTAGGCTAAAATCCTTAATGAATCGACGATAAAAACCTGCATGCCCTAAGAATGACCTAATATCTCTTACGGTTTTTGGGACCTGTAAAGTCTTAATAAGTTCAACTTTGGCTTTATCTACCTCTATACCCTTAGAAGATACAATATTCCTTAAAACAATTCCTGAACGAACAATGAAGTGACATTTCTCCCAATTAAGCACTAAATTTTTTTTCCTTACACCTAGTCAACACTAGTGACGAATGATGCAAGCACTCATCGAAAGACGAACCAAACACTGAAAAATCATCCATAAAGACTTCTAAGAACCGTTCTACCATGTCAGAAAATATGCTCATCATGCAACGCTGAAAAGTCGCAGGGGCATTACAAATCCCGAAAGGCATGCGTCTATACGCAAAGGTACCAAAGGGACAGGTAAAAGTGGTTTTCTCCTGGTCTTTTGGGGAAATAACGATCTGATTATATCCAGAGTAGCCATCTAAAAAGCAGTAGTGACTATGTCCAGCTAATCTCTCTAGCATCTGGTCGATGAAGGGAAGGGGAAAGTGGTCCTTCCTAGTGACCTTGTTCAATTTCCTATAGTCAATACAAACACGCCAACCCGTGGTCACTCGGGTCAGGATTAACTCATTGTTATCATTATGGACTACAGTAATACCAGATTCCTTGGGTACAACCTGAACGGGGCTGACCCACTTACTATCTTAAATGGGGTAGATAATGCCTGCATCTTACAACTTAAGGACCTCGTTTAGAACTACCTCTTTCATATTAGGGTTTAGTCGACGTTGCATCTCCCTAGAAGGTTTGGTATCACTCGCTAAATAGATCTGATGCATACAAACAGTGGGACTTATACCCTTAATGTCAACTATGGTCCATCCTAAAGCTTCCTTGTTGTTTTGAATGACGACTACTAGCCTACTTTCCTGGTCACTATCCAAGACGGAAGAAATAATCACAGGTAAAGTCTCAGACGGGCCTAAAAACCTATATTTCAGGAAATCTGGCAATGGTTTTAGGCCCAACTTAGGAGGCTCTTCCAATGAAGGAACTAGGGTAGACTTAAAAACTGGTAGTGGTTCGACTTTAGGTTTCCATCCATTACTAGTATCTAACAAAGAGGTTGAATCTAACAAAGCATTCACCTCATTAATCACATTATCATCATCAAAATCAATCCCAAAGTGAGCTAGGAATTTCTCTAATGGATCTTCTAACAAAGTGTTTGGTAATGACTCCTCGACTGATGTTCCCATCATGTTCACCTCTTCTATGTTCGAGTTATCTAGTTCAGAGGGTAGCTTACTAATATTAAAAATGTTCAGCTCAATAGTCATATTACCAAAAGATAATTTCATAATACCATTCGACAGTTAATGATCGCATTGGATGTAGCTAAAAATTACCGGTATCTGGTTCTCTAGGTTAGGGACAGGTTGGGTATCTAGGATAACAAAATCCACTGGATAAATAAACTTGTCAACCTCTATGAGAACATCCTCGATCACACCACGAGGAATTTTAACGGACCTATCAGCTAACTGAAGTGTCATCTGGGTAGGTTTCATCTCACCAAGTCCTAGCTTAAGGTACACATGATATGGTAGTAAGTTCACACTAGCTCCTAAGTCAAGCAATGCTTTCTCAACACGGTATTTACCTATTGTGCAAGAAATGGTAGCGGACCCTGGGTCTTTATACTTAGGAATAGTGGTATTCTGAATAATAGAACTCACCTGACTAGCTAGAAAGGCTTTCTTCTGGACATTAAGCTTTCTCTTTCGCGTACACATATCCTTGAGAAACTTGGCATAAGAGGGAATCTTCTTAATTGTATCTAGTAATGGAAGGTTGATAGTTCCCTGTTTAAAAACCTCCAATATATCATTAAAATTGGACTCCCTCTTAGTTGGAACTAGAAGCTGTGGGAATGGGGCTCTAGGGACAAAGCCGGGCTCAATATGACCTTCATAGACTCTATCAGTCTCCTCAGTTTCTGGTTCAGAAGGGTGAACTACAACATGTTCACTATCAGGCATGGAAACCTTGTTGTCTATCACTCTACCACTCCTAAGGGTTTTAATAGCATTCACATGATCAGATGGTCTTTCACCTATTTCATTAATTCCTCTATGGTTGGGTTGAGTCTGACTAGGAAACTTACCTCTTTCTCTTAAAGACTCATTTATCTGACTAACCTGGGTTTTCAACTCGGAAATAGCCTGAGATTTAGCCTGACCTATTCTCTTATTTTCTTCTAAACCTTGAGCAACAGATTGCTGAAACTGCACAGTGTTACGAGTTAACAAAGCAAGAGACTCTTCTAAACTCATAATCTTCTTATCCGAAGGGTTCTGAAACTGTGCCGGAGCTGAAGGATTCTTAGTATAGCCAAAACCTGGGGGAACCTGAGCATTACTAGACTGACCTTGACTTTGGCCCTTGGACCAAGAAAGGTTTGGATGGTTTCTCCAGCCAGGCTTATAGGTTTCTGAATATGGGTCAAACTTCTGTCGGTTATCAATCCTAGTGTTGTTATAAAGATCACTGGCTTGCTCTTCAACAGCATAGCCTTCCCAAAAAAGCTCATTTCTTCCACTACCACTAGAATGACCTAATTCTAAGGCTTCTAACCATTTGGCTATAGCTGCTATTTTGGCATCTGACTCATGAGATCCTTCTACCCTATTAACATTTCCTCTACTTAGAAGAATTTTTTCTGGGGTTCCCTACTATTTTCCCATTGTTGGGTCTTATCGGCGATTTCATTCAAAAATGTCATCGCTTCATCAACAGTTTTATTCTCCCACCTGTGCATAAGGACTCAACCATGGTTGTTGTTGAATAATCTAAACCCTCGTAGAGGATCTGAACTAACCTAACCTTCTCCAAACCATGATGAGGACATTGAGATATCAAGTCATTGAACCTTTCTAAGTACCTATATAAAGATTCTCCCTCTTGTTGGGCAAAAGTACATATTTGTGTCCTAATAGACGATGTTTTATGCCTTGGGAAAAACTTATGTATAAAGGCAGAAGTAAGTTGGTCATAGGTTTCAATTGACTCAGAGTCCAAACTATACAGCCAAGATTTGGCTTTATCTTTTAAGGAAAAGGGGAATAACCTAAGTTTCAACGCATCATCACTTAGGTTTTTAATTTTCAGAGTACTACAAACTTCCTCAAATTCCCTAACATGAAAATAGGGGTTCTCATTCTCCTTCCCTAAAAACATGGGAGCATCTGTAAAGTCCCAGGTTTCAGTTCATAATTTGCCTCGGTTTCAGCTAACTTGATACAAGACGGAAGAGAGGTCCTAGTTGGGTTTAGCAAAGCTTTCAAAGTTGACATTTCTGGCACTACCAAAGGACTAGGAGTACTAGGGGTACTTTCCTCACGGAGAGACATATTCTCAAAACTGAAGTTTCCAAAAACGGGGCTCTCAAAAGAAGAGTCTTCGAGCTCCCCGCCTTCACAAGAAGAACTACTAGGTTTGTCACTAATCAAACGACCTAAAGTGTTTCTTTTCCAATCCCGTTTAAAAACTTCGGGCATACACTAGAAAAACAAAATCAAAAAGAAAAGTCCTAAAAAGGAAGGGATGTTCTATGCAAACACAAACAAGGCTGACTCCACCACAACAAACCTACTGATTTCTACCAAACAAAAAGCATGATGGCTCCACTTAGATTGTTTCTAGACCAGCTTCTAATCCTTCAAACGGGAATTCGTTACAATTTAAGAAAACCTCTCTGGAATCAATCCGAGTTAAAGTAAGTTGAATAGAGGCGAGGGAAGCCCGGTGGAGCTTTGATACCAAAGGCCTCACCGGTATTACAAAGCGGCGTAGTCACACATTCAACTTACAGAAACCGTCAAGAACTTCGAAGTATGCTTAAAAGAGTAACCAATATTTCTCGAATGACTTTCCTGTTAAGCTCGTTACCCTATCGGTCTCGTTCTAGTCAAAATTTTAGGCTTAGGTTCGCGTAGGTTACGTGTTCCTAAAGCGGGCAAGAAGAGAACGGTGATGAAATCCGAACCCTTATCTTGTATGGCCAGTCCTTTCCCTTTACTAGGAAATTAAAGCAGCCGTTTTCAAGTCCTCAACATATATGCATACGAAGGAAGACAGTAACTCGCTGACAGGGGATTCACGAGTGTTTCGAAAAACTTACCTCCTATACCAAACGGGGGATGAACCTTTGTAGTCGGCTCGGGCCACGACTCCTATGTCATGTACGAACCCGAGGGCCGAGGTGATATCATAATCACCGTCCTTCTCTGCAAACAATTTATATTTAAACTACCCTTCCGTAGGGTTTAAAAAATAATGTCCCAAAATTTAAAGTCCAAAGTCCAAAAATATAAAGTGCAAAAGAAAAAGAAAGTCTAAAAAAAATAAAAATCTACAAAACTAAAAATGTCTTTCTTTTTTTATAAAATAAAAAAATCTTCTTCTTTCGCTCCTTTTTTTAAAAAAGTCTTTAAGTATTCACCAAAATCTTTGGCAAAATTTTGTTTCGCTCCAAATTCCGAATTGTGTAAGAAAAAGACAAAAACCCAAAAACGTAAAGAAGAACAAATAAAATAAAAACTTAAAAAAAAAGTCTAAAAACTCTAGCCTAAAAACAAGTCCGCGTCGGCGGCGCCAAAAATTGATGTGTTTTCAATGTTGTTGTAGTAATAAGATTCGTTCAAGACTTGTGAAAGCAGATTTTAGACTTAATTTTAAATAAAAATATAGGAAACTTAAATAAAAGTGATATGAAAAAAATATGGAGAAGACTGGGGCTATGGATTCCACTAATTACCAATATCAAAGTGATTTATATTCTCTAATTATAATTATGCAAATCCTTCATTCAAATTGATTCTAAATATTGCAAAAGTTGATTTTTTTAGAAATAACAATTGTAAATCGAAAGTATGGGACATCAAAACCCTAGGCAGCATGCTCCATCAATTGAAATAACAATTGTTTAACAAAAACCATTTTTTCTATTTATTTATCAAGGAAAATAATCATATAATAATTGCATAAATTAAATAAAATAGAGATTACCACATTTTATTGGCGAAATAGCTTCCTCCGTCGCCCCAGAGGATGGGTTTAGCTCATCATTGTATAAACTTGCTTAAATTATTGATTCATGCTCAAAATTTGTTTACAAAGATGAAATGGAGAGAAAATAATGAAAATCGGGTGTTTGCAACGTTTATAATTGTTGCAAAACACTGTTACAAATAACGATAAAAAAGAACTGCTGTTGTTGTATCCCTGCGACCCTCGTGTGGCTGTCGTTGTCACTGTTGATAAAAGACTGCCTCTGGTGGTCTTTTTTTCTTCGTGTTCTCCCTAGCAGCAGTAGAAAAGTTTTCTTTGCAACACGATCAATTTCCTCTGTTGTTACTCTAAACTCTCCAAACTCTCCCGACCGCCAATTCTCCGTCCCGACAATCTATTTATACTCCTCAGCCTCATTTAATCACGCCATAATTCTCAATATTCTTCATTGAACTCGGACAGTAAAGAAAATATTCTGGGAATATTTTCTTCCCTGATTTAGCTTCTCACGCGTTTCTACATCTGCAAAATCTCCTTATTTATCTTTGTCAAGGTCCAAAGTGTTGCAATCCCGTGAACTGTTCCTCTCATGCACGTGCTGCCCGGTTTTCTTCTCACGGATTTTTCATCCAAATTTGATCGACCAAAACACTTGTAATAGCTTTGTATATGTTCCAGGAACAATTCCATAAATTTTCAGCCATTTAGTCTCCCTATAACACCTCCAAATTCTTGATTGAAATTTGACAGTGATAAACATTATTTTCCCGCCTATTTTGAAAATTTGAATTTGAGAAAGATGGGTGCTGTGGAAAAAAATGGGTGCCGTGGACAAAAATGGGCTACATATAGCCGTGGGTGACACTTAGAAAAAATGGGGGTCCGTATAGCAATTTTCCTCCAGGGATCCAAATAGCACTTTTTGAGCAACTTTTTCCACACAAGTGTATTTCTCCAAAAACACCTACCCAAACATAAAAACACCATAATAAGTACAAAATCAAGCACTAGCAATAGAGACACTGAGGACAATTGAGACACAAAAATGTGTCTATCACCGGTTACCACTTCCTCCCATTTACTCACCCGTTTTCTATTTCTTAATGAGACCAGAGTACGTTTCACTTCGACTTGTATAAATAGACATTACCTATTTCCACCGAACAACAAGTTCTGGTCAGGAGCATAAAACACTCAGAAAACGTTTGCTAGCTTTCCCATCTGTTAGCTTCCCACTTTCTGATACAAGTCACAAAACAACTACTCTTCCAAAATCAACTATTCTGGTCTCAACACTCTCTTCGCTTCCCTCCCGAAAACCAACCCTTCTCCTCCTCTTTGTGACCGAAGCAAGTCTGGAACGGCCATTTCTTGGTTTAGGCCGGATTTGTATAGATTGATCTCTCGAATCTAAAGTACTCCCTTGCGGTACATTGTTTAGGGTTTAGGCTTCTTTCTCAGTCACACGCCCGAAATTACCGAAATCAGCAGAAACCGTTTTCACCCTCAAACAATGACACAACAAGATTTTGTTAACGAGGAAACCGCAAATGCAGAAAAACCCCGGGACCTAGTCCAGAATTGAATACTCTCAGGATTAATCCGCTACACAAAATTACACTTAACTTCGTATAGTTGAGACCAAGTAACTAACCCTATAGTTCACCTAGTTCCGTCTGTATTCCCACGCCTTCGACTTATGAATAAGTCACGTACTTGGAACAATCCCTTTGGTTCGTATTCCAAACAGTAAAGGAACAAGAAATCTGTTTGGTATCAACTCTATTCAACCAAGTGATATGAGTCGGACAAAGGCTCTTCCGTTTATATCAACATAAACTCCTTCATCGGGTCTAGATCTATCTTATGTTAAATCACCCAAAGGTAATCGATTAAGATTAAGACAACAACACCTTTAATCTAAAGAACCGTATTGATGCCTATCTATTCAATTAATCAATCCAATCTACCACAAGGATAAACCGATTATTAATTGGATCCTCTTTTACCCAAAAAAATATTGTGCACATCAAAGATTATAAAACCCAAGTAAGATCTTCAATATCTTCTTTGTCTTCAAATCTTCTTAAATCTTCAATAAAAACCTGCACACAATCTCTTGAATCTCTTGTGATCAATCACGCACAGAACGGAGTCTGTTAACAATGGATTATCATAAGATCGTCTTTAGAACTAACAATAGTCTAAAGATCCCTGTCGAAACTATGAACTAGTTTGAGTGAATCTTATATCAGAAGAGAAGATTATCAAGAATAAACAAACTAGGTGCAATCAGATTTCAACCACCGTTAGTCAATCAAATCAATCGAAAACAAAGATAAACTGCAATTATCTAGTTTCCCACCAACGGGTCGCGCTAGAGCTTCTCAATCCCAAAAAATATTTTAAAACGAGCGGCCGTAAGAGATATCACCTAATTAGATTACTCGCCTCTCCGATAGGCGGCTACACCAGTAACAAAAACAAAAGAGGAAGTCTGTTGTTACGAAGGATTAGTTTGCTAGAAAGGAAAGCTTCGTGTATTTATAGACAAGGAAGATTGGACACCAAGGAATTTCCAAAATCGAAAATATTCTCAAGATATTCATAAATGCACAGATTCGGTTTTCATAATTCATGGAAATGCTCTGTCCAAAAATAACAATCGAAATCTCTCGGAAAATCTAATTAGTAAATGCACATTACTAATTCTGTAATTTCCCTACAAAGATAAATTAATAACCTTAATTAAATGATTCTTAACTTACTTGTGTTTCGATCCTGGGATTCTCTTCCCTTAGCCGTTAAGGAATATCTTTGAACAATTATAGAAATAAACATTCACATCACGTGTTCAAAGTTTGTCGACATCTTTACTTTGTAAGTTCTCTTTCACACTTACAACCTTGAAACCGATTTGCCACACTTCCAAACAAGATTCGAATTGGTTCATCTGACTTTCAAGAACTATGTGATTGATCAAACCAACATTCAATCACAATCATGGGTTTATGGTTCTACCAAAACAAGTTTCGGTTCTACCTCCATGTGAGTACTACGCATAGTCACACTAGCTTCCCAAATATTCGGTTGACTAGGTACTAGGATCGGTTCCCCACATATATATGGTATCTAATTTATATGTGTTGCACATGTCCATAGGATCGGTTCCCCTTTCTGCTATAAACCTTGCTGCACCCCGTACAAGGATTGGTCCCCCTTGATGTACTGCACCTATGACAAGGATCGGTTCCCTTTTCCTTACTAGGATCGGTTACCTTTCCATCACAAGAATCGGTTCCCTTTCCCTTACTAGGATCAGTTCCCTTTCCCCAAGGCAGGCATAGTACGATCATACCACAGGTGATTACTTAAGATTGGTTTTACTAATAAAAGTTATACCAATACAAAAGTCAGGACTTTGTGAATAGTTCTACCAAGAACACAACAAGTTGTGAGCGGTTATACTCTATCACACATATTTGTTGTTTATAAGATATACAATGAATAACAAAACCAATAACTCCTGGCAATTTCCTTTTCGGTTCACAAACAAGTTTATGAACTTACTTCCTTAGAACACATGTAAACATTGTTCCCTAGGATGGAATCCTCACCTCATACCTATACATAATCACAATAATATTCAAATGATTATGGCGATGTCTTATCTACAAAGTTTAATTGTTAAGCAATAAACCTCGTATTGTATTCCTTAATACCATGTCTATCTAGAGTTCATATAGGCTTCGCAGTTGTGTTTTCAATATGCACGACTTGAAAGATACGTTAGGGAATGAAACAGTTCAATTCAAATATCACTAACCTCAAGTGGAAGGATGATTGTTGTCGTTGTAACTCCTTGCTTCTTCACATCTTCAAGACTTCGCAATACTTGTAATGTCTCATATCCTAATGCTTTCAAGCTAACCTATATGAAGTTTAACTCTAGTACATAATCAAGCGACTCTTAACATGAGTTTTGATTCACTAAAATATGACAACCAAACTTGACATACCAACGCTTGGTGGGTTCAACCGAGCAATGCTCTAACAGTTTCGTATACCATTCCTTCTCCAATCTCATAGTACAAGATTTGGGTGCTATCGTGTTAGATCGCTCTCTTTCTCTTCGCGATTTATTTATGTTTCGTATCTTTCTTTATATTTGTTTCATGTTATGATGTACTTGTTTCTCTTTAAAACCTTCGTGTAAACGTTTCTTGTGGAATGAAATACTTTTGGTTTGATGATTAAAAAAAAAAGAAAAAAAAACATGTTTGTTGCATGCAAAAACTAAACAAATTTATGACATGGGTCTCGTTTGAAAAGGGCAAGTGCATTTAACTGAGCTATTCGATTAGCAACCACTGCAATCACTTTCTTAGCTAACTGTTGATCTATGGTACCAAAACCTTCAATGTTCATCACTTAAATTCGACATAAGCTAGCTAGTGTGTAATTCTCTGGACAAATAAAAATGTGGTTGCTTAATTGAATTCTTCGCAAGTGGGTGAAACATTTAACTATTTCATCCGTGTTTTGACTGACGGTTGCTGTGAACTACATATAATGCAACAAACTCTTCTAGTTTTTGATTGACGGTTGCACTTAATTTGATGCACATGTCTACCGCCCATATTCATACATGTAACAACCACATCATCTACTTTCTCAACTGCATCCACCTATTCCTTTTAAGGAATTGAAAGTACACATTCCTTTCCACTTTTACCAACATCTATCTATCTGTATATCTATCGTAGGATTGAAAAATTAAGAATTTAAATCATGTATAGAAATGTAAATGTTGCTTCAAAAAAAAAAAGTAAATGTATCATCTGCATGTTGCACGAACGAGGCCCTCAAAATAACTATATTCGTAATTGGTAAGCAAATAGGAAGCATTGCATATACTAGATTTGTACCCGTGCTACGCACTGGGACTTTATTTTTAATCATATTTTCTATTGGGTGTGCACGTGGTGTCGCCCCGTCCCGCTCTGTGGGGATGCATTTTTGATTTGTTTTGCGCGGCGCTTCGTCCCGTTTCGTGGCGATGCATTTTTACGGTGGGACGAATGCATTAAATAGGTGGAGAAAAAATATGAAATTTATTTATTTTTCCTTTTATTATCCTTTTATTTTCCCTTTATACATGTGTGAAAATTTAGAGCTGTAAAAAACCGACTCAACCCACCAACCCAACCCACACCCGCCTGAAATTACCCGTACCCGACCCAACTCATCTAGGAGCGGGTCGACTATGGGTCACAACATCAAAACTCATCGTATGGTGGGTCGACTGTGGGTGACAGCTTCCCTCACCCGACCCAACCCACCCACCCACCTAAATATTTCTAAGTTAATGTTAACCCTTAGATTACCTATCCTAGATGAACCACAACCGTTGAAGTAATGATATATAATGCCTAAACCTAATCATCGCTAATTTCTATTCGCTGAAGTTAGCATCATAGCTTTATCACTTTGCACCAACTTCTTATTTCTCTGGATTTTAATTGTTTACATTTGACTTGGGGTCAGCTTTTTAATAAAAGCTATTATATCCGATCTGTAAGAATGTTCATTATTTGTATATAGGTAAGTTTATCGGTAAGAGTGTAAGTCTATAACTGTAATGTAATGTTCATTATATTTTATGGTGGGTAACCCACCACCAACCCAATCCAAACCACCGTAATATAGGTCGGGTGAAAACCGATCCATTGTAATGTTGGGTTGGTTGTGGGTGACAACTTCTATTACCTACCATCAATGGGTTGGATGGTGGATGAGGCCAAAACCGACCCATATGCAGCCAGCCCTATGTGAAATATATGAGTTTTTTTTTTCCCCTTTATATACTAACAAGCTTACGAAACTCCAAGCGGCTGATGGAGGAGGACTTGTCTATGTCGCTGGTTATTCTTCTCTTCGTATGTTTTTTTTGAAGGAGTGTCTTTTCGTATACAGGATTTGGAAAATGTGGAACTTTATAGAGAAAACTACCAATAGACATGTCTTTTAGTATAGGATCCGGAAAAATCTGACTGAACTAGCTTTTAGTAATATCTTCATAGAAAATGGCCACCGGTGCCTTTCCATAATCGAAAGTAACTTAACTCTTTGGTAAGTCGCGTCTTATCCTAGACATATTAAACCAAAAGACAGCATGTAATGATCGCATCGAACGGAGCATTACTACCACGTGACTTCCGTACTCGAAAGGTCGTTCCTTTTGAATTCTCCGTTTGATGGACACATAAACAGGGGCCGACACGTCAGCATAAACATTGTCTATGATATTAAGAAGAATTGATATAGAAAAAAGAGTCCTGATATATTAGACACTCGACTTCTAAATTGAGTTTGGACTGTCTTAAAATTCTAATATGATAAGTTAAGTTTTCGTTTTTTACTAAAGTAACTTAAGATTTTTTTAAGCGAAATTTTGTATGTGAATTTTTTTCCGGGGTTTGACGGAAGTATTGTCCACCTTAGACGGTGTTACTAACATATAATTAAGTATTTGGTGTAAACACGGTGTAAGGAAATTAATTAGATTTAAAACTCTTATGGAAATGTTGTCCACCTTCATTTTTGTTGACGGCGTTATTAACGGACAGTTAAATACTTGATGTAAACAAAGTGTAACCCAATTTTTAATATTTCGCCCAATAAAATTAAACCAAGTGTCCTCTCCATAGTTTCTACATTAGAAAAAACCTTTTTCATATAGTGTTCTCGCCATAGTTCACCATAATGTCCTTTTTAATATTTCGACCAATAGGAAGTGAGAGTTTCATCACCATTCGACGTGAGAGCTTCATTTGGCAAGACCTTTAAGGAGAAGATAGGGTCAATCATACTTAATATATCACTACAAGAAACTTAATATATTACAACACCCTATGGTTATGGCATAAACCCCTATTAATGTCGCGATAACCTATGTAGCAAGAAGTCTCTGTTGCAGCACCAATATTTATTGCTGCAGCAAGAGATTATAATTTTTTCCACACTCTTTTCATATTGTTGCTACAGTTATGTGGCAAAAGTTTCATTTTGCAGTAGTAAATTATAGGTTTTAGCTGCAGCTGAAAAGTAATGTGACTAAAAAATTTCTTTTACAATACCTATATTGAAAGTGTGGCAATATATGGTGTAGCAATAGCTATATTTTCTTGTAGGGTATACACACCATGGAGAAACTGAAGAGTTAGAAGAGAAACCAACTGCTAGAGTGACCAGAGCTAGCAACAATGGAAAATCAGTACAAAAATGAAACAAATAGAGATCATGAAGAAAGAAGTCCTCCGGTAAGCCCATTATCACAGAGCTTCAATAGCACAACCATATCTTTAATCATTTTCGCTATTTTCAAACTAGAGACACCGATTACTGAATTCTAAACACTAGGACTTTTGCTCAACCATTTAGTACGACTGAGTACTCGTTTTTCTTCAATCATGGAGAGAAACAAGAAAGGTGTTCTGAGATGGAAGAAAGTTGATGTTCGAATGGAAGATCATTTGATCGTTCCAACGTTCCCAATAGGTTTAAGTAGAGAAGGTTACGATGAACACTTGAGAGAATACTTAACAAAAATAGGTTGTGAGAAGTTTTCAGACGGAAAACCATTATTGGAAGTTCATTTAGTGAAGTACCCAAGTTTGAATGGTGCTTGTACCATGATCTTTAAGTTTAGTCATGCACTTGGTGATGGTTATTCTTTTATAAGAGTGTTTTTTAAGTGTTGCGAAAGAGCTGACAAATCTTCAACTCCTCTTACTTTTCCGCAACTTTCATTGATGAAAACACAACAACAATATGATGGTCATCGAGTAATAGGATTGGGGAAGAAGTTGTTCGGGCTAATGCGCACGTGCATGAACACATCTTATGACCTCATGGACAGCTTGCTGAGGACAACTTTTTTTGAAGATCGGCCGTCTGCAGTACGTTCAGAGACATCGGCAAATATGAAGATCGAGTTATTCAGACCTTTTAACATCCACTCGGTGACATTATCACTTGAAAGGGTTAAGCAAGTTAAAACCAAGCTTGGAGCGGTAAGGTCAATTCACCTTAATCAAGTAGTCCCCTAATTCGAATATTACGTACTCCTTATGTCCCAGTTTACTTATCAAAATTGGGGAATTCTTTTTTCCTAAATTACTTACCAAGTTTCATACTTTTCCACTTTTTATCCTAATTTACTCCTCTATTGGAATCAGGCCATTTCATTGAGAATTGTGTAATTCTATTTCCTATATACAATTTTAAATTCTCCTCTCTCTATATATTCTTTATCTTTTTTTATTTTGAATTCTTCAGATAAGAACTAGATAAGTAAAAACTACGTATCTTAAATAATAGCTTGGGTTAATTTTGGAAAAAAATCTATTCTTTGTATATTTCTTAATCTGTGTGCAAAAACTAATTTTGACAAGTAAAATAGGACCGAGGAAGTATATCTAACGACTGCCCTTAATTTAATTGCAGACTGTAAATGATGTAATACTTGGATTACTATCGTATATCATTCACTTGTACGCGGTGAGGAAGACGAAGAGTATGGAACAGTACGGTGAAGATGGCTCGAAGATGGACTCCATTAATGTTGGCACAAATACAAGCATGACCATATGTGTCATGCTCAACATGAGAATATTTAAGGGTTTTACGAGCATGGAAGATATGATAAGGGCGGACGCATGGGGAAACCATAGTAGACTCTTGCTCACACCATTACCGACTTCTACAAATCTTGAGGAAGTTAACCCTCTTGATTTTATTATCAAAGCGAAACATAATATGGACAGAAAGAAGAACTCCATGATTTTTTATTTCATTGAATCACTTCTCAAGACTGCAATGTGGACTAAGGGGCAAAAGGTATATGCAAACTATACGGCCCTTTCGAGTTTATTTTTTTTATTTTTTGTTTGATCCATCGGAAGTTACCTTAACATATCTATTTGACGATCGACATTACTCTGAATCATGCAGGGGATAGATGACATGTTGTATTCAAGCTTCAAGAATACAACCACTTTGATAACAAGTGTGATAGGTCCAAAAGAACAAATGGCTATCATGAATCATCCTGTTAGCAGTTTTTACTACTTTGTCTCGGGTGTATCTCAGGTAAATGTCATGCGAAAATGCACTTAGATCAAAAATAACTGGTTTCTTGTGAAATTCTGTTGGAATGCTTATTATTATTCTCTGTGGGATACAAATGGCGATAATGCAATCATTGATTTTCGAGTAATATAATTTACCGTCATGCATTGTGTTTCTTGTATGCAGAGTATAACATTCACATCCGTGAGCTGCATGGAACAATTGAAGCTTGTGGTAACAATGGAAAAAGGTTTCATTGATTCAGAACTTTTCATTTCGTGTATGGATGAAGCCTTCGATAACATTTTTCGAGCAGCAATACAAAATCAACCAGGCAAGGACCACGATAAAATCACGAAGAAAAGAAATTAAACAAGTCTAATTTGTGCACATTCCTTCCGGAAGTATCAATTTAAATTCACATTTTGGTGGATTATAAATAAATCACTGTCGCTTGATCCTATATTATTACTAGCATGTTAAAACCGTCTCTCATTTTATCACCAATCGCGCTATTGGTGTCTCCTATCAGAATATATTGGATAATTGGGTAGACATTTATTTAAATCCTCCCATGATTTTTCTTATCATGTTTTAGGTACCATAACATCACTAGTTGGCTTTTAATTAGAGGTGTACACTGGGCCGTGCCAGCACGGGCATAACCTAGCACGGCACATGAATTAGTCCAGCACGACACGACACGTTAGTTTAATGTGCCGTGCTGGGTGTAGGTACACGAAATAGGTTCGTCACGTGTCGGACATAAGGAGAAGAAATTGGGACAGAAAATCTCACTAAAAGATCCCAGTCAGAAACTTGTCAATTCAAATGTCATAATTATCTCGCCGACGATCGCCCCTGCGAAGTACAAAGAGAGTGAGTGCGGAAACGAGGAAACTCGCACCAAGTGGAAGTACCAACAAGATATCAAAGACAAAGTCATAAGGGACGAAGTAATATTACTTGGATGAAAAGACAATCCACGAGATAGATAAATTATGGAGCAAGAAAGAGACAGGTGTCCCGACAAGCCCATGTGAAGTAAGCGAAAGAAGGGGAAAAACTTTATGGAAAACGTCGCGAGGGAAATGTAAAGCATTACTGCGAGAACGCGACGAGATAAAATGAGTTGTTCTCCATTAGAGTTAGATGGCTTATAAATAGAGGTCCTTGGGCAATGTATAAGGGATGGGATTTTTGGCGAGTGAGAGAGTTTAACCTAGGGGAGATTAGGGTTTCCTTGTATTCAAGAACTTTATCTTTGTTACTTTGAATGATTCATCAATAATAATTTTCGGTAATAACGTGCACAACACCACTTGAGTCTCTTGTGATCAATTACACACAGAACGAAGTCTGTTAACAATGGATTATCACAAGATGTCTTTAGATCTTCAAACAATTCTAAATATCTCATCGATACTTCGATCGAGTTTTAGTGAATCTTATATCATAAGAGAAGATTCTCAAGAATAAACAAACTAGGTGCAATCAAAGTTTCGACAACCGTTAGTCAATCAAATTAATAGAAAATTAATAACATTACAATTATCTAGTTTCCCACCAATGGTACTCGTAGAGCATCTTGATCCCAGAAAAGTCTTTAAACGAGCGGTCGTAAGAGATTTCACCTAATTAGGATAATTTGCTCTCCGAAAAGACGGCTTCACCAGAAACAACAAGAATGAAGTTTTCCTGGCTCTTATGATAATTTTCTAGAAATGCAAACTTAGGTATCTACAGACCAAGGATGTTTTGACATCAAGGAATTTTCAAAACCGAAAATATTCTCAAGATATGCAATGATAGCGAAATTCGGTTTTCCTAATTCCAATAAATGCTTGTCCAATATTTACGAAATATCTCAATAGAAAATCCCAATTAGTAAATGCACATTACTAATTTTTATTCACTAGAGATATGCATTTAATTGCTGGTAATTAAAGCATATAAAACCTTAATTAAAAGATTCTCAATTTATTTCGGCACAAGATCTCCTTGAGTATTAAGGAATATCTTTGAACAATAGATGATAAGAGTTATTGTCCGTGTTCAAAGTATGTTAACATCTTTTCACTGTAAATCCTTATTTCATATTTACATGGATTTACATTCTTGGAATCGATTATACCACACTTCCAAACAAGTTTAGAATTGGTTTCCCTATATTCCAAGATAACTATGTGATTGATCAAATACCAAACACATACATGGGTTCAATCGGTTGTACCAATCACTAGGATCAGTTATACCTCAATATGGAAACACTTATGATTGGTCACATAAGTTACCAGGACCGGTTAGACCATTTACCAAGATTAATTCCATATATACATGGTAATTCTTGTGATTGATTATACCAGTTACCAAGACCGGTTACACTAGTTTCCAGGACCGATTACACCTATTACAAGGATCGATTACACATAACACTTGTGATCGATCACACTAATCACTAGGATCGGTTACATCAATTACAAGGATCGATCATACCACACATGGTGATTACTTAGGATCGGTTACACCAATTACTAAATACCAGTCATACCAAATCATAAGTCAAACATTGTGATTAGTTATTCCAAGATACATAACATAGTTACGATCGGTTCTACCATCTCACATGTTGGTCATCTAAAGATTTGCAATGAATAACCGGACTAATAATCCCTTTCGATTCATGAAATTCCTTTAAACGAATGTAAAACATTGTTTCCTAGGATGAAATATTCGCCATAACCCATTCACATAATCATAACAATATATATAAAATTATGTCAATGTCATATCTACGAAGTTCAAAAGATAAGCGTTATACTTCTTAGTCTAATTCCATAATACTATGATCATACTATTATGACCATGTCACATCAGTAGAGTATTATACAATGTGTACAGTATATACAGCTTTGCAATTATGTTTTCAATATAGTACGACTTGAAAGATATATTAGGAATGAAACAGTTCAAGTCAATATTACAAACCTCAAGTGGAAGGATGATGTCGTCGTTGTACTTTTCTACTTCTTCACATTCTTCAGATTTTCGGAGTAATACTTGTATGTCTCAACATTCCTAGACTTTCTTGTCTAACCTAAACGAAATTGACTTTAGTATTCAATCAAACGATTTTAGATGATTTTTTACACACTAAAATATGACAACCAAACTTGACATACCAACGCTTGGTGAGTTCAACCAAGCTATGCTCTAGCAACCACATTTCAGTCCGAAGTTAACTTGTAGTAGGCTAGAGTCTGTAGCGTCTTCATACAATGTGGTGTTCAAATCTGGACCAGGTCCCGAGGTTTTTCTGCATTTGCGGTTTCCTCGTAAACAAAATTTATGGTGTCTGTGTTATTTATTTTTCGCATTATGTATTTTATATAATTGAAATATCACAGGTTGTGCGTAGTTCAATTAGAGTTGATAAATCCGACCTTGTTTGTTGGATATGACTTGATTGACATTCAGACATTGGTCTTTGGTACCATCCGAGTTATTCTCATATCAATCAGTCTCATGGATTTCTATCTGGTTGATTTATTGATTGTATTGAGAAAGAGATAAAACTATTTAATATCTTTCTTGATTGAGTCTCACTTTTAAGTTGGTGCTCTCAGAATTATATTGGAGTTTAGTCCATACAGATTGACGAACGAAAAACTGGGTGTGGTTGTTATACCCGCGTGTTTTCATGATCTTGTATGTGACTCCCCAAATGTTAAACCTTCTTAGCTAATATAATTACAACCTAATTGAGGCATCAAATATAGATAATCGATATTAAGAATCATATATACATTAAACAGATCAAAATAAAGCCGCAAACCCTCTGGTACATTTTAAATGAAAATCTCTCAAGTGAATATGAATATATTAATGTGTTAATTTACAGATAAACAAAGAATACATATATATATATATATAAAAGATACATAATTATAACATCCTTAATTTGATAAAACTTTAAATACAGAAACGTATATCTTCAAGTGTGCCATCTCTTTTGGTAACTTAAAAACACTGAAGCGGGAACGAGTGAGCACATTATCTTGAAAGGGGTGCCCAGTGGAAACGTATGAATCTCAAGTAATCACTAACATATTTTACAGTGCTAAAATGATAACAGTAATTTAAAGAACAATAATGAATTAAAGCATTCCACAGTTCATACAGTAAGAAGCAAGTGTTATCCAAAATCTCGCCAAACTCATTGAAGAAGACAACGGGGGAACAACCTAATCAATAATAATAACATCATCCACATGAACTGTCCGCCCAAATCATGACTCACAATATTACCATCAAGATAAGAAAGTTAGAAAATCAAGTATAATATACACACGAGTGATTTCCCTAAAATAAAATAGTATATATGATATGGAAACGAATGAGTTACCTCCCTACTAAGATAAAATTGCTAACGGATGAGTTATCGCCTTACTATATTAGTAAACATAAATAAATAGTATCGAAACGGATGAGTTAACGCCCTACTAAGATAATATTGCTAACGGATGAGTTACCTCCCTAATCAACTTAGCAACGAGTTGTGGGGAATCACATACACTCCTTGCAGGGAAATCTCACAAAGCATATCACACACAAATACATTCATAGGGACATCGTATATGCAGATACAACATACATTGCATACAAAAGAACAAAGAAGCAATATGTCAAAGTACACGCAATCATGCACACATATAGTAAAGTCTCATCATGCTCGCAGATAAAGGAAAGCTTAATGATTACAAAAAGGTTACAAAGTTCCCACCTGTTTAATGGAAAATGCCGTATAAGTTCTTATCCTTAGTCATCATCATCATTTTCATAATCTGAAGTAAATTTCATAAACTTATTGTAGTTGCATCTTTTCTGATGACTACACCCATGTAAATCTAAAGGATATAAACTACTCAAACATTCAAGATTCAAGATGAACAAGATGTAAAGAACATGAAAAGTAAAGATTGACACAAGCATATAACGTGGTTCGGCCATGAAGACCTACGTCCACGAGAAAGAAGATGTTTTCTTTATTTATCATAAGGTCTTACGCTTGAGAGAACTACAAATGTCACTTAGACTTCTTATTCTTTCTCTCTCTAGATCTCTCTAAGGAATTCTCTGTAGAAAGACCATCTAAAATGTTACATAAGTTGTCCATCTCCTTCTACATGGACTGGTATTTATAGACATAATAAGACTCGTGAAGGTCTGGCCTCGCCGAGCATATGGAGTCTGTCGTCTATCTCCTCGGAACCTCGAACGAGCTTCTATACTATCCCTCATGATGGCATGCTGGGTTTCTCTCCGAGTTATCTCGCCCTGTACACCATCGTGCTCCTCTTCTCAGGTAACCTCGTGTCGCATCATTCTCGGGCTATAGTATAGGTCGTATGAGCTCTCTGAGATGTTGTAGAATCGCTCACGCTTCTTCTAATACTTCACTAAATGCGGTCCTCCTTTTTATACTTGACCGTCTCATTAGACCAATCCCTACACGCGTAATTCATGTAACGTAGTAGCAGGCGTCTCGATTCAGATGAAGCTACTTTATGGATTATGATCTGGTGCTTCTCTCTTATCGTCTCATCATGAGATCACGTCTTAAGATGATAACATGTGGCGATCATGTATTTTACCCTCACACTTACATCAAATTCTTCTTAATTGTTCTCTTTAATATTCTACTATCTCTTTCTTTATCAAATTATCTATTGAAGGTTCTATGTCCAAATTGATCATTGGAGGAGTGGGAAAAGTGGCCAGAAATTAAGTCGTTCAAAAAGTCTACAGGATACCAGAAAAGTGTCTGGTCAACTAATGGTCAATAGTTAAAGATAACGGTCAGACAGATGGTCACTAACGGTCAACGTCCAATCCGATTCAAAGGAAGAGCCAGGGTCAAAGTCCAATCTTGGTCAAACTATACACAATTCTAATTCCATCTTCAACTGAAATGTCACCACTACAACCAACCTGAAATGTTCATTCCCCTACGATATGTTAAACACCCATCTACAACTTCAATCAATTCATAACTCAGTATTAGCATTACTTATCCTTCTCCTTGTAATTCAATACAACTTAAACTACCGCCACATCACCAATCCATTACCCATCTCAATACTAAGTTTCTCAAACAATCATATAAACTCAATCCATAAAAATGAATAACTTTTTTTTTTAAGTTTTACTAAGAAAGACAATTACTATAGGATAATCTTACTCAAACAGTTGGAATGAATTTCTCCTTCACTTTTCCTTAATTCAGCAAATTATCTCAAGAACATCAGCAACCCATCAATTCAGTCCAACCATACACAAAGAAGAATCCGAAATTAGTCCTCAGTTTCTAAATTAATGTCTTCTGGAAATCAGATCCTCAAATAAAAACCATAACCTTCTTCCTCACATCATATTCTTCAAAACCCATCTCTTATTTCCTCAAAGCTAGACTTAGCTGTTAGAAGTGTGCGCAACAACAACGTCAAGAAGCTAGACTTGGAGGGGACAACAATACAGTAGTAGCGTTTTTTAGTAAGCAAGAGTTACCAAATGGACTACAATGCTCCACTAACGAAAGATTTCAGTGTTAAAAAAGTTTTGAAAAGAAAAATAGAAAATTACAACAAAGAAGAGTTCTCATTTCTCCCAAATACTACAACAGAAACTCCAGAAAACTCCACAACTAACTCACTTACTGACACTACTATTAAAAAGGGAAAAAAATTAACACAAGGTCAGAGCCTTAGATCATAAGATTATATTTCTTAATACCGCAATAAGAGAATCAAAAGTTCATAAATCTGAACCGAACGTTACCGCTTACCTTTGGTCGTTCAAAATTCAAACATACACATACACCAGCCTAAATAATTTGAGTTCACACTCATTCCTCATTAATAATTGGGAAAATTAAAAAAGTGATCATGTGGGGAAACACATTTAAGAAAATGCCCATTTTTTTTCATAATATATTTAATGCTCATGCAACTAGGAATTCTGTCCTGACCCATTGTTTCCGTAGAAACTCGTTTACTTAGTCAATTTCTCATATGATGATATGAGGTTTTGATAGGCACAATTACAAATTAGCCCATAACCAATGAACGGCTCAAAAGCTGGGTTTTTAAGGAAAATGATCATTGACCGTTCATTATTATCATCTCTTTTAAAGCCCTAGAGAATCGTAACAAACCAACACAACACTTCCTTTCTTTTCTCCATTCTTTCTCTTTGCTAAACCGTTCCATGACAGGCCAGGATGGATGCCCATGAACATCCATTCACCGGTTTATTCAAGATTTCATGTTTTTCTCAAGCTTTCATGTCTTCTTAATATAGCTTACTATGATCTATTTTAAAAAATCAATTCATGTGCATTAAATAAATTATGAAAAAAAAACGTGGACATTTTATTAAATGTATTTCTCCACATGGGCATTTTATTAAGTTTCCCTTAATAATCTGAGTTCACACTTATTGCTCATTGGTGCTCACATTTTTCTTTGACAGATGATAAGGTAAAAATGAAAAACGGGAGTTACAAACCATGTTTGTTGCATCTTCCTTTTCTTCTTTTCTCTCTCTCCAAAAATTAGAGAAAAACTCATCAACTGATTCTTTTTCCATTGCTCAGATTTAGTCTTGTAGGGGCTAGATCTGACCAAAGCTTTCTTGTTTTTTAGTTATTTTTGTTGTTTTCAATAATTTCTTTGTTGTTAGAGCGATTTTTATCTTCGCTATTTGTGCGATTTTATCTATACTTTTATAGTGTTTCTTTCTAACGATTTGTTCGTGTTTGGTTTTCTTGATAAAAGTACATCGGCGATTCGACAAAGGCGATGATCAATTTCTTCTTCATCAGAAAAATAGATTTTGAGTTCGGGTTATTTGCACATGATGAATTTTTGGGCATATCACTCCCCCGTCATAGGAGCATCTCTTTTCTAAGAAGAAAATATCTATCAAAATGGTCAAAATATAGTTTCTGAAAAGGAGAGGGTACCCAAATATACCTCAAGCTAAAACTTTTCCTACCTATAAGTCCTTTCTCCGAAAGTGATTGTCTATAGACTGAGTCGAGACAATACAACTAATCGGTTCACACTTCGTGTGATCGTCTATGGATACAAGATCGAGACAATTCCCACGCCTCCGACTTATGAATAAGTCACGTACTTGGAACAATTCCTTTGGTTCGTATTCCAAACAGTAAAGGAACAAGAAATTTGTTTGGTATCAACTCTATTCAACCAAGTGATATGAGTCGGACAAAGTCTCTTCCGTTTATCTAAACATAAACTCGTTCGTCGAGTCTAGATCTATCTTATGTTAAATCACTCAAAGGTAATCGTTTAAGTTTAAGCCAACAACAACTTTAATCCGAAAAACCGTGTTGATGCCGATCTACTCAATTAATCAATCCAATCTACCACAAGGATACACTGATTATTAAGTGGATTCTCTTTTACCCAAACAAGTATTGTACACATCAAAGATTATAAAACCCAAGTCAGATCTTCAATATCTTCTTTGTCTTCAAATCTTCTTATATCTTCGATAAAAACCTGCATACAATCACTTGAATCTCTTGTGATCAATCACGCACAGAACGAAGTCTATTAACAATGGATTATCACAAGATCGTCTTTAGAACTAACAATAGTCTAAAGATCCCTGTCAAAACTCTGAACTAGTTTGAGTGAATCTTATATCAGAAGAGAAGATTCTCAAGAATAAAAAAACTAGGTGAAATCAGATTTCAACCACCATTAGTCAATCAAATCAATCGAAAACAAAGATAAACCGCAATTATCTAGTTTCCCACCAACGGGTCGCGCTAGACCTTCTCAATCCCAAAGAAGACTTTAAAACGAGCAGCCGTAAGAGATTTCACTTAATTAGATTACTCTCCTCTCCGATAGGCGGCTACACCAGTAACAAAGACAAAAGAGGAAGTCTGTTGTTACGAATGATTAGTTTGCTAGAAAGGCAAATTTCGTGTATTTATAGACAAGGAAGTTTGGATACCAAGGAATTTCCAAAACCGAAAATATTCTCAACATATTCATAAATGCACAGATTCGGTTTTCATAATTCCTGAAAATGCTCTGTCCAAAAATAACAATCGAAATCTCTTGGAAAATCTATTTAGTAAATGCACATTAGTAACTCTGTAATTTCTCTTGGAAAATCTATTTAGTAAATGCACATTAGTAATTTTTTCATCCGTGTTTTGATTGACGGTTGCTGTGAACTACATATAATGCAACAACTCTTCTAGCTTTTGATTGACGGTTGCACTTAATTTGATGCACATGTCTACCGCCCATATTCATACATGTAAGAACCACATCATCTACTTTCTCAACTGCATCCACCTATTCCTTTTAAGGAATTGAAAGTACACATTCCTTTCCACTTTTACCAATATTTATCTATCTGTATATCCATCGTAGGATTGAAAAATTAAGAATTTAAATCATGTATAGAAATGTAAATGTTGCTACAAAAAAAATAAAAAAAATAAATGTATTCAAAAAAGTAAATGTATCTATCGTAGGATTGACGATCGACATTACTCTGAATCATGCAGGGGATAGATGACATGTTGTATTCAAGCTTCAAGAATACAACCACTTTGATAACAAGTGTGATAGGTCCAAAAGAACAAATGGCTATCATGAATCATCCTGTTAGCAGTTTTTACTACTTTGTCTCGGGTGTACCTCAGGTAAATGTCATGCGATCACTTAGATCAAAAATTACTTGTTTCTTGTGAAATCCTGTTGAAATGCTTATTATTATTCTCTGTGGGATACAAATGGCAATAATGCAATCATTGATTTTCGAGTAATATAATTTACCGTCATGCATTGTGTTTCTTGTGTTTCGAGTAATATAACATTCACATCCGTGAGCTGCATGGAACAATTGAAGCTCGTGGTAACAATAGAAAAAGGTTTCATTGATTCAGAACTTTTCATTTCGTGTATGGATCGATGAAGCCTTCGATAACATTTTTCGAGCAGCAATACAAAATCAACCAGGCAAGGACCACGAAAAAATCACGAAGAAAAGAAATTAAACAAGTCTAATTTGTGCACATTCCTTCCAGAAGTATCAATTTAAATTCACATTTTGGTGGATTATAAATAAATCACTGTCGCTTGATCCTATATTATTACTAGCATGTTAAAACCGTCTCTCATTTTATCACCAATCGCGCTATTGGTGTCTCCTATCAGAATATATTGGATAATTGGGTAGACATTTATTTAAATCCTCCCATGATTTTTCATATCCTGTTTTAGGTACCATGACATCACTAGTTGGCTTTTAATTAGGGGTGTACACTGGGCCGTGCCAGCACGAGCACAGCCCAGCACGGCACGACACGTTAGCTTAATGTGCCGTGTTGGGTGTAGGTACACGAAATAGGTTCGCCACGTGTCGGACATAAGGAGAAGAAATAGGGAGAGAACATCTCACTAAAAGATCTCAGTCAGAAACTTGTCAATTCAAATGTCAGAGTTATCTCGCTGACGATCGCCCCTGCGAAGTACAAAGAGATTGTGTGCGGAAACGACGAAACTCTCACCAAGTGGAAGTACCCAACAAGATATCAAAGACGAAGTCATAAGGGACAAAGTAAGATTACTTGGCTGAAAAGACAATCCACGAGATGGATAAATTATGGAGCAAGAAAGAGACATGTGTCCCGACAAGCCCATGTGAAGTAAGCGAAAGAAGGGGAAAAACTTTATGAAAAACGGCATGGGCGAAATGTAAAGCATTACTGCGAGAACGCGACGAGATAAAATGAGATGTGTTCCATTAGAGTTAGATGGCCTATAAATAGAGGTCCTTGGGAAATGTATAAGGGATGGGATTTTTGGAGAGTGGGAGAGTTTAACCTTGGGGAGATTAGGGTTTCCTTGTATTCAAGAACTTGTATCTTTGTTACTTTGAATGATTCATCAATAAGAATTTTCGGTGTTTACTTTACTTAAGATGTCTTATATCTTGGTTACTATTACTTTGGATGTGCTACTGGGTTTCCAGTAGTTACATTTTGGCGTCCAGAAATAGAGAACTTAGATTGGGAATTCATCCTCATCTAAGGAGTGGAGAGAAGCTAGAGTTTTAGGAGTAATAGATCTTGGCAAGACATCTTAGCTAAAGTTGTAGGAGTAAGATATTTTAGCAAACATCCCTTTTTAAGATTAGGTTTTAGAGAAAAACCAATATTGAAATTAGGGAAAATCAATGACTAGAACACCAGATCGGGCGGCACACATGATAGCGACGAGGAGAAGAAAACGATTGGAGGCCAAAAGGGGAGGAAGAATGGAAAGTGGCGGAACATCGGCGGCAGGAGAAAGACAAGGAGTGATCCAGCGACGGACTGAGAAGGATAACGAAGATAATTTTGGAGAGGGATCTGTACACACTTCCGACACGGAAACCGTCGCAGGAGAGGAGATGCTTCATGAGGAAATGGAGGAGAATATTGGTGAAGAAGACATGACGTTGGAACATCTAAGGGAGACGCTCCGCCTTGAGAGGGAGTGAGACAAGGATCTAACAGAGCAACATGCCATATTGATGAGACAAAATGCCAGGTTGGTGTTGCAGAATCGCCAGCTGAACGAGGAAGCGGCAGCCGAAGCAACGGATTCAGAGGTGGACACGATATCATCAGGAGAAAAGGAGTTAAGACGGGGAAGATACACCCGCGAGGATGACGGATGAGAGCGAATAATAAGGAGACGAAGACAAAGCAGCGAAGAAAGAGAGTTGAAAAGAGCATTGGAAATATCAAACTTGGAAGATCAAAGGCGGAGATACGAAGAAGGACGGAGGCGCGAGGAAAATGAGAGGAGAAAAGAAGATGAAAGACAACGCGAATTCAACCGGAAGAATGAGTAAGAAAGGAGACGTAGGGAAGGAAGGCTCAGTGCGATGAGAGGAGACTGCTGGGAGATAAACGGAGGGAACCTGAACCAAGACGTCTTGAATGAGCTGCGCGATATGAGATCATTGATAAGAAATTCGCGAAGAGGAAGCAGAGTGCAGCTGGCGGAGACAATAGAAGAGGCCGATAAATCTCCATTTACCTATGAGATAATGCACGCGGACATCCCAGAGAAATGCGTGTTACCAACGCTACCAAGTATATTCAGTGGATCTGAGAGTGTTGTGCAGCACTTGAAGCAATACACCCTTTCGTTGATGCAATGGGGACGAAATGATGCGGTACTCTGTAGATACTTTCCCGCGAGCTTGGCCGGGGAATCATTGTCCTGGTTTGATGGAAGAAGGAATACTTGGTGAAGGAACACATAAGGTTGGAATAACAAAATGAGAAGCTTATAATTAAGAAAAACCATTTAAAAAGGAAGCAAGAAGGGAGTAGTACACGAAGAGGAGAATATGCTCCGAAATGGATAGTAGAAGG
The DNA here is from genome assembly GCF_003573695.1 of Papaver somniferum. Taxonomy (NCBI): domain Eukaryota; kingdom Viridiplantae; phylum Streptophyta; class Magnoliopsida; order Ranunculales; family Papaveraceae; genus Papaver; species Papaver somniferum. Next base: position 19,718,109 of record NW_020618825.1, on the reverse strand, counting down.
ATGTCACGACTACCGGCGAGATAACAAGGGGCGAGGGGAACAAAACGAACGAAAAGACTTAAAGAGAGCCATAGAAAATAGCAGCTGGGAATTCCGATAAAAAGAGTATCTAATGCAACAATCGATGGTGACCGGCAGGAGAGGCAACATTACCCAAATAATAAAAAAGGCAACCAGGATGCAAGCCGAATTAATGAACAAATGTGTAAGAAGCGAACCATGTAAACAAGAAACAGAAGCACTATTATCGTGAAGGCAAAGAGAAAATGAAAATCTGCGAAGTCTAGTGGCAAGATGTGACGCGATCTGCAGAGAACTAAAAGGAAGGATTTCAGAGGAAGATTTAGTGCGCTCATTCTTCTATGCATTGTCAACTAGGCATACTTTATTCACGACGTTATTTAAGGTCAGAAACGAAGTAAAGATGAAGGAATTGAAAATATATCAGTTTGAGCACATTCGCATGGAAGAAGAACACTGATAATCAAGGAAGAGTGATAAAAGCCAGATGAATGTACTTAATTCAATCTATCAATTGATAATGTATAAAATTTCAAAAGGATAGAAATGAAATTTTTATGAATTTTGATAAATCGTATCATGAATGTGAATTTCACAAGAGCAAAGTAAGACCTCACATTAGGAGGAAAATAAGATTCATAAAATAAACAGTTTCTATGGAAACTTAAAACCTTCGCCTAGGAAGGTTGAGAATCCACGGCATGCACCCTAGGTCGCATGAGAGTGCAAGAGTCAAGGCCTAATGCATGTCGTGAACAACTCTGAGAGATATAAGCTAGTGGAAACAATAAGACCTATCCGCTGAGAGACCCTTTTTATGATGGCCTTCAGTAAGGGGTGCAGAAATATGACCAAGGCGCCGACGTATTCGGTTGAGCTGCGGGTGCCTGGGACGTCCGGAGCGTTACCGGCCATGTCCGTATGGAAAGTCTTGGCTACGATGCACTCGATCCCAAAGAAACCTCACTTGGGGTATGGCTTCGTAACCCCAAGTTATATCAGCTGAATAAGAAGGTAATAAGAAGGTAATAAGAAGCCACGAAAAAAACTGAATGTCGTAATAACTGGATGGGAGGAGACCAACATGCATGTTAGGGTTAACCTCCTTGAAGGGGAAATCAGGGGGAATATAAAGGGATGGCACCCTCCATATTAGGGAAGTGTGTGACCAAAAACAGACGGCAATGTGATGGGGATAATGTTTATGGGAATAGCTAGGCATGTCGCATTGTCGCGGAGAAAAATAAAATAAATGTTAAGACCAGGTAGATGGATTATTATTTTCAAGAGTAGTAAGCGCCTGATACTTCGTCGAATTAAAATCCTTCAAAAAGCATGAGGCAAAATAAGACCTTAATTAGGAGGCACGCTAAGACCTTGTATAAGTAACATGTAACAATCAGAAAGTGAATAGGAACTAAAGGCGGCGAGATAATTCTTGGAAAGTAAAGGCAATAAGGTAGCAAAGGTAAGGCTGTCAGAGAAAAATAATATTTTATATTTTAACATTATCCATGCGAGACTTAACGTTTCACACCGATGAGAAAATTGAAGGCAAAGCCAAGAGACAAAAACAAGGGCGAACGAAATAAGAAAGTTGAAGATAGAAACGACATGAAAGATGGAGGCGAAATACAAGATAAGATGCAGCGATATACTTCGTAAAGGATTCAGCAAGATTGAAGCACAACTGGGAAAGAATTGATTAACTATTTACCCTGCCTCGGAAACACACAAAAGAATAAGAGACAAGTATATACTTTAAATTTCATTATTCTTTTGAGTATTCCCTCGGTAAGTATATACTCGGAAAAATAAAAATCATGGAAATAAATCTAATCAAAGGTGCTACCAAAAAAGTTAAGATGTTTTACCCCCAAGCTTGGGAGCGCCCAAAAAGACAAATTGTTTCCACAATAGTCAAGCATAAAACCAAAGTATGTCAAGCATAATACCAAGATATGAAAGAACAAAACTAAGACTGTTGTTGGCGAAGAACGTCGTCAATAAGCATTTCCCCAGGGACTTCATCACCCATTCCAGTAAGACCAGCACCAGTACTAGCAGAAGCACCCTTGGACTCTTCCTCCTCAACTTTTGTATTATCAACTTTCTGCTCCTGTCCCTCTTCAGAGAATTTATCCTCTTCACCCGAGATGACCCTATCATCCTTTGGTTGCTCGTCATCGGAGAATACCTCCAGATCAAAAGTAGGATGAGGGATACCTTGCTCGTCGTATTAGCAGGTGATTCTGAGTATTCTTGTGAGCTGCCTTCGCTACCTTCGCAAAAGTCTGAATCATCTCATCCATATCAACATTCAAATCATCGACCTCAGTCTTGAGGCGAGAAACCTCCGTGCGAAATTCATCCCTTTCTTGCGAAAGGCGAATGACTTGAGTCTTGTGGCGCTCTTCAATTTCTGTAAAAGAAAGTAAACAGAACTTCATAAGAAACTGGAAGTTTGACATAATCAACGATATTTTGCATTGCACCTAAAGCTACCTTCCATCTACAAGATAGTGGTATTCAAGGTTTCTTAAATGTCAGTATGCAAATGATCCAGCTTGGAGATCGCTATATCCGGTTCTTGAAGACGGACTCATAACTCGTGATATGCATTTTCTCAGACTTTACCATGACCCGACTTCGAGGTATATTTGACAGATTGAATAGACAGAGCCTCCTTGTTTTTGCGAGGTTCGATGGACTTGGCTTGGGAAGGTTTGATGGACCTCAGGCGAGATGAGCTATCTAGATGATCCTGAAGGAGTTTCACTTTCCTTTTTAGACAGTCAATCTCTTTGTTTAAACCGACAACTTTATTATGAGGCCTGCGAAGATCAGCCACAACCTTACTTTTATTGTTGATTACGCGCTCGTAATATTCTTCCAGTCTCTTATAGGCAGCCGACGACGAGAGGAGGAGACCCCTCGAAGTAAGGAGGGAATTATTGACTTGTTGAAGTTCCATCTTGAGGCGCTCATTGTCATCATGAAGATGGTGATTCAGCTCCTCATTACGAGAACAATCAATAGACATACGATCAACTTGCGAAAAAAGAGTTTCAACCTTCTCATTTAAAATTATGTTCTCAGACACATAGCAGTCATTATGGGTCACGAGGTTCACGTTCTCGGAACGAAGATCTTCTAACGAGGCGGATGCTTCAGAAGCACTCATTTGGCGTTGCATGCACCGAGCTTGATAAAATACGAAATAAGAAAATAACAGAAATGAAAGCAAAGAAAAAGAATGAATCTGCGGAGGGACGAAACTTACTCAGGAGATTCTCTATTTTTTGACCCTGCTTGCTGGAGTGCTCCTTCTCCTCTTTGAGCTCCTTTTCCAAAGTTTTGATTTGAGCTTCATCCTTCTTGGCTTTCTCGCGGACCAATCTAATCTCCACGAGACTGGCCATATGACGATTGACCTCCTATGAGTCCAAGAACCAAAAGTTAGAAGTAAGCCTCGGAGCGAGAGGGAGGTCGAACTGAGAAGATACAAAGGATTTACCTGGCACATTACGGCGGAATGTTGCTGGAGAGACAAGTTCATAGAGGCGTTCAACATCACAGAAGGATCTTGGAAAAGAAAATCGCCAGAGCTAAAGTTCACTAAGGATTCTAAGGCACGGGACTTCAGAGCTGGATCTTCGCGATCTTTGTCATAAAACTCCTGAAGAAACTTCATATCAGGATCGTAAATGAGATTAGACATCGCCGACGAAGCCGCTTGCTTCTTCTTCTCGCCGACAGAAGGATCCTCAGTGGGCTTCCTGGAGCACTCAACCTTGGGAAGAACGGTAGGATCAATTACTGTGGGATATGTGGTCGTACGAGGCTGAGAAGATTGAGGCTTGGGAGGAGTAGAGAGGCTTGTAAGTACGACATATTTCGGAACTGCGGTCAAAGCAGCTAGATCCAGGACCTTCTGTTGCCTATTATGCTCTCTTGAAGGAGGAGCGCGAGTCTGTGAAATAACAAGATTAGCAGGAGGATGGCTAAGAGTTTGAAACGGGAGAGCTAGTAATGATGATGAAGTAGAATACCTGAGAAGAAGGAGGAAGCGGAGTATGGTGGTCACGCCTTTTTCGCCCCTTTGATGACCCCGAAGTAGACTGCTTAATGAGAAGAGTATTGTCCTACGAGGAATAAAGAGTAATAATTAAAGGTTATCACAAAGGAAGGATAATGGGCAAAGTGAATACCTGGTTGAGAAGGTTATCACAAAGGAAGTCATACCTTAGCTGGCACAGACCATCGAAGTCTCCAGGGATCACAATCAACGAGATATCAGTGTTTTGGAAGAGGGCCTTGACGAGGAACCCCTTTCTCGTCAAAACCCCAAACGAAAGGGCCACCCACCACTAGAGGAAACGTCGCCCAACCATCAAGATGGAGCTGGGAATCCACGTCTAACAAGAGATCTTTGATCGGAGCCGCGAAAGTCTTTCGAACGAGATCGATGCTCCACTCCTGATGCTCTCTCATACTTGTGAACTTCGCTGAATAGTTGTCCACGAAGTAATCCACGTTAAAGTCACGAGGATCAAATTCTTCGTCTGCTAATGGAACCTGCGAGATACCATTAGCATAACGAATTTTAAACTCGTTGGAGATGCGGATTGCGTTGCCAGAAAGCTGAAAGGCCCCGCATTGCGGCTTTCCCAGAATCTCAAGAAAGATAGGGTTGGAAGGATCGTAAAGTGGGAAAGATAATCCATCCCTCAACTGACCGACAGTAATGATCATCTTGTCGGCCGACCAGATACCCGACTGAATCAACCCATAGTTAAGTTCCATGTACTGAGCAGCAGTAACAGGTGGACTCACAGAAGAATCGACAGCAAGAGTTAAGGTTAATCCCATCTTATGAAAATCTTCTTGGAATTCCTAAAGGGACTTGAGTGAGGAGGTAGTTGTGGAAACCTTCTGGGAAGCCATAATGACAAAAGAAGAATAAAGGGCCGAGAAGGGGATAACAATGGCAGAAGAAGGAGAAAACACAAGGACCAGATAATGTGCCCAGCACAGCACGTCACGTTAGCTTAATGTGCCGTGCTGGGTGTAGGTACACGAAATAGGTTCGCCACGTGTCGGACATAAGGAGAATAAATAGGGACAGAAAATCTCACTAAAAGATCTCAGTCAGAAACTTGTCAATTCAAATGTCAGAATTATTTCGCCGATGATCGCCCCTGCGAAGTACAAAGAGAGGGAGTTCGGAAACGAGGAAACTCGCACCAAGTGGAAGTACCCAACAAGATATCAAAGACGAAGTCATAAGGGACAAAGTAAGATTACTTGGCTGAAAAGACAATCCACGAGATAGATAAATTATGGAGCAAGAAAGAGACAGGTTTCCCCACAAGCCCTTGTGAAGTAAGGGAAAGAAGAGGAAAATATTTATGGAAAACGGCCTGGGCGAAATGTAAAGCATTACTGTGAGAACGTGACGAGATAAAATGAGATGTGTTCCATTAGAGTTAGATGGTCTATAAATAGAGGTCCTTGGACAATGTATAAGGGATGAGATTTTTGGAGAGTGGGAGAGTTTAACCTAGGAGAGATTAGGGTTCCCTTGTATTCAAGAACTTTTATCTTTGTTACTTTGAATGATTCATCAATAGGAATTTTCGGTGTTTACTTTACTTAAGATGTCTTAGATCTTGGTTACTATTACTTTGGGTATGCTACTGGGTTTCCAGTAGTTACAGTGGGTTAGGATAATATGCACAGTGGCACCGCACACCACGTGGCATGAATAAGCACGTGACATATCACGACACAACACGCTAACAAAGCACTTTATAACATGTATAAAATATTGCAAAACACGGTACAATACAAGGCATTTTTTTGTATATTTCACAAAAGAGTGTTTATTCTAATCATTTTTTGACATTATATCTTCTGTGTGTCGAATTATTTCAATAAAAACACATATAATATCTAAATATGTTAAAAATATTTATTTTAAAAAATATAACATAAATGTGTCAGGCACAGCACATCATAGCACAACACGCTCTCAAGTACGACACAACATGGTACGCCTTAATTTCTGGCATGACACAGTAATGCACATAACACAGCGGACTCACCTCTTAATGGTATGTGCTGGGCTGTGCCAGCACGTTTTACACCTCTACTTGTGATGACTATTTGTTCTCTTTCTTTTTGGTTCGCTTTGGTTTGTGGTGGTCTAGGTGTAAAGTGCGTCTGTGCATGAATGTTTATAGAACAACGCAACATGTTAAAAATTGAGCACAACATGGTATAGTATGCACTGCCAATACAATACGATAGTTTCGTCCGTATTGAGAATTTTATAACGTTTCCGCATGTTATATTAATGAATTTCGTGACTAAGCGACGAAATGTCCAAGTGTTCCTATATAACTTGGATGGAGGGAGTACATTTTAGTGGGAAATATCACTAATTTCATGACGTATCCGCATCCTATTTTTTTCAGTATTTGTTCTCGTCGCACCATGTCCGCATCAGTACAACCCAGCTTGTAAGTTTGATTTATCTTTCTTATTTATTATTATTGCTTGTGATTTGTGTACTTATATTTATTCATTATAACTTTCCAAGACCTTAGCTTGTTTATTATGGAATTTGTTAATATTCTAAAAAAGCATGTGCACCGGTTCCTCCGGAATTTTGTGACACCTACCACTTTTTTAACTTCTTGATCCACTTCCCAACTTGGTTTAATATAGAGTATAGTATTTACTTTCAAATATTTCCAAGGCCATAGCCGTGTGGTACCTCATCAATTCCAGTAAGGAGGAAGTTAGGGATTCGATCCCCATCTAAAAGATTTGTGTTTAAATTAGTTGTACAGAGGGGTTTGACGGGTTGAGTCTAGCAGTGGAGATAGTCCAACTAGATGGGTTTGAGTAGGGATTTGGGTCCGAATTTAGCCTTGCAAAAAAAAGGAGTAAAGAAAACATGAATAAATAATAATATCTAAATACTTAAAGGCCTAGACAAATAAAACTCTCACGTTGAATGGTGAGGAAACCCTCGCTTCCTATTGGCCGAAATAAGGTTTTTTTGAATTTTGTGAAACGAGTTTTTTGGTGAGGACACTTGTTTCCTCGCTTCCTATCGGCCGAAATAAGGTTTTTTTGAGTTTTGTGAAACGAGTGATCGTATGGTTGGTTAGATAAAATAGGGGAAAAAAGAAAAAAGGGAAACCAAAACGTCAGAATTTGGAATGCATGCTGTGACAATTTAGGCCGTGACTATTGGATTTCAAAAACGTGACTATGTTAGGAACCTACCTAGATGAATAGGGAAATTTAGTGATCTTCCCCCTTGTGGAAGAAAGTGAGATTTCTTCCATTGGTTTCCTCATTCAAAAGGCTTTCCTATGTCCCATCCGTTCTTTGAGTTTCCTGATAAAAACAAACCTTAAATTATACGCTGAGAAGTCTAATCACGACGAGGTTAGTTACAACCCTAAAGTCGGTAATTTTACTAGATTTGGTTTGTTAAATTCCTGGCTCTCTGTTTACTGAGAACTTTTATTGTTTTTTTTTTTTAATTTCCCCCTCACCCTTTTATCTTATTCATCGTAGGAATTGATGTTGAAGGTGTCTGATTGAAGTTCAAACCGAGACATCTCTGGGTACAAAAGTAGAAGGTACTCCTACACATTCTTCTCCCTAATTATTCTATCTTTGGTTGTTTTTTTTTTTGGGTGCGTATTTGATTGCACATTTATTTCTGAAACTCCAGTATATGTTAATGTTCTCGCATATTTTTGTTTTTGTCTTTACATTGTTTATGTGTGGTGATTTTCTTGGTGTCTCTGATGTTTCAAGGTATGCATCCTTTATTTACAATTGCTTTGCATGTCTTTTTTCCCCCTTCAGTACCCAACTGTTCGTCCGAATTCATACCCAAGGTCGGGTTTCTTGGGATGGTTTTGGCTCGATAGCTTTGGAAGATTGGTTATCGGAGAGATATTCGAGACTGATTAACTTTCCTAACTACTCTCTCTGAAGGGTTGAGTAGTGAATGAGGACCGTGCTCCTGAAAAAATTGCTGGGATAACAGGGAATTTGGTGTCTTAAGAGAGAATTCGCCTTAAACTTTCTTCAGTTGACAAAACAAAGGGTGTAAGTGTAATTGTTTCCTTTTACGCCACTGTGACAGTGGTCCTGTGGTATTATTAATCTGCATTCTAATTGCTTTTGGATTTTATTTGTTATGCGATGCAACCTTTGTTTGGCGAAGAGGCTACATTGTTTGTGCAAGGGGCGGATATAAATTAAAGAGGTTGCACTTTGTTTCTATCAGGGGCAGATACGAATTATAGAGGTTGCACTTCCGTTTATACGACAATGTTGTCGTGTCCTACATGTTAAGCAAGTGTTGGGATATGTTGGTTCTAGGTAACCATTCGATGCAGCTAATTTATACCATCCCATACACTGCTAATTGGATACAGTTGGACTCTGAGTTGATTTTGGGTGTGGAGGTGATGTTGTAACTGGATTAAAGAACGTTGTATTGGTTATATGTCAGTGTTATGTATCCTGCAGTATTATGCAGCTTATATGCTGCATCCGAGGCTGGGAAGAAAGAACGTGGATGGATGGTTTAAAGAAATTCTCTACTGTCTGTCTCTCTTTCTTGGGTTATGTTAATTTTCTGAGATTTGTGTATGGGGGTTTATATAATCATGTGTGGTTTTGGAAGTCGATACTAAAATTTGATATATATTGAGATGATTATCTGGAAAAAGTCTAGCCAAAAGTTCATTACATTAAATCGAGACTTGCTGTTGTGATGATTTTTGTTTAAATCGAGTCTGAGAGATTCGATTGTGCGTTCCTTCTACCGGCTATCTTATTTGATTTTCGGTTTTTCTTGGAAGGTGATGGCTTTCATTGATTTACTTGCCCTAACTTGGGTTACCACAAGTAAAGACTACTGTTCCTCTACTATTTCTTTTACCTGTATAGGGTTTAAATGTTTATTAATTGGTCCTCTCTCAAGTCCGAATAACGTGGTAACTGTGAAGTCACAATTACCAATTCATCTAGGATGTTTAAATGAAATTTGTGTTTTAGATTTTGATAAACAGAGAAAAAAGTATGTTTAGGTAAAATTTTAATTATTTTGTAGTGTTAATGTTGATCTCATATGTTTTTTTATTTAAGGTGGATTTAATACATCTCATGCTGCAGCTAGGTGAGATTTTAATTTTTGGATGAAAGACAAAGAACTACATAAAACATGACAATGGATTTGTCAATATTTGATGAGGTGAGCAATTCTTGATTCGTTTTTTCCGCAAAGTATGCATGTTGGGCTATGTTGTTTTCGTTGGTTACTTAGTTTCTTCTTCTTCTTTTGCAACTGTATAATATTATGTGAGAAATCAGTTTGGATTTTAGAGATGTATCATGTTACGATATCCTTCTGAGGTAGGAAGCTGGGTGATGTTCAAAGCTTGGACACACGTGTTATGAGAAGGAGATCTTTACCACAGGAAACCATGCATACGTTGATTTACATCGATGCCTACGTTGATTTACATTCAAAATCTCTTTGTGCTACCAAAACTTCGCCAAACAAAGATGCCAGCTACTTTCAGAGTGGTCCAAAGACTATGCTTTTTGTTAAGGATCGAGCAAGAGAGAGGAGAGCATAAACGCGGAAGCGTAAAAGACTACATTGATAATAATCTTGGTGTTTCAACTTTCATGGCTCAACAGCCTATTTATATTGTTCACAAACTTGACGACCACTCAAGATACTTTCCTAACTAAGATCAAACTCTAAACATAGAACACTTTCCTAATATAACTCTCACAACTTAATGTGCATATCTCCTAAATATAGACTCTCATATATTATTTCCTAATACCCTCCCTCAAGATGGAGCATGTAGATCACGAATGCCCATCCTGGACCAAAGAAATTTAACTTCGGTTTTCTTTTCTTTTTTCTTTTTTTTTCAACGCTTTTGCGAAAAAAATCTTCAGATCATAGTTTAAGGACGTTTCGGTCCTCTTCGTAGTTTAAGGACATTTCGGTCCCCTTCGTAGTTTAAGGACATTACGGTCCCATCTTCGTAGTTTAAGGACATTTCGGTCCTCTTCGTAGTTTAAGGACATTTCGGTCCCATCTTCGTAGTTTAAGGACATTTCGGTCCTCTTCGTAGTTTAAGGACATTTCGGTCCCAATGCAAGTTTAAGGACATTGCGGTCCCATCTTCGTAGTTTTAGAACATTTCGGTTCCATCTTCTTAGTTTAAGGACGTTTCGGTCCTCTCTTTGTAGTTTAAGGACATTGCGGTCCCATCTTCGTAGTTTTAGAACATTTCGGTCCCCTTCGTAGAATACTTCTTGTACTCTTGGTTTCTTGGTTTCTTCGATAGAATACTTTTTGTACTCTCTCGACAACTCATAGGATTTCAACCTATTATTGTTGTTCTTTTTCTCATCACCTCTTGGTGATTGTTTTCTTCTCTCTTTTTTTTTTTCTTTCTTCACAACATGAATGTTGTTTCTTCTTCTCTTATTCCAGTCACGCTATTTTTGCGAAACCTTCACACTTCTTTGTTCTTCAAGATTCTCTCACAATCTTGTCGTCTTTACAAAGTCTGCCACACTTTGTAGGATCTCTAAGTTTCTGCCACAAACTCTTCAACCACACTTCACTTCTTCCAACTGTTATTACACACACTACTGTCACCAGCTTTCTTCTGTTACGCTTCTGTAACAATTCTTCAGTAACACTTAACTGTTAATCTGTAACAGTTCTTCTGTAACTCTTCTGTAACAATCCTCTGTCACGCTTCTGTAACAATCGCTCACTGTAACACCCTTTAGTAACACTTCTGTCCAACTGTGACAAATCTTTAGTAACACTTCTGTAACAAATCAATGCTTTTTTTTTTTTTTTTAAATCGTGTTCCAGCTTCTCCAACAGTGACCATAAGTCAACCCACCAAAACACGTCACACGTCTTTGGACTGCCATCATACAATGGCAACAATCACAAAAAACAATTTAACTCGAACTTCTCCTTCACTTCGGCAATCCACCACAGTAGCACCATCGTGAACAGGCCAAGCTCATCCCCTAGTTGTCTTCCATCAACTTTTCTTTTTCTTTTTTTTTTTTTTTTTTTTCAAGAGCAATCAAACTCCAGCAGCTCATTCTCACAGCTAACTCTATTAACAGACCCTTCATATCACAGTTTACCGTCTCTCTACACTTGATCTCCAGCAATCTTCCAATACCATCACATCCAGATCATCTCCACCATTCTCAAACCACAGACTACCCTTGTTTGCTTCACACAAACAATCAACAGCAAAAATTTCTTCATGTAATTATTATAGAACGAAATACTTTTTTTTTTTTCACAGCTTCAAAACATCCCTTCTTTTCCACGAACAAAATCTCCAAACAAGAATAGCTGGACTACGATGGAAACCATACGTCTTCTTCACAGCTAACGACTTCACAACTCTTTTTTTTTTTTTTTAACCCTAAACCGAAAACTCTCTAACTTTCTCTCGCTCTCCTCTCTCCCTCTCACCTTACTCTGATACCATGTTAAGGATCGAGCAAGAGAGAGGAGAGCATAAACGCGGAAGCGTAAAAGACTACATTGATAATAATCTTGGTGTTTCAACTTTCATGGCTCAACAGCCTATTTATATTGTTCACAAACTTGACGACCACTCAAGATACTTTCCTAACTAAGATCAAACTCTAAACATAGAACACTTTCCTAATATAACTCTCACAACTTAATGTGCATATCTCCTAAATATAGACTCTCATATATTATTTCCTAATACTTTTCGAATGGATAAACCAATATAAGTTTCACATCATAATCAAGTACCCATCTTTGTTTATAACCCATTGCATTGGTTTCAGGAAATGGGAGCAGTCATATGGATGAAGAGTCCATTGGGATTTAACAGTATGATGAGAAAGTGATACAGTACATTGTTTTGTTCTTTTATTTGGGGTTTATCAATAACTTGAAAAATGTAGGCTACTTAGTGTACTACTACCTAATCAAGATTATGTATATTTGGCACTTTGCAACATGGTTTATGCTTATATATCTGCACTTACAATATTGAAGCCAAGATTTTGTTAGTTTTTTTTTTTTTTGAATAGGTTACCCGATTCATTAACTCAAGAAAGTGTTACAATTCTGGGGAATTTTGTTCCCCTGGAGTCTGCATTGATAATGTTTAAAAGAAAAGGTGGGCATGCATTTTGTCAAATTTTTGATGTTGGATTGCTTGGGTTCTGCGCTTGAAATTTGACTGCTTGGTTCACCAGTTCGTCGGATGCTTGATTTGCTTTTCTGCATGCGTGTTGAATCTTCATTAGTGGAATTTGTTGCATGAGTGTTTTTATTTCTGATAACATTCCTTTTAGATACCAAGGGTGGTTGTTTGGCTGTTGTTGTTGGAGTTGTATTACAGCCATAGAATCCATTTCAAACCAAACCTTTGGCCACTGTTGTTGTACTGCGATTCTTGCTGCTATCAGTAGTCCCCATGTTTCCGCTGTAGTTGAAGTCGTAATTTCCTGAGGTGCTGCCATTGCCATGAGTATCTTGCCGCTGGTTCTACAGATTATTCTTGTTAGTTAATGGTTTCTAAAAATATTAATAATGTATATTCTTTTCAGTTTCTGGGGAAAAATTGAGTGGCATAGGTAAGCGGGGAGAATGTGTCGGGAAAGGATAAAGTCAAGTTTCTCATGAACAAAGTAAGAGTGACTTGGAGCTCCATGTTGTATTACTAACGTAGAGGATGGGGATTATGACCTGATGATGAAACATAAAACTTTGTTCCTCCCTTGACAAAACTGAGAATGGAACACATTACTCGCACACCAGCGCATAGAGTTATTCAGGCACGAGCAAACTTCTTTTCTCTGTTTCTTTGTCGATATTGAAGCATCCAAAATTATGGGTCGTTGGATCTAAGCCCTACTCTTTGACTATATGAGACAATTACCGTCGCGGGATGATAAACCATTCACTAAAATCAACATGAACCAAGTTCTTAGGATGAGATGGAATGCAATGATGAAACATTAACTGTTTCTCTGTTTCTTTGTTGATATTTAAGCATCCAAGTTCTATGTGTTGTTGGAACCTAGCCTACTCTTTGACTATTTTTAATATTTACCATTACAGGATAAAAATTACACTAAAATCCGCATGAACCAAGTTCTTAGGATGATATGGAGGACTGATTTTCCTCACTAAAATTTATAAGATGAGCATTAAGTTCCTATTTCTGATACTGTGCTCAGACATGCATTGTACACAAAAGAAAATTCACAATGTCCGTTGCGTAGCACAGGCACAAAGCTAGTTTTCTTTGCAACTGCACCAATTCGGGTTAAATAGATGCCAAGTACGGCGGCCAAACATAAAACTAAAGTGAATGTTTATGGTGGGGAATTGCATTAATCTTGATATAACGTACGTCCATTTTTTTTTTTTTTGGAATATATCAGTAGTTTAATATATTGGTGAATGGCAGTAGACACCCAATTCATTAGGCAACGTTGTACAATCATAAAAAGTAGTTGTATTGATTTCATGCGTCCACCATATATGATCTTGATTCTGATATCTTCATCAATAGATTTTTATTCTATGTATTATTTTGGGATCATCATGTCTGATTTGTGTAGGGATCTGGGTCCGGTTTTAGCCTAGCAATAAATAAATAAATACTAATATTTCATTTCCAACTGCACTGATTCGGGTTAAATACATGTCAAGTACACCCGCGAACATAAAACTAACGGTCCGCGAGTTATAACCCCAAAGGTGTCATTATTCATCCATAAAAACCCCAAAGAATTTGATGAAACCAATTTTAAAATTTGGAGTTTTTGTATTAATTTTTAAAATTTTGGGGTTTTTGTATCAATTTTGTTTAAGATATTGTTTAATGGATCCCAACATTTGAATGAAGTTTTTGTACCACAAGTTCGGTCACCTTGAATTTATATGACTAGTTTTATAAAGTGAATGTTTATGGTGGGGAATTGCATTAATCTTGATATAACGTACGTCCATTTCTTTTATTTTTTTGTAATATATCAGTAGTTTAATATATTGGCGAATGGCAGTAGACACCCAATTCATTAGACAACGTTGTAGACTCATAAAAGGTAGTTGTATTAATTTCTTGGGTCCGCCATATATGATCTTCATTCTGATATCTTCAACAGTAGATTTGTGTTCTATGTATTCTTTTGGGATCACCATGTCTGATTTTCTATTCTTGATAGCAATTATATTCTTGTTTTCATATCTCTTATTAAATTCATCACTTCTCAAAGGCAGTTACCAATTACCACCTGGTCCATATGGTTTACCAATTCTTGGCAATCTCCATAGATTAGGTTATCTCTCACATCAAAATCTTCAAAAATTATCCCTCAAATATGGACCTATAATGTACATGAAATTAGGTCTTGTTCCAGCCATTGTTGTCTCATCACCGGAGTTAGCCGAACTAATCTTCAAAACCCACGACATTGTTTTTGCTAGTAGACCAATACTTCAGTGTGGAAAGTACTTCGGTTATGAGCAAAAGGGTCTAGTTTTCAAGCAATATGGTTCGTCATGGCGAAACATCCGTAAACTATGTACTCTCCATTTACTTACTAATTCGAAGATTGAATCGTTCAGGTCTACACGTGAAAGTGAAGTGAAAAATGCTGTTGAATCCATTAAATCTGCAGCTGATAGTCAAGGGCTTGTTAATTTAAGCCTTATAGTGGAATCCTTAGCAGAAGATATCACACATAAAACAATATTTGGATCACTTAAGAACGATCAATATAACTCAAAATCTCTCATCCAAGAAGCTTTTAGGTTAATAGGAGCCTTCAACGTAGCTGATTACATTCCATATATCGGATCACTTGACCTTCAGGTATGTATAGGTAAGTTCTTGTACGATGTCTTCTGCAGACTTCAAATATGAGAGTCACATACTTCACCGACTTAGGTTAAACGTTATTTATCTCATGTTATTTTTCTTCTTTTCATTATGGAAAATTTGTTCAGGGATTGGTCAGGGATATGAAATTAACCGGCAAACTTGTAGATGAATTCCTGGAATACATCATCGACCAACATATGAATGACCATGGAATAACACAACAAGATTATTATCAAAGGGACTTCGTCGACATGTTGTTATCCTTAATGAATGCAGAAGAGACGACCATGGATAATGAAATGAAATTAGATCGTGAAAATGTCAAAGCAATCTTGTTAGACATGATCGCAGCAATGATGGACACATCAGCAACGACGGTCGAGTGGGCTATCTCAGAACTCATAAAGAACCCTCGTATCATGAGATTAGTTCAACAAGAATTAGAATCAGTGGTCGGGTTGGAAAGACAAGTCGAAGAGACTGACCTAGTGAAGTTGCAATAATTAGAGATGGTACTAAAAGAGAGTATGAGACTTCATCCTACAGGTCCGCTCTTGATACCTCGTGAATCCATGGATTATATCAACATTAGCGGTTATGACATACCTAAACAGACTAGGGTATTCGTGAACGTTTGGGCAATCGGAAGGGACAAAAAAGTGTGGTCAGATAATGCTGAGGAATTTTACCCAGAGAGGTTCATTGAGGTGGATGCAGATATGAGAGGAAAAGACTAGGCTTTTGCCATTTGGATCAGGTCGTAGAGGTTGCCCTGGAGTGCAAATGGGTCTAACCTTGGTTCGGTTGATGTTGGCACAACTAGTGCATTGCTTCAACTGGGAACTCCCTAGTGGAATGTCACCCCATAAGTTGGAAATGAATGAAAAGTGGGGTTTAACTGTTCCTAGAGCTAATCATTTGATGGCTATCCCAAG
Organism: Papaver somniferum; assembly: GCF_003573695.1. NCBI lineage: Eukaryota > Viridiplantae > Streptophyta > Magnoliopsida > Ranunculales > Papaveraceae > Papaver > Papaver somniferum. The sequence goes on along the minus strand of NW_020618825.1, from coordinate 19,702,172 downwards.
TTATCGTTTAACTAAATAGTGTTCCAACAATGAAGATGGGTCAAAATGTTCGTATGCCTTTCTTGTTTGTTTTCTGTTTGTAATTTTTGAAGTCAGGCCTAGCTAGCCTCTTCATTTCTGTTTTCCTTTCTTTTATTAATTAATAAATTCCCCTTGGGGCTTTGTTTGAAAAAATTCTACTTGTAATCGAGTAACAGGTTATATAAGATTCTCGCGTAATAAGATTAGCATGTTTTACATTAGAAAAAAATTTCAGTTTAGTATATTGGTGGAGTACAATACAATAAAAGAAAAAAAAATCAATGTTCCAAGGAAAGGTGGTGAGCGGCCTAGATCCTCCTGAAATTTGGACGGTAAAGATTATGCCTCGGCCTTCTAACTTTATTTCTACCCAGCAAATCCCTAACCTTAACTCTATCGAACTCTAAATAAACCGTGTGTAGATATTTCGTTTCTTCCTGGCTCAGCCGAACCAATTAATTAACCTCGACTCAGGAACCTCGACTCAGGCATCTTTGACTGTTGGATTTTTGGTTGAGATGATTTGGAGATTAAGATGATTTTGATTGAAATGGAGAAGGGGAAAATAGTTCTTCTCTTTCTCCTCTATTTCAATAATCTCTCAATAATAATTTCCTTCTCTTTACTTGGTCAATATAAGACCATAAAGATAAGAGGATATGTGGACTCGTTAGGTCCTTGAAATTCTTCTATAATAAAAAAGACACATACTAATATGTATCTAGAGAAACTAGACTTTAGTTCACATGAACAAAACTGACTTCATTTCTAAATGCTAGATAAATTAGCTTTGTGCACAACACTTGGCACAGATACATTTCATCCTATAACTCAACATTCTCCCTCTTAATGTGATGATCCACAACTCCAAGTAATTCTCTAAAGTTTTGAAATTTGCCTTTGGGAGTGGCTTGGTGAGTATTCCCGCCAATTGATCCCCCGTCTTGCAATACTTGAGTTCTATCTCACCATCTTCCACCACTTCTCGAATGAAGTGATACTTGAGTTTGATATGCTTTTCTCTACAATGCTCAACCAAAATTTTGGACATAGCAATTGCGGATTTATTGTCACAAAAAATTTCGGTGCACCCATCTTGTTGCTCTTGGATGTCTTCCATGATTCTTCTTAGCCATACAGCATGAGATGTAGGTATTTATGTCGAAATGTACTCCGCTTCCGCCGTAGATAGAGATACGGTTGGTTGCTTCTTCTATGCCTAATAAAATATACCCGATCCAATATAAAAAGCATACCTCGATGTACTCTTCATGTCATCGGTACATCCTCACAAGTCGCTATCACAATATTCAACTAATTTGACATCCAAATTTCTTGAATACATGATTCCAAAATTGATTGCTCCTTGTATGTACCTCAACAACCTCTTTTCCCTGCCAAGATGTATATGACTAGATGAACTCATGAACCTAGAATGCATACTTGAAGCAAACATGATGTAGGGTCTTGTATGTTTAAAATACAACAAGTTTCCAATAAGACCTCTATAGTAAGTCTCATCAACTTTTCTTCCTCCATCATCTTTCTTGAGTTTCTCATTCACTACAAGTGGCGTTGATGTGGGGCTACAACCAAGCATACCAAATTTCTTCAACACATTTTCGGTATACTTGCTTTGAGAAATGAACACTCCATCTTCACTTTAATGAACTCGTAAAGAACACATTTCACTCATCTCATATTTAATCATCATTTCTCTCTTGAATTTATCAATCATATGAGCATCATTAACCGTAAAAATAAGGTCATCAACATATAATGCAACGATGAGAATAGATGTACCTTGTGTTTTCACATATATTGTAGGCTCACTCTTACTTTTGTTGAAGTTTTACCTTTTGACGTATACATCTATCTCACTGTACCAAGCTGTCGGTGCTTGCTTGAGGCCGTACAAAGCTTTCTTCAATTTGTATACCTTGTCTTCTTCTCCTTCAATCAAAAAATCTTGTGGTTGTTCATAGACCTCTTCACGGAGTTCTCCATTCAAATATTCCGATTTCACATCAAGTTGATATAGTAACCAACCCCTTTGAGAAGCTATAGCAATCACGGCTCTAATGGTGCCAAGACGAGCAACCGGTGCAAAAGTCTCATTGTAGTCGATACCAGGTTGTCGAGAGTGCCCTTTTCCACCAACCTTGTTTTGTTCCTTTGAACCGATCCATCCGCATTGTACTTCACCTTGTACATCCATTTCACACCAATAACTTCTTTGTCACTTGGTCTTACTACTTTCTCCCACGTATCTCTCCCATCAAAGACAAAAACTTCTTCTTCCATAGATTTTATCCAAACCGGTTCTTTTGATTCTTCTTCAAAAATTTCCAATTCAATAATTGTTGGATTTTTTTTTATTTAATGGGTATTGATTGATTTTTTTCATTCAGCAAGATCAAATTGACTTGATCTATGCTCTGATACCAATTGCTGGATTTTTGGTTGAGATGATTTGAAGATTAAGATGATTTTGATTGAAATGGAGAAGGGGAAAATAGTTCCTCTCTTTCTCTCTATTTCATTAATCTCTCTCAATAAAAATTTCTCTCTCTTTACTTGGTCAATATAAGATCATAAAAATAAGAGGACATGTGGACTCATTAGGTCCACACAATTCTTCTACAATAAAACAAACACATCTATATTATAAGGGACAATGGTGTTTTCCTACATTGACGGATATCTATAATTGGGACATATAAAGGACGGTCCAGATCGATCAACTAATGTGTTTTGGGTTACAAGATTTAGGCACTTAAAAGGACTGTTACAATTTAGAATGGTGTTTTCCTACATCGACGGCTATCCATTGCTGGGACACATAAAACCTGCAATGAGTCCTTAAACTCTAGCACTCTGGCACCACACGTCGATTGATCGACCTATTTTTAATTTTAAAAGAACACCAAAGATCGACCTATTTTTAATTTTACACTCTAGCACCACACGTCAAACCTTAAATGCAAACCGGTAACGCATGTAAGGATGGTCATGGGGCGGGTATGGGGCGGGGATCTTGTATCCCAGTCACTGCCCCGTTCAAAAAAAAAACCCATACCCTCCCCATTACCCGCTTGATCTGGGACGGGGCGGGTATGGGAAATACCCGTACGGGGCGGGTTTTTTACGGGTTACCCATAACATTAAGCTCAAATATGATGAGTTAATTTAATAATCAATACCTAAGTTCAACCAATAATAATAATAATAATAATAATTTAAAATTTCAAACTCATAAATTCATCGTAAAACAAGCAAAGAAAAACAAATTGGTCTATAAACGAGCATCACTCATTTTAGTTCTTAATTATTTCTTATCAAGTATCTTCCTCCATGTTGATCACCTCATCGTCTGCTTCAGTTTCTTCCCAAAATGTTTCACCATCGAATTTTGATCCACCTAGCCAAAATAAGAAAGTGTATCATATAACCATAATGATGTATTAAATGTAAAATAAAAACATTTCAATAAAAAGAGAATTTCATTACCATTCAGCATATCCCATAGCCAGTCTTGAGGGCACATCAAAGCTTCCAACGTTTTTGGATGAAGTCTATTACGTTGGACACTCACAAATCTACCTCCAGTACTAAAAGCTGATTCGGAAGCTACCGTTGAAACTGAAATCGCTAAAATATCTCTAGCCATACACTACAAGACTGGATATTTAATCCCATTTGTCTTCCACCATGCTAGTATGTCAAAATTACCAATCCTAGGTAAAAGATCTTCTTCTAAGTAATTGGTTAATATAAATAATTAATGATATCTTATACTTTTACCTTTTCTTTTCTTTTATAATATAATATAATATAATTTCTTAGTTTAAATATAATATAAATAATTAATGATATCTTATACTTTTACCTTTTCTTTTATAATATAGTATAATATAATATCTTAGTTTAAATATAATATAAATAATTAATAAAAATATAAAATCCTACAATGGAAACGTACAGGGTGGGTATGGGGCCGGGACCTAGAATCCCATCCCTGCCCCATCCCTGCCCCACTAATTTCGGGTATTACCCATACCCAACCCCAAACCCGTTTGTACGGGTAAAATCCTATCCAATAGGGACAGGTACCCACGGGATGAGTTTGGATGGGTAAATGGCCATCCCTAAATGCATGTCTGAAATAAATTTTCCCCTTTTCTTTAGCCATTTACTTAGCTGCAGTTAATGTTTTGATAACTGAAAATGATGAAAAGGCTTTCTCCATTCCCCTGTTTAGGTTACACTCACTTATCCATTCTTCCAGAGACCCTTTTATTTCTTCGTTTATGTTACGTGAAGGACCCAAAGTTATGAGTCTGTTCTCATATATCTCAGTCAGGTTTTTCACAGTCATGCCACATTAACAATTTTTTTTTATGTATTTTCTTTCATTTTATTTGATGGAATTCCTGAATGAGATTTTTTGAGTTATGATTTTTTTTCTTTCATTTTGTTTGTGGTGAATCGCATTGTTTTATGATGATCTATGGCTCTCTTAATTTGAGTTTGAGTAGTTTATTTTATGTGTGTTCATTATTGCCAAGCGGTTTTCATCTCGAATGGGATTTTCACTGGTTTTTCTTTAGACTACGAAAAAAATCATTTTGGAAATGGAATTCTTAGTATGCTGATTGCCATGGTTAAGATGTAACTTGCAGGAAAATTGGAAAATCAAAGAATGTTGTTTTTATGCATAAGATCAAAGAATGTTGTTCTTGAACTTAATTCGTCCTGGTCAACTGAAATAAAATTGTTCTATTGTTGGATTTTTATCTATTTAAGTGTTTCTGTCATCCCTGTTTAACAATTTTTCTTAGGAGGTAGTACACGTATTATTCCAAATTGTAGAAAAAGCAATATTTGGATATGTTATTGTCATGAACCCAAAAGGATAAGATCTGTTTACTTAACTTTCTGCATCATATGACTTTATATTTTCCAACCTGAATCTTATTGATTCACAAATGGTGGTGAGTTTCGAATCTTTCATTGCATAAGTTTGTCATTAATTCAAACCATTTTAATCTTCACAAAATTGGTTAAAAAGACCAAAATTAATAATTTCTGGGTGAAAAAGACTTGTACATTTTGATATTGTTTAAATGGCCAAAAATTAAAAAGATACCGTTCAAATGGACAAAAATATAAAAATAGTCAGGATGTAACCAGTTTCATCCTACCAATTTTCAAATATTTTTTCTTATTTTTAATTTATATCAGGATGCATCAAGTTTCATCCTTGCTATTTTTTAAGTTTAAGCCGGGATGAATCGAGTTTCATCATTACTAAATTTTTTTTGGCCATTTCACCCATACTAATTTTCACTCGTCCATTTGAACCATGTTTTAAAAAAACTTGGACAAATGACCCATTTTCCGTTTAATGTTTTACTTTAGAATATCATAATTTCCAAGTTTTAACGTGCTATCTTTTTGCTTCATTCTTTAGCAGTAATAATTCTACATGATTTTTGTAAACAATTTTAATCTTTTCCAAGTTCTTTGTGTATCTTAGAGTACAAGGTGGTAGTGAAGCGAATTTGTAAAGGCCGGCGAGACTATATTCCATTCACCAAGTATTGATGGTACAATTGCTAGGATTGTACTGTTTTTATGGTAACATCTAGGAAATTATTGTTTCATAGGTTACACACATGTCATTAGCAACATTCTTTGGTCACAACTCTTACGTACATTCAAGTAAGAAATTGGTTAAATAACGATATAGACCCTGAATCTGTAAATAGCATATTAGCAGTACATGACTCATTTGGATGTTGTTTGCGACTGTTTTGGTTCATGAATATAATTTTTGGCATCTTTTTCTTAGTTTTAAGTTCTACTTGTTGATAATTCATTCTTTTGTAAGAATTTTTTTACTCCTTTCAAAGTATTTCCATAATGCTTACGTTATACAGTATTACTCAGTAGATTGAAGAATAAGAGTGCGAAATAATCCTCCAAGCGTGATCCCATCATGAATTTACAATCTTTTAGTAAGCGATAAAGACAATCCTGTTCAAATGTATAATAATTTGGTTTTCAACATTGACGTTGAGCTTTTTTTTCTTCTATTTTTTTTCCCTACTGAATTTCATGTTCTAATTTTTAAATTTTTCCTTCAACTTCAAGTAAACAAGCTTTGCTTTTGTGCAGTCAGGTATAAGTAAACTCAAGCCAACTCTTTAATTTTTTGTTTGTTTTGATTCTATATATCTTATTTTTTCCTATTAGATATGCCTTTTATTTTCTCTATCTTATCACCAGTATATGGTTTCCATCATCAGTCATGGAAATCAATTTCTGTTAAAGGTGGTATGTTTTTTCACTTTCTCTAGAAACCTATTGCAGGTGAATTGCGAGTTGGGGAAACATCAGGTTCACCTTCTCACGGTGGAATTAGTTGAGCAAAGATGGATGTTGATATGAGTAAGTTTTATAGCCTCTCTTTTTATTTCCGCATGTCCATCTTCTTTTGATAACAGGGAAAGGTGCACTTTTGAACCAAAAATCACCATGGTGGACTGAAAATTCGCGAGTGTGAGTTCTATATCAAGTTGTACCTGATCATCTAATGGATGAAGATTTGACTTTCTTAATGATTTACTCAATAGGTGAGCCAACTGAGTCTGTGGTTTCATCATAAAGTCTCCTTTTTAAGACTCCAAGTCTAAAAATTCAGTAATAATAATAAGTTTTCGCAATCTTATCGTAATCTTTGTTTGATATTTTATCTTACACCTTTGCTCTGTATAAGTTTGTGATATATTTTTATAATTAAAGTTTGGTTTTTCAGGTTAAGTCAGATATTCAATTTGAAAATTCTTCAAATGTTGTAGCAATTGAATGATACTGCACATGTCTGGAATAGCTACTCCACAATGCTGGCCAAGGTGAAGACAGAATGCAGTGAAGGTTTGGAAGAAGAATCCCGTCTAAACGGTTTGATCTAGGAAGTCCATGAAAGTCATTTCCGACGATTTTGAGAACGAAGAGTAACATGTTAACTACTATTTCTAGCCAAAATCCAATATAGACAATATTGATGAATAAAAATCATTGTATGTTCTAAAATTTTCCACCCATTATCAGTGTTTGATACTTGCAACTCTACACTATCAGTTGATTAGTGGGTCGGTGTTATTGCTTAAGCAATTTATGTTCCTACATATGATTCTATGAATTGAATGACTTCTTGGGGAGCAAATAAGGGTCAATCTAATTGAGCTTCATTCTTTGATTCTGATGTCTATAACATCACCGGCTCAAGGGGCTAATTCAATGATGTGAAGGAAAAAAAAAAGATAGATCATTTTGTGGTTTCATTAAAAGTATCCTAATAAGTGGTCAACCTATAACGGTTAATTAATTATGAACTTGCATAGCCCTTGCAAGTTGGTAACGAGAAACCAAAATGTGCACTTAGCCATTTAGGGGAAACAAGCTACTACAATATGGCAGAATTAATCAGAGCGTCTATGTTTTTTATTTAAATCCAACTCTCTCTCTCTCTATCTCCATCCACATGCAACTGTGGATTGAAATTGGTTTATTGTTTTACATCTTTTATTAGCAAACCAAATGCTATTACTATTAATAATTTAAGAGGAATTTTTTTTTTGTTACCGGTAGTATCATGACATATACACACAGCCTTAATTCGGACAATCACCAAATGGTGTTGTGACCAACGCCCGTGCCGTCCCTAGTACTAATATGTAGAAAAACTAGACTTTATAAACAGAAAATGTTCGCATTAACAAAACTCACTTCATTTCTAAATGCTAGATAAATTAGCTTTGTGCACACTCGTGCATCAATACATTTCATCACATTAGTCAACACTGGCTGACATTAATAACACGAATATTAGGGAAATTCCTATGGCAATGGCCAAATCCATTTTTTTGTTGAGCTAGCTGGATGGTCAAACAGGTTTCTCCATTATGGAACAACAATGAGCGGTTGATCATCAAGCTCCCGGGCTAAAGAAACACGCCAGCATGCTAAGGTTAAAAGCCGGCGTTTGAAGCACAAGCGCTGGAGTTTCAAGCATAAACGCGGCGCTCGTACATAGATCACTGGCGCTTGTAGCAAAAACGCCAACGAGTAGTTTTTTTTTTTAAATTCAAAATTCACTTTTCCCTCTATAAATTACCACCATCTTCAAACAATTCACTCACACCAAAATTAACTTCTCTTGAATTTTTTCTTCTAAAATCTATTTCAATTTTTTAGTTTATTGTTGGTGAAATGGCTGAAAAGGCGATCACACTTTTTTGCAATGTTAAACTTGAAGCTACTGTTTCTAAGATATGTGGGAGTTTTAAAAAGATTGAAAATTATAAGAGGGAAGTGCAAGTTTTCAAAGTTGCTCCAAGAAAATGTTCCTCTAAAAGGCAAAGAAGAGCTCCAGTTTTGAAAGTTAACAACAAAAAATTCAAAAACAAAGGCGAAATTGTCGCAGAGCTCGTTGAAAGATGAAGATAAACATGAGGCCAAAACTTGTATTTGATTTTTATTGAAGTTGTTTGTAATTTTTATTATTGTCTAAGTTTATATCTTGTAAAAGAATTGGCAGTAATATCAATGAATGAAAATATTTATATTTTAAAACAGATTTTCACTTCAGATTAAGCGAAATTTATTATAATTTAAACTTTCAAATAACATCAAAATACATTTTAATAAAACACAACAAAAACATCAAGCTACATCAAATCCAGCGACATTCTCTTTGTAGAATTCATAGCATTCAAAATGCTTAAACTTTCTTCTGCTTTCTTCAGTAAACTTGGTCTGAGCGATGGTTTTCTGTAAAACACATAAACAACAAGTTCAGATACTTATGATAGTTGATCACTGAGGACAAATGTAATATACACCAGTTCTTCGTTGGATATTCCAGAGTTGCTACGGTGAACCATCCACAAAACTTCTATATAATGTTTGACTTCCTTAGTGATGAATGCAGTTCTTAGTTCTAGGCTCTTATTGTTTCTTATGGTTTCGTTCCGCGATGCTACAAAATGTCCCATTACTCTTTCCCAGAAATGGTTACCGTTCGTTGGTCTCATCATATGACGTAACCAAGATCGAAGAAGAGTAACATCTTATTCAATTATAAAGACTGGTAGAGGCACTCGAGTGCAGTACAGATGTGCTTGAGATAGACCATCTTTTAGAATTCTAAAACAGGCTTCCTAGCGAAAAGATTTACCGTGAGCTTCCCCCCAGTTATCAAGAGATGTTTGGATCACTTCTTCTTCAGTTACACCAATGAACTTTTCTCGATCAATTTCCATTACCAGAGCAAGAAATGATTTGACTGCAAGCCTAATATATTGAAAACGATCACGCAATCGATGAACATCTCGGTTTCCTAGGTTTCCCGTTAGTGAGACAAACATTGAAAAAACGTTCTCCCAAAAAGAACCGTATTGAAATACCATACCAACGACTACCCTATGAAAAAAATATGCTTTGCATATAGTTATATCCTCCTCTTCAGTAAACTTGGGACCACGATTTTTAACAGACATTTCTGCAGAGTGAGAGATATTAAGAAGAAGAAGAAGAAGAAGAAGAAGTGAATTTGGAGATGAGAAGAATGAAATTTATAGGGATATAAAGAAAATCGATCCGTTGGAAATTTAGCGGCTTTACTACAACCGCCCGTTTGAATTACCAACGGCTATTTTTTTGTTATAAATACAATATTAGGTTTTATTCATTCTCATCAAACCAACAAATTTCTTTCTTAAGCCAACAACATCCACATGTTTTCTAAAGGCAAGGCGAAGCAAATATTATGTGTCGAAGCAAAAGAGGTTTGTCCATTATGTTTCATGAATAACCACAGTCTTATGCAATTCCCTTGGATGTATTCAAAGTGTCCGTGGGAAGGTTGTTCACGCATCAGAATGGTGATTGAATCATAGACGGAAAAGCTCAGGTATTTGCAATGTCAAGATCCCAACTGTCTAGAGGAACCACATATGCTAGATGATGCTATGAAGATTAAAAAAGAAGAAGAAGAAAATATTGAAACACTCTGCAAAAACTTCAAACTTAAAGCCAAATTGAAGAAGGAGTTATTACGCTGCAAGCATTGTGGATATGGAGATCATGAACACAAACATTGTCCACAGAAAATCAGTGGATGCTCAAAGCCAGGTTGCAAGACTTTTATGCATTTGCGGACTTCTTCTGAATAAGACACATATGGAGGGCATTTCTGGGAATGTCCGAAGTGTTTTTTGGTGGAGTTGGATGATTGAAGTTGAATGAAAAATTGATTCACTATGGTATTATGTTATTTAGTTTGCTGTTTATTTTGTGTTATTACGATTATCTAAAACCAAACATGTGGGTGTCTTCACATTTGCACCATCAATATCATAAGTAATTTAAATTTTTCCTCGATTAAACATTGCACCATCAATCTCATAAATAAAAACATACTGCATTGAACAACCACATCATACATGAGAATAAAAGAAATACGTTATATTAAAACTATTACATAGGTATTAATTCGGCGGTGGTGGAATTCCTAGGGAGATGTAGGGATTTTATATTTTGAGCACCCTAGGAATGTTGAAACAAGCATGGAATTCGAAAGGACGACCGTCGTGAGATACTTCCCACATCACTAGAGTTATGGGTTCCACTTCATGTTCGGCTTCACCGTTGAACTTATTTTTGTGATTCTCTATTAGTAAAGCGATGAACTCCGATACATGGCGACTAATTAGATAAAACGATACGACAATATGCCATAAATCACGCCCATAAATGTTCCCATTTCATCGGTGAACATTCTATTAACTTTATCCTTGAAACACAACGTTGATTCGGCTACATTCACATGAACAACATCTTGTGTGTGATAAACAAAGAATCTACAAATAGCTAAATCCTCTTGTTGAGTGAATATAACACCACGAACTCTAGGAGGCATTTTTGAAGATGATTTGAGAGTGAATAATGTGTGGAATGTGTGAATTTAGAGTTGGAATGAGGAGTATTTATAGAAATCAAAAATTATAGCCGTTAGATAACAAGAGTTTTCATCCATCCAGATTCAGCCGTTGGCACTTTTATAAAAAACGCGGCCCGTTTAGCAAAAACGCTGGCGTTTGAAGTAATAGCGGGCGCTGGAACGACAAGCTTCAACAGTTTTGCCTCAAATGCCAGCGTCTTTGCCAAGCTCGCCCGCTCTTATATCAGGCACGCGCTACATAGTCCAACTCAATGAACAAACCAACAAATATGTTGGTTTGTACATCTATTTTTCATCTTTGTTGAGTCCATAATGGGATCAAAATGAACAAATCTATGATTTGTTCATTCAATAGGAATTGGTCTTATTTTTAAAATTAAATACTACTAATTTTCTAACAGTACATTAATTTCTTGGAGTTTTGGAATTTTAGACGCCTGAGAATATAACTTGGCCCAACCACGACTATGGCTCTGACTCACGACTAGCCATGTGTCTTCCACCACTAAGATTATTCTTTCCCCACTCGTCTCCGTCCCTTGGTATTATCTACTCTTCTTCTCCTCCTAACTCTAAATCAACAAATCTCAAGGTTACTTAGATGTGTTTTTATGGTATGGTTGCGTCTTCTGAAACAGAACAGAGAATACGTTAGCAAACATAAATCAAGCACACAATGAAGTTAATTCTTCTCAGGAATTATAAGGTTTTTTCTACCTACCATGGGAGAAGTGGTGAGATGAATAAGATCCACATGTTTCGCCGCTTATGATTTATGATACTTGGTAATGGCGTGCTACGTTACCTCAGAGTTATGATACACTACTATGTGGTACCGAAATGTTATGTTACATGTTAGAGCATTGCTCGGTCGAACTCGCATGCGTTGCTATCTGAAGCATGTTTGTCAATGTTAGTGATCAAAACAATAAGTCTTGATTTCTAGTCTATTATAGCTAAGTCTCGGACTAGGATAGAAAGTGTAGTTGAGCTCAAGGACTTCATGGCGATTCATCATACAAGTAGAAGAACTACTCAAGGAACCGGTGGAACTTCTCGACAAAAAGGTATGTGGAGACTTGAACTTATTTGTCACTCAAAAGTCTATCTACTCTATCTCATACTCTTTGAGACAAGAAGTCGTGTGCTATATATATAGACTTGGATTATACACATTTGGTATTTCGATCTGAGTATACCTCGCCTATCTATATCTCGAAATATGTGTTGGTAAGGTTTTCACTTCGATCAAGTTTATCTTTACCTAGTGACAAAAGTCATGATATGTTTCAATCATCTTGAAAATTGCTTTGACGAGAAATGGTGTACCAACTATATAACGTCCTCTAAGAATGTTTCAATGATTGAAATGAGAGTTTAGATTACATAACCAATGGTGGACATAAGCATTGTTGTGGAAACACATTTACGTATAAGTCCTATTCCTTGAACCAAAGTTTGAGAACATTGTTGATCAAGAGAACCGGAAGAATGACATGAGCCAAGTCCGCGAACTCAGTCCGCGAACTGCCGAAGTTCTCAAACCCGATAATTTCTGATGGAGTTTACAAACTACTTGCGTGAAGATAAGTCCGCGAACTCAGTCCGGAAACCCAGTCTGCGAACCGGCGAAGTTCTCAAACCCGAAAATTGTTGGAGTTTGTAAACTCTGCCCGGTAACTTAAGTCCGCGAACCTAGTCTGCGAACTTGAGAAGGTTATATATCTGAAGATGATTTCTGAACTTAAACTTAAAAAGACTAAGGAATGAAGTTTGCAAACCGTGGCTATAAAAGTTCATGAACTGATTCAAGTGAATCAAATCATCTTTGCTTCAATTGTGTCTTGTGTAGTACATGAGATTTTCTTGCAATTGAACAACTCTCTAACTAGTTTATTTTGAAGTCATTTGAATAAGTTATGGTGAAGAAGAACATGGTTGATATGAAATGCTCATATGGCTAACATTTGGGTTAATTATTGTTGAACCAACAAGTGCATACGTTTGGGTACGGTTAACAAACCTAGAAGCGTGCATTGTCAAGTGTGTAACAAGATAAGTTTTCGATCTAACGGTTGAGAAATATTAGCTTGAATCTAAATCATGTTTTCATCTAACGGTGGATATTGATTGCTTTGTTACCAAGGCAACCTAATTGCAAACCCTGATTTGAAAGAATATATAAAGGAGACATCTAGTATTTTGCAAAACTAATCCCTACACCTCACGTGTGATACTAGTTTGCATACTAGAGTCGATTCTCCTTTAACCTTTGGTTTTCTTCTTCTAAAACTAGGTTAACAACTTCATTGGGATTGTGAAGCCAGACCGATACTATTTTTATCGTAGTTGTGTGATCTGATCTTGCATCTTCTATCGTACGAGTACAATCAGATTGATTGGCTTGAGATTGATATCTCCGATAGGAAAGATATAAAAATTAATCACAAACATCTTTGTCTTGTTTGTGATTCCGCAAAATCTTGTTTGCTACCATACGATTAAGATTGTTGTGAGGTGATTGATAACTCTAGGCTGTTCTTCGGGAATATAAGGCCGGATTATCAATTGGTTCTTGTTCACCTTGATTATTATAAAAAAAGGAACAAAATCATTAGGGTTTATCTGTGGGAGACAGATTGATCCTTTGATAGACTTGTCTGTGGGAGACAGATTTGTTTATTGCCAAAGCCTGTGATTTTGGGTCGTAGAAACTCTTAGTTATGGGTGAGATCAACTTAAGTGCGCAGTATCTTGCTGGGATCAGAGGTGTAGGGAGTACAACTGTACCTTGGATCAGTGGGAGACTGATTGGGGTTCAATTACAGTCCAGTCTGAAGATAGCTTGGAGTAGGCTAGTGTCTGTAGGGGCTTAATACAGTGTGTGTTCAATCTGGATTAGGTCCCGAGGTTTTTCAGCATTTTCGGTTTCCTCGTTAACAAAATTTCTGGTGTCTGTGTTATTTCAATTTCCGCATTATATTGTTTTATCTTTATAATTGAAATAATACAGGTTGAGCGTTAGATAATCAATTAGAGTAATCCAACCTTTGGTTGTTGATTGTCATTGATTGATCCTTGGATATTGGTATTCGGTACCATCCAAGTTATTCCTTGTGTTTGATTAAAGACTCGCTGATTTCTATTAGCTCGAGTAAATCAAAACAAGAGAGAGATATTAAATCCTTGAGATGCTTTTACTTAGATTGAGTATGATTGTGTAGTTGATTCTCTAGAAAGTATTTCGGAGTTAGTCCATACAGATTGCTAACTGAAATATTGGGTGGTGGTCTTAGACCCCCGCTTTTTCATTACATGAGGTTTCGTGCATCGACAATGGGTCTCATATTAAATAAAATTTGATAAAAAAGACTCAAAAATTAATATACTTGCACACCAAAGAGCTAATTCGGCATGAAATTGTAATTTTGTACTCAATTTCCATATGGACATTCTATAGTCGACATGTTAAGTTGTTAATCATGCTCAAATGTGTTATTGCACATATATAAAATCATTTAGTTTAGAACATGTCGAGTTTTCTGATCATCTTGGCAAATGACACACTTGCATTATACAAAACCATTTTGTACAAATAATGAATACAAAAAAATGATTTTTTAGATAATTTACAAATAACGAAGAACATCAAGACAAAAAAATTGAGTGATTTTGATGAGAATTGCATATTAGTGTTTTTGGGGAAAACAATTTGAAATCATTAAGAGGAAGAATAAGATGTTTAACATTGAGAAAATTGGGGTGATTCTGAATGAGTACTAACCTTATTATGAAAGAGAGACGGCTAAATTTTTCGTAAGATTGAGATTCAGATGTAAAGACAATACAAAGATTGAGAGGAAAAGAGAGAAATGACAACTCCAAATCTGGTTTTTAACATGGCGGATATGAGTTGTATAATTCCGAAGGAGGAAACTGGAAAAGTCAAATAAAGTAATTAACTGTTGTATATCTAGTATACTGTACTAATCTCGGTTAATGATCTTAATACTACTACTACACAAATCAATGAACCCGAAAATTATATCAACTGCCACAAGATTTCTTATAGGCAGTAACACAAACACTTGGTGATCAAGTATCCAGGTACCAATTCATAAAGAAATAGTGTTTTGATGTGGATTCATATCAAGGTATAATTCGCAAGAAGAATGATACGAACACAGTTTGCACAACTAAAACGAAAATCACAATCGAATTGTTCCCAAAGACCAAAACAAAAATTAGACAAAGAGATGGAAAAAGTGCACCTTGTTAATGGAGTCGGTAACAAACCGATCAAATGGGTGTATTGAGGCGAGTAATCTCTTTTCTTAATAAATTTGATGCCTTGTATATAATGCTGTTACAGGTTAATGGTATATGCCTCCAAAATTCAACAATACCTCGATGTATTTCGTAGTACTTCGATATAACCGAATCATCGAACGCGAAAGTTGTAGCACAATCTCTCTTATAGACTTGAAGTTGAAAAATTAATGAAAGTTAATGAAGTTCAAAAGTTCTGTGTGTACAAAATGGTTTTGTATTTTCTATGATCATCTTTGCGACCTTTGTTCGGGACACATCTATTCATCCCATACTAGTCAATTTGTCTAACTGATTTTTCCGTATGTTTCTAACTAACCCAATTCTCATTCATCCTTGGAAATACAATTAAGTGGCCAACTTAAGTACATATTTCCTGAAATCCCACACATGAATGAAATGATATGATAGACATACAAAAGACAACTTTAATCCTAGAATATAATGCAGACACTAGACAGTTGTGCGCTGACATCACTTCATAAGAAGAAATAACTTTTGGCTTTGAATCTTCCATAGAGAACATCTACCGGGTTCATTAGTTGCTCAGTGAACGCGATGTCTTGAACTGCTCAATTCTATAATGTAAACCGATGCAGTAAATGCCACATACCTTATTTCCTTACAAACTCGGTTCTCGGTTGTTCATTTCGGCCCTGAACGATGTTGGTTTTTCATGAGCGCTCTAGATTAACTTAGCCTTATAGTTATCATATAAGCGGCACCACTTCTCACTCATATAGGTGATCTCCTATTTAAAAAGTATCCCATACTTTCTTAATCAGACTAAGCCATAGGAATCATTGAGAGAAATTCTCAACCTCTCAGTTGACAGGCAACACTGTTTTCATCATAGAAATGGGAAAAAATAGTAATATCTCACAGTGTTTCCGGTGAGTATAAGTCTATAACTTGGTTTTCCCTTTTGAACTTAGATAACCATGGGATCTCCAATCGCTAGGTAAGGTGTCCAATATAAATACTACTCGATATTAGGAAATAATACCATTCCCCTCGATGATGCAATTACTACATCTCTAGGTAACCCTTTTGTAAACGGATCCGCTAGATTATCCTTGGACCTTATATACTCCACTGATATAATTCCTTGAGAGAGCAATTGTTGAATGGTTTCATGTCTTCGACGTATGTGTAAAGACTTACCATTATACATCTTACCATGTTGTTAAGTGCATATTTTGCATATATTTAGTGTCAAATCCATGCTAGTAATTGCTATATATTCTTGCGAATTATTGTATATTACTCTTGTTTTCTTTTATTTATGTTTTGCTAGGTGAATCATCCGAAAAGAAGTGAAAAGAGCTATAAAAGTGAAGTCCAAAGACCAAGTGGAACTCGCTCAAAGTCAGGATTTCTTCCCATCATCTTGAAGAAGATGCGAATACGAAGCCAACGGCGAAAAAATGGAGTCAATCCGACGTCATATGAAGAAGTTATGGGCGAAACGAGAAGCTAAGCCTGTCGGTTCCTCAGAACTGACAGTACAATCGGAGAGAAGCAGAAAACTGAACTGTCAGTCTCCCAAGACTGACAGTTGAAAGGAATTTGTTAAAGGCACCTCTCCGTCAGATCAGGGCACCATCATCTTCTCCATCGACTTTAACAGGGAAGGATATCGGCCGGTGACTGCTGCGGCTGTTGGAATGATGGAAGGTACTTTGGAAGTGTATTTTGGATGCTGCCATTGCCAGCGAATGATATAGGAGCCTGTGGTGATTCTCGGTGATGGAAGAAGGTGAACTGAGATGTTGATGGTGATTGATACGAGGCCGAGAATGGAGTTGATAGCTAACGGCAACAACGATGGAAGATTAATGCTGGGAAGGTTGAGACTCGATCCAGAGAAGATCATAGAGTTGGTTTGATGGTTTTGCCATGATTGAAATGAGCTCGAGACTGCTCTTTCTTAATGCTGGCAGTGACAAGGGTTTTGTGCTGTGGTTGATGGTGAAGACATGAATGGTTGGCAGTACCGATTGACCTTGGCAGTGATGGGATGAAGCTTAAAGAGATGAGATGATGGTGAATTGGTGTTGTAGTTCATGGTGGAGATAGAGAACTCAACAGTGGTGTTGGTGCCACTGCTGCCATTACCGGAAGATGATGATGCTGTTAAAAGAAATGGAAAAGAGTATGGCAGAGATGCTCAGTTCATGGTGGTGTCACCTGTGGTTGATTGATGGTTCGTTTCTGTGAAGAGATCGAGTTAACAGATGAGGAGAAGGTAGCTGATATAATAACTCGAGATGGAACGGCAGATCTCGTGTTGGACATGGATATAAAGAAGAGTACGAGACAAGAGTCTGTACATGAGAAGACCGAGTGTTGAACTTAAGTTGGTTTGGACTGGACAGTTTGGAGACATTCGAGCATCTGAATAAGATGGTGTTGCTGCTCCGGTTGACGTTCGAATGGCAGAGAATAGTTGTTGCTGGTTTTAGTGATGAACGGACAGTAAACGGAGTTGAAAACTCCAGGAGAAGCTACGGCTAGAAATCCTAGCCGTGATTACAGTGTAAGAAAAAGGAAGAAGTTACAGGAGAAGTTTCGTATGGAAAACCCAGACGTTATGGAAAAGAAGAATTTTAAGTTAAACATCCAGGAGAATACACGGACAGAAAGTCCTGTCCGTAAGAAAAAAAGAAGAAAATATGCTGTCAGTTCCGTGAAACTGACAAGCCAAAAATATATTTGGGCTGGACTTCACTGTTAATGGGCGAGGCCCATTTGTCAGCGTAAGCTACTTCTTTGCACGGACCAAACTTTGGCAGTAAGTTATATTTGGAATAGTGGCGAGTTTGGAAACTTCTTGGACCGGGATTTGACGCACGGGATTTCTACAACTTAGACATCTATATAAGAGACACTTCTTGACCTAAAATATATATCATCTCCATCTCATAACACTTTTGTTCTTCATTCATATCTTAGGGTTTACCCCTTTAGGGGAAAACCGAGAAACGGTGTAATCATGAGAAGCTAAACTTTTGTTGATTGAGGATGAATTCAATGTGCTAGCATGAAGCTTTATTAGTTATATAAATCTCTTCGGAGTTTTAATCATATTATCGTTTGTCATTACTGTAATTAGGGTTTATGATTGATATCTGGATTGTTCAAGTGTACAATTGGATAATTCTATTGATCATTCTATTGCTAGTAGAGAGTTGTAGCGATCTGTAATTGTCGTGCATCTCCTACACAAGTAGAGAACGTGAGACCTCGCAGAGGCATTCTGTGGAGCAGTCGTGTGTGAAGACAACACTAGTAAGTGGACCTTGCGCTAAGAGTCTAACTGCTAGGATCAACCTAAGTTCACATAACTTAAAGCTTCCGTTGGGTTACACCTTGAGTGCGCTACTACTTGGTAGTTCAGTTGGATAGAACTTGATATGCGAGCGCTTCGGTATCCGGTTACAAGAGGAACTTTGGGGATAGCACTGCGCCAGCTGCTTTCCTACGGTTGGTGATGAATGATTCTAACGAAGATAGATAAGTATACTATTGAGTCAACATTTTGTAACGGCGAAGGACTCCTTGATCATCCCTTTTATCTTATTTTCTTTTTATTATCTTTTTATTTAATTCATAAACCAACCCCCTTTTACTTTGTTTTGCTATCTAAATAACATATCAATTACACAGCTCTCTGTGGGAACGATCCTTACTACCGCTATATTACCAGTTAATTAGTGGGAAATATCTTGATTAATTTGTTGTGGTTACGATACGCATCACATGTGCCTCTAAAATGGGTGTTGTATTATCACGGTTAATGTTTATTGCAGGCACCGGTTTGGGCCATATTGGTATGTCCTTTAGGTAACTTTGAAGCCATTCTGCTTCCTCTGCCGCTTTATCTAAAGCGATAAATGATAGGCTTTTAAGAGTGTAAGAAAATAAGACAATGAAGAAGCCTACTTGTTAACCGCAAGTGCACGGTGTCGATTGTATACAGGGAAAATACGGGTCATTTCCACAGGGACTTGGGTGTGAGTTGAAGCTTTCCTAAGCTAAGCTAGTTCTCTAAGCTAAGCAGTGGCAGTGAACTAATGAATCAATGATTGTGACAGTGGCAGTGATAGTGACAGTGGAAGTTAAACAAAGGCAGTGAGCCTAAGGCAGTGAACTAGTGCAGTGAATGAAAAAGATGCAGAACTGTGTGAAGTTACTAAGGCATTGAATCCACTTCTTGGTCCTAAGCTAAGGCAGCATCTAATCGAATCATATCTTGTTTCATCTCAGGATATACTATAATGGGTGATTTATCAACTAATTTTACTAGCATACCCCTAGCATCAGCTGTCTTTCTACAGCACAGCTGATCACAGGCTTACTTGTAACAACCAATTAATCTATCAATCCTAAGGCATTTGAGCACAATCCTTCTAATGGGCTTAATTCTTAACCATTATCACTCACTTACCCCTAGCATCAACTGTCTTTCTACAGCACAGCTGATCACAGGCTTGCTTGTTCAAATGGCTACTAGCAGTCCTAACTCATTTTTAGCACTACAAGAACAATGACATGATTACTAACTATCTTAACATACAATCAAGAGTTTCATCTAAACCCTAGCACATGAAATTAGAACATGATAAACATAAAGAGTAATTGAAATTGAAATTTAGAATTAGAATTAAAACAGAAAATTACAAAACCTAATAGTGGAGAGCACTGGCTAATCCAGGCATGCCCCATTACAACACCCAGAGACCCCTATTTATACATACAAGCTATAATCAAAGAATCCCCAAATCAGTACCACATCAGCAAAATTAGGGTTTGCTGAAAAATACAATTAAAATCAAAATTGGCTAACCTAATCTACTGATAACAACCCTACTACGTGACCCATACTTCAATTTAGACATACAATCGATTTCCCCAAAAAATCCCCAATGTCAGAAAAATTAGGGTTTGATAAAAAATCTTACCTAATCTCTGAAAATGATTATGACTCTTCACCCATGCCTCTATTCCTCTTCCTGCGTCTTCTCTTGTTCTTCCCACGCCCTAATTGATTTTCTAGCTCATCTATTTCACCAACCCCTAACCTAGGGTTCCTGTGAGAGGAAAAGATCGAGGAATTGATGTTATAGAAAGCTAGAGGAGTAGGGTAAGAGTGGGTTTCAGTTGGTAGGAGCCATGATGTCTTTGGTGAGAGTTGTGGTGGTGGCAGAGGCGGACATGGTAGTGGTTGAGGCGGACATGGATGTTGCAGAAAGAAGAGGGGAAGAAGAAGGAAAGAGAAGGTCGATGGCGTTATAGCTTAGGGTATGTTTGTTTGGGTGTAATAGACCTAGGTGTTAGGGTGTGTGTCGGGAACATCAAGATTTGATGTCTTGCGAAGATGAGCTGTGGGATAATATCTTCTGGAACAGATCTAACGGCGAGATGGAGACAGATCATGAGCGACCGTTGGATGCAAAAATACAACGAAACTGACGGCTCAAGATCGAGTAAGGTGCTGTGGTGTTAGACAGGAGCTTCAGACTTTGATGTACTGGCGATGCTACGATCGTAGGATGCTGAGATGATCCAATCTGACGGCTAGAAAGGGGAACGGGTATGGATATAGGAAATGGATTTGGGTGAGGGTTTTGGGACTTGGGTATGCCAAGCCCATATCTTCTTTAAGAACAATTCTTCCTCTTCAAGCCCACTTCTAGCCTTTTGGTCTTGTGCACAACATTCTTCGCGGCTTCCTTGTGTGATTCCTCTTGGCTTCCACCACTTTTCTGCTCTTTTAGCTCCGCAATTCATCCAAGCTTTATTTAGTACCTAAAAATACAAAATTAATTAATAAAAATATTTATTCTTGAAAACAATGAAAATACAGAATATGGGATAAAATGTAGAATTAATGCACAAAAGATGAGTTAAATGCCAAGAAAAATATATAGAAATATGCACTTTTTAGCACTCATCAATAAACTCAATCTCCATTATTGATCTTGATATCAACGTTTATCTGGATGAATTCCACGACACAGCAGCCCCACCCGTAGTAAATACACACCCACTTGTTGCTTTAGTATCATCTGAGGCTGAAATCCACGAGATAGGTTATATAATGCAACCCATACTTCTTTGTCTTTCTCAAGTACCTCAACACTCTTACTATGGCTTGCTAGTGAGTGTTATTAGGATTACTTGGAAATCTACTCAATTTACTCATTGCACATGCTGTGTATGGTCTAGTACAACTCATTAGATATATTAGACTACCAATAACTCGTGAATACTGTAATTGATCAATAGCATGTCCTTCATTCTTGAAGAGATGGGAAGTCATGTCTAAAGGTATACTAGCCACTTTGTCATCATTTTTATTAAATTTTTCTAAAACATTTCTCAACATAATGTGAGATAATTTATTCCCTTCTGGAGTTCTAGAAATTTATTCCAAGAATGCCATATGCTTTGCCTAAATCTTTCATATCGAAATGTCTAGACAATATTTTCTTTGTATACTTTATAATTTCTGAATTATTTCTCATAATCAGCATGTCGTCTACATATAGGCATATAATAACAAACCCTGTAGGTGTTCTTTTTTTGTAAACACACTTGTCACACTCATCGACTTTAAACCCATTTGATAATAATGTGTTATCAAGTTTTATATCCCATTGTTTTGGTGCTTTCTTTAAACCGTAAAGCGATTTCACCAACTTACAAACCTTCTTTTGTTTTTCCGGTACCAGGTACCCTTCAGGTTGTTCCATGTATATTTCTTCTTCTAAATCTCCATTTAAGAAAGTAGTTTTAACATCCATTTGATGTATGTCCAGATTATACAATGCCACAATTGCAATAAGCAATCTAATGGATTTAATCCTAGTACCAGGAGATTATGTGTCAAAGTAATCTACACCTTTATTTTGTTTAAATCCGTTGCCAACTATTCTTGCTTTATACTTGTCTACCGTTCCATCATTTTTTAATTTCCACTTGAAAACCCATTTATTACCTAAAGGTTTACAACCTGGAGGTAAATCCTCTCATATGTGTGGTTTTGTATGGTGGAATCGATTTCACTATCAGTTGCTTCTTTCCAGGACGGAGCTTCTGGTGTAGCCATAACTTGTTTAAATGTTTGAGTTTCATCCTCTAACATACAAGTTACAAAATCTTCACCAAAATACTTAGCAATTCAACCCTTTTTGCTTCTTCGAGGCTCTACAACAATTTCTTGTTATTGTTGCTAGGGTGATTGCAAAGTACTTGTATTTTCATGTTCATTAACATTTTTCCTGTTCAGAGGATTGTTAGTTTCTGGTGTCCATGGAAACACATTTTCAAAGAATACTGCATCTCTTGGCTCTAGAACCGTGTTTACTCGTATATCTTCAATTCCTGATTTATGAACCAGAAATCTATAGGCACTATTATTCTCAGCGTACCCTATGAAAATACAGTCCATTGTTTCTGGTCCTATCTTGACCCGTTTAGGAAGCGGTACTGCTACCTTTGCCAGGTATCCTCACACTTTCATGATTTTATACGAAGTTTGCCAACCTTTCCATAATTCATATGGGATTTAGACTTTTTTTATGGGGTACCTTATTCAAAAGATAGTTTGTTGTAAGTATAGCCTCCTCCTTCCACAAGTTTTCGGGTGCTCTAGCGTTAATTAAAAGAGCATTCATCATCTCTTTTAAAGTAAGGTCTATTCGGCAATACCATTCGACTGTGACGAATAAGGAGGCGTTACTTGATGAATAATACCATTTGGTGCACAAATTTCGTCTAATGTAGATTTATATACTCAGTGCCTCTATCGTTTTTCAGAATTTTAATTTTTCTGTTTAGCTGATTCTCAACTTCATTCTTAAAGAGTTGAAATTTATCGACTGCTTCATTTTTATTTCTTAATAAGTAAACACGCATTACCTTGTATTGTCGTCTATAAACGTGATAAAATAGTTTTTGCCACCCGGGTTTGTATCATCTTTAAATGTCATAAGAGAGTGTGAATTAAATCCAATGTTTATGTATCCCTTCGGACTGCATGAAAAGGAGATTTGGTGGACTTAGCCTCAACAAAGACTTCACACTATTTAGTTGCTCATTAATTTCTTTAAAGAACAATAATTGACATGACCCAATCTCTCATGCCAAATAGAGGACGACTCAAAGGTATAAGCCAAAGGGGTGACCTCGTTTATTTTAGGCACAACATCCCTTACAGAGTTTTATTAAGTTTCGCACTACATTTTCCAAAATAGGCGAACAGACAGTTGGTAATTTAAATCTCGTAAGTATGCAATTATATGACACTATACCCATCGCACGGTACCAGTCCCTATCAAACTTGCAGATCCTAAATTACCTTACCAACGGTGTATATTCAGTGATTAATTTAAATTCCCATCACGAATTATTTAATCACTGAACAACTATCCTAATACAAGAATTAGGACTATTACTTATCTGTCCCGTTTAGTATACAGATAATATAGGATTGTCAAAAGGAATCCACAGTAATACTAATAAGTAAAGCACGAAGTACTAACGCAATATACAACTTATATTAAGTGAAAACGCACTATAGAACTGCTACCCTGTAGTATATATCCAAGATGTTAATTTTATATCATGTTACATTTGGAGCTTAATCAGCATCTACTGAAGATCTTAATACTCCTCGTCCAGAGGTGCTAGCTTGCCAAATTAGAAACAGAAAATTAGATTTATCCAAGAAAATTGTTGGCATCCACAAGAAAAATCTCCCAAAAATGAAAGCTGCTGCATGAACCAAAAACTCAAACACCTCTGAGAATACTCACTCCCCAATTGTTGCTACGGATGCTATCTTTCTTACCTCCCCACCCCCAAAATCCTTCCCATTCAACACCCTCCCCACCCTAGACCAAATTAAGACAAGAATGGAGACTGAAATGACTAAGAAAAAGAAGGAGGTTTGGAAGGCAAAAAAGAAAGAACATATGTCTTTGAGAATGATGATTCTAATCCTCTTATGCTTACCATGATGGATACCAAAAGAAAGAAACCTACCCAAAATGAGGATGACAGGACTCTCACCTCAAATGACTCTAATAATCTCAAAAGATTCAAGGACCTGGTGGAACATTCCACAGAGTAGCTGGACACTAATACTCCCTTGATGGCTAATGGTGACTTGGGTAGCTCCTCTTTTGCTGGAATGGTACAATTCTACATTCAATCTCTACTTTTCTTATTTTTACTTTTTCAGTACATAAGGCTAGTTTTCCAACTGTTTTGCAACTCTTTCTATGATAATATCTCTAGAAGACCTACATCCAAATATCCTACAGTGTTCTATTTCTGGCAATTCTTTACCACTTTGGCATGGAATTGTCAGGGCTTAGGGACTGGGATGCTAAGAAGTATCTTAATGATATGCTGAATAAACTAAATCCTGACATCATATTTCTATTTAAAACTAAACAAAAACTTAAAAAACTTAAAGAAAACTACGCTTGAGATAAATGTCAACATCTATTGGTTTGTTAACTCAAGGAAGACAAGTGGCACTGCTGGTGGCTTAGTATTGATATGGAAAAGTAATCTTGATTGTGAAATAACTGATTTTTCCTTAAACCATATCAATACCATAGTCAGGCCTGCAAATGGCCCCTCTTGGATCTTCACTGGTTACCATGGTAGTCCTTATGATACCACTAGTAAAATTGAATCTTGGAAAATGTTGGATAAATCTGCAGCCACCAACCAACTTCCCTAGTTGGTAATTGGTGACTTCAACTTCATCCTACATGACACTGAAAAGTGCAGTGCCCAATCCGTTGATATTATTGAAGCTGTTATGTTTGACAACAAAATTATGGATCTTGATTTGGTCAATCTTGGCTCCACTGGTTGCCCATTCACTTGGTACAACAAAAGTATTGGCCATTCTCTCACTGAACAAAGATTGGATAGTGGACTGGCAACTGATATAGTTGGCTTCTCATATATCCAAATACTACCATCTTTAATATGCTAGATATTAGGTCTGATCACCACCCCATCCTCCTTAACTCCAATCCCAACTGGAAAAGTGGTAAAATCCCTTTCAGATTCTTTGGTCCCTGGTTGGAACATGAAGACTGTAAGAAAATTATAGCTGAGTGCTGGAGTAGATATCTCTATGAATCTAGTGCATTTCTTATAGCCAGAAGACTAAGAGATATCAAAGTCCAGCTTAAAGTTTGGAACAAGGAGGTCTATGGCAACATCAAAACCAACATAAAAGAATGCAAGCAACATCTTATTTGGCTCCAAAACAATTACTTCAGACAAGACAGAAGTCAGGCTCTTGTAGTATCTATAAATAACCTTAAGGACTGGCAGGACATTGAAGAGAAGTTTTGGAAGACTAAGAGTACATATCAATTTATAAAACTAGGAGATCAGAACACAAGCTACTTCCATAGAGCAACTAAAAGCAGAACCATGAGAAACAAGATTGATGCAATTCAAGATAACAAAGGAGCCTGGATAACAAATTACCAAGAAGTGAAAAGTTGTTTCACACATCATTTCTCAAACATGGACACAGCTAAAACCACCAACATAAAACCAGAAATCATCAACTTAATACCTACTACTATTACCACAAATGAAAACACTCTGCTAAACAGAACCCATTTTACAATGAAGTTAAGTCCATTCTATTCAGCATGGCTAGAGATAAAGCCCCAGGCCCTGATGGTTTTCCTCTTAACTCCTTCCAATCCAACTGGGAGCTCCTGGGAAATGATATTGTCAAAATGGTTCAACATTTTTTCATCTATGGTCATATGCTCAAAGAGTTGAATTCCACCTTCATTTCTATCATTCCTAAAATGGACAACCTAACTTCACCAAGTCACTTTAGACCCATAAGTCTTTGCAACACAAACTATAAAATCATTTCCAAACTCTTAGCTCAGAGAATGAAACCTTATCTCAACAAGATCATATTTACCTACCAATCTGCTTTCATACCTAGAAGGAAAATTTCTGATAACATTGTCATTTCCCATGAAATAATTCACTCTATGAGATCCAAGAGATGAACCAAAGGTGAAAAATGAAAGTATGGGTATAAAGATTGATATGGAAAAAGCATTTGACAGAGTGGATTGGAAGTTCTTAATCACCATTATGAAGCAAATAGGTTTCAATGCCCATTGGTGTAACAAAATTATGGAGTGCATCTCAGCCACCACCTCTGTTGTCCATATTAATGGTTCTCCAAACTCCTTGTTCAAACCTTATATGGGGCTAAGACAAGGTGATACCTTATCTCCCTATTTGTTTCTGTTTTTTATGGAATCTCTCGCCGGAACTCTCATTCAAGCAGCGTCTTATTACTGGAATAAAGATCTGCAAAGATGCTCCCTCCATCAACCATATTTTGTTTGCTGATGACTGTATGGTCTTATGCAAAGACAACAAGATTGATGAACAGAACATCAAGGACATACTAAATATATTTGGTGAAACATCTGGTCAACTCATTAGTTTCAACAAATCTGGTGTCTTTTTTAGTAAGAAGACTAGCCCAAGCCTTATACCTACCATCAACAACATTATGGGTGTGCAAGTGCTCCAGTTGGATGATAAGTACTTAGGTTCTCCATTGTTTACTCACATAATCAAGATCAAATATTTCAAACCAGGAGTTGACAAACTCAAATTAAGACTCTCCAGTTGGAAAAATTTCCCTCTAAATCCTGCTGGGAAGGAAGTTCTAATCAAAACTGTCACTTCAACAACTAGCATGTACCAAATGAACTTCTTCAGGATACCAAAAAAACCTGTCAAGATCTCAACCAACTTCAAATAGACTTCTTCTGGGGAAAAAGTATGGAAAACCCCAAATGTTACTACCCAAAATCCTGGACAACAATCTGCAAGCCTAAAAAACTGGGTGGCTTAGGATTCATAAATATGGAACTCTTTAACAGTTATATGATTACAAAAATTGATTGGAGACTAGAGAAAGATAAAGAATCTTTATGGTATCAAGTGATGGATGCTAAATATCTTATCGGCAGAGATGTGCTTAACATGGATACGAAACCTAAAGATGGAGACTCATGGATTTGGAAAAGCATTCTTGAAAGCATCAATAACATCCAACAACAATGTGTTTGGAGAAGTGGAAATGGGAGAAAACTCAAAATCTGGGAAGATATCTGGATCCCAGATATCACAACTATACCCAAGAACCCTCTCACTTCCCCCATTCCATTGAGACAGTGGCACATCTTCTGCAACCTAATGGGAACTGGAATTTTAATCTAGTTCAACAAATTTTCAATCCAAATTTAACTCAGGCTATTCTTTTACTGGATACTAATCATGGGGAGGAAGATAACAACCAGTGGATTTTAAATGACTCTGGGAAGTTCTCTGTCAAGGCCCTCTACAAGTCTAAGATAGATAATCTTTACATAAATTATCCTGTAACCAGAAACTGGGAGGCTATCTGGAAAATTGATATTGCTCCAGTTATAAAGATATTTATCTGGAAATGTGCTCATGAAATCCTACCCACTAATGCCAAAACTTCCAGCATTCTGCATTACATGGGCCCTATCTTCCAAGTTTGAAACAGTGGGGAGAAAACTATGACACACTTGTTTATAAAATGTCCTGCAACCACTTCAGTATGGCATGAAATCATTGGATCCTCCCATGATCAGTTTTACAGTACAACAACCTTCATGGAATGGTTCAACACTTGGTATCTGCCTAGAACTACCAAAGCAATGAGTAACATCTTTGCCACTACATGGTGATTCATATGGAAGGCTAGGTGTGATCTGATTTTCAATCACACCAAACCAAATTCCAGGCAAACCTCTCAGTGCATAAAGCAACATTTATGTGACTATAACAGAGTCACCAATTTACCAGCTCACGTTCTGAATACCTTTTCTCTGAATGATAGAGAACCTGACTCAGAGGAAGATAATATTGTTCCTTATGATTTAAGCCAACATCCTAAACTGGATTTTGGTCTTACCATAAAGATTTTCTCTATACAAGATCCTGAAAGTCTCATATACTAAACTGCACTAACTATTTTGGATTTGACAGGAAACTGCATTTGTACAAGAGGACACCCACGCCATTTTAGAGATTTGGGAACAACAAGAGGAGAAGACTTAGCTTTCAGCTGGTCCAAAGAAATGCATCATACCAATAAAGAAATACAAGCCGAGTCCAAGGAAATTCTGATTAGATTTAAACTTTTATACCATCAGGTGGTCAAAGAAAGATTTAACCTCTCTTATCATGAATCTCTAAGAAGTGAAGAGGAAGAAGACATTGTCACAAGAAACAATCCATTCTCTTTTGTTTTAATTATTCTTAAAATTATCCATAGAGTCTTGAATTTGAATACTCTTAATGTTGCTATATACTGTAAAAACAATGATAGCAGGCTTAGTGGCAATAGCCTTACCAACACTATGTAAGTTTCTTAGGCTCTAGTCTAAGTTTTTCTATAAAAAATAAAAATGGATGTCAATTGTACGAATTCCACACTACTACTGTGTAGGAAATCAACCAAGATTATTTAAAAATAACAAATCAAATGTCTTAAGATCTTTGTATATTTAGTATACCACTAATCTCGATAAATACTCTTAATACTACTATTACACAAATCAATAAACTCAAAATTTATATCAAACTGTCACAAGATTTCTTATAGGAAGTAACACACAGGGTCGTCTTACAGTATTTGGGTACCTTAGGCGACAAATAAAAATTGGGCCTTTTTTGGACTACCGAATAACCGATGCATTACACAAAAATATTTACCTGATAGCACAAAAGACGTACCTGATAACACATGATGATATGAGTATAATATTACCAAACATTTATCATTTTGTTCAAGAAGATACAATACTAGTAATGGACGTAAAGATCGACCTTTTCGCATTTACGGATGCGAACTCATTTATAATACTATCATAGTCAATACTACTTAGCATATCTGCTTCAATGGATAACATCGCTAGTCCGTTTAATCTTTCTTGAGACATCGTTGATCGAAGGTAGGATTTGATCAACTTTAACTTCGAAAAACTTCTTTCTGCAGATGCAACTGTAACAGGGATTGTCAATAAAATTCTATATGAAATAGACGCATTTGAATAGCAGCCACCCATATTTGTTAAGAAACTCAACACATCAATAGCCTTTTTTGTTTCGTTAGGCAAAAAACTTCGCAAAACCTTCAACTCCGTATATAACTCATCCCCATTGATATCGAATTCCATTTCATAGCTTAGGTACTTTTCAAGTTTCACACAAGAATTCCGTAAGGTACTATCATCAAGAGACCTTAATTTTTCTATATTAAACAAAAATCCATAAGTTTCCTCGTATGCTTGAAATTGTTTAAACCTACGTTTGAGAGAAGAAATAGCCTGGTCCATTATAAAAATGAAGTATTCAATTCGGAAGGATTCCATACCTTGCAGTGGTGGTTGTACTTCCTCTATCTCATCGATTTCATCAAAGTGCTTTTTTCTTTTTCGTACTCGTACCTCATAAAAAATAGGCTCTATATTCATGGATGTTGCAAGTATTTTAGCTTCTTCCAATGCCCCCTCAAATCCATTCCTTCTGTAATCCTTAAAGAAAGAAACAAGATCTTTTAGTTTAGTAACGGCATCATCAAGATTCATATCTTCGGTTTGAAGTTTAATGCTCACTGAGTTAACCGCAAGTAGTGCTCTATGCCAAACAACCATACCAAGTATAATCTCAAAATTATCAATCTCTCGTGTCAATATGGAATAAGCAGTACCCCTTGTCTTCGCATCAAAATCAGCCGAAGTCGACAGCTCTATTAAGGCATCTCGTATTTCGGGAGCTTGAAATCGGATTGCTTTGATAGATTCTATATGACTCTCCCACCGAGTATCTGATAATGGTTTAACCGTAAAACCTTTTACATGTTTCTTAAACACCGTCCAACGTTTTGTAGATCCTGAGAAGAAGTTATATATATGTTGCACCACTTGGAAAAAGGAGACTGCTCTAGGACATGAACTGGCCATATCACAAAGTGCAAGGTTAAGACTATGACAAGCACATGGCATATAAAAAGCTCGAGGATTTACCTTTAGTAGTCTCTTTTGCACCCCTTTATTCTTTCCGGTCATATTAGCTCCATTATCGTACCCTTGCCCTCTAACATTACGAATATCAAGGTTCAGGTTCTGCAAGAGCTCTTCCAGTTTATTAAAAAGTCCTCTTCCCGTCGAGTCGTCCACCTTTACAAATCCCAAAAAGTACTCCTCAAATTTGGTCGAAGACGTGGACACATCTACACATCTTATGACAAGAGACATTTGCTCTTCATTACTTATGTCCGGAGTACAATCAAGTATTACAGAAAAATACTTTGCTTCTTGAATTTTCTGAACAATTTTATCTTTCACATGACGTGCCAACAATGCGATTAATTCATTTTGGATTGAAGGACCAAGATAATGATGATAAACTTCATGGTTTTTAATACGTCGAAGATGTTCTTGCATTACCAAATCGAACTCGGCAATCATTTCAATAAAGCTTAAGAAATTACCGTTATTCGCTACACCAACCTTGTCGTTTGTTCCACGGAACGCCAAATTATTTTTAGCAAGGGTTCTAATAACAGCAAAAATTCTTATCAATACTTGTTTCCAATATTCTTTCTCCTTCTTGATTTGTTCATGAATCTCCTTATCAATAGTTTCATTCTTGTGAAGTCTAATTTCCAATTCTTTCCATTTATGCATGGAAGTATAGTGCCTAGTAGATAACTCATGACGTGAAAGCTTAGCACCCATATTATGCCAATCTCTACTGCCGTTTGTATCCAGCTGATAATTGCGTCCACCTTGCTTGAATAATTTGCAACAAAAACAAAAAACTCGATCAAAAACATTTGAATATACTAACCACCTTTGCAAGAGTAAGTTAATATTACCTTATGAGACACAAATAGATCATAGATGATGGATGATGTTGGTTGTGAATTTTTTGATCGAGATGATAAGATCTGATTTAGTGTTTCTGAAAGATAAAGAAGAGGAAGGAAGTTGTGCCTGTTGTCCTCGACTCCTCGTGGAATTAAAGAATTTTTTTTTTCCTTTGACGTATGTATAGGTAGTATGACCCAACCTTTTTGGGCCCCTTAGCAAATTGGGCCCTAGGCAGCTGCCTATACTGCCTTGTGTATAAGCCGGCCCTGGTAACACAAACACTTGGTGATCAAGTAGCCAGGTACCAATTCATAAAGAACTAATGTTTTGACGTGGATTCATAGCAAGGTATAATTCGCAATAAGAATGATGCGAACACAGTTTGGAAAACTAAAACCAAAATCACAATCAAACTGTTCCCAAAGACCAAAACAAAAATTAGACAAAGAGATGAAAAAGTGCAACTTATCAATGGAGTCGGTAACAAAAACGATTAAATGGGTGTATTGAGTAGAGTAATCTCTTTGCTTAAGACATTTCATGCGATGTATATAATGTTGTTACAGGTTAATGGCATATGTCTCCAACATTCAACAATATTTCGTTGTATTTTGTAGCACTTCGATAATACCGAATCAACGAACGCGAAAGTTGTAGCACAAACTTTCTTACAGACTTGAAATTGAAAAATCAATGAAAGTTAATAAAGTTCAAAAGTTCTCTGCGTACAAAATGGTTTTGTATTTTCTCTATATCTTTCCGGAAGAAAGAGATGGGTTTTTATTCTAACCAAGGCAACATTTGGGTGAATCCTTTGCGGCCTTTGTTCGAGACACATCTATTCATACCAAACCGTCATGACTGTTTCCTATCCATATGAACCATCCTAGTCGGTTTCTCTATCTGATTTTTCCGTATGTTTCCAACTAAACCAATTCTCATTCATCCTTGGAAATACACTTAGGTAGCCAACTTAAGTACATATTTCCTACAATAACCATTGAGATATAGACGGATTTGCTCAGTAATTGCTAAAAAAGAAAGAAGGACAAGTAAGCTTTTAAGGTACTCATGCAGAATAGAACCGAGATGTAAAAATTAGGAAAGCCACGAAGTGACGGGCTATATGGCTATATGATAAATTGGTTATCCAATACATACTTATGAGTTGGGAGAAGCACCCAAGTCTTAATGCATGTGGGAGAGTAACGTGGATACAAAAGTTTAAGTACCCAAGTATACTTATTCGGTGATGTAACTGCAGGAAATCCTACAACTACACCCAAGTGATATAAATCATAACAATCAAGACATAATTAGAAATGATAATAATATTATTAACAAGATATAATAATTTTATGAAGCGTATACAATAAAACCCTAATTTAAACTCACAAGAGATCACTCACTATGTGTCTTTCGACTCTTTCCCAATAAAAAAATTATTCAAAACCTTTTACAATGCCCTAAGACCCATTTTTATAGATACTCAGTATTGTGGAGTACAACTCATTATCTACTCCTTGAGATTCACACAATTCACGTGACTTTCTTTTCCACTTCGCTACTTCAAGATTCGACAATAAAATCTTTCCGGAAAAAATCCCGGCGATATGTTTGTACAGTTGTCTTATTTCGGCGATAACCCGGCGGTATGTCTATACAGCTGTCTTACTTCGTATCTAGTAATTTACTAGTTGTCCACCCATGCTACGCACAGGTCAGTGTGTCTTGCTAATGAATTATTGAATCCCTTTCTTAAGATTAGTTTCAAGTGATAGAACTTAGAATCCGTCCACTAATCACGGGAGGAAACCGAAGGTAAATCAGTCATTTTATATCGTTGCGTTAAAGTATCATCTAAGTGCGTGTGGAAAAAAAATAAAAAAATAAAAAACCTGTGCTACACATGAGGGTATTGGTTTTCAATTAAGGCCTATGTCGTATGTAGTTTTTATTAAATAGTTCCTGATGCTTTTAACATATAACTCTTATGTATTTTCCTTGGCCAGCTAGGCCGATTCAAATTCCCATTGCCCTATTCGCGCATGGTGCAACCAGATTACCAAACAAAATTATGAAAGCCAACACCAAGTCAGCGTTTCATTCAATACACACAACAACAATGGGGTAACAGGTAACCCACTAGCTACATTCTCATCCTTAGTATATTCTTTGTTCTCCAATGATAACCTTTATGTAATCCACTAATTACAGCATTGAAATTATCTTCTTATCTAAAAAAAAAAATATTGGCCAAGTACTTCGCCAGTTCAACAGATTTCCTGCAAATAACATCAAGTCTTTTCGACATCTTCTCTTATGAAAAAACAACAACGATTATTTCTTTTTGAGCTAAACAACTTCATTTAGGCACTTGCGTTGGTTTAAAATGTTCGAAAAGAAAATCAGCTAACTCTTGAAACACTTATGGGTTCGCGACAGATGATGCAATTTAGTAACTATTTTTACTCTTCGGTTTCCCTGCTTTAACGTGATGAGCTATGGCTACTAAGATTGTATTCACAATCGGCTGGTACGTACCTACAACATTAAATCGCATCTATGAGCGATCTAGTGAATAGATTAAAGCCATGCTAAGTAAACAATATATATTTCACTTAATTTTTATGGAGTTCAAAATGGAACATATCCTTACAAATATATATGATGAGCATACCAATCAAATTAGTAAGACGTGTGAAGCAACTAGTCACCTATTTTCTTCCACCATTCCGGGATGCTCATTCTAAGTAATCCCGATGACACTTATGCGTATTATGGATGTACGTATCCCCTTCCATATTGTCGATCAACATTTCTTCCCTGGCCTTGGTAAAACATACACGTCTCGCCAACCGTAGTTTCTTCCCCTGTTAAAGTGAGAAACCCTTTTACAGTAAAAGAAATGAGTCCTATTACCTTGTTAATATGACAAAAAATATGTGTTAACTTGTTCGAGTGTGTTACACATTGTGTGACGCTGGCAATTTCGAAAATAATACACAATGCACTGGCGCGTCTGAGTATACACCGATTACAGTTTTCACCACCAAAATGTACACACTCGTTATGAAAGACCTTTTAAAATGCTTAGATTAGAGTTCTATTGAAACAAAATTTTCGAGAATATTACATCTTTATATGTAGTAGCCAACTCACTTGATTTTCTGTTTTTTTTTTGAAGCATCACTCAGTCAAAAATACGTCTCATTCGACACAACTTAAGCCTTCGTACAAAACCGACAGAACGTTATGAATACACTTGCTTGTAAATTCTAACCTTCAAATAAACTGAATAACCTTAAAGTGCAGGAATTGTCTTAGCATTCAGAATCATGAGTTAGGATGCCAGAAGAATCTGATCTCGTTGAAACTCATATTAAACTTAAACAAATTGTCCGCGATACAAAATATAGAAAATCGTGGAGAATTAAAAAAAAAAAAGCCATTATCTGAAACACACAAATGGAGATGAGATTGCCTACCTCTTTGTACCACCATGTAACCTATTATTGATAAATAGTACCAATGTTTAAACCACTACCCGAAACAGACTACCGAGAAGTTATGAGAAAAGAGTGGGAAGAAACATGAAGTTGGCTCGATAAATAAATAAATAATACTCCCTCTGTTCTAAAATTGTTGTCCTCTATTCTATTTTCCTCTGTCCTAAAATGTTGTCCAGTTTTTGTTTATAGTCATATTTTTTAGTCAAACTCATATATCCTTGAAACTTTTATAATTATAAAATTATTTTAAATATCATCAATCTAAATATTAAATGATATCTTCCTTAATAGGGAAACAAATTTATTAAATCAATCCATAAAATTTTTTATTTTTATCTTATATTTAAATATTTCTATAAATATTATAATTACCGATGTATTTTTCTTACATACTCCATATACTCATTTTAATTTTAGTAATAATATCTCATTTAATAGGAGTAGTCTTGTACATTCCTTCGGTCTCCTTAATATCTTGACTTAGTCAAAGCGGACTAATAATTTAGGACGGAGGGAGTAATCTGTTTTCCGCACTGGTATTAACCATCATAAGGATATCTATGCCCTTTAATGTGATGGTGTTATATTACCTCCGTTTCAAAATAATAAGCAGGTTTGCGTGCACAATTACACACAAACCTGCATATTATTTTAAAACGGAGAGAGTGAGTGTTAGCTTCCATCTTGTGTTCCCTGCAAAATTTACATAAAATGTGTTTTGATTTGAATAAGACACCTTGCTGTTAAGTCCCGCATTATAATATCAATACTATAATGAGCTCACGGAGAGTGGCTATTAAAAAACAAAAAATGAACTCAATTGAGTCGGCTAACACAAATATCATTTTGGATATTTTCAAGATTTGCCGCTACGCAGAGTTATATGGTGATCGACTAGAAGTAAGAGATCATTTCGTACAACCAATGTTTTGTTGCAGTATATGCTTGCTAAGTGAAGTTCATCAGGTTAAGCTTTTACTGCCAATTTGGTTCCATAAAATTCTGTTGGATATTTTCAAGGTTTGCCGCTACGCAAAGGAATTTTTTTCTGGTTTTACTTTGTAAAACCTAGAAGTTTCTATTCAAAATTGAACAGACGCGTCTCTTCCCATAAGCCACCATTAATGGCTTTTGGAAGCGTCTATTGGTGATGAAACGACACTACCAACAGGCATGAATATCACTATAAGTAGCGAAGATGTTCTCCCATTCCAATACATCAAAAACAATCTGTTTTCTTCTTCTCTAAAAAGCATCATCAGAACTTTATACAGTGTGATTCTTGGTCGGGTCAAGGAAGTACAATCCTTGAATTCGATTACGGCGTTAGGGCTTCATTGAATCCTGAAGGCATAATTCGAGAGACCGTTTGTACTCGCCAAATTTATTGGAAAAGGTCGAATTATTTTCTAAAAGAATCGAAAGAGCCTTGAAGTCAGGGGTACACCATTTTCTGTTTCTGTTTTCATCCTCTTATTTAACCCAAAATTTCCAACATATCAAACACATTTTTTTTTTTTGAAGGTCAATGTCATGATTAAAGTCCATCGCTCCATCGTATTTGAAGGGGGGGAATTATATAAGTGATTCACCACGCATTTTCTTCAAGTATTTTATCCTGTGAAAAATACCAATAGGAGAACAAAGAGGTGGAAAAATTAAAAAAATCTGGTTCAGCCATCGAAATTACTAAGAGCAACTGCAGTGGTGCGAGTATAACCAAAGATCAAAGAGGGAAAAAAAGACCAAATTTTGGGTTTAATCTGGTGTGTGACGTTACAGTGGAAAGACTAAATTTGGTTAGACGTACATTATACGTTCGCCTGGTGTGGGGCGTGGACTATACCAACGCCTGATTGGGGAGATTCAAAAAAAAAAGAAAAAAAGAAGAAAGAAGTGGGGCGGAGGTATAAAGCCCGCCCCACTAAAATTGTTTTGAAAACAAAGAATGGGGCGGGGGTATAATGCCCTTCCCATACAAAATTAAAAAAAAAAAATGGGGCGTAGACTTTGCGTACGCCCCATGTGGAGCATAGACTATACCAACGCCTGATGTGGGGCGTGGATTATACGTCCGCCTGGTGTGGAACGTGTACTATACGTCCGCCTGGTGATGGGGCGTGGACTATACCAACGCTCGACTATATTTGGGTTTAGTCTTGGTCCCAGACCAAATATACTCTGGGTTTTAGTCGTCGATCAAAATTTGATCGATAGTACGTTCCACTCTGTTCAAAAGACCAAATATTTGGGTTTAATCGCCCACCGTGGACGCTCACGTATATATTTAAAAGTTCAAATGGATACATAACAAACTACAGAAAAAAAAAAGCAACCATGGAGGGCTGAAATACATCATTTTGTTTACCATTAATCTTTTTGATACCCACTTTCGCACTCTTGATATCCACTTTAGTCTTCAGCGCTCTTTAAATATAGTTGCGCCCAGTTGAAAATCAACCTTCATATATATTTATTTCTTAATATATATGCACCAAATAGTACTTGTCGTCTAGCTTCAGGATCAGCTTCACATCCATCACATCCAGTTTAGCCAGCTTCACAACCTGACATACAGCGGGACAATGGCATTCGTTCTGAGCCTCCACGTCCTGAACCCCCAGTTGTGGTGCAGGTTAAGCTAGTATATAACTCAGTTAAATGTTCGGTATGATCCTCCACGTCCTGAACCCCCAGTGATGGTGCAGGTTAAGCTAGTATATAACTCAGCTACATGATCATCTTCACGGCCCATACAAGTTGGAAGAAAGTACCGAACTTTGAGTATATATGCAATGTCCAAATCTCAAACGAACACACCACTTTATGCAGATCTTTCGCTACATTAGAAAATATTTAAAGCAAGACTTAATCAAAATATGTCTAACTATTAAGAAATTATTAATTAGTTAGGTAAATATTATTAGTTGGGACGACAAAAAATATTACAAATACATACTTGATGCATTCAGTAAAGGGGTTGATCTTATAACTGATACTACCTTTTTTTTGGAGCGAGGAAGGAAGCAGTAGCACTTCCATAGTTTGTGCAGAGATATTGGTGGAGGTGATCTTCAATTAATTGAAGCATCTTACCTCTCATAAGTGGGTTGAGCAGCTGCAAGGAGACACGTGAGTACAAATTGAAGAGCAAGCCACTGTCAACGTAGCTAAGGCATGGTGCCATGCTGTCATATGGGCGTATGCATTTTTGTGCGTAGGTGGTTATTAGCATTGAACTTGTTAACAAAAACTTCATTCTTCTTTACAAACTCAAATGAAGAAACTCATGTTGTCATATGGGGGTATGGAAATTTACCTACTTGGTTATTAGCATGGTAGGTTCGTATAAGTACTACTGTACCACCTTAGGGTTGCCTGGCATGTTTTTGGAAATCCAGACAAATAAAAGATTGTATTTAGCGGGAATATTATAAATAACCTCCATTTTGAATGTGTTTGGATTTCTTTTATGGATGTGAACTCTTTATTTGTAACAAATTTTGTAAAAGAGTTAGAAATGATGAAACATTTATAATTAAAAATCCCGAATCACATGTAAAAGGCATTTACAACCAATGACTGAATGCCATTTAGGATTTGTATGTATTTGGACTCAAACTTTGGTCTACCTTTAGCGTTTTCGCGATTAAAAATTCTTGAATCCCCTAATTGTTCCTTTTAATGAAAATGAAGGCAGCTGCAACAACAAAAAAATATCAAGTAGGTAGAAATGGTTAATTATGGTGGTTCCAACCACTCTTTGCTAGTAAATTCTAGATCCACACTCCGCTCCCCAACTTGGCAATAGTTTAGTTTTTCATTTCCAACTGCACCAATGATGGTTAAATGCTAAGTACGGCCGTTAACATAACTGTGAATGTTTATGGTTAGAATGGCAGTTGACAACCAATTCATTGCAATAACAATACAATGTAGTTGTGTTAATTTCTTGCATCCATAATATGATCTACTAATTCTGATATTTTCATTAGTAAAGTTTTTCTATGTTATTCTTCTATGATCACAATGTTTGTGTCACTATTGCTGATAATGTTGGATAAACTTCAACATTAAACCTAAGATAATCTCTAACAAGTTGGTTAGGATAAGAAAAGACAATTGATGTAATCCTAAGGGAATTAGAAGTCATCTAGTTCTAAGAAAAGGAAAGACATGTAATAAGGTAATAGGACTAGGAAAAAGAATTCATAGTTCTATATATATATGATCACCAAAGTTGTGGTTGATCATATGAGCAAGATTAGAGCTTGTGTTTAGTTTTGAGAGATTTTCTAAACATCAATAGAGAGAGTTGTCTTTATATAAGCTAAGTTTCATCTTGCAGTTGCCATTAATTGGTATCAGAGCTTGTTTCTGAGCCATGGAAAGTGAAACCACCATTGTGGGTGCAAAACAGTTCACGCCACCATCAATACAAGTTCCAATCCTCAATGCCACAAATTACACAATATGGGCTATGAGGATGAAGATACTGATGAAAATCTACAAGGTGTGGGATACAATTGAACCAGGAACAGATGATGCAGATAAGAACAACATCGCTATAGGATTACTATTTCAAGCAATCCCAGAATCACTTGTTTTGCAAGTTGGTGAACAAGAAAATTCTAAACTGATATGGGATGCGATCAAAGCACGTAACCTCGGAGCTGATCGAGTCAAAGAAGCACGCCTGCAAACCCTTATGTCTGAATTTGACAGACTAAAGATGAAAGAAACTGATACCATTGATACTCTTGCTGGAAAGCTATCAGAGATAGCCTCAAAAGCTGCGTCACTTGGACAATCCATTGATGAAGATAAACTGGTAAAGAAGTTTCTCAATAGTTTACCAATATCCAAGTATATTCATATCATAGCTTCTCTCGAACAAGTCTTAGATTTAAAGAAGACTAGCTATGAAGATATAATTGGAAGATTTAAAGCATATGAAGAGAGAATCCTTGATGAAGAAAACAATGGAAAAACTCAAGGAAAACTCTTGTACACAAACTCTTACCAACAAAACTCTGCGACAAGAGGAAGAGGTCGTGGAAGAGGTGGTAGAGTAAACAGAGGCCGAGGAAGGGGAGGAAGGTTTAACTCACAAGATAGAACAACAAGTCATAATGATCAAAACCAAGGGAAATAAAAGAAGGATAGATCAAACATTATTTGTTACAGATGTGATAAACCAGGACACTTCTCCTCTGTATGCCCTGAAAGAATACAAAAGATGGAAGAAGCAAACAAGAATGAAACAAGGGAAGCAGATACAGCTCTTTTCATGCACGAAGTTGTATTCTTAAATGAAGGGAAACTAATACCAAAGAACTACAAATCAAAGGATGGAGAAGAAGGAATCTGATATTTAGATAATGGAGCCAGCAATCACATGACTGGTAAGAGACACTACTTTTCTGAACTCAATGAGAAAATCAAAGGACAAGTGAAGTTTGGGGATGGATCTTCTGTAGAAACTGAAGGGAAAGGATCAATTCTATTTCAGAGCAAGACCGGAGAATAGAAGCTTGTCACAAACATCTACTTCATCCCAAACTTACAAAGCAACATTATAAGTTTAGGACAAGCTACAAAAGTTGGATGTGATGTTAGAATGCGACAAGATTATCTAAGAGTTCATGACCTAAGTGGAAGACTTTTAGTTAGAGTCTCACGCTCACAGAATAGACTCTACAAGATAAGTCTCATGATTGGAAGGCCATTGTGTCTGAATATGCGACTGGAAGATCAGACATGGAAGTGGCATGCAAGATTAGGACACATAAGTTCAGAACCTTAAAAACTATGTCTCTTAACAAGATGGTTCGAGGGATACCACAGATAAACGTTGAATCAAGGATCTGTGAATCATGTTTAGTTGGGAAACAAACGCGTCAAGGTTTTCCAAAAGAAACAACATTCAGAGCCTCAAAGCCATTAGAGCTTCTTCATGCTGATTTATGTGGTCCTATTACACCACAAACCCTTGCAAATAAAAAATACATATTTGTTATTATAGATGACTTCTCAAGATATATGTGGTCTATTCTTATGAAAGAAAAGAGTGAAGCATTTGACAGATTCAAAGCTTTCAGAAATCTGATAGAAAAAGAGTTAAAAGAGGAGGTCAAGATGCTTAGAAATGATAGAGGAGGAGAGTTCATTTCCTTAGAGTTCAACTCTGTGAGTCAAATGGAATCAAAAACCAACTCACATCACCATATACACCACAACAAAACAGAGTGGTGGAGAGGAGAAACATGACTCTAATGGAGATGACAAGAAGTTCTTTAAAGGCTATGCAGGTACCTAATTATCTATGGGGATAAGCTGTACGACACTCCACATACCTAATAAACAGGATACCTATGAAAGCTCTGAAAGACATGACTCCATATGAAAGTTTGCGAAAGAGAAAACCAAACATAGATCATTTAAGAGTGTTTGGTTGCAAAGCATTTGCAAAAGTTGATTCTGCAAATCTTAAGAAACTGGATGATCGATCTCAGACTCTTGTGCATCTAGGAATTGAGCCTGGATCCAAAGCTTACAGATTATTCAATCCAACAACGAAAAGAGTAATAGTGAGTCGAGATGTGGTATTCGATGAAAAAGCAAACTGGAACTGGAAAGAAACTAATGATGGACCAAGTAGGGATCCAGGAATGTTTCACATGAGATGGGGTCAAGTAATTGATGAAGGCGAAGGACCCATAATCATCAATACCAATGGAAACAATGATGTTAACGAAGAAGTAGAAGAAGAAGAAGAAGAAGAAGAAGAAGAGGAGATCGATGAAATAACTCAACCCATTCCACTGCGAAAATCAACAAGACATATACAAAATCCACAGTATCTGGAGGATTATGTTCTTCAAGCTGCAGAAGAATATGAGATTATGCTACTTTCTGTTAATGATGAACCAAGGAATTTTCAGGAAGCAAAGGTCTCGACTAAATGGACACAAGCATGTAGAGAAGAAATTATTTCAATCAACAGAAACAAGACTTGGTTTCTAGTTGATAAGCCAGGTGGGGTAAAAGTGATTGGCCTCAAGTGGATCTTCAAGATTAAAAGAAATGCTGATGGAACTATTAACAAATATAAGGAAAGACTTGTAGCTAAGGGATACGTTCAAGAATCAGGCATAGACTTTGATGAAGTTTTCGCACCAGTTGCTAGACTAGAGACAATTCGTCTCTTAATAGCAGAAGCAGCATCAAACTCATGGGAAATTCACCACTTAGACGTTAAGACAACATTCTTACATGGTGAATTGCGAGAAGATGTCTATGTTGAACAACCAGAAGGTTTTGAAGTAAAAGGACAAGAGCATAAGGTTTATAAGTTATCAAAATATCTATATGGTCTAAGACAAGCTCCTCGAGCCTGGAATACAAAGTTAGATCAAATCTTAAGAGAAATCAGATTTGTTAAGTGCTCTAAAGAAACATCAGTATACAGAAGAGAAGAAAAGGGAACGTTTCTTGTGATTGCAGTCTATGTAGATGATCTATTTTTGACTGGCAACTCCCTTAAGGTGATCAATGAGTTCAAGAGAGAAATGTCATCAAAGTTTGAGATGTCAGACCTGGGAAAACTCACTTATTACCTTGGCATAGAAGTCCATCAAGGAGTACATGGGATTCAGATTAAACAAGAAGCTTATGCAAGGAGAATTCTGAAAGAAGCAGGACTTGAAACTTGTAATCCAACTAAGATACCAATGGAGTTTGGACTTAAAGTTTCAAAGGCACAAGAAGAAGCAGAGATTGATTCAACGAGTTATAGAAGAAATGTTGGATGCCTAAGATACTTATTACACACAAGACCAGATTTGGCTTTCTCTGTGGGAGTAGCAAGCCGTTATATGCAGAGTCCACGCAAGTCTCATGGTGATGTAATAAAGCAGATATTGAGATATCTAAGAGGAACAATTAGATGTGGATTGAAGTATGGTCGAGGAGGATCAAAAAGAATTGTTGGGTATAGTGACAACAGTCATAATATTGACCAAGATGATGGAAAAGGTACAAATGGTCATATATTTTATCTAGGAGAAGCACCTATTACATGGTGTTCACAGAAGCAAGACACTGTAGCCCTCTCATCCTGTGAAGCTGAGTTTATGGCTGCAACAGAAGCAACTAAACAATCAATATGGCTTCAAGAACTGTTGGGTGAAATCAAAGGAAGAGAACCTGAAAAAGTTCTCATCAAGATTGATAATAAGTCTGCAATTGCACTCACTACAAATCCAGTGTTTCATGGGAAGACGAAACACATTCACAAAAGGTATCATTTCATACGAGAATGCATCGAGAAGGAGGTCATTAACGTAGAACACATACCTGGAACTGAGCAGAAGACAAATATATTAACAAAGGCATTGGCTCGGATCAAGTTTGAAGAGATGAGGAAATTAATAGGAGTACAAGATTTTTCACAAGCACAATTGAAGCTTAAGGGGGAGAATGTTGGATAAACTTCAACATTAAGCCTAAGATAATCTCTAACAAGTTGGTTAGGATAAGAAAAGACAATTGATGTAATCCTAAGGGAATTAGAAGTCATCTAGTTTTAAGAAAAGGAAAAACATGTAATAAGGTAATAGGAATAGGAAAAGGAATTCATAGTTCTATATATATATATGATCACCAAAGTTGTGGTTGATCATATGAGCAAGATTAGTGCTTGTGTTTAGTTTTGAGAGATTTTCTAAACATCAATAAAGAGAGTTGTCTTTATATAAGCTAAGTTTCATCTTGCAGTTGCCATTAGATAGCAATTCTATAACTCGTCAATTCTGGTGATTTATCTTCTTCGCTATATCTCTTCTATTCATCGCTACTTAGATACTTCACATTTGGGGAACTCAAACACATTAAATAAATCATCGATCAATTGTTTAATTTTAATATTTACACCATCTTAATTTGGGGAACTCAAACTCATGTATTGTTATCAAGAGTGCAATTGTTATCCCACCAGTACTAAAAGGAAGAAATATGTGTTTTGTGTTTTCCGATGAGCAAATTGGGGCTTGAATTTTTTTAGACTGGACAGATGAGGTTATATGCAATATAGCCTGATCAAAGCTAACTTTA
This sequence comes from Papaver somniferum, assembly GCF_003573695.1. Classification (NCBI taxonomy): domain Eukaryota; kingdom Viridiplantae; phylum Streptophyta; class Magnoliopsida; order Ranunculales; family Papaveraceae; genus Papaver; species Papaver somniferum. The sequence goes on along the minus strand of NW_020618825.1, from coordinate 19,658,169 downwards.
ACCATTCCGAGATTCGGCCAAAGCTAATCTTAACCTAATCAAAGATTACTCTATGGCCCGACCAAAGCTAACTATAACCCACATCGGGTCGCAACTAAATCTAAATTAACCTAACCATACTAGTGGATGGGGTCCAACTCTAAAATCCTGCTAACACGAAAAGGTTGAGCCCGGTCCCCATCCAACTCTAAAATCCTACTAACACGAAAGGGTTGGGCCCGGTCATATGCCGGGTGATACCTAGTTCTCTTAGAAAGAAAGAAATCCAAACTTGTTATATATTGCATCGAAATTAGTTAACATAACAAATTAAAATGGAATGCTTCCATGATTAGCATCTTTGGAATTCTAAAAGTTCCTATGTCTCTTTGGCACTTTGACATCAAACTTAAACCTTGTTTTTGGAAAAATAAATAAAATAGTTTGTGGCTAAAGTGGGTCTTATCACTCTATGGGTAGGCCGGTACTAATCTCGAAACTGTGGACCTTACTAACCTCTAAACTCGGCTTGTAAGGATGTCTCACAAATCTAGAGAACTTAGATGATGTAGCACTGTACTTAACATCCCCCCACACACACACCCCATCACACAGATCTGGGGGCCAAACAAGACCCCTACTGGGTCACAAACGAAAAGAAAACGCAGCAATACATTTAACCTTACTGCGGGTTAAGACCCAATATCTTAATGGGCCAAATAATATTCATACACCAACCAAACACCCGTTCTGATGAACACTAATTTTGGGCATGCCTAAAACTTTCAAGGCATACAAAGGACTAGTCCTAACTTGGGTGACCTTATAAGGGGTACCCTATGGGGTGGTTCAATTACCTATATGCCCTTAAATTCTCTAAATTACTACTAATCTATCCCTATTCCTAATACAGAAACCTATAATCAATAAACCAAAATCAGTTTCATATCCCTAACCCCTTCTTCTTCCTCCTCCACAACAGCCAAACCCTTCTTCTTCCTTTTTTTTCATCGTATCATCGCGGAAATTTAATCGTCGATTCGTGAAAATTTAGTCGACGATTAAACTCATCTATATAATGGTTCGCCGTAAGCCAGTATCTCGTTCTAATCGAGCGATTGAACAACCCATTGAAGAAGAAGAAGATTTAGAGTGAAGAAGAAACTCAAAATCAACCGGAAGAAGAGATTGAAGAAGAACCAACTCCACAAATGAGAATAAGAAGGTTAGTTTTACAAACCCATCTCGTATTTGATGTTTTTGATTGGTTTGATTGATTTAATTCGTCAAAATCATGTTTCTGCGGCGGTTACAGGGTATGGTTCGGCGCAAAACAAATCTTAGATGTGCGCCGAGCTGTTCTTGAAACTGAACCCTGAAAGTGCATATGAACGGCTCGGCGTATATCTGAAATCCGTTTTGTGCCGAACTTGGTGACACAGAGACTTATATTTAGGATCGGCTTATTCGATGGTGTTAGTTTTGTGCCGAATATGTTTTGTGAATTTCAGAAATTTTGCATGTGCGTAGGATCGGCTTGTATGGTAGTATTAGTTTTGTGCCGAATAATTGTTGTTTGAATTTCAGAATTTTTGCGTGTATAGGATCGGCTCATATTGTAGTACTAGTTTTGTGCCGAATAAATGTTAGAATTCATAAGTCTAGATTCGGCTTATTCAATAGTATTAGGGTTGCGCCTAATATCATTGTTAAAATTTCATAAATTTTACTAGTGTGTAGGATCGGCTTATTTATATGATATCATGTTGCGCCGAATACATGTTTGAGTTCATAATCATAGATTCGGCTTATTCGACGGTATCGGTTGTGAGCCGAATATATAGGATCGGCAAATAATTTTGCATGTGCGTAGGATCGGCTTGTATGGTAGTATTAGTTTTGTGCCGAATAATTGTTGTTTGAATTTCAGAACTTTTGCATGTACTTAGGATCGACTTGTATGGTTGTATTAGTTTTGCGCCGAATAAAGGTTTCGATTCATAAGTCTAGATTCGGCTTATTCGATAGTATTAGTGTTGCGCCGAATATTATTGTTAAAATTTCATAAATTTTACAAGTGTGTAGGATCGGCTTATTTATATTATATCATGTTGTGCCGAATACATGTTTGAGTTCATAATCATAGACTCCGCTTATTCGACGGTATCGGTTGTGAGCCGAATATATGGGATCGACTTATAATTGTTTTGTGGTATGAGCCGATCCACTCTCTGTGTAAGCTAATAAAAATTTCAAGACATGATTCGGCTCATATGTGTTATTTCGGGTAAGCCGAGCCTTCTTATTTTCTTATAAGTTTTTGGCTTTCCAAATCTCTTTGTTGTTCGAATTAGTCTTATAACTTTCATACTTGTGTCAAGACCAATGCAGCTACAAAGAGGAAGAAGATGGAGGTAACAACTTCTACTTCTAAAACTCCCGATCCTAGAGGAGGAGGTAAGAAAAAATTGGGAGCGGGAGCTAGAGGAGGAATTTTAGAAGAATAAGCTGAACAAGTAAGAATTGAAAGACAAGAAGAAGGAATAGCTGAAGATGAAGAAGTTGATGATAATCAAGAAGTTCATCAAGAAACACAACCCCAAGGAAAACCCAAGAAAGACAAGAAAGGTAAAAAAGTGGCAGAACCCGAGAAAGAGAAGAACGATGATGATCGACGGATCACTGGTTTACACATTCCTGATGAAGATGACGTAATTACACCTCGATCAGATGGTTTGCCTCATGGTCTTCCTGAAGATGGAGGAAATGTGTTGATTGGTTATTCCGATTCTTGGGCGAAGAAAATTTATGAGACTCCTGATCACAACCGTGCAGTCCGAGTATTGAGACACCAGAGGGCAGCGGAATGGAGTCTTGATGAAGAGGTTCCTGAGGTGATTGCTTACGTACAAGCCAGTGCTTTATGGCCTGCTATCAATTATGGACATTAGGAATATGATAGTGTGTCGGCCTCTGCATTTACCGAGCGCTTTTGTCCAGAAACTTACACATTTCAATTACCTTTTGGAGAGATGTCAATCACTCCTGATGAGGCTAGTAAGATTACAGGTATTAAAGCAAGGGGTGTAAGTGTGGATGCTGGTTTTTATGACATGAGTTGGGATGAGCTATACAATTTGTACCTGGAATGCCTGAAAACTGAGTTGGAGTTTTGTCGATCAGTTAAAGATGTCGATACCGTTTTCATACCAGGTGGCAGAAATAAGAAGAATAAGAAGATCAAGTTGACTAACTTGAAAAGGGAGTTTGAGAACACAAAGGAAAGAATCACACAAGGTTTGTTGATAATGGATCTCGTCAAAGTGAAGCAAACCGGAACTGCCTACTTGCTTTATACTCTTGGTTGAGACATCTTTCCCGACACTACCGGAAACAAGGTAAATGCTAATTATCTCCAATTGGTAAAGAATCTTGAAACTTGTAACAAGTTTGCTTGGGGAACGGCTACGCTCGCTTACCTGCTGGACCAACTTGCCACCGCGTCTAGGTTGACAAGTACAAACATCGGAGGGAACTTCACTTTGCTCCAGGTAACTTTTGGGAGTTCAGAGTATGGTTCGCCTTATAACCATAAAACCTTTTAAGCCGAAGTTTTTTCTTACTTGGTTCGGCTTATAATACTTGATCCATATAAGCCGAACAATTCTCTGAGTTTGCAAACTTTAGTCTTACTTTGATGTTTCCAAGTAAAACTTGTTTCTATTAGTTGAATTCCTTTGATTTTTTAATGTGGTTCTTTGGATGCAGGTGTGGATATATGACCATTTCCCAATTTTGAACTTGGCCAAAGTATTTGAGAAAGATGTCGATTATGTTGATACTGAGCCAACTGCAGCACGGTACGCGTACGAGGACTCCAAGAAAAGGAACAAAAAGAAGTTGGTGGCAAGTTTGAGAGAGACGTTAGACTGTCTTGGTGTTGATGATGTCGCTTTTCAACCATATGAGAATGAAGATGAAGAAGATGAAGTTGTTGAAGATGAGGATATGCCGGTAGGTATGTATCATGGGTCATTGTGGTATCCCGGTGGTTATGTTATATACGATCCTAGGCGAGTACTCCGTCAATTAGGATGTGTCCAAAAGGTTCCTTTGTTTGACGAGAAATTCAGGTTGTTACCAAAGAATGGTAAGGGAACTAAAAGCACCACTTCATCTTGGGAACCAAAGTATGATCCTGATCCCACCGTTGAGTTTTGGAATAATTTAGACAATCACACATTAGATGCGTCCAAGTTAACACCTTTACTTGATGATCCATGTGAAGAGGATCCGGGCTATATGGATTGGTATAACCAAATTTCTCATCCCTTCATTATCAATAAGAAAAGGCAAAAGATATCTGATAAGGGGAAGGCGAGGCCAATCAAGATCACCAACAAGTCTACTTCCGAAGATGTAGTCAAGGCTTTCAAGGTTATGGTAAGAATGACTTCACTTTATACTGTTTTCATAAATTAGTTATGGTAAAAATATCTTCAACCTCATGGTTATAAGTTGTTCTCAAATGAAAAATAGGTTGTCGCGGGTAGGGAGATGTTGAAGAAAATGAAGGCCAAACTTGGTTGCAAAACAACAATGACCGTGGAAGAACAAAAATACCTCATCGACAAGTGGGATGCAATCATCAACAAAGGACAAGGACCCGAGGAACCCGAACAAAGGCCTACCACTAAGAGGTCTCGACAAGTTGGTGAAGGTACATGCCAAGTTGGTGCTACCGTCCAACCCGGTAATGATGCGTCGGAAGATGAAGACCAAGGTGGAAGAAGAGCTGGTCGTGGAACTAAGAAGAGGGGTCGTGGTTAAATGCCCTTTTATGTACACTTTTATGGTACACTTTTTCTTATGTTTTAAGTACACTTTTATGGTGTTGCAAACACCTTTGCTTTAAGGTGCTGAACTTTGTTTTTAATGGTGCTGGGAATGTGTTATGGACACCGTCAATTTCATGTTTTAATGAATAGCTTAACAGTTATGTGCCGAATTTACAGAGTTCGGCTTATCCTCTAATGTTAGTTACACGCCGAATCATTTTTCCTTCAGGTTCGGCGCATTCGATAATCACATTATGTGCCGAACTATGAACATTTACAGGTTTCGGCTTATACGATATCCTCAATATGTGCCGAACCGCGAACAATATTTTAACCCAAAAATTAACAAATTCATGTTCGGCTCAGACGATAATCATATTATGTGTCGAACCTTGAACATAAGAGGTTTCGGCTGATACGATATTCTCCATATGTGCCGAACCAGTAACAATATTTCAACCGAGAAATTAAAAAATTATGTTCGGCACATACGAATTTGGATATGTAAGCCGAATTAGTAATTATTTTTTCTTAACCAAACCAAAACTTTGATTTTTTTTCCTCATATTTTTCATCTAAACAATTCTTATAATTCTGAAAATTATCTTAATCTCTAAACAAAATATTTAATCACTAATCAAGATTATTAACACTAATACGTAAAGGGCAGATTTGCCATTAAAAAAAATTGGGTTAAGGGGTTATCTGATTTTGCTATTTCACAACCTTTTTTATCTTCATTCAGTATGCCTTGGAAGATTTTGGTATGCCCAAAATTATAGTTCGTTCTGATACTATATAAGAATCCATGTGTAGACGTCCAAAAACAAAAAATCCATGTATAACCTCAAAAATCGACGAATAAGGTTAGGGTTGCGTAGCATGTGTTTGGAAATCTAGACAAATGAAAGATTATACTTAGGGAGAATATTATAAATAACCTCCATTTTGGATGTGTTTAGATTTCTTTTATGGATGGGAACTCTTTATTTGTAACAAATTTTGTAAAAGAGTTAGAAATGATGAAACTTATTTATAATTAAAAATCCCGAATCACATGTAAAAGGCATTTACAACCAATGACTGAATACCATTTAGGATGCGTATATATTTGGACTCAAACTTTGGTCTACCTTTAGCGTTTTCGCAATTAAAAATTCTTGAATCCCCTAATTGGTCCGTCTAATGAAAATGAAGGCAGCTGCAACAACAAAAAAATATCTAGTAGGTAGAAATGGTTAATTATGGTGGTTCCAACCACTCTTTACTAGTAAATTCTAGATCCACACTCCGCTCCCCAACTTGGCAATAGTTTAGTTTTTCATTTCCAACTGCATCAATGATGGTTAAATGCTAAGTACGGCCGTTAACATAACTGTGAATGTTTATGGTTAGAATGGTAGTTGACAACCAATTCATTGCAATAACAATAGAATGTAGTTGTGTTAATTTCTTGCATCCATAATATGATCTACTAATTCTGATATTTTCATTAGTAGAGTTTTTCTATGTTATTCTTCTATGATCACAATGTTTGTGTCACTATTGCTGATAGCACTTCTATTCTTTCTTTCGTACCTCTTATTAAAGTCATCACTTTTCAAAGGTAGTGGTAGTAGTTACCAATTACCACCTGGTCCATATGGTTTACCAATTCTTGGAAATCTCCATAGATTGGGTGATCTCCCACATCAAGATCTTCAAAAATTATCCCTCAAATATGGACCCATAATGTATATGAAACTAGGTCTAGTCCCAGTCATTGTTATCTCATCACCGGAGTCAGCCGAACTAATTTTCAAAACTCATGACATTGTTTTTGCTAGTAGGCCAATACTTCAGAGTGGAAGATACTTTGGTTATGAGCAAAAGGGTGTAGTTTTCAAACAATATGGTTCGTCATGGCGATATATTCGAAAACTATGTACTGTACATTTACTTACCAATTCGAAGATTGAATCGTTCAGGTCTACACGAGAAAGTGAAGTGAGAAATGGTGTTGAATCCATTAAAGTTGCAGCTGCTAGTCAAGTGGTTGTGGATTTGAGCTTTATAGTGGGATCATTTGCGGAAGAAATAACACATAAAACTATATTTGGATCACTAAAGGACGACCAGTTTAACTCCAAGTATCTCATCCAGGATGCTTTTCGGTTAATAGGAGCTTTCAACATTGCTGATTACCTTCCATACGTTGGATCACTTGACCTTCAGGTATGTGTTGTATATGTCCTTTACTGACTTCAAATATGAAAGTCAGTTCCATGATTAACTTAGGTTAAATGTTACTTTCCTCATGTTTTCTCAATATATTTTTTTTTATGAACTTATGTTTAGGGGTTGGTCAGGGATATGAAATCAACCGGCAAACTGGTAGATGAATTCCTAGAAATTATTATCGACCAACATATAAAAGACCATGGAATAGCACAACAAGATCATTATCAAAGGGATTTCGTCGACATTTTGTTATCCTTAATGAATGCACAAGAGAATACCATGAATAATGAACTGAAATTAGATCGAGAGAATGTCAAAGCAATCTTGTTAGACATGATTGCAGCAATGATGGATACATCAGCAACGACGGTAGAGTGGGCTATCTCAGAACTCATAAAAAACCCACGTATCATGAAACAAGTTCAACAGGAATTAGAAGCAGTGGTCGGGTTGGATAGACAAGTCGAGGAGACTGACCTAATGAAGTTGGAATACTTAGAGATGGTGCTAAAAGAGAGTATGAGACTTCATCCTCCAGGACCGCTCTTGATTCCTCGTGAATCCTTGGATGATATCAACATTAATGGTTACGACATACCAAAACAGACTCGGGTTTTTGTGAACGTTTGGGCAATCGGAAGGGATAAAAAAGTGTGGTCGGAAAATGCTGAGGAGTTTTACCCAGATAGGTTCATTGAGATGGATACAGATATAAAAGGTCAAGACTTCAAGATTTTGCCATTTGGATCAGGTCGTAGAGGTTGCCCTGGAATGCAGTTGGGTCTAACCATGGTCCGCTTGATGCTGGCACAATTGGTGCATTGCTTTAATTGGGAACTCCCTAATGGAATGTCACCCTATAAGTTGGAAATGAATGAAAAGATGGGTTTAACTGTTACTAGGGCTAACCATTTGATGGCAGTCCCAAGTTATCGGTTAACTATATAGGTTCCAACAATAACGATCGATTAAAACGTTCATCAAAATATGTTTTTGTTGTTTGATTTCTAGTATTTATTTTTGAGTTTAAGTATAGCCCTCCTTGCTTTCCCTTCTTTTTACTAATAAATCCTCTCTGGGAGCTTTGTTTTAGGAAATATAAATAACGGTTAATATACACTATTTATTCTTTTTTGAAGTACAAAAATAGATGAAGGGCATTTGTGAACACTTTTAGATGCATGCTATCATACATGATTTGCATCATTTTTTTCTATAAAATCCAAACGACAATAAATTTAAATACATATAACTTTAATTTCTACCAAATATGAACACTATTAGAGATACATAACACCATCATCTACCCATTTAAATATCAATCGTTAAAAAATAAAGATTGAAATTAAAATAGGTAGATGGTGAGGTTTGTATCTTGAATCATGCTCCTGTATGATAGGAATGTAACGTCTTATACAAGGGACGTATCATCAAAATATTAGATTAAAATTCATTGTTGTTTAGATTTTGCGCAGAAAATGGCCCATACCATATACGATGACTAGTGTGCATTTAAGAACTTCCCTTTAAATAAGTTATAACCAAGTACAAGTTGTAATATCGAGGAGCAAGTTATACCAGCCTCATATAATAAGATCGTTTTACATTAGAAAAAGATTGTCCCCTAAAATTCATTAGTCATGCTCAACATCTTTAATTATTACTTTGTTCTTTATTACTCGTTTTTGACTGTACGTAGCGCTTCGTGGCATGAAGATGGCAACGCTTCATGAGATTCCAAATTCATTTACAACTACAGTGTAATTAGCTTTGTCATACTATGAGTTTAATTACAACTTGTTTTGTAATATTTGTATATTCATTATTCTTAACAATAAAAAATCTTCTCTTCCAGTAATTAAAAAAAAAAGTGAATCCTTCAAGATAGTTATTTCTTTTTGTTGCTTTTTTTCTTTGTGCCACCAGTTTGGGTTTGTAAACCGATGTAACGACTACGATAGGTGGAGTTATTGGTCGGGAAAAATGATGCTATCTGGGCATGCACTGTTTCGGCTTAAAAATTCCAAAGAAGACACTTTTGACTTTTGGCAACGGTTTTATACCTTTTTGGCCATCTATGTAGATTTTTCGCAACGATTTTGGTCATACGAGACTCACTGAGTCGTGTTGACTGACTCAACGTAACGTTGACCAGCTGACTGCATACTGTTGACCAGTCATGTACGGGGTTGCACTTCTACTGGACACTCAAAAACGTACTCCAATTCTACTGGGCACTCGAAAACATACATTTGCCGTTGATTACATAGTGTTGACCGGTGAACATGAGTCCGGATGACAGGCCAATATTTCGAATGCATTGTTACTGCCCTCCACACAATTGTTGTTCTCGCATTCTTCGTGTAGTTGCGTGTCACCATTTCAGGGACATATATGGTATTCTCCAGTTATATTTTACCATTTCAGTCTTGTTTTCCTGTTTCGGAATATTTGAGGACTCATGGGAGATGCACGGAATCACCTTTTTTTTAAGTCCTTTGCGGAAAGAATCTCCGATACATGAGGCAAGTATAAAATATAGACTAATATTATGAGAGGGAAAACATAAAAGATGGCAAAACCATATTAGGTCTAGGGTGTGGACCTGGGCCATTGGTTTTGCACACTGCAAAGACATACCTAAATTGCAAGATTATATGACTTACTAATGCATTGTCACGGAAAGAACAATAATTTTGTTTAGCCCACTAGTCAAACCCATTGCTTATGTGGTAATGACAATCTAGTTTTCTTCTTCGGATTTTTATCCCCTTTCTGATTAACTCTCACTCTGTAAAGCTATGAACTCACTTTGTATGAAAAATACTTTAAAAAAAAAGAAACACGAACTCACTATAATATAGAAGAGCGTTTGAGGATGAGAGGGTTGAACATACAAAAGGAATCAAAAACGAAGACTTGCTCCCCTTCAGGTTCACAAATAATAATTCATAATCTCCTTTTTCAATTTGTGTACTCCTCAATGTTTTGTGAATTTCATGCTCAAAAGGGAGTTCAAAAAAAAAAAAAGTCAATTTATCATGCAAAATTTCAACAATCAGATCCATCAAAATAAATAATAAACCTTAATCTCCTTTTTCAATTTGAACAACCGTTTTCATCCTGCATTTCATCCTTAAATAATTTTCATACCAAACTTTTCTGGTATTTTCTTCATGATTTGCCACAATCACCAACGATGTTTGGTATCCTTGAAAACTATCTGAACTTTTCATCGCGCTATCTTGTACCACGTGGAGCGACTCCATTCATGCAATCGAGCTATGCTCTGAATAACCAAGCAAAAGTTTAGATTAACTCATTTGAAATTAATCCACAATCAAATAAAATCGATTTCCCGTGATGATTAACCCCTAAAAACGGATTAAAAAGCATGTCATACATGTTCGTCAAGTATGTTCTGTCAAAGGCGACAACTTCACCAAATTCTTTGTAAGCTTCTCTGCATCTTTGATTATCCCAAAACACATTCTTTATATGACTTTTTTGTCTATGTCCACCCTGCAAAAGAAATTTGTATCTTATTTTGCATGTTTGAAAAAGTGATTTAGAAGTGACATCTTCTTAGCAAATTTCTAAAAATAAAATAAATTATAGCAAGCATGTTTCTAAGATTTTTCATCATATGGGAGGTTTTCGTACCCACCAGCTTCAACCGCTAAAGCATTGTAGCTCTTGTGCATCCTGCTTCCTGCTCCGTTGTGTAGTATAACTTTCTTCTTTGTAGTTGTGTCGATTCTTTTGTGGCCTCTTAAATATCAATGTTTTGATGGGCTATGTAGATTTGAATAATAAGAGTTTGAATATAAGTTATCGGTACTTCTTCTCTTCGTGAGAAAACATTACCAGAGAAGTAAAAAATTCTTTTCCCCAAAATCTCAAGCAGATCGTGAAAATGAAATACAGTACCGCCAACCAAAAACGGAAGATAATGGAAAAACCTAATATTAGCAAAATTACAAAATCAACTAAAATTATTACCACATAAACAGTGGGTTTCACTAGTGGGCTAAATAGAATTATTCCAGAAAGAATACATATTAGACATGTTCAAGTAAGTATTTTGTACATGTTTTTGTTAGATTGTCTTGGATTTTTTTCGCAAATAAAAGACAAAAACTACTAGCTAGTAATATGCTTAATTCGTTCCTGTCCACTTCGTAGAAAGGTCGGTTTATCAAGATAATTGTCAGGGGAAAACCACTTTTACTAGAGGGAAACCCGATATCGAGGTGGAACTAAAAAAACTTTCCCTCTATCAACAATAATTTCTGATTTTGGTTTTCCGTATATGTTTTTTATTTTAATTTTTCTACGCATACTAATTCAAATGAATTACTCTACCAATATCTGCATAGATGTAACCGGAGATAGAATTGGAAAACATATGAGAACCAACCAGCAACTGGTGAAAGGGTGTTCTTCTTGTTGTAAATGTAATGTGTAGCCTGAAGGAACTCGCATAAATTATGTCAGGCAGTTCCCTATGCATCCAGTAAATCCCAAATCCAACAAAAACTAGATAAACTGCCAATTAGAAAGATAGGAAGGATATCCGACGCCGCATATCCTACAAATACATCTTGTCAAGCCATTTCCAATCACGTATATAGAAACTATTAGAACAAGTGTATACCACGACAGTCGCTTCATTTCAACATATATTTGCAAAAACATCGCTTTTCTTGTAGGGATAGCATCTGTAACCAGTAACAACTTCTCAAGTTTTAATGCCCAGAAAATTAATTTATTTATGTTAATGACTTTCACACCATAAACACGGTTTAAATAAAACAGAAAAGACCCACAAATATTAGGATTATTGATTGTTAGTAAGGGGAAAATTTTGTTTTATCCACCTGAAAATTAGCTTTCCCATTAGTATAAGTGGTTTTCCACCTAACAATTATCATATCTTAACATTAGCAGATCAGATGTTACATCACTCGATTGGAAACTTCATTGACCGTGTTTTTATTATCATGGAATGTTAGAGGTTTATGGTCTAACAACAAAAGAAGTTTGGTAAAGTGATGATTCACCTAATTAAATCTCCAATCATTATACTTCAAGAGACAAAGATGATACAGTATACTACTTTTGATATACAACAAATCTGTTGGCATTTAAATTATGGTTGGACTTACCAACAATTTCTTGGCAGTTCAGGTGGTATGTTAATTTGTGGGATAAAGATTTATTGGTGTCTTGCAACAATAGAAGAAACGTCAGATATATAAAACAATAAATATAAAGAACCGTATCAAACAACTCTACCACGAACAAATTGATGAGGGCATAATTACAGGTTTAACAAGTTGTCCTTAACACATTAGTTCGCGGGTATACTCTGAAGTAATGCTAAACCCCATTGTTTTACAACATATCCATGAGCACATGGTTATATAGTGGAGCACCTCTTTAGTTTTCCACAATGTGGGACTAAAGGTTCCATTTCATTCACTCAAAAATGAGTGAGTATCCTTAGACCCTTAGGTCATGAAATCAAACCACACCAAGACCAAAAATCCATTTATTAAATAACTCATTTTCTCGAACAATACCCTACATGAATGAAATCTCGGTAAATAACGAAAAATCAGAGGACGGAAAATACCATTTAGGCAAAGGTGTCCATGAGGTCTTGAACCTTGCTTAGTGAGAAGTTACCGGAACTACTAGCTAGACAGTGAACGTGATGTCTTGAACTGCTAGCGTTTGGTGTAATTCTAATAACATCCACGCATGATATCCTCCAAGTGTTGTTAAGTTCGTGTCGTTTTGTCCATTTTGGCCCTGGACATATCCTGTTTCTCAGAATGCTCTAGAGAATCGGCTCCATTCTCATAGGAAGCGACCCACTTCCTCATTCATATAGGTGAGTTCCATCAAGAGTGTTTACTGCTACACCCCACTTCAATCATAAATTGAAAATATAGAACTCATTAAGACTTAATTAAAAGTCATCCTCCACATGCAGTCACACTATCAGATCAACACCATAAGGAAGGGACAGAGAATGAAATTCTCTGATAGTGTTTACCTTTACCCACCACAAATTAGTTGTCTCATTCGAAACCTTGATCTTGGGATCTCCAGTCAACAAGGTTGAGTATCCTTCATGGCAAGTTTAATTATTTGAGCCTAAGCCCCATCTCCTTCGATGCTTTACTAACTATCTCCTTGGACAAACCTTTCGTCAAAGGGTCCGCGATATTCTCCTTGGACCTTGTCCAATCTATGGAAATAACGCCTGTTGAGATTAGTAATTTCAAAGAATCATGTCTTCTACGCATATGTATAGGCTTTCCATTGTAGAAGTCATTCTTAGCTCTACCTATTGTATATTTTCTATCACAACGTATAGATATAGCTGGCACAGGCCTATGCCAGAGAGGAATATCTTCTAAAAAGTTTCTTAGCCATTCGGCCTCCTCTCCTGCTTTATCTAACGCAATAAACTCCGACTCCATAGTTGAGCGAGCTATACATGTATGTTTGGAACTCTTCCAAGATACAGACGCACCTGCTAGAGTGAATACATATCCACTCGTAGACTTAGACTCCTCTGAGTCTGCAATCTAGTTTGCATCGCAAAATCCCTCAAGGACGGCATGATACCCTTCGTAATTCAAACAAAAGGTCATTGTGTACTTCAAGTACTTTAGCACTCTAATAAGTGCATCCCAATGTTTCTGCCCTGGATTACAAGTATACCTGCTTAACCTACTCACAGCATAAGCAATGTCTGGTCTCGTACAATTCATCAAATACATCAGACTTCCTATGACTCTCGAGTATTCAAGTTGGTTAACACCTACACCCTTATTCTTCATGAGTTTGCAAGAAGAATCATATGGAGTGCAAACAGGTTTACAGTCAAACTGATTATATTTCTTAAGTATGGATTCAACATAATGAGACTGACTCAGACTATAGCCATTAGAAGTTTTTCTAATCTTCATCCCTAATATGACATCAGCGGGGCCTAAGTCTTTCATGTCAAAGTTCTCATTCAACATTTTCTTAGTGGTATTAATAACATCCATGTTTGTACCTAGTATAAGCATATCATCAACATACAAGCATACAATCACACAGGCATCCTTGACAAGTTTAGTATAAACACACTTATCAGATTCATTAATTCTAAAACCACTAGAAATCATCACATGATCAAATTTCTCATGCCACTGTTTAGGTGCTTGTTTCAATCCATACAAAGATTTCTTCAGTTTACAAACTTCTTTCACAACCTTTAACTACAAAGCCTTCGGGTTGTTCCATATAAATTTCTTCATCTAATTCACCATTCAAAAACGCTTCTTTACATCCATTTGATGTATCTGTAGGTTATGGACAGAAGCTATAGCAATTAACATCCTCCTAATGGAGCTAATTCTACTTACTGGTGAATATGTATCAAAGAATCTATACCTTCTATCTGTTTATAGCCTTTCGCTACCAACCTAGCCTTGTATTTTTCAATAGTTCCATTTATATTACGTTTTCTCTTGAAAATCCATTTACAACCTATGGCCTTAGACCCTGGAGGTAAATCTACAAGTTCAAAAGTACGTTTTCTCGAATGGAATCCATTTCACTAATTGAAGCTTCTTTCCACCACGGAGCTTCAGGACAAGTCATGGCTTCTTTATAAGTCTGAGGATCAGACTCGGCTAGGTATGTAATGCAACCAGGATAGGTTTTCTTGTTTTAACCCTTTTACCTCTTCTAGGTTCTATTTCTGGTTCATCTTCCTCTAAAGGTAATGACTGACTGGTGAGAAATTCTAGGGGATCATCTAAACATCTCTTTCGAGAATCACGTTTCATAGGAAAATTCTCAAAGAACTCAGCATCCCTAGACTCCATGATAGTATTCAACCCTATGTCAGAAATTTCAGAACTCACAACCATAAACCTATGAGCACTAGAATGCTCAGGATACCCTATAAAAACACAATCAACGGTTTTGGGTCCTTATTTGTCTTAGGAGGAGGGATGGCCACCTTTGCCAAGCACCCCCACACTTTGAAGTAATCATAAGATGGTTGTTACCTTTCCATAACTCATATGGAGTTTTATCTGATCCTTTAAAGGGTACTCTGTTCAGGATGTAATTGGCTGAGAGGATAGCCTCCCCCACAATTCGAAGGTAATCCTGAACTAATCAACATGGCATTCATCATATCCTTAAGGGTACGGTTCTTACGTTCAGCTACACCATTGGATTGAGGTGAATAAGGGGCTGTAGTTTCATGTATTATCCATGTTCTTCACAGAAATTCCAATAGGAATTAGATATCACCACCACGGTCAGACCTAAAAGTTTTAATGGTAGCATTCAATTGGTTTTCAACTTCACGTTTATATATCTTAAAGGCTTCTAAGGTCGTCCTTCCCTCTAAGCAAATAAACCTGACAGTACCTCGTACAATCATCTATAAAAGTGACAAACCATTTTTACCACCTCTAGTTTGAACTGACTTCATTCAACGTCTGAATGAAACTCTAAGGGTTTAGTGTTTCTCTGGACATTCTTCTGAATGATTTCTTAGCATGCTTAGATTCTACACAAATCTCACACTTATGATTTTATCTAAAGTGAATTTGGGTATGCAGCCTACGCTAGCCAGTTTATGCATTGATTTGTAATTTACATGACCAAGTCTACCATGCCAAACATTCGATGACACACACATGTAAGCAGAAGAATCATTCAATCACTTCAGGACAGGTTACATTAAGTTTATAAAGACCCCCAGTCTTATAAACCTTACCCACATAATCATTGCCCTTAGTTACTATAAGTTTTCCAGAATCAATTGAAACTTTAAAACCCTTATCATCTAAAACATAACAAGAAACAATATTTTTGCAGATGTCCTGAATATGAAGAACTTCATTCAATGTGAGAGTCTTGCCAGATGTGAGCTTCAGACCGACCTTTCCTTTTCCTGCAACCTCTGATGCAGATGAGTTACCCATATAGAGTTTCTCTCCTTCCCCTACCCTCTGGTAGGAGGTGAACAGGTCTCTGTTCCCACAAACATGCTTGGTAGCTCCAGAGTCTACCCACCAGTCCATCACATTGGTCACCAAATTAACTTCAGACACTACAGCAGAAAACTCGTCCTTGTTCTTTTCAACCAAGTTAGCATTATCCTTCTTATCCTTACGATGTCTACAGTGAACTGCCATATGGCCAGTAACTCCACACGCATAACAAGCACCCTTAATTTTAGTAATGCTAGACTCTGGTTTTCGAAACATACCTTTCTTGGGAGGACCACGCTTAGAGTTACGATTGTTACTCTCACCTTTTCCAGCTTTGGAAGATCTGTGTTCAGTCATATGAGCTTTGTTACTCATGTCCCTTGCAGAAGACACATTCTTGTCCTTGGTGCACAACATCTCTTCCACTTGAATTTTCTTTCCTAATTCAACCATGTTGATCTCGCCAGTTTCATGTCTTAGCTTTTTCTTGTACTCAGACCAAGAAGATGGTAACTTCTCAATTACCGCAGATACTTGAAACGTCTCATCAATGACCATACCTTCAGCAAGAATCTCATTAATGATCTGTTGAAATTCGAGGAATTGATCAACAACAGGCTTATCATTCGTCATCTTGAAGTCCATAAACTTCGCCACCAGAAATTTCTTGCTCCCTGCAGTCTCCGCTTGATACTTTGCTTCTAACGCAGTCCACAAATCATAAGCACTGAAATTTTCTTTAGCATTGTAAAAATCATACATCGCATCTTCCAAACCATTCATGATATGATTTTTCGCCAGAAAATTACACCTCTTGTTATACTCGATCGCCTCCTCAGTTAAACCTTCAGCATTCATCAATTCATCATGTGGAACAAGTACATAATCCAGTTCATGATGGCTTAGATAAAATAGCATCTTGGATTGCCATCTCTTGAAATCCTTTCCGTTAAACTTCTGTGGTCTTTCAACGTCATTCTTTCCCATTGTTACAAGGAATAATAATGTGTTAAGATTGTTGGTGTCTTGCAACAATAGAAAAAACGTCAGATGTATCAAACAATAAATATAAAGAACTGTATCAAACAACTCTACCACGAACAAATTGATGAGGGCAAAATCACAGGTTCAACAAGCTGTCCTTAACACATTAGTTCGCGGGTATACTCTGAAGTAATGCTAAACCTCAACGTGCGAAGATGTGTCCAGGATAAGACTGCCTGATATAACTTGAGTTAGCACAACGCAAGTTACCCACTCTTGAACTCAGCAACAGGGATGGAAATAAAACGCCGCAGAAAAAAAAAATAATAAGAAGAAGAAAAGTAGACCTAGAGATAGTCGCTTCTTGTGTGTTTTGAAAAACAAAATTTCGAGTCATATTTATAGCATAAGATACTTGCAAATCAAGTTAGGTTTTGGTTTTCTTCAAAAACAAGTAAAACTCGTAAAAGGAATTTCCCACAAATAAAACTCTTAAGAAAATATTTTTGGAATTAATTTCCTAAAGAAAAATTTGCCAAAAAGAAATACGAGTAGAAGAGGAACTTGGTGCATGGTATACGCGCATGGGCATGGGTCGAAACATGTATTTTTCTTCAAAACAAAATTTCGAGTCATATTTATAGGATAAGATACTTGCAAATCAAGTTAGGTTTTGGTTTTCTTCAAAAACAAGTAAAACTCGTAAAAGGAATTTCCCACAAATAAAACTCTTAAGAAAATATTTTTGGAATTAATTTCCTAAAGAAAAATTTGCCAAAAAGAAATACGAGTAGAAGAGGAACTTGGTGCATGGTATACGCGCATGGGCATGGGTCGAAACATGTATTTTTCACCCCACCCGCTCCACCCACATTGTTTTACAACATATCCATGAGCACATGGTTATATAATGGAGCACCTCTTTAGTTTTCCACAATGTGGGACTAAAGGTTCCATTTCATTCACTCAAAAATGAGTGAGTATCCTTAGACCCTTGGGTCATGAGATCAAACCACACCAAGACCAAAAATCCATTTATTAAATAACTCATTTTCTCCAACAAGATTTTCTAGAAGTAATCGAGTCCCTTGTAGGGTATTAACCATATCCATCGCTTGTATCAACAAGATGGATAATTTGAATGGGTGTTGAAAAATGTGCATGGTCCGAACAAACCTCATGAAAGGGAAGATTTTTGGGTAGAGCTAGACAATATCTGCATATATTGGGATTTACTTTGGTGTTTGGGAGGTGATTTCAACGTCATCTTAAAGTGTGAGGAAAAGAAAGGGTGTACCAGAATAACCAAGAGTATGGAAAAGTTTTATTAGTTCATATTTCATCACAATATTATTGATCTATCTATGAAAGATGCAAGATATATCTGGTCCAATGGTCAAGCCAATCCTGTTATGTGTAGACTTGATATAGGTTTCCCATCTCCCCCTCATTTGAAACTCAATTCCCTTTTGTTTCCCAGTTAGCAAAAGCCAGATATACCTCAGATCACATTCTCATTCTGCTTGATATTTCTGATCCTTCTTGGGGCCTAGTCTCTTTAGGTTTGAAATTATGTGGTTCATGGAGAGTGGTTTCATTGAATTATTGGAAGAATGGTGGTTGTCATTTTGATTTGCAAGTACCTCAGGTACTGTTATTTGTCTCAAGTTAAAAGCTCCCAAAGAAAAGCTCAAAGAATGGAACAAAGTCACTTTTGGTCAAATAGATAAAAAGCTCAAGTATTTACTTTATTTGGTGTGCTCAAAAAGAAAAGAAGCTAGCAGTCTTCTTTTTTAGATCAAAAAGTCTTTACAGACCGAGCTGAAAAAACCGCGTGAAAACCGCCACACACAAACCCATCCCTTGCACGTCTTCCAAGGGGCGGTGCCCACTAGGACTCACAAATAAAAAAAAAATGTGAGGCGGTTTTTACCTGGTTTGGTTTTCTTTGTCTGTAGAGGACTGTTTTTAGATATGGTGGTGCCTAAACAGCAAGCAAATAGACAAACAAAACTCGAAGCTGCTACGTACCCCAAGATATCTCATCTCTCCCCACTTCCTCCCCCAATAGGTGGTATTATTTCCCAACATTGATTTTGCTTTGTAGCGGCCCCTCGAAGAAACATGGGGGCTATTATTGACTGTTGTGTGTGAGTGTGGGGAAGGTTGGGAGAGGATTTATGGGGGAACAAACATTTTCAAACTAAACTATCCCATACTGACAAGTCGTGGGTACGAAACGCCCAGATTGTCAGCATGAAGCAAATTGACAATGTTTTGAGGTGGACTGTTTTTTCCTTTCCTTTCGTTTTTTTTTCTTTTTTTGGTCGGTAAGAAAGAAAACTTTATATATAAGAAAGGAAGTAAGGGCGAGGTGTCCTGGCTTCCAACCAACCAGAAATGATCCAAACTGATTAGAACAACAAAAAAGTTATAACATCACAGTATAAACCAGAAGAGTGAAGCTAAAAGGTTTTTTTTCTTTCTTTTTTGTGTGGGGTGGGGGAACTCCATAAGAGATTTATCGAGCAAGGAAAAAATAAAAGAAATGAGGGCCGCCTCAGTGGAAAGAAGAGAGGAAAGTTGAAATACAAAAAGGGAATTTTGATAAAGTACATCACGTGGGATTAATAATTCCTAAAATACACCCTTTTTTTTCAAAATTGTTAAAATACACTCAGTTTTACTTTTCCATCCAAAATTCTGTTAAGGCCCACCATATCATTGTAGTTTATATCCAACCATACATTTATTAAAACTAATACCACTAAGGTTCATTCTCAATAACAAAATTACTGACGTGCCCTTAGATGAAGACGTGCACTTAGATGAATGACAAAATGCTTGTGAAAAAAATTGATGATGCGTTTGCTTATTGAGAATGAACCCAGACCAGAGTCGGTATCGCTGATCTGTCTATCCACTTCAATACAGCCGTTGAAAAAAATTTGATGATGCTTGTGAAAAATATATCGTTGATCTGTCTATCCACTTCAATACAGCCGTCAAAGAATTCTATCCAGAAGCACCTTCAGTAACTATACAATTCATTTTCGTCATATGTCGTGGTTGCGGCTTCTAATCGAATTAAGAAATATACAATTTGAATTATTGACAAATATATCGAAAGGGGGGGACGGATGATAAGCGTAGGATTTGGTGTTTGGATTCTTTGGAATGAATAAATCAAGAAGATTTTTTTCTGGTTGCGGTGGTAGTAGATAGGTTGAAATGGGTGGTGAATCTGGTGATCGATGATTTGAATGGTGAATGAATAGTAGATATTAAGTGGTCCTCGGGGTTTATGAATTTGCAGTGAAGGAGAAGACATAGAAGGGCTCATGGATCATGTGCAAACTCATTCTCCATCACCAGAAAAAAAACGCACGTCAGCTGTTTGAAGAAAAGCCACAACCTCCTTTCATCAAACTACTTTCATGCTTCCCTCACAGTATTCTATCCGATTCCATAACAACATTCCACGGAAACCCATTTGAGTTCTCAATTTAATTTACAATGTGAAGCAAATAGTTTGACTAAATGAATTAAGAAGTTTGACAAAAATTGTAAGAGTCTACTTGCTGCATATGTATCACGGCTTCTCTTAAATATAGCCCAAATCATAACCCATGTAATTCCAATGAGTTTATAATTAGTGAGACGAGTCGACTCGAAATAGAATCGTTCAGTCTCACCAGAAAACTATCTCCTTTCCCTAAATAATATGAACCCTAGATAACTTTTCAGGAAAACTTAAAAAAAAGAAGAAAAAATTTACCCAATCAAATAGTTGAAATACATAAAGTTTGAGCTAATACCAATCATCATCACCGTTATTTGTGATAACTAAAGTTACTGTATGTTCATGAAATATCCACCCGTGAATAAAATTAAACAAGCCGCTAATGGTAATGTTTGCTCCATTAAAGTGGTTTTTTTCAAGTCCTAAAATATCGCACATTCATTATATATGCGAAACAAAGATCATCGCACATAACAAAATTGAGATGATGTATTTGATGATGTCAGCATAGTCACGAGTAAAGTGTGATGATCTGTACGAAGTATAAAATGTGTGAAGTTGAGTGAATGCATATGAGCGACTGTAACGCACAGTGATTCCGAAAATAGGGGATCTATCAGCTGTTATCCACTATGTAAAATCCTATATAAAGGGGAGGGCTATCATGTAAGGAGAGAGATCTCAGAGAGTGTGTTAGACAAGAAATTAGGAGAGATAAAGTTTATTTGGAGAGCAAGTAAAATCTTTGTATTATCTTGTATCCAACTTATGATTTTAATGATTAAATGAATGATTTTCACCATGATTTCGTAGTGTATTGTTTAGATTCTTGTATGGATGTGGTTGTAGGATTTCCTGCAACTACATTTTGGTGCTAGAAACAGGGATTGAACCTGTGACCTTGTGGTTAACAGCCACAAGCTCTAACCAGCTGAGCTACACCCCACAAGAATAACCAGCTGACCTTGGATTTATCGTTCCAATCTACATCACGCATAATCTTCTCGTCTTCAGAAATGCCATCTTTTCTTCTTAAGCGAATGGCCCACTTGGTTGATTCATTCTTCATGATCGCAACATAGTAGTGTTTGAAGAAATTATCAAGAGTATAATCAGCAGGATCGATAGCTTTATCTCGGAACAATTCATTTCGTACCTCATAAGAATAAGAAGTTCCTAATCCTACTGCGCGACGCGAATATTCCAAAGCTATTCTAATAGCATCACCACTCAGCTGAAATATTCCCCGTGCGACTCGACCATCGGCCAGGATTTCATAGAATATGGGGATTTATGGGTTATCCAATGGGATAGGAAGATTATTCAGAAGTTGTCCTAATGATACGATAATCTTCTGATTAGTCCATTATTCGGAATTGATTAACTGAAGATTGAGTTTAGATGAATAATCAGATTCAGAAGGAAGGGAAAGCGAATAACCTCTGATGTTCAACTCTTTCTTGAGTTTGGTGAATTCTATCTCCATCTTTTTACCAGCAGGAGCCATTATAAGAATGGGAATGACGGGTTTTTAAGTAAAAAAAAAATCTTGATCAAGATCAAATCAGTAAGGTTATGATCAAATCAGTGAAATTGAGATTAAGTTACAAGGAAAAGAGGAGAAACGCGGAGAATGATAAAGAAGGTAGGGAAGAGGTAATGAACTGTAAAAAAAAAAGATGATGAAGAAAATTGCAGTAACAGTGAAAAGAAAGAAGAAGTAAAAAGAAGAAAGAAGAAGTTGAAGGAAGATATATAAGAAGATTTACTCTCGTTTTCCGAGGTTTATCTCATTTAATGCGAATAATAAACGGATAGAAAGAAGCGGTTATAAGGACGTGTCAGATAATGAGTGGACAAGAAGACACGCGTAAATTAGGAAAGCTCAAATTCCGGAAATGTGTCGGCAAAGCAGAATATGAAAAGTTAAACATGTGCGATACTTTAGGATGGAGTTTTCTCATACCGCTCACTCTATAAAGAGAACGAAATGAGAAGAGGCAAAATGTATGAGTGAAATATCACACATTCATTATGTATGCGAAACAAAGATCATCTAATACAAGAGAAGATCATCGCGCATAGCAAAATTGAGATGACGTATTAGATGATGTCAGCATAGTCACGAGTAAAGTGTGATGATCTGTGCGAAGTATAAAGTGTGCGAAGTTGAGTGAATGTATATGAGCGATTGTAACGCACAATGATTCCGAAAATAGGGGATCTATTAGCTGTCATCCACTATGTAAAATCCTATATAAAGGGAAGGGCTATCATGTAATGAGAGAGATCTCAGAGAGTGTGTTATACAAGAAATTAGGAGAGAGAAAGTTTATTTGGAGATCAAGTAAAGTCTTTGCATTATCTTGTATCCAACTTAAGATTGAGTAAATGAATGATTTTCACCATGATTTCTTAGTGTATTGTTTAGATTCTTGTATGGATGTGGTTGTAGGATTTCCTGCAACTACACCTACCTCCACCTAATTACACATATTGATGTATTTGCTCTATTCTTTTTCAAGTCCTTGTTAATGGAAGTTGTGTTGGATCTAGTATCAAGCTTAATAGCTTATTAACTGAGAATGCTACATATTTGATCTTCCAGATCCTTACATATATTTGTTTCAGGGGATTAAGAAGCTCCCCTTAAAAGTAGATCAAGAAAACAACTAATCTTATTGACTATACAATTGTCGCCCGAGAGGCACAACCCTGAAGTTATGTCGACTGATTTTCCCAGATGGTCACGTACTATAACCTTTCCAAATGTATCGACAAGTCCACCCTATATTAACGGTTGAGACCACCCATCAGCAAATAACGGTTGAGAAATCTTAATAAGAAATACTATGTTTTTATCGAGTCGCTGATTTGCTGGTTTTCAACTTACCGTGAGTTAGTAACTCGTTTATCTAGTTCGTGGGCTATGATTAATTATAAAAAGTCAAACTTAAAATAATAGTCATTTTTGGTTGACCAAGGTCAACGGGCTATGGTTAATAAAAGCATGGGCTATATTTAAGAGAAACCATGTATCAGTGCCTAACGGAAACTTAACACTACAAGAAAACATGGTTTTTGCAATGACAAATTGTGTCAGAAATATTTGCTTTTTCGTCAGAAATATGATTTTCTGACGTTTTTTATCTGTCGGTCACTGCGTTACAAAAACAGGTGTTGCAAATAGTATGTCTGACGCTGGAAGCGTCACTTATGCTGTGGGACTTTTGTAGCACAAACTTTTGCGTAGCAAATAAGTTGTATGCCACGTAAGTTGTTTTTTTTAAAGCAAAATTTTGACTAAAAAAATAATTATTTTGCAAATTATTTTTCAGTTTTTATTAATTAAATATTAGTATATTGTGCAAATTATTATACGAGGTTTTTCTTTAATACTATGTTGCATCGCAATTTAGAACTTATACAACAATGAATCTATGCAATCTTAGCAGATTCCATTGAATAAATTGAAGACGAATGAGTAAAATGATCATATATTTTCCTGTAAACAAAAATTACAATATTCTTAAAAAAATAAAAACTTACAACAACCACCGAAAGAAGAGTAACCATTAAACAAAATTTTCATACAATTTAGATCTAAATTACATTCTCTCAATAATAAAGTGTATTAGCTTTTGGAAACCAAAGTTTCATAACATCCCCATAGTTGTTGTTCTTGTTCTGGACCTGGAATTGGTTTGTTGTTCTGAAACTGGAATTGACTCTTTGAGTTGCAAATATATGCTTCTCTTGAAAGATTAGTTTGTCATGTTGCCTGTCAAAAGTATTCCACATACAGACGATAAAAGAGAAAACAAATGCCCATTGTATTGTTGATAGATTTAAAGTAATAGATAGAGGGAATACCAATTGCAACGTCGATTTGATCTTCAATTTAATATCCTTGCGACTATTTATGTTCCATCTGTTTATTCTTGATTATATCTAAAAGAAAAATCCCCAAAATCTAAAGACTTTTTAGGTAACAGAAAAAATAAAACCAAAAAAAAAGAAAAATCATCAAAAATTAAAAGGTGTGTGCGATATTTTCAGTAACTTACCTTGTCCAATTTCTCAACGGAATGTTTTTCGCTCTCCCTAAGAATTAGAATACCCTACCAGAACTAGAAAATCAACAAAAAAACAAATAAATGGGGAGACTACTGTGAATCTAGAGTGGTTAAAAAAGAACTAGTGATGTTGGTGGTGGCTTGATTTGATGACATATTAATCAATTTAGAAGAAGAAAACAGAGAAGAAGAAAAGAAGACGGGCTAAGAATTTAGGTTACTTGGTATGGAAAGACAAAAAATTTTCTAAAAAAATATAAATAAAAAATATGGAGGAAAATATTCCGGGCGGTTTTCCTTTTGTTTAGTTTTATTGTTTCTTTAATTCGCACGATAAGATTGGTGCTTCAGTTATTTGACCATATCCTTTTTTTTCTTCTTGGAAGAAAATTGTTGACCCCGCTAAAAATTTAGAAAAAATAGTGAACGTGTAACATTAACAATTTTCTTGTTGCAGATTCAATACGTGTCAAATGAGAAATAGATTTTTTTAATATTATTTAATCAATACGTGTCAGTGAGAGATAGACTTTTTTATTAACTAAATATTCCTTGAGAATATCTACACATCTAAAATGTTGAGAACACCATCCGCTTATTGTTGTCAGTTAACTTAACTTAATTTTTATTCACGACCATAATACAGACGTGGTAAATTAGTATGTTCACACTATTTTGATATCTACATGACATAATATATATGTAACATACAATATGTCACAAACGGATATTTTTCTTAACGCTTTTTATAATGTTGTAAGTTGAATGTCACAAAAGCGCATGTTTTTTTGTAGTGAAATTTAGATATTTTTTCACAAGCATTTTGTTCTTCATTTAAGGGCATGTCAGAAATTTTTTATTGAGAATGAACCTTAGTCGTTGATTAGTTTTAATAACTTTATGGTTGGATATGGACTACAATGATATAGTGGGCCTTAACAGAATTTTGGATGAAAAAGTGAAACTGGGTGTATTTTAATAATTTTGAAAAAAACGGGTGTACTTTAGGAAATACTAATTTCACGGGGTATACTTTATCAAAATCCCCATACAAAAACAAGTTACAAAATTATCTGAATCTATAGGTAAAAAGCTGCGACCGATCCAAACCCATAGCATAATAGATAAATTGAGGCGGATGCATGATTCCACCATTGTGTGCCATTAGAAGCTCCCCATTTAGCAATAAGATCAGTAGCCATGCTATTAGGCGTATATGATATGTGGTATTTTCTCCACAAAACCCAAACGACAATGAATTTAATTAAATCCAATATTTTGATGTTGTGTTCCTCTTATAAGAGCATCTCCAATAGGAACT
This sequence comes from Papaver somniferum, assembly GCF_003573695.1. Lineage (NCBI taxonomy): Eukaryota > Viridiplantae > Streptophyta > Magnoliopsida > Ranunculales > Papaveraceae > Papaver > Papaver somniferum. The sequence continues at coordinate 19,632,208 of NW_020618825.1, read as the reverse complement.
TGGTACAAATGGTACATGTAACCCTTTTTTTATGGATGTATACGAAACCAAAATTCCCCTAGAGGAGGTGAAAAACTCAATTGGTTTTACCTTATTTAGTGTAAAATCAATTGGTTGAAAATAATTAAGTTGTTAATCCTAACCCTAGATATTGATGATTAGGATGTTCACATCCTCTAAGACAACCTCTGAAACTAGAGGATGACTTTGAGGATGTCTAGATATCTACCATCCACGTAATCTTTACAATTCTTTTTAACATTGCCGTTGGAGAAGAAATTTTATCAAAAACTAGATAAATCTTATGTGGCCTAATTAATAGGAAGTTGAGGATGTGCTCTTGGAGATGCTCTAAGACTCTATATTTTCACCAAATATGAGCACAATTCAAGATGTATAACACCACCATCTACCCTTTTAAATATCAGGTATTAAAAATTAATGGTTAAAATTAAGATCAGTAGATGGTGAAATTTGGTATCTTGAATCATGCTCATAATTGGTAGGAATGTAGAACATCAGAATACATCAAAATATCGTTTAAATTTTCATAGATTCGTGAAATAATCAAATCATAGATTTTAGTAAAGAAATATAGTATTTGCGAAATAATTAAATTAAATCATAGATTTTAGTAAAGAACCGAAAATTTTAGAAGCGGGACAAGACAAATGCAAAATAAAATGGGACGGGACTGTGAGAAAAGTTAAAGAGAAGTGACGGTCTTTATGAAATGTGTGACCAGTCGTTAGAGCAACTGCAGTGGTGCGAGTATAACCAAAGACCAAAGAAGGAAAAAAAGATCAAATTTTGGGTTTAGTCTGGTGTGTGACGCTACGGTGGAAAGACTAAATTTGGTCAGACGTACATTATACGTTCGCCTGGTGTGGAGCGTGGACTATACCAACGCCTGGTGTGGGACGGGGACTATACGTTCGCCCGGTGCAGAGAGATTCAAAAAAAAAATAATAAAAAAAAGAAAAGAAAATGGGGCGGAGGTATTAAGCCCGCCCCATGCAATTTGAAAGTTTTAAAGAGTGGGGCGGAGGTATAAACCACGCCCCACACAAAAGAAAAAAAAAACTGGCATGCACTATACGTCCGTCTGGGATGGGGCATGGACTATACGTCCACCTGATGGTGGGGCGTGGATTATATAAACGCCCGACTATATTTGGGTTTGGTCTTGGTCGCCGACCAAATTTGGTCTGAGTTTTAGTCTTTGATCAAATTTTGATCGATGATCCGTCTCACTACGCCTATCCACTGGACCAAATATTTGGGTTTAGTCGTCCATTGTGGACGCTCTTAGAAGAGGTAAAGAACTAGTATAAACTGCCACTGGTCTGCCAAGTTATAAATTGTGTGCCCGGTCGCTTGGAAGTTGGAATAGATCTCTGCAAACCATTATTTCATAACTGTTAAGGGTGAGGGTGACCAAGGCGACAACAATGGAAGAAACTAAAATTAGTCAAAAAAATGATTTGTGGACGAATATGGAGCTTGGTCTAGTTCCAGATGAAGAGGTCAGAAGGCTGATGAAGATAGAGATCGAAAAACGCATCGAATGGGGAACTAAACCTACTAAACAGCAGCAACTTGCTCAACTCCTTGACTTTACGAAATGTATTGCAATTTACTATCTAATCTGCATATTAGTTATGCTCAACACCTTTAATTGTTTTTTTTTGTTGTTGTTGACAATAGCTCTTCGTGGCATGAAGATGGCAACAGAGCTAGACAAATTAGATTCAAAGCTTTATGAGACTCCATATTCATTTAACCAAATTATGTGTGGAAGTACCCTCAAAGAAAGGTAAGTGAACACACAGTTTCATCATACATGATTTTCATTAATCTATATGACGAAATGAGTCTTCTATAGTTATTTCTTTTTGTTGTTTTGTTTTGCGATCAGTTCGGGTTTGTACACAGATGTAACGACTACGATAGATGAGGCAAGTATAATGATGGATTTATATTGCGAGAGGGCAAACATAAAGGATGGACAGACCATATTAGATCTAGGCTGTGGACCTGGGCCTTTGGTTTTTCACATTGCAAAGAAATACAGTAATTGAAAGATTACAGGAGTTACTAATGCATTCTCACAGAAAGAATACATATTAGAAGAGTGCAAGTAAGTACTTTCCTTTTGTTAGGTTATCTTGGATTTTTTTTTCGCAAAATAAGATGCAAAAACTCCTAAAGTAAATGTTCAACTCGTTCTTCTTCCACTTTGCAGAAAGCTCAGTTTATCTATGTTGAGATAATATTAGCAGATGTTACATCACTCGATATGGAAACGGAAAATGGGTCATTTGTCCAAATATTTTTAAATCACGGTTCAAATGGACGAGTTAAAAATAGTTTGGGTGAAATGGCCAACGAAAAAAAGAGTAAGTTTCATCCTAGCTTAAATTTAAAAATTAGCAAGAATGAAACTGGATACATCCTGTGTAAATTAAAAATAAGAAAAAATATTTGAAAATGGACACGATGAAACTGGTTACATCCTGCCTATTTTTACATTTTTGTCCATTTAAACGGTTTCAAAATCTAACTGTCCATTTCACCCAGGAATTATTGATTTTGGTCTTTTTAACCAATTTTGTGATATGGAAACTACATTTGACCGTGTTTTTGTTATCGGATTGATCGAGGTATGGAGTTTATATTCTGAAGATCAATATATAGGCGATTTAGGTTTTTGTTGTCAAAAAAAAAAAAAAAAAAAAAAATCTAGCTCAAATCGGAGCCGTGACAATCAATAGTTTGGTCTAGAATCTCTAGATACCATATATTACTTTTGAGTGGTAATCTTTATTTCACTAGTTTTTTTTTTTTTAGCACATGAAGAACTTTGAATTATTTCTTCGAAAAATATCAAAAATGGATGAAAGACGATGCCGTGCTTTTCTTGGAGCATTTCTGTCACAAAAGCTTTTTGTACCATGGCGAGGTAAGCTCACATAGAAGAACATGATTCATTTCTCCGATACTTTGTTCTAGGAATATGTTACTTTTGATATCGTGATCATTTACAAGAAATAACATTCTTAAGATGATGGTCCTATCCTCTTTTGTAGCCATTGAGCGAAGATGATTGGTACGCCAAGAACTTTTTCGCACCGGGGACGTTGCTAATACCATCAGCAACATGTCTTCTGTATTTCCAGGTATGAGACACCGGAGCAACTTTTCACTGCTGCATAACACCCATACTATAGCTTCCAAAAGAAATATTTTGTTTTAAACGTCACATTTTTACTTCAATTTTGTCTCAGGAGGACGTGGCGGTTATAGACCATTGGTTCCTTAGCGGAAATCATTTTGCTCGTACAAAGTAAGATAACACAAACATAATTGAAGGGAATATCAACATATTGTGTTTTTATTATCATTGATCTGTTCTTAATTCTTATGTGAGGCATTCAACATGTACTTACATTTGGAATTTGCAGTGAAGAAATGTTGAAAGGAATAGATGGTAAAATTGAAGAAATAAAAGACATATTCATGTCATTTTATGGAATTAACGAAGCAGAGGCCGTAAAGTTAATCAATTGGTGGAGACTATTTTGCATCACTGGAGCTGAACTGTTCAGTTATAATAACGGTGAAGAATGGTTTATCTCTCAACTGCTTTTAAAAAGGAATAACTCTTCCTTCTTCAAAAAATATCATCCACTGTGGCTTATTATGTCGCCATAATTACACGAAATATTGTTAACGCTTGGATTTAACAGTCTCCCCAATTAGTTATCAATCTCTTGAATAAAACTTGACTTATGCCGCATTTGTTTCTTCTAGGAGACGATATTAATAAAGTTTGATGTTTGTTGTTATATCCAGTTGTTGTTGCCTTGCTGGTAAACTTTAACCCCTTCGTTTGTGTATATTAAGACCCATGAATATGGTCTGGGATATTGAAACCGTAAGGGTAAGTCTTTAGATTAAGTCCAATAATGTGGGTCCTTAGACTAAATCCAATAATGTAGGTTTAAACTCTATTAGGGTTTTGGGGTCTTGTATTAATATTCAACGTGAATGAATGAGAAAGGAAGAACTTAATATTCATAAAATCTAACATGGCATCAAGAGCCAGAGTTGATTAACAAGAACTCGAGAACCCTAATCCAGTAAACATGGCGGATGATACAGAATCATCAAAAAGAGGAAAAGTTGTAGAGAACAGCAGAGGAGGTAGAGGACAGGGCAATGTACGAACGCATAATTTGAACATCTCAGCAGCAGCGGCAACTCATTCTGGCGTTGGTTCTTCAGTAGATGGATCAGGATTGACGGGCGTGACTGCAAGTCAGGTCCAGCAGGTGCTTGAATATTTAAATTCAAGAAAATTCAGTTCCCAGCTACAAGGTAAGACAAATCAAACATCCTGGATTATAGATACAGGAGATACAAATCATGTCACGTGTAAAAGAGATGATATGATAAATGTGAAAGATGTTAGAGCATGCTCTGTGGGACTGCCAGACGGAAAACATGCCCAGTCTGAGAAAATAGGAACTGTTGTTCTTCCTGGTGGTTTGAGATTGGACAATGTGCTTTATGTGCCACAGATAAATTGTAACTTAATTTCAGTTACACAGCTCATTGATGAGATAGTATGCGATGTCCAATGTACTAACAGTTTATGTCTTATACAGGACCGGTTGACGAGGAAGGTGATTGGAGTGGGTGAGCGACGAGTTGGACTATATATTTTCTGTGGTGTGCCTCCAGTTAAAGTGCTTGTGGTTAGTAATGATACGTATGAGCTGTGGCATCGACGATTGGGACATCCATCAGAGAAAGTGTTACAACAGTTACCAGGTGTGGGTAGATTATTAAAGAAGAATAATGATGCGTGTGATATTTGTCCGCGTGCAAAACATCGTAGAAGTAGCTTTTCTAGTAGTTTGAGTAAATCCAGCAGTAGTTTTGATTTGGTTCATATAGATTTATGGGGCCCTTATAAGATGCATTCATCTTCTGGAGCTCAATATTTTCTGACAATAGTAGATGATTTTTCAAGAGGTGTGTGGATTTATTTAATTCAAAGCAAAACTGAGGTTGAAACAATATTTCTTAACTTTATTCCTCTTGTGAAACGTCAATTTGGTAAAGAAATCAAAATTGTTAGAAGTGATAATGGAACTGAATTTCATGCGTTGCGTGGATATTTTAAGACCAATGGGATAGTTTTTGAGACGTCATGTGTAGGAACACCTCAACAGAATGGAAGATTTGAGAGAAAACATCAACACATAATGAATGTGGCAAGAGCTTTAAGATTCCAAGTAAATTTACCGAACCGTTTTTGGGGAGAATGTGCATTAACGGCCGCGTATTTGATTAATCGTACGCCTACACCTATTCTAAAAAACAAAACTCCATATGAAGTTTTATTTGGGAAACCGTCCCCATACAATCAGTTGAGAGTGTTTGGTTGCTTGTGTTATGTGCATGATCAAAGTAGTAAAGGGGATAAGTTCGCAAGTCGAGGTAGGAGATGTGTGTTTCTTGGTTATCCTTTTGGGAAAAGGGCGTGGCAAGTATATGATTTAGATAAAAGACAATTTCTGGTTTCAAGAGATATAGAGTTTTATGAATATCAGTTTCCTTACATATCCAGGGTACTTGATAAGCCAACTGAGATAGTTCGGGCTAAGAATGATGTGTGTTGGAGTGATGACGAAGAAAGAGGAGTAGAAGAAATGGTGCAGAGAGAGGCTGAAATAGTTACTGAGAACCCGGAAGACATTACTGAGAACCCAGAATACATTACTGAGAACCCAGAATACATTACTGAGAACCCAGAATACATTACTGAGAACCCAGAATATATTACTGAGAACCCATGAGACATTACTGAGAACCCAGAATATATTACTGAGAACCCAGAAGACATTACTGAGAACCCTGAAGATATTACTGAGAACCGTGTGGTCTCAAATGAAGAGATGCAGGAAGCTAATTTGGGTGAGATGGGTAAAGGAAAGCGACAAAAGATTCCGTCTAGTCGACTCAAAGGTTTTGTGACGCACACCGTACGAGAAAATAGTCCATCCTGTACTCACTCTCCAAAATCATCATCCTCAGGTACGCCGTATCCTTTGACATATTATGTTAGTTGTGATAGATTTTCTGCAATTCATAGAAAATTTCTTGCAGCAATTACTGCTGGGTCTGCACCTGCAAGAAGAAATACGAGCCTTGGAAGAACAAGGAACATGGGAATTAGAAGAATTACCGCCGGAAAAGAAGGCACTCGGCAGTAAATGGATTTATACAGAAAAGTATGATGAGAATGGACAGTTGGTGCGACTCAAAGCTAGACTGGTTATTTTTGGGAATCATCAAGTTGAAGGGTTGGATTACAATGATACATTTGCACCAGTGGCGAAAATGACGACAGTGCGGACTTTTCTAGCTGTTGCAGCGATTAAGAACTGGGAAGTGCATCAGATGGATGTGCATAATGCATTTCTTCATGGAGATTTGGAGGAAGAAGTGTATATGAAGATACCACCCGGATTTGCTAAAGATAAGTCTAATATGGTGTGTAGGATGAAGAAATCTTTATATGGTTTAAAACAGGATCCTCGGTGTTGGTTTGCAAAATTGTCTGCGGCTTTGAAGAGTTATGGTTTTCGACAATCGTATTCGGATTATTCTCTTTTTACTATGACCAAGGGAAATATGCAGCTTAATGTTTTGGTCTATGTTGATGATTTGATTGTTGCGGGCAATGATTTGGTTGCGCTTCATCAGTTCAAAATATACTTGGGACAATGTTTCAAGATGAAAGATTTGGGAAAACTGAAGTATTTTCTGGGTTTGGAGGTGGCTCGGAGTAAACAAGGTTTTTATATATGTCAGAGAAAATATGCATTAGATATCATCATGGAAACAGGTTTATTAGGTGCAAAACCTGCAGAATTTCCAATGGAAACAAATCATCGTCTTTCTTTGGACAAAGGAGATTGGTTTACAAATGTGGAGAAGTATAGAAGACTAGTTGGTCGTTTGATTTACTTGTCCGTGACTAGACCGGACCTGGCATATTCCGTGCATATTTTGTCTCAATTTATGCAACGGCCAAGACTAGCACATTGGGAAGCAGCTCTTCGTGTGGTTCGATATTTGAAGAAGAATCCTGGACAGGGAATTCTGTTGCGCTATGATAGTGGTCTTAATTTAAAAGGATGGTGTGACTCAGATTGGGCGAGTTGTCCCTTAACTAGACGCTCATTGACTGGATGGTTTGTTCTTCTTGGAGATTCACCGGTGTCATGGAAAACTAAAAAGCAACATACTGTTTCTCGTTCATCGGCTGAAGCGGAATATCGTTCTATGGCGGCAGCTACGTGTGAATTAAAATGGTTGAAACAATTACTGCGTGATTTGGGAGTTCATCATACACATGGAATGCGCCTTCTATGTGATAGTCAGTCGGCTTTATATATTGCTCAGAATCCAGTTTTTCATGAGCGAACGAAGCATATTGAAGTTGACTGTCATCTGGTTAGAGATGCTATAATACAGAAGATTATCACGCCTTCGTATACTCCTACAACAGTGCAATTGGCGGATATTTTTACTAAATTTTTAGGGAAAGCTCAATTTCAGTTTCTTATGTCCGAGATGGGCATATTTGACCTCCATACTCCGTCTTGAGGGAGGGTATTAAGACCCGTGAATATGGTCTGGAATATTGAGACCGTAAGGGTAAGTCTTTAGATTAAGTCCAATAATGTGGATCCTTAGATTAAGTCCAATAATGTAGGTTTAAACTCTATTAGGGTTTTGGGGTCTTGTATTAATATCCAACGTGAATGAATGGGAAAGGCAGAAGTTAACATTCGTAAAATCTAACATTGTAACATATAAAAGATACCCTTGTTAAGCTTGTTTTATTGGGAAGACAAACCCATGAATGCAAGTCAACAGTTATAACAACACAATGAACATACATTTCTAAGTCTTGAGACTTCACATGGCGCACTTGTAAACCACTTCGATCGTTTATATACATCTGTATGCATATTTGACTGCTTATGCATGCTCATTCCCAACTCAAGCGCTTAATAGCACTAATGTGTTGGATTTCAGTGATCGATTTTTTTTATTATTATTATATTATTAATGCATATGCAATCAAGAGAATATGATACCTCCATGTGAATATAACTGCCCTCTTTTAAAATACTGCATCTTTTCGTACCAAAATTGAGTATGTTATTTATTGATATATTTATTTTACAATAGTTACAGTATTAAATTGGTGCTATCAATTGCCCAATTTTAATAACCGACCATGCAGACAGTAAATGATATAATCACTGCACTACAATCGTACATTACTTATTGGTATACGACAGTACCACTTTTACCACAATTTTTGTATAAACTCATTCGAATTCATGGAATAACTGTAAACAATGGATAATCTGTACTTAGATGAAGGAACAAGTCCTCCAGTGAGTCCAATCTCTCAGAGCTTAAACAGTTCAATCTTATCGTTATACATTTTTGCTGTTTTTGAACTAGAGACACCCATTACCGAGTTTGAAGTTCAAGAAATATGTCATAAGCATATATTACCACTAAATATTCGTTTTTCTTCAATCATGGAGAGAAACAAGAAAGGTGTTTTAAGATGGAAAAAAGTTGTTACACGAGTCGAAGATCATTTGATCGTCCCGGCTTTTCCTAAAGGTTTAGCGAGAGAAAGCTACGATGAGTACCTGAGAGAATATTTATCAAAAATAGGTTGTGAGAAGTTTTCAGAAGATAAACCATTATGGGAAATTCATTTGGTCAAGTACCCTAGTTTGAAGGGCGCGTGCACTATGATTTTTAAGGCTAGTCATGCAATTGGTGATGGTTATTCACTTGTAAGATTGTTTTTTAAGAGTTGCCAAAGAGCTGATCATCCTTCACTTCCTCTTACTTTTCCGAAATTGTCATTGAAGAAACAAGATAATAGTAAGCGCAGTGTAATAGGAATGGGGAAGATAATGTTGGGGTTTATGGGTAAGTGTGTGAACACAACTTACGATGTCGTGGAGAGCACACTGAGGGTAACGTGTTTAGAAGACCGGCCATCTGCAATACGTTCGGAGTCATCGAATTTGGAGATTGAGTTATTCAAACCTTTTAACATCTATTCGGTGACATTATCACTTGAAAGAGTCAAGCAAGTCAAAACCAAGCTTGGAGCGGTGAGTTCAACTTAATTCTTAACTACTCCTGTTCTTTTTTCTTTTTCTTTCATCTTATTTTTTCTCATAACTGCACTATTATTTGCTGCTAATAATTACCCAATTTTAATGACCCATCATACAGACCGTAAATGATGTAATCACTGGATTATTATCGTACATTATTCACTTGTACACGTTGAGAAAGACAAAGATGGATCAGTGTGGTGAAGATTGCTCTGTGACGGACTCCAACTATGGTGATGCAAATAATAACATGACCTTATCAGTCATGCTCAACATGAGAGTTTTTGAAGGTTTTACAAATATCGAAGATATGATAAGTGCAAATGCATGGGGCAACCGTTCGAGATCCATGTTCGCAAAGTTACCAACTTTTACAAATCTTGAGAAAGTTAACCCCCTCAATTTCATTCTCAAAGCAAAAGAAACAATGGACAGAAAGAAGAACTCTATGGTGTTTTACTTTATTGATAAAGTTCTAAATGCTGCAGCATGCATTAGGGGCCAAAAGGTATGTGTGCAAATTATTATACTGCCGTTTTAAGGTCCTTTGGAAGCTTAATTAATGAAGCCATCCTAGTTTCCTAGCACATCTAACCACAACTACTGTGTATATAACTCAGGGAATTGAGAAATTGGTTTATTCAAGTTTTAAGAATGCTAGCACAATGATATCAAGTGTGATAGGTCCGAAAGAGAGAATGGCGTTATGTAATCATCCTGTTAACAGTTTTTACTTCTTCTTGTCGGGTATACCTCAGGTAAGTGTCATTTTAATCACAAAGTCCATGCTTGATATATATGTTGTTTTATTTTGGAAACATCTTTGATAAATTTAACTACTGATTTCGAATACGAGAATTAAGCACTCTTCCGGTCAACTGGGCTACTATTCAAAATTGGCCCTCGCTAACTTGATAATATTTGTATGCAGAGTACAACATTTTTCTCAGTGAGCTGCATGGAACAATTAAAGCTTGTGGTAACAATGGAAAAAGAATTTATTGATTCAAAACTTTTTAGTTCTTGTATGGATGAAGCCTTTGATGATATTTTCCAAGCAGCTTTTGAAAATAGTCAAGACAAGGAGTACAACAGTAATATCACCAAGACAAGGACTTGATAAGTGATCAATTGATCATTGGGGCTTGTGTTGTGGGACTAGGGGGTATAGTAAATGTTAGATGCCAGTTTCTAGTACTACTTCATGATTCAGTTCCTTTTAGATCTCTGTCATTTATTTGCAATGGGTGAAAAATGGATCTCATGACATCCACATTTTCTCAACTTCATAGTTATTTTATGTCAAACAAACAGTGAGAACGAGAAAATGAATGAAATTAAAATTATGTTTTATTTTATAAACCTTCACATCTATATGAATTAAGATTTGCAATCTGTGTGGATAGCTAGCTAATAATGTGTGTGAAACAAGGTGTGCAAGGAAAAAGAATTTTTTCAAGAAACAAAGCCCGCTCTTAACTGAATTTTGTTGGTTCATGATCAATATGAATTTGAAGTGTCGGTGGAAACTGATAGTCCGGTAGTGTGTTGTATATTTGTTGCTAATGCTTTCTGTAAATGAACTATTTTTAAAGTTATTAGAAAAACTGAGTAAGATTTTGTTCAGAACAAGTGAAAAATATTCGAAAAAGTTTAATGGAACGTTGAATATGGAGATACCGGTCGGTTTTGTGTTTTTCCATGAATTCATTTCTTTAACCCAACAAGCGGTGGTCGTTGGCGTGGTTTTATTTTTTAACACAGTTATTCTTGTAATAAATTCCGTAAATTGACAATGCTTATATTCTTATCTTCGTAGTTCTTCCCTTGTACAGCTTTTAACATCTATTTTAAGTATATACATAACTTCTTTTTTTTTTGGTTATTTTGTTCTACCTTAGATTCTCACATGGATAGATGAACAAATGCATTTCGGCTTCCCATTTTTTATTCTCAACTCCGGTGGTTACTGATGTGGTTTTGTTGTGTTTCTCTCTGCGTGTTTCATGGATTGATGTAGTTTTCTTATTTTAGTTGCTCATTCTTAGTCATATATAGCTAGGCCCTGAATCTGTCACAAGGCTAATACATGTACGCGGCTTAATGATCCTCTTCCTTAGGTCATGTACAATCTTAGGGAGGATACTTTGTTGCAAAGCTATCAAGGAAAAAAATTCTATTTCAAAATAACTTCAAGGTGCTTTTTGCACAAATAGAGAAAAAGAAAATGTATTACTTTCTTTAAAAGAACCAACAAAATGCAACTTCAACTTTGCCGGTCAAGATCATCATCCATCTGATGCTGCTTCCCTACTAACTTTAAGGAAGATTTTCGAGAGGCTATAAAAATCACACCTTCGTTAGTGTTCATTTCTATATGTTATTTGGTGTGACCAAAAAAATTAACCAACTGTGTTTTCTTTTGTTTTTAGATATGGTGGTGCCTGAAAAGCAAAGCAAAGAAACCAACTAAACTAGCCCATACTGACAAGTCGTGTGTAAGAAACGCCACCGTCAGTTTTTTGTTTTTTTTGTTTTTTATGAGAACTTTATATATAAAAAAGGAAACAAATGCACAAGACAGTACAAAACATACTAGAACCAAACTAGAAGAGTGAAACTGAAAGCGTTACTAAAGGACCCTTAGGTGGATTGTCTAACTAAACTCCTCCTAATTGTTTTTTAGAAGCACCTTTAGCTAAAGCATCTGCCGCAAAGTTGGCCTCACTGTATTGAAAAGCCAACAGTGTCTACTAAAATCGTTGTGCTTCAATTGCCAAAATGCGGAAAACAAAAGATAATTTAGTCATCATTTTGAAGTTAACTAGATTTTGTTAAGCAGAATGGGTTGTAAGATAAAAAAAAATTCTAAAGGCCGGTCACTTAGTCACACCATCATCTCTAGTGACCACCCCTCCAGTTCCTACATTGAAGATATTTTGGAGAAGCCTTTCAGTATTTAACAGTTTATCTGGATTTGGAAATTTTCACTTAACCATCATCTCTTCTCTGCCACTTTTCCCCTCTTTATTGCACTGAGTAACTAAAAGTAAAATAGATTGTAATGGCCCAAACAAAAGTTTTAAGAGCATTAAAAATTAACTAACGGTCAATAGGAAGGAAATAGCTCAATATAACTCAAAAAAGCATTGCTTGGAGCGGTGAGTTCAACTTATTTCTCAAATAGTCCCCATCAGTCTCTTTTTTTTGTTTTTGATAATTACGCTAATAATTTTATGCTAACAAGTGTCCAATTTTAATGACGGATCATGCAGACCGTAAATGATGTAATCACTGGACTGCTATCGTACATTATTCACTTGTACGCATTGAGGAAGACGGGGATGGATCAGTATAGTAAAGATGGCTCGACGACGGACACTAATTCTGGTGGCGCAAATACTAACATGACCTTAGCAGTCATGCTCAACATGAGAGTATTTGAAGGTTTCACAAATATTGAAGATATGATAAGGGCTGAAAGATGGGGCAACCGTTCGAGATTCATTTTCGTAAATTTGCCGTCATTTACAAATCATGAGAAAGTTAGCCCCCTTGATTTTATTATCAAAGCAAAAGAAACAATGGACAAAAAGAAGAATTCTATGATGTTTTACTTTATTGATAAACTTCTAAATACTGCACTATGGATTTGGGGGCAAAAGGTATGTTCAAATTATCATACCAATGTTTTTAGGTCCTTTCAAAGCTAAACTATGCATCATGTTCCTAAGTTCAAAACTTATGAAGCCATCTAACCATGAGTACTTTGTATATAACTCAGGGGATGGAGGAATTGATCTATTCAAGTTTCAAGAATGCTAGCACAATGATATCGGGTGTGATAGGTCCGAAAGATAAAATGACTTTGTATAATCATCCTATTAACAGTTTTTACTTCTTCACGTCCGGTATTCCTCAAGTAAGTGTCATTCTAATTATAAATACTATGTTAGATATTCTTCACGTCCGGTATTCCTCAAGTAAGTGTCATTCTAATTATAAATACTATGTTAGATACAAAATATCATAGGAATTTGAACTGTTGATCTCAAATATAAGAGTTAGCAAACCTCCCGACCAACTGTATTATTTCTAGTTGGTTAACTCAGCTCTCTTGCTAAAAACCTAATATTTCCATGCAGAGTGTAGCATTTTTCTCGGTGAGCTACATGGAACAATTAAAGCTTGTGGTAACAATGGAAAAAGGGTTTATAGATTCAAAACTTTTCAGTTCTTGTGTGGATGAAGCCTTTGATGATATTTTTCAAGCAGGTATTGAAATATAGTTAAGACAGGGACTATACTATTACTAAGGCAAGGACTTGATCAGTAATCAGTTATTGGAGAGCTTTTGGTACAGAACCATGCTACTTCACCAATGCTTGCTAAATGCTGTTTTTGTGTGTCCACATCTTAATTTATGAAGGCAAAAAAATAAAAATACAGCTTTAGTCATTCAGTTTCTTTGAGATGGATTTCATTTATTTGCAATGGATGTAAAACTGATGCAGGGCGGAAGCGTTGAATAAAATTAAAATCTAAAACCACATATTTCCGAGATACCACTCTCAAGGAAAATACTACTTTTCAATTAATCAAAATTTTCTCCTCTAATATCAAAACATGGAGCTCTTTATATAGATAACTCCTTATCAATTAATAACCAAATATTTTATTTAATTATTAAAAATACTTACTACCTTATCTAATGGATATTTTCTAAACTAATGAAATACTAAAATAAATACTATTAGATACTTCTAAAAGTTACCTAAATAATAAAAGAGAAAATATCTTAATTAATTAAATATTATTTGCTAAATAATAATAATAAATCAAAGAAAAATAACAATAAACGAGTATATTCACTTTCCCTAAATACTCCACCATTCTCCCCTTCTCAAAAAAAATTCGCCCTCGAATTTTGCCAGTATTTGTAGTTGGGTAAATAATTCTTCGATGAAAATTCTTATAGTCCTTCAACTTAAATAATATTGACATAATTAGTATTGAACCGGAAAATACCTGCGCATCGAAATAGTTAAGTTGATGTCGTTGATCCACCTGATTACATACTGCTTCTGGAGAATATGGACCAACATAACAAGAATATAACATGATCTCATCATCAGGGTAATCATCATAGATTGGTGGTAGATTCCAATCCACGGCAACATTATTTTTCTCAACCACAGAAAAAGAAAAAATGCCATCAAACCTTGGGATTTCAAGCTTTAATCCGGACTCCAACGAATCTCGTGGATCATGTGCAACTCCTTGAAATCCTTCTTCCTTGTCGCCAAGGAAGTTTTTTTGTTCATCACCGGTCACTTCCTCCACTCGATGTAGGCTAGGACCATGATGGGGCTCTTGCTGATGATGCATTTCAGCCAATTGGAGGGTGAGCGCCTTAACCTTCCGTTCTAGATCATCTATTACCGCTTGCTCTTTCTCATCGCTGAGAGCGGCTCTTCGAACAACATCATAATTTCTTCCTCGAAACATGATGCAGGAGCGTTGCCTGTCTCTGAACCAACTGATGCAGGGCGGAAGCGTTGAATAAAATTAAAATCTAAAACCACATATGATGTTGGTTCAGAGACAGGCAACGCTCCTGCATCATGTTTCGAGGAAGAAATTATGATGTTGTTCGAAGAGCCGCTCTCAGCGATGAGAAAGAGCAAGTGGTAGTAGATGATCTAGAACGGAAGGTTAAGGCGCTCACCCTCCTATTGGCTGAAATGCATCATCAGCAAGAGCCCCATCATGGTCCTAGCCTACAACGAGTGGAGGAAGTGACCGGTGATGAAAACAAAAATCTCTTTGGCGACAAGGAGAAAGGATTTCAAGGAGTTGCACATGATCCGCGAGATTCGTTGGAGTCCGGATTAAAGCTTGAAATCCAAAGGTTTGATGATATTTTTTCTTTCTCTGGAACTAAAGAATATGAAGTTATCGTGGATTGGAATTCACCACCGGTCTATGATGATTACCCTGATGATGAGATCATGTTATATTCTTGTTATGCTGGTTCATATTCTCTTGAAGAAGTATGTAATCAGGTGGATCAACGACATCAACTTCACTATTTCGATGCACAGGTATTTTCCGGTTCAATAGTAATTATGTCAATATTATTTAAGTTGAAGGATTATAAGAATTTTCATCGAAGAATTATTTACCCAACAACAAATACTGGCAAAATTCGAGGGCGAATTTTTTTTGAGAAGGGGAGAATGATGGAGTATTTAGGGAAAGTGAATATACTCGTTTATTGTTATTTTTCTTTGATTTATTATTATTATTTAGCAAATAATATTTAATTAATTAAGGTATTTTCTCTTTTATTATTTAGGTAACTTTTAGAAGTATCTAATAGTATTTATTTTAGTATTTTATTAGTTTAGAAAATATCCATTAGATAAGGTAGTAAGTATTTTTAATAATTAAATAAAATATTTGGTTATTAATTGATAAGGATTTATCTATATAAAGAGCTCCATGTTTTGATATTAGAGGGAGAAAATTTTGATTAATTAAAAAGTAGTATTTTCCTTGAGAGTGGTATCTCGGAAATATGTGGTTTTAGATTTTAATTTTATTCAACGCTTCCGCCCTGCATCAAAAACTGATCTCATCATCCATAATGTGTTCTAAATTTTATTGTTATTGTATGTCAATTGAGAATGAGAAAATGAATGAACAATATTTTTTTGCTTCATAAACCTTCAATTATATAAATTAAGGTTGCAATATATATGGCTAGTAAGTAGTAAATTATTTGTGGAAACAAGCATCTAAGGGAAAAGAAATTCTTTATGAAAACAATGCTTTTGCCTAAATTTGTATTCATCATTAAGAATTGAAGTGTTGGTGGAAACTGATAGTCAATTAGTGTGTTAAATTTGTTTCTCAATTTTCTGTTCCACTAATGGTGCCGAAAATTTCAGAAAAAATTGAGTGAGAATTTTTTGAAGAAACCGTGATAATTATTCAGAAAAATATAACGGAAAGTTGAATAGAGGTGTTTCAGATTTCTTTTTGGTTTTGTGTTTGCTTTTACATGAATTCATTTCTTGAGTAATACACATATTCTTGTAACATTCGCGTAAATTTTTAAATTTATGAAAAGATTTTTCTGGATTAATAGGCAATTAATAAAAAACTTAGATTTTTCACCCACAATTTGGCACTCACGAAAAACAATTTCACTTTTGTTCATCAGGAAAAAAAAAATCTAACTTGCAAATTCAACGTGCATCATTTATTTTTAGTTTTTATTTGGCAAAACGTTCTATGGATGAAAGGAAAAAGAAAACAATTAGGAAGGCATAAAGCCTAATGTTTTGCAAGATCTGATGCTGTTGGTATTACTTTCAAAGGAATGGACTTCCGCAGTGTTATGCCTAATGCTTCACCCATATCTATGGTTTCTGGCGTGACACCACTTTCAAGTACCCAGTCAAAAGACTGAAGCAAGGCTCCAAGTATAATGTGAAGAACTTGATGAGCCATTGGGAGGCTGGACAGATGCGTCTTCCGCTTCCAAATGGTATTAATCCAAAATGTTGTCCACGGTAATCAATGTCAGTCCCTAGGAAACGATCCGGATCGAATGAAAACGGATCATTCCATACAGCTGAATCCCTTCCAATTCCCCAAGCATTAACCATTACTTGCGCGCCATTAGGTATCATGTAGCCCATGAATTCTGTGTCTTCGGAAACTGTACGTGGTACTAGGTAAGGAGTTGATGGATGTAGTCTCATTGTCTCTTTAATCACCGCCGATAAATAAGGCAAATTATCAATATCACTTTCTTCAATCTTTCTGTCGTAACCAGTAACGTGTTTGATCTCAGTGTTGACCTTCTTCATTACTTCTGGATTGCGGAGAAGCTCAGTCATTTCCCACTCTATTGTACTGGTTGTCGTCTCTGTTGAACCCACGAACAATTCCTGCATTAATTTACAAAAATGATATTAGTAATGCGAGAAACGTAATTTTCTTGCATCTGGTATTGGTAACATCTGCACGCCGGATCATCAAAGTATGAGAAGTTACTCACTATCATCAACAGATTGATTTGTCTTTCTGACATTTTCCTTGGTTCATCCTTGCCATTGCCTTCAAATTCCTGCACCACAGTCCAAAAATCCTGCACCTCATCCTTCTTGTGTACAGAATCCACATGTCGTCTCCTTCGCTCCTCTGCGAAGCCGTCGATGATGTTTATGAGTGTATCTGTCGCATCTTTCATTCTCTTATTCAAATTTTGCAAGTATAGCTTTCTTAACCATGGGAAGAAATCAGCTGCATTCGGCTTCAAAGTTATCTCTACAATTTCTCCAATGGTTCTGTAGAAATCATTTCCATCAACAGATTTAAGATCCAAAAGATCCCTAGAAAACAAGAGGTTTCCCATCAAATTAAATAAGGAGACGAAAAGCAAGTGCCGTAATTCAACACTTGTACTCTCCTTTCCTTCTTCCGATACCCATTGTATCATCTGTTGCACACATTTTCGTCGACTGCCTTCAGTATTCTTAACTGCTGTACGGGAGAATAACTCAGTGGCATACAGTCGCCTTACCATACGCCAGTATGGTCCGACTGGTCTGGTTACTGTCGCGCTGTTATAATCCTCTCCCATTTTCATGACCTCAATAAGATGACGGTTGCAAAAACCGAGATCATGTTTCTTGAATAACTCTGTAGCGGCATCTGCTGAAGCTATGACTACGGTGTTCACAGCACCAAACGCAGCATGAATACCGCTCCATATTTCTGTTGAAGTTCAAGAAATGTCTGTTGCGGATTATAACCTATATCTAAGAGGTTTCCCACCACTGGCCAACCTGGAGGACCTGGTGGTGGTAACAACTTTGAACGGGTTGTTGTTTTTCGATTATAACAACAGTGGAGGAGCAGAAGCGGAGCTGCCACAGCTAGGCAATAAAAAGCTAAAGCTGCCCAGACGAACATTTCGTTTTTGAAGATGGGATTCTTCATTCAGGGTTTGGTTTCTTTATATGGACATCCGTTGTAACTGATCTCTTTCATTTGCAGGTTTCACTGAAAGTTTTGCACGGAATTCACTCAAAATTTGACAGAGTTGGTTAACCGACTTATTTGACCTTGCAAAACCACTTATTTGACCTTGCAAAACCAGCAAAAAAACACTAAATATCCTCCCACATATATCAGGTATCTAGCTTTTTGTAATTTTCTGTCAAGAATTGCATCATGTTCTGACGTTCCCCTTGAGATTCTCTCACATGGCTTAATGAGCAACTCCGTTTTAGCTTCTTGTGTTTAATTCTGAACTCCCGTGGATCTTGTTTTGACTGTGTTTGAATTGGAGCTCTCTAGGAAGAAATGCCATATCAAAATAGCTACAATTAGCATTTTGATAATATCGTATACATGGATGACAATGTTTGTTTATGCTAGGCTTCACTGTCAATAGGCTGCGTTAAAGAATCCAAAAAATGAAAAATGCAACTTAATCGATGTCAGTCAAGAACACCATCCATCTGTTTGTTGTCTAACTTTGTACATAGTGATAGCGCACCAAATCTAACCAAAAATAATCTAGGACTGCAATGACCAATGTACTATCCTTAACTTAGGTTCAAGAGCCAACAATCTTCTTCGATATCCAAAATCTTCATGAAGGCGTCATTGCATTTGAAAAATCAAACCCGTAGTGTACTAATCCTTTGAGCAATCTAACCCTGTGAACAAGCTCCTGCAAGCCTATAATAGACGACTCTATTGTGTCAGAAGATGTTGAGTTCACTTCATTTTCACTTTTCCTCATCTTCTTTGAGGACCCACCGGAATCAGACCGATCTTCTCTTGAAGCTGCATTTTTTCTGGCCAAAGTTGTTTCACAGATATCACTCAGCAGACTTGAAGCACTTTCTGACCGATTGGGTTTTTCTGCACCATCATTCTTTACGCTTGACGCTTCAGTATTTTGTTTGTTCAGCAAATTACCTGACATGTTTCTCTGAATTTCTCTTTCGCGAAAATGGGAAGATATCTCTGGAGGTTCTGCCAAGCTATCTTCAAATGTAATCACTGAAGCTTTCTTCGGATTTTCCCTTCCTGAAGAATCTATTTGTAACTCTGGAGGCATTGAGCTAGCTGAAGTATGTGAGGACACATAGGATGACGTCTCACTCGAGCAAACAGCATTTTTTCTAACTTCTCCTACATCCATTAAAAAAAATGCAACAAAAAGAAGAAAATCAGCTTAAAGTTTCTGGAACAAATTTCACCTAAAGATCAAGATTTGCGCAATGAGTTTCAAATCACTATGCAATAAGAGCCAATGCACAAAGTAAGACACCGAAAGCCGATGCACAAAAATACGATGGGATCAGTCAGGCCTTTCTACCATCCACTTCACAGATGACAGGCCAAAAAAGCAGTTCAAACTGTGCTTTGCACACACCATAATCAGGAAATGAGGTGATTGAGAGCATGGATTGAAGAATGTTATCTAAAACGTTACACATGATTTGAATATTACCTGGACTCTCAGGCTGTATCAAGCGAACACAACGGTGGAAATTCTTATCTACCTACAACCACGAATACAATAATTAATAATGAATTAAAGAAGTGAAAGGCAGGTAAAGTACTTACGTATTACTAGTGAACTGGCAGGCAGATATAAACCATGTAGCTAACATTCAGTAGCTACCATCTTTTATTTTTTCTGTACTCTGTGCTTTTTATTAAAAATACAGAGAAAATGGATAATGGATATCTTTAGTAACATAAGTTTTCCTTCCGTCTCCATTTGGGTCCCCCATTAATTTGAAACCATTTAAGATATTTGAGTAAGGATAGATATAGAGATGGTTATTTTCATACAAAGAAAAAAAGTAGAGATGGGCTGCAGCGCAAGTTACCTCAAAGATGGGGAGAGTCCAACCGAGCTTTGGGGTCCAATCCAGGGATGGGCGTAAATCTTTGCAAAGAGCTACGTAAGTTTGTCCTTCACCCAATGGAGGTTCTGGTAGCTGAATCTGAAACCAAAAAATAATAAGAACAAGATAGTTGATGTGAACTTTTTTTTCAAATCGCCTATTTAATGCCATCAACACGACCATCTGAAAATTGAACACAAATACTTGGGACCAACTCACAGATTACTGCCACCAGAAAGAGGCATTAGCATTCTGTTAAACATAAAGTTTGGAAGTTGGAAAAATGATGGACACAACAGGTTCCAATAGCAACCCTTTCTAGCCGTATTGAATGAAGCTACGAGGTTTTAATAAATTTTATACCTCTACACTTTTCTCATCTAGAACTTTAGCGATCTGTGCAGACCAATAACAACCCTTTCTGAACCAATCAACCATATCGCCCACTTCCCAGGTACCATCGACAATTCCAACTGTTTCTAAGACTACACATGTATCAGGCATTTGGCTTTGATGGCAGATCTGAGGATAACTCGGGCGAAGCATCAAATGTTTGTTTTCTGAATCGCTTCGTTTTTCAGCCAGAGACGAATGATGCTCATACAAGTTAATCCAATAATTTTCTGTGAACATCAAATGATCTCAGATATTAAAGGCACATAAATAACCATAGACCATAAAGCTGGATTCCTCAACTAGAAGGCTACTAATATCAAAGTCTCAAGAATTCTGGACGTAATGGGATGGTACACAGTACTTACTATAATCTTCATAGTCAAGATAATCTAATGCAACAGTGGGTTCTTTGCTTTTCTTGCTGCAACCTTTTATCTGACAACATTAAATGAAATGACATGTATGAGTCAATTTGTATTGCAAATCCTGAAAAAAGAAAATTGAAAGAGAATCTCCCAAACGGATAAAATGAAGTATGTATATTCATAGCAAACATTTCACTTTAGAAGCATAATCAAGAAAATAGCATAACACCCAAAACTACCTTGCATCGAAACCATGCTCCACGATAACCTTCTTCAAAAGACTTAGCCTCTACTTGCTGACCAATCTTAAAGTTAACCGGAAGACTACTTTTGACCGTCATGGTTTTGCATCCATTCACTGTGCAATAATTGTTTAGTTATTTGGCTACAACTCAAAACCACGGAATTTTAAAAGCACGATCATTCGATATTAGTAGTAACTTCTGATGCAACCAACATGATCAACCATAAATTTTTGAATAAAAGACATAAAAAGCTAATTTCATGAAATCAGACAGACTTATATTTCTTAGCAGTTCTATAAAAAGGTAGTATCGCATGTTCAAAGAAGCGAAGTTGCGAAAGTAGCGAAATCACAGTTTAAATTCAGGAAGGAAAGCAACAATTACAAGGTGCCTAAGGAAGGAAACCCAACATACTCCACAAAACAAATAAACATTGTGCAACAAAGATAACTAGCCAAATGCTCCAATTCTTAACAATGCAGCAGCAACTCAACTTAGCCCTGACAAATACTAATCTGGCATACAACCAACCCATACATCAACAACAAACCCCTATGTAAGTACCTACTACACCCAACAACAGATCAAAGCCAACTGGTCAAGTCACGGTCAACGGGTCAACAGACGGTCAAGAGACCCAAAACCAGCAATCAACAAAGATCCTACAAATGAGGTACCAAAAAAATCACAAACTTAAACCCTTTTTTAACAATCAACAGGAGAAGTAATCCATAAGATCCAAAACAAAAAAAAGAATCTAACAGGAGACCAATGAACCAGGTGAAGGACATGTGGGTCAGTTGAAATAACTACTATAATTTTCTTTTTATGTTTTGGAGATTAAACAAGGGTTTTGAGTGAACCCAAAAAACCACTACAAGTAAAAAACAAAGATCAACCCTTACATATTCTGATGAAATGACTCACTGCACCATATTATTAAGATGATCAGTGTAATCTTACAAAATCAATCATAACAACTCAGTCTTTTTCTTTTCATGTTCTAATTATTCAAAGTTAAAACTCAATAGAAGAAGAAGGAGAAGGATCTTAGTTACCAGATTATGATCAGAGTAAACTTGAGTTCTTGAAATGCATTTATGATCAGGATGAGAACCTTAAATTTCTCTTTTTTTTTTCTTTTTCTTTTATTTATTTATTTTTATGTGTGGGAAGTGATGAAGAAGAGGACGCCTGCTACATAAAAGAACTCATAAGTCAGAGAAGACATTAAATTGACATTTAATCGCTACCTAATTGACACATGGAAAGGTAATATTTTAGATGTTATACGGAGAATATTTATTTGTTACGGGGAGAAATTTGATTTAAAAGGCGTCAAGTTGCTATTTCGGCTATAAATGAAATAAAAGAAGAAGCTTAGTTCCAAGCCCATTCATTTTTTATTTATTTTTTGCAAATCCGTTACAATTTCTTGGAAGAAAATTAACAAAAATGAAAATAACTAAATAACATTATTAATGCTGCTTTAAAATTGATTTTTCTTTTTTGTCCGCTCTTATTATCGCCGCAGCTAGCTTGGTGATCCTAAACTAGTAGCATTTTGTAGTTATTACTCTGGAGATAGTAATAAATTACAATGTAAGGTAAGTAGTAGAAGGTGTTGGTGATTTGGCTCCACAAGTTGAAGGTGTCGATGATGATTTGTCTCCACAACCACCTCCTGACTTTACTGAGATCTGGATATCAATGTCAGAAGCACAACATCCACATGATGGACTTGGAGTGGGAGGTGAAGGTGGAGATGGAGGTGGAGGCGGAGGTGGAGGTGGGGATGGAGGTGGGGCTTGGTTACAACAACACTGCTCGAACCATTGAAAGTTTGTTCCTTGACCATTTCCACTAGTGCCAATGCATTGTGAACCTGCACCAACAAAGGCTCCTTCTTCCTTGCATCTGTTATCGCATTGAGATCTGAGAGTGCAATCTGAGCCTTTTGTACGTGGAATCATTAGGTATTTTTGTTCAGACGAACATATATTATTAGTATTATGAGCTCCATCGGTAAATGGGGTTCCAGATGAAGGAGTTGGAGGAAGGGTTGGTGATGATGTTGGTGGATGGCTACAGCAACACGCACAATTATACCAGGTACTAGGTTGGCACTCATCTCTGAGTACTGAACCTCCAGTATCTGAACACATGCTGCTGCAAAAGTTTGTGCAACTGGCGCAACTTGTTGCTCCATTTATGTTCCTCTCTATGTATGTATCACCACGAGTACATATATTCGCCCACCATGATGATGCCATGTCTGCAAATTAACATATATCAAGTATGTTACGATATTGAACTTGATTATCATTCAAAAACTACCTACTCATATTATCATAGACAAGCTAGATCTCACGAAAAAAAAAAACAATTGGTGCAAAATTTAATAACCGACGACGATGAGTAATTGTTCTATAAACTTATACTTACCGGTGCAAACAGCCATGCAAATTATTATTGCCAACAGAGTAGCAGAAGATCCAGTAGGTCTTCTCCTTGTTACTGCCATCTTTCTAATAAACCTACTGGTTTTTCTAGAATTAGAGAAACTTGCTCGGGTTATGAGTTCCTAGGGTTCCATGTCTAGCTATTTATTACCTGAGCAACCAAATAAATTAATTCCATAATTGTATTGTCAAAATATAACTAACATGGAGCACATGCAGGCTATCATTAGATCAAAAAAAGTATCTTTAATTGTCGATCTTGATGAATTATTTAATACAATCTCGTTAACCACAATATTATATTTTATTAAATTCATTTAATATGATCTCGTTGGTCTCGTTGATCAATTGTATAATAGAGAGAGTGCAGATACAGAGAGGGAGAAACTAGTATTCTTTTTCTGCAAACTTAAATTTTGAATTTTAAGCTTCTATATTTATGATCACTAGGAAAAACCTTTCTTTTCTCTGTCTGATATTTGGTCTGCAAATAGTTTCGTGCCTATCCGTTTAACTTTTTTCTCCAAGATTACTGATAAAATTTACGATTTCTTGTCAAGATTATTACGATTACTCTTCTTTGATCACCTAAAACACTTACTTTGATTTCAATTTCATTAAAAGCTTCTTACATTCATCATCAAGTTGATTAAGCCAAAAATCTTTCTAAATACTTCTTCATGATAAACATGAGCATAGAGATTCCAATGTAGTTGTGAGAATAATTTTTTGTATCTTCATTGATAGGCAAAAACCTGATTTATACATGTTTACACAACTAGATAAGGCAAATAGAAGATACACCTAACAACTAGATAAGGAAAATAAAAGATACACCTAACAATATCTAGGATATATACAAAAAGAATATATATGCAGTTACAACCAAATAACAAACACAATAATGTCAAGATATATCATATCTTGACCATATCTTAACACACACACCCCCCCCAGACTCAAGGTGGTGGAGTACACATCTTGAGTCTGGAAATTAAGAATCGAAGACGAGTTGCAGAGTGAGTCTTGGTGAAAAGATCAGCCACTTGAAATTCTGATTTAACATGCGGAAGAGTGATTGTACCTTTCTTGAAATGATGACGAGTAAAATGACAATCTATCTCTATATGTTTTGTACGCTCGTGAAAGACATCATTGTGTGTAATTTGAATAGCAGCCTTGTTATCACAATACAGTGGTGTAGGAGCAGAAATTAGAACTCCCATATCACGAAGTAGCCACCGTAACCAAATGAGTTCAGATGTGGTGTGACCAAGTGCTCTATACTCTGCTTCAGCACTTGAACGAGAAACCACACTTTGTTTCTTACTTCTCCATGAAATCAACGAGTCTCCCAAGAGCAGACAATAGCCTGTAATAGATTTTCTATCTGTAATATCCCCAGCCCAATCGGAATCTGAGTAAGCTTGAAGAGTGAGATAAGACTTTGATGAGAAACACAGACCTTGATGAAGAGACCCCTTGATATATCTTAGAATTCTAAGAACAGCTGCATAATGAGTAGACCTTGGAGCAGACATAAACTGACTGACTATGTGAACTGCATGACTTATGTCTGGTCTCGTAATGGTCAAGTAATTTAGACTCCCTACTAGTTGACGATACAGTGTTGGATTAGACAATAGAGTCCCATCTGTAGGACTGTATTTCACATTCAATTCAAGAGGTGTGTCAGTTACCTTATTGTCAGATAGCCCTGCACGCTGTAGAATCTCAGATGCATATTTGACTTGTGATATGAAACAACCAGTGGGTGACATGCCAACTTCAATGCCAAGAAAGTAACTTAAAGATCCAAGATATTTCATCTTAAAACAATCACTGAGATATGATTTGAGTTCAGTAATACCTTGTAGATCACTGCCAGTAATAACCATGTCGTCAACATACAAGAGAAGAATGACAATTCCTTTTTCTGACGATCTGACAAACATAGCTGAATCACAGAAGCTTTGTGTAAAGCCATATTGGAGAATTGCATTGCTAAACTTCTCAAACCAAGCACGAGGTGCTTGTTTGAGTCCATATAATGCCCGTCGAAGCTTACATACTTGATTAGGTTCATGAGGCAAACCAGGAGGAGGTTGCATGTAAACCTCTTCTTGTAACTCAGCATGAAGAAACAGGTTTTTCACGTCCATTTGATGAAGCCCCCATTGTCGTGCTGCAAAAACAGCAAGTAATGTACGAACTGTAACCATTCTGGCCACTGGTGCAAATGTTTCTTCATAGTCAACACCATACTCTTGTGTATAACCTTTTGCAACAACTCGTGATTTACATCGTTCAAACTCACCATCTGACTTGGTCTTAACTTTATAGACCCATCTGCTTCCAACAACTAATTTTCCAGGAGGAAGGTCCACCATTTCCCATGTGCCTGCCTCTACATGTGCTTCCAATTCATCATCTATTGAATCTTGCCATTCTGGAATGGTTGCAGCTTCTCTGTATGTTTTTGGTTCATAAAATGACAAAATAGAAGACAAGGAACAGTGAAGTCTGCATACTTAGCTGGCGGTCTTCGATTGCGAGGTGGCAAAGAATTTTCTTCAGAATGAGGATCTCGTTTCTGAGTTACACTGTTAGGTTGAGTCGTAGAGTGGTCTTGGTCATCCGTATTTGGTGGATCAACAACTAGAGGAGATGGACTTTCAGGATTAGATATAAGAAAAGTGATAGGATTGGATTCACTAGGAAATGGATCAGAATAAGTGAAAAACTCAAAAGATGATGATTTGTTGCTTGGAAGTGACCAGAATTGAACTTTCTCCCATAATGTGACATGACGGGAGACACGAAGCTTTCTATTAACTGGATCATAACAACGGTACCCTTTTTGTTCAATACCGTAACCAAGGAAGACACACAAGACATTCTTTTGACCAAGTTTATGACGTTCACGTTCTGGAAGGAGAACAAAACAAGTTGAACCAAAGACTAGAAGCTCAGAATAGTTTGGTTTCTTACCATAGAGACGCTCATAAGGTGAAATTCCTCTTATGACAGTTGTTGGAACTCTGTTGATGGTGTAGACTGCAGTAAGGACTGATTCTCCCCAGAAATTTGAAGGAACTGAGCCAGAAATTAACTGAGTTCTAGTTGTCTCTATAATATGACGGTGTTTACGTTCTGCAACTCCATTTTTGTTCTGGAGTTTCAGTACATGACAGTTGAAGAATGGTGCCTTGGGTTTTAAGAAAATCTTTGAATGGATTGGAAATATATTCCCCTCCTTGATCATCACGAAAAACTTTTATCACTTTACCAAACTGAGTTTTTATCATGGTTGAGAAATCAACATATAACTTAAAAAAACTGCTCTAGAGCTGAATAGATATACCCATGTATAACGCGAATAATCATCAATAAAACTGACATAATACAAAGCACCTCCCTTTGACATGATTGGAGATTTACCCCAGACATCAGAATGTATAAGAGCAAAAGGTTCAGTTGAGACAGAAGTGCTAAGAGTAAAAGAAAGAGCTGGTTTTTTTGCCAGTCTACAAGAGATGCAATTTGGTTCTTTATCTAACCGAGTATCTCCTAGTAAACCCTTATTGATCATATATGAAAGACGAGAAAAGGAAACATGACCTAACCTAGAATGCCAAGACATGATGGGAGATATTGACACAGGTGCAGTGGGAGTAGCAGCTACGACATGACTTTTAGATTCCGCTGAGAGAGCAAGAGATTGAAGGAGATACAACCGACCAACTCTACGGCCTATCCCAACTAGCTTCCCGTTTTTGAGATCATGTATAACACAACCAAAAGGAAAACAATATGTGTTATAACCTTGATCACACAGTTGACCAACTGAAATAAGATTCATTGTAATATTTGGAACAAGAAGCACATCTGGTACATAGAAGTTATTTGAATTGTTGACCAAGCCTATATGACTTGCAGTTACTGTTGATCCATCAGCAGCATGAATCTTAGGGGTGATGACAGGATGAAGACTTTCAAAAAACTTTTGATTAAAAGTCATATGGTTTGATGCTCCTGAGTCGAGAAACCATTCTGTTGAATAAATACCTGGGGAGATAGAGAAGGCAGATGCAGCTGTAGGGTTGTTACCAATTGAGAGTGCTTGTTTAATCATCTCTTGAATATCATCAAGGTTTGGTGCTGAACCACTACCAGGTACAACTAATGCAGATGAGGTTGCCGATGTTGCATATGGATCTGTTGCAGATGAAACTGGAGCTGCCGTAAATCTGGTAGGTGTATTGAATTTGTTTCCTCCATTAGCATTGATCCTTCTCATGTTTCTTGAGGTTGGTGAAATGCAGAATCTAGATGAGTGACCAAATTCCTTACAATACCCACACTGTGTTGTGGGTGTGTCAGGTATTGAGGTAGCAGGTGATGTATTGGCCGATGGGAGATTGGAGTTCCTTGCCAAGTGTCCAAAGGTCTTGCAGTTATGACACTGTACTTGAGACATATCACGTTGCACTTGAGCATTTGAGTTTCTTGGAAAATTGTTAGGGCTGGATCGTGAGGGCACGGCAAATACTCCTGATATCTCCGGTGTGATTCTTTTCCTTGTTTCTTCTATAATAAGTTCAGACAAAGCAACTTCCAGCGTGGGAAGAGGTGAACGATGAAGGACTGATGCCCTAACAGACTCAAACTCATCACGCAAAGCCATTAGAAACTGAACTAAACGTGTTTCCTCTCTATACTTCTGCCACAATTCCAAATCTACGGTCCATATTGGTTCCATGAATGCTAATTGATTCCAGATTAAAGACATCTCATAATGAAAAACAGAAATATACTGATCATGCGATTGTTTCATAGATCTAATATCTTGTTCGAGTTTATACCTCTGAGCAAAGTTGATTTGGGTGTACCTTTTCGAAAGAAAATCCCATGCATCTTTGGCTACCTCAAAACTTGTGAGTTGCATGCTTATGGAAGGAATGACTGTGTTTCCAATCCAAGTGAGAATCTTGTGATTGTTAATCTCCCATTCTTCTTTTGGATCCTTTTTCTGTGTTTCATTTTTTTTCCCTTTTTCAACAAAACTGCTTACTGTAGGTTTCTTTTCTATACCATCGACATACTTCCACATACTCTTTCCTTTAAGAAAACTCTTCATGAGGAAAGACCAGTGATTGTAATTGGTTCCATCAAAACGGACAGTGATAGGTTGAGAATCTTCTCTTGACATTATTACTATGTTTTCTCTGGGTTGTATTTTCTCTGGATTGTATTGCAGCGGAAACTGGTTCTCATATCTTTCCTAGCTATGATGCCATGATAAACATGAGCATAGAGATTCTAATGTAGTTGTGAGAATAATTCTATGTATCTTCATTGATAGGAAAAAGCACAATAATGTCAAGATATATCATATCTTGACCATATATGCAGTTACAACCAAATAACAAACACAATACTGTCAAGATATATCATATTTTGACCATATCTTAACACTTCAAACGAAATTAAATCTTTACATTCTTAAAACGCTTTTTTCATATCTTTCTTCTTCTTGTTGTTTCTTTCTGGGTATTTTTGCTATCCCCTCTTCACCCTCTTCCCCTTCTTAGCATGAAGCCCATCTTTCACGGCATTTTTGCTTCGAGTTCGAGAAGAAACAACATCAACGGCACTAGCAGAAACTCGTTCTGCAGTAGAAATTTTCTTCTTGCAACTCCAACCAAACCCAGAAGACGACGGAAAAGAAGAAGAGGGAGAAACTTCTGGAAAAGCGTCATAATGAGCTGCATTCAAATCTCGATCAACAACAACATGATACCTGCAACCTATTCCTGTAGAGGGACAAACACATTTAGTAATGATGGGAATCAAGGAAGAAAAATAAAATCGAGAAGGCCCTCCAACAAAGTAATCTGGATGAGCATGCAAATATGTTCCAACTCGACTGAAATGGAATCCGGCGATTACTTTACCAACATCTTCAAACTTATCTACAGGAAACGTTTCATCAAAACCAACAAACCCATACCGATGATCACTGGAACCAGTACTCATTTGAGTATCACTAATTTCGATTGGTGGCTCAGGAGGGGGAGGAGAGAGCATCTGCACAGTACTTTCACTCTCACCTCTCAAAACACCATGATTGGGACTCCCTGGGTTAGAGATATCACTCTTGTTCTCTTCCTAACTGAGGTTTGCTTCACAGGGAAAAATAAGACAATTTATAGGATGAAGAAATGTTGGTTTCGCCTTGTTATTATCACCATCATTAATGAGAGGCACATCAACAATTTCATAGGAGAATTCAATGTTCAATACCAAACCAAAGTTTTGAATAATGAATACAAGAAATCAAACAGATACACGCAATGCAGTGTATTGATTAATACATTTATGCAATTCAACAGACACACAACATTTTTGAATCATTACGAATCATCTGATATTGGTTGTTCAGTAAATTCAATGAACCTGTTTTTGAATCGGTGTGAAATCTTTATTTCCATTGAATCAGTAAACTCAGGTAACCAACTCGGGTCAAGGAACCTAACGGTATTCTGCCGACGGCTCTATTGCTACAAATTAGAGATAAAACGGCTCTATTGCTACAAATCAGTACAACTACATCTATGTACAAAACTGTATTAAAATATGAGTTAAACACTGATATCAATACCAACTTGGAGATGCATTGTATCTTCATAAACTGTATAATCCAACACAATCTGTACTCTAATTGGATGTCGAAAAATTTTATAACAAAACAAACTCCTAAGCCAAAAATGAATAACTTCAGAGTTCATAAACTGGAGGGATCAAGATGGGTTTTGTGGTTACCCACAGAAAATAAGACAAGGCTTAATGATAACCAATTATGCGTGAATAATCCTATCTTTGAAAGCAAGTTTAAGCAGTTTTGTTATTGGGACAAAGTGAAAAAAACAAATTTGTTCACGGGTACTACAAAAAATTCACCGAATAACTATGCTTTAATTGACTCCGATTGTTCAGAAAGTTCTACGAACATGAACCTGTATGGGTATGAAAATCACAAATTCATCGAGTCAATCGACTCGGCGATACAACTTTGGTCAAAGTCCCAAACGACTACCTCTTAACGGCTCTACTCTAACATATTAAATTGCTCAGAAACATTGCAACGGTACAGAGGTCATCAATTGTTTATGATTAATAACAATGGAAGATACTACATATTTTATTGCCAATTGGTCAATGTGAACATAGGAACACTGTCTTGGATTGTGGAAAACTTAATTCTGAGAACCAATAAATTCACAAATATTGCTTTATCATAAATTTTCAATATCAACACGCCTCCTCAGTATGTTGTTCACATTAATCAACTCAATCAACTCTCTTTACACACGCAAAAGGAAAGTACAAAGCTAGCTAAAGATTTAAAGGTTGAGAAAAATTTGTACCATTCTTGGGCCAGTAACATTAATTGTGGGAGGATGTATAATACAAAAGGAACAGTTCCTACAAGACTCTTTATCTTAAAAAAAAGAGAGATGTTTCTGTTGGATAATCTAATAATGAAACTTGCTTCATTATCAACTACAAAAACATCTCTCTTAAACAAAATATCTTGACGGGTTTTTGCTGTAACAGCTAGCATTATACTCCATACCTCGTCCATGGTCAAAGGCTAAATAGTTTCTATTGGACTGGCAACCAAGGGAACCATTACAACAAAAAAGACATCCCTCTTAATCTAAGAAATATGGAATTATTCCATACTTGCATTGAAAATTAAAGATCATTTACTAAGCACAGCTCTCTTTCAGAAAGTGATGCTACATATTTTGAGCATACCAAAACTGCAAAAGCAATACTTTTCTCTGTCAACTTTGTAACTTCTCACCATACGAAGAATACCCCAGTACATCAAGCCTCGTTCTTTTCCACTCTCTTAGCCAAACAAAGGTCAACACCTACTAAGATAAGAGACAGCTCGAGTACCAGAACTCAGCTAAAATGTACAGAGCACCGCAGTGTACCAACAAATTTGAATTTTGAAAATTTCAGTACACTCCCACCCATAAATTTCCCCTCAACCATTTTTAAAGAAAGAATCACCATCATTTTTTCTCTCAAAACGAATTATCATACAATTTTCCTTATGGTTGATTCAGAAAACACCATAAACCAGCTTGCTGAGAAAATGAAGAAGGTGACCACCATTGCTGAGCAAGAGGAAACTTGCATAGAGATAGACCCGTCTTATCTCAAGGCTCCGGAGAAGAAAGAATGGAAGCTTAGTTTTGTGGGAAGATATGTAATTCCTCACAAAGACCTGATAATGGACCTAACGAACTACATCAAAAGAACTTGGGATATCTCCAAAAGTTTCAATTTCTTCATCATCAAATTAAACAGTGAAGAAGATCGTATCCACCTGGCTACAAGGGGCCCTTGGATTGGTCTGGAAAAGTTCATGGTTCTCATTGAAGTACCAAAATATGGCTTTATCGACTTCAACCCAAAATGATTTGATTTTGTTCTAATGAAAATCCATCTGAAGAGGGTTCCAAGAAGAATGACATCTTGGGAAGCACTGTTTGAAATCTGCAGACCAGCAGGAGTCCTTAAAGAATCAAAAAGGCCTTATGGCAGAGACGAAGACGAGAAGAACGTGGATGTTATGGTCTTAATCAATATGAAAGAGAAAATGACAACAGGAATGTGGGAAAAAATGGGAACTAACAAGACTAGAATCGAATATGCATACTCAGTCTACCCAAAGTTGTGCCAAGTTTACAGGATTCTAGATCATCCAGCGAAAGCCTGCAACACTACATCAAATGAAAGCAATTCCAAAGAGGGTGGAACTGAGGAAAGACAAATGGAGTTAGGAGGACCTTTAAACGGCAAAGATATAGGACAGCAAGACAGTGAAAATGACACCACAGAGTCATCATATTCTCACCTGATCACAGTGCAAGTTACTAACAATGATATTCCAAATGCAAAGAGAATAGTGGGATTCTATGGTAAGGAAACACAGATTGTTGAATCAGGAGGAGGAGGAGAAGAGGGGGAGGTCAATAACAATGCTCTTTCGGAGGAAGATTTCCTTTACAACCTAAAGTCGACTGATCTCTCTGGCCCATTCATTAACATTCCTTTCAAAGGAGATTTGATGGAATGGGACAAGGACAAAACTTTCTTTCTAGGAGGAGGAGTCTCTGCAGGATGCAAAAAAGAAAAGCTTAGTGGGAAAAATACAATATCTCCTTCAATCAAAAATGCGGCTAGAGCAAAGCTGGTAAACAGTAACAAAAAGTCCCCTCCAACAATTCCACCTGTAGAACACTTTTCCTCAGCCAAATAATGCAAATAGCCCATCCAAATCCTGGACAAGACAGCAAAGGCCAGCAAATCTCCTACAAAAGTTTGAAGCAGCACACCAAGTGGATAGAGTCCAAAATCCAGGGCATTCCAAAAAAAGAGAGTCTTTGTAGAAGAAAAGGACAAAGGGAAGGGATCAGGAGAGGCATGGACTAGGAAATCTCAAAAGGTAATCCTAAACTATTGCAACTTCATATCTAAATCCCAACTTGGCACAATGAAATATCACACACAGAAAATTAGCTCTAACCTAAGCATGTTATATCCTAGTTCTAAGAAAAAGGAGTACCCTATAGTATCATACTTTTGTGAATTCATTGTGGTGATAACCTGGAATTGCAAGGTTTAGGACAAAAAAATACTCAAAATTATCTCCTGGAAATTCTTAACAAGGAAAATCCAGATATATTATGCTTAATAGAAACCAAACAACAAAATAGAAACATGCATAAAATTCTAAAGTCTGTGAATGTTCACAAGTACTACCTTGTACCGCCTAGAGGTTAAGCATGGGGTATGGAAATGATTTGGAAACATAACCTCTCTATTAATATTGAAAGCTCAGCTTATAACCAAATAAATTCTATTTCCACAGAACACTGTTCCAACAGTTTATACATGGTATCCGCCTTGTATGGTAGCCCATACCTTGTTGAAAAACAGTCTTCTTGGGATATGTTAGTTAAAATAGCTGAAACTATCAACATCCCTTGGCTTGTTATGGGGGATTTAAATGTAGTCATCAGTAGAGAGGAAAAAAAAGGAAGTAGAATTTTTGACAATGGTGAAGCAACCATCTTCAAAGAAAAAATATCTGACATGAACTTACAAGACCTGGGGTTCAAAGGGTATCCCTATACTTGGATCATTCAAAGAACTGATAACTCTAGGGTGGAGGAAAGATTGGATAGAGCCCTAAGCAATGAAAAATGGATTGAGCTTTTCCCAAAATCCACAGTTCACCATCTCATTGTTATAGGGTCAGATCATGGTCTAATTATTCTCAAAACTAACCCTGATTGGAAGGATGGTGCCTATCTCTTCAAATATTTTTGGGGTTGGATGGAACACCCAGATTTCAAGAGATTAATCATGGACTCCTGGAGAGATTCTCAACAGGGATCTGTGAGTTTTTCTTTTGCTAAAAATCTGAAAAATGTTAAATTCTCCCTATACAGATGGAACAAAAACACTTTTGGTAAGATCCAACACAACATATCAAGGATTAAAAAGGAGATAGATGGTCTGTCTAGCAAGAACAATAAATGTCATACTACTTTAAAGATACTTGAATCCTCTCTTAGTAGATAGAAGGATATTGAGGAAAATTACTGGAAAACAAAGAGAAGAAATAAAATCATACCTGGGGGATAGAAATACCTCCTTCTTCCACAATGCTGCTAGGACAAGATACGGAAGAAATAGAATTGAATCCATGAAAGATCAACATGGAAATTGGTTGGAAGAAAGAAGTGTTATTTCAAATTTTCTCACAGACCATTTCAAAAGCATAGCTTCCACCAATAATCCTGTTCTAAACATGGATATGCTAAATCTCATCCCTTCCTCCATAACTGAGAGAGAAAATGAAATTCTCATTGAAACCCCCAAGGATACTGAAATAAAAGCAACTTTGTTTGCAATGGAAGGCAATAAAGGCCCTGGTCCAAATGGCTTCCCTCCAAACTTTTTCCAAGATAATTGGGAAACCATTGGAGAAGACCTAACAAAATTGGTTCAAAATTTCTTTGAGTCTGGCTATATGCTTAAGGAAATGAATGCAACATTCATATCTCTCATCCCAAAGGTTCAATTTCCCTCCTCCCCAGGGGACTTCAGACCAATTTATTTATGCAACGCCACTTATAAACTCATATCGAAAATCTTATCCCAAAGAATGAAACCATTGCTAAGTAAAATTATCTCCCCTTATCAATCTTCCTTCATCCCAGGAAGGCAGATAAATGATAACACTATGGTTGCTCATGAGATTATCCATAACATGAGAACTATGAGAGACCTACAAGAATGGATGGGGTTGAAAATCGACATGTTCAATGCTTTTGACAGAGTAGAATGGCTATTCTGTTA
This sequence comes from Papaver somniferum, assembly GCF_003573695.1. NCBI lineage: Eukaryota > Viridiplantae > Streptophyta > Magnoliopsida > Ranunculales > Papaveraceae > Papaver > Papaver somniferum. The sequence continues at coordinate 19,597,107 of NW_020618825.1, read as the reverse complement.
GATGTCCTTGAAAAAATGGGTTTCTCAAAAAAGTGGTGTCATATTATAAACCAATGCATCTTCACCACTAGTATAGCCATATTATTGAATGGAGTTCCCTGTGATACTTTCAAACCAACAAGAGGGCTCAGGCAAGGGGATCCTTTATCCCCATACCTGTCCATTCTCTGTATGGAGGTATTCCCAAGAACCCTTATGCAGGCTGAGATTAAAGGAAAAATCCATGGGATAAAGATTGTGAAAAAAGCCCCACCGATAAGTCATTTGTTATCTGCTGATGATTGCATCATTTTCCGCAAAGCAAACACAACTGAGGCTGAAAACATCCTTGATATCATAGCTAGTTTCAGCTCTTGTTCAGGAAAAATGATCAATCTATCTAAGTCAGGTTTCTTCTACAGTAACAACACTTCCCCCGATAAGAAGTTGAACATAACAGGGCTTACGAAAGTCAGTCCTATATCCCTTAAGGATAAGTACCTGGGATCCCTGCTTTTCAAAAATAAGTCTAAAGTAAAAGCCTTTCACCCAGTGATTGATCTAATAAAGCACAGGATGGGGGGTGGAACAACAAAAGTATCAACTCAGCTGGGAAGATGGTCTTGATTAAATACGTCGCTTCCACCATGGCTAATTCTCAGATGAGTACTTTTAAAGTACCAAAATCTATAAAAGATGAGATGAATAAAATTCGAAGGGACTTTTTTTGGGGTAAAGAATATGGAAAACCAAAAGGAGTCTACTTGAAAGATTGGTCTGGAACTTGCATTTCGTTAGAAGATGGGGGGATAGGCTTTGTAAACTTAGACAAGTTTAATAGTGCTATCATCTCCAAAATGGGTTGCAGAATGCAACAACAACCGGATACTTTGGGTGCTTAAGTCATGCATGCCAAGTATTTTGAAAAAACTGATATTATGCATATGCCGACTATCCCTAAATAAATGGACTCTTGGGTTTGGAAAGGAATATTGGCTGGCATAGAAAATATCCAAAAATTAGAAAATGGCAAGTAGGTAATGGTAACAAAATTAATATTTGGAAGGACAGTTGGGTCATAGGTTTAGATTTTCTAATCTGTAAACCCAACACCTGCCCTCCAAATATTGAAAAGGTTGCCGACCTTATTAATGAACATCAACAATGGGACAAAACTCTTATCTGCAACATCTTCATTGATCCCATTGCTAAAAAAATTCTGCAAAAAAATATAAATCTAGGACAGGATGATAAAGTCACATGGCCATTGACAAAGGACGGAATTTTCACGGTGAAATCTCTCTACAAGAAGCTAACACAAAATGATCAAAATGGTTTTGAAACAAAAAACTGGATTTCTATTTGGAAACTAGCTGTCTCCCCATCTATCAAAGTTTTCTTATGGAAAGAAGCCCATTCTATCCTCCCAACAGGAGAAAGAATGGGTAAACACTTGCATTACATTGACAAAATGTGCAAAAATCTGTAATTGTCAAGAGGAGTCAGTCTTTCATTTGTTCATCCACTGTCCTCTAGCTCATCAGGTGCGGAGAGAACTACATTTGGAACCAAATGAAGTTTTCAATAATAGAGATGACTTCCATGAATGGCTATCAAACCTCCTAAATAACAAAAGATACAATGACAAGTCCATGGAATGAGAAGAGATGTGTATTACTGTTATATGGCATATTTGGAAAGCCAGATGCAATCTGACTTTCGAAAAGAAAAAACCAAATGCTAGCAGGATTGTTAAAGATATATCTACTATATAAACAATCAGAAAGCTGTCAATGATAGGAAAAAAAAAATATCATGAATGTGTTATACTCGAAAGAGGAAGCTGAAAATCAAATCATTGAGTTCAGGCTAACAAGAAAATAACCAATTCTCTTTACCCTGAAAATCAATATGGCAACTTTCCTACACCCTATTTCAGGGAAACATGGAATGGGGTTAATCCTTTTTTATCATACAGGAAACTGCAGGGGAGCAAGAGGAGCAATGCTTAGGCAAAGCTCAATCGATGAAGTACAGCAAAGGGAGACCCTGGAAGCATACAACTAGGCAGTGTCGTTAGGAAGCAGAATGGATTTTGAATCCAATTCATGCCAAATAATAAAGCTGATCAGGAGTATGTACGCTGATAAGATAGGAGATCGCTTCTCTCTAGTCTATGACGGAAAGGAAAATCTTTGAAATTGGCACTTGGAGCACAAAAAATGATAGGGAAAACTACTTAGCAGTCAACCTATCTAAATATAGCACCGACTGTAATTATGGTAGGTCTTGGGACCAATTTTCTGTAACAATTATTATCTCGAACATATGCGGCAGTATCTCTCCCTTAAATTTAAGTCATTAACAAGAAATCAATGTAACAGCTGAACTAAATGTTGTAGCTAATATCCGAGGGATTCATGGTAGACTGCTCAGCAGCACCATCCCTCATCTTTTGTTTACAGTTTGAGGTGTTGTTCGACCTCTTTATCTATAAAAAAAAAAAAAAATCTTCTTTATTCAAAGAAAATTGTTACAGCAGCAGGAAGTTGGTGGGCTCCTCATGAATTAAGTTGGGGCTGCCGATGGTTTAGGGATCTAGTAGAAAGTGCTTCTATTATCTCTCGGGTATTAGTCACAGACTCACAGCTTGTTTTCTTTCAGTCATCTGCCACTTATAAATTCTTGGACCTTACTTATGACCATTGCCACTATTCTATCATGTGTCTTAGGAACCTCTTCAATATGGTTCGGATCGGTAGCTTCTGTTCATAGTTCTGCGATAAATGATACATGAGGTGACTAACTATTTTTTGAATAAATATATTGTACTAGCATCTTTCAACAGGTTAATTAATCTTGAAAAGAGTCATAAGAGAGGCATTAAATATTGACATTTTAACCGATTGTGTTTTCCGCAGTACATCTGTTAATTTTGTTAACCTGAATGAAAATTTTTTGCTTTTGCTTCAGAGAAGAAAAAAAAAAGACAAAATTTTACTCCACATGATGAGACCAGCATTTGAGAATACCAAACCAAAAACTTATGCTCAGGGCCTTCGTGGAAAGATTATGATTGAGCGCGTGCCTTTTTGAATGATCCTGATAAATTTGATAAATGAAGGGCTTATATTAATTTTTTGATACATTTGAATGGCAGAACTCAAAAATACATTCTAGGATAATCAACGAACTCAATGATTTTCCTTGCCCTCTTTTAGAAAGGAATGAAACATCAGTGTCTTTCTATGTATACTTATTCATTTATGCCGATGCCACTGTAATACATTCATAAAGTTTTTAGGTGAATATATAAAAAATATTTTAGAGTTGTTAAATTAATGATATGCGACCGTGATAGAAAACCTAATACTGTATAATTAAAATTAAAAAGTTGTTACAATCTATTTATAATCGTCCAATACTTCAACCGCTGAGAGCAACTGGGTGATCAGGACATGCAGAGGCGTAAGCCGCGGAGCTAAAGATGCGTTAGCCATGTCTCTAAGATAATATTGCATAATTTTTTTTACCAATTAGGAGTTTCAGATTAATAGCTGAAAATGATTTTTTAGTATTGTAATTAATAGTTGCACATGTATCCAAATCCATACTCTGGATAAGAGTGAGTATGAATCATACTCTATTTGAGAATGGATACGAAGTTTTATATATTTTCAGTTCGAGTATAAATCATACTCATTTTCAATATACTCGTTTCCGATTTGGTATAAAATTTTCTTTCTCATTCATTCATGTTTCATGAACTATAGCTTAAAAAAGTAACAAAAAAAAATCGATATTTCCTATAACCAGATTTGTTCGATGTGGGTATGAACATTGAACGATTCTGATTAGATATTCTTCAACCAGATAACACATACAGAGTAAACCGGTTGACGTGGTTGCGGACATCGACCGATTGTCATAGGAATAGGTGAATATGGACATGAACGTCGACCGATCATGGTTAAAAACAGTAACTCAATATTGTTTGTGATTTTCAATTTTGAATGGATGAATCAATCAGAAATATAATTAAGAGTAATGGGTTGCAAACGGCAATGTTTACTTTGATTTTTATTTTATTTTTAAAAAATGGATGATGAAATTTCCTTTAAATCGATCGATGTTGTTAGAATCGATTGATGAATTTGAGTTTTAATTTTAATTTGTACATGAGGGTGATGATTTGAATACGTTTTGGTTTTGAAAAGGTTTCAAATTTAGAAAGATAAGGATTAGACTTGAATTTTAATGGTGAGGGTAACTTAGTACCGTTACCTAATTTAGACACCCCTTATTCCTTTCTCTATGTTGGGTGAGGAAATCGATAACTCCCAAATAATTCACCTAGGACCCAAACTAGCCAGGTTTTGGAGAGGGGACCGTGATTTTAATTTTAGTATGACATTTAGAAGTAAATTGAAACACCTTTATCCAAATATGTATCTTAATGGAAAAATTACCCTTTCTAATTGAGCTAGTATAATAATTAGTTGAATCATTAAATTAAGCTAATCAATGATGAAAAGACGAGGCACTAGTGGAGAATGGGGCTTTCCTGACCCACATCCGTGACCCTCAATGACAGTCAATGGACCGTGGACCGGTCAAGACGGTCATTGATATAATAAATTTTCGTAGCACAGATTACAGCGTTAAAAACAGTCGTTCTACAAGTATTTTAATTACGGTTATATCCCCGAGTCATCAACTCATACAATGATGGCTAAACTCAGCTGAATCAGTGCTGGCGGAAAATCTAACTCGTTCCCCCCCCCCCCCCCCTTTCCACCTCGTTATCAACGATGTGATAAATATCTCCTCCACCTCCCCTCTCTCTCCTTCAGTTCATTTACAGAGAAACTCTCTTTCTCCATAACTAGACCACCAAAATATCTCCCCTCTCACTGAACTCTACCATTGAGAACCAATTAACCTAAACATCACTAAGATTTACCTTTTACATCTCTTAATTAGCAAAATCATCAGGTACATGTACAGTTAGGGTTTTTTATTTAAGTTCTCTATTTCTTATCTTTTTCTTTTACTCGATTTTCTCATGGTGTTTTAATGATTATTGTTTTTTTTGTTGATTTCAGGTAAATCTCAAGAGCTTTAGTTGTTTGATTAGAAAAATCATCAAGAACAGGTACAGTTAGGGTTTTGAATTTAAGTTTTATTTTCTCTTTCTTTTACTGATCGATTATCTTCATGGGGTTTTAATGATTATTTTTTTGTTTATTGATTTCAGGTAAATCTCAAGAGATTTAGTTGTTTGATTAGCAAAAATCATCAAGAACAGGTACAGTTAGGGTTTTGGATTTAAGTTTTATTTTCTATTTTTTTTTTTACTGGTCGATTTTGTTCATGGGTTTTAACGATTATTGTTTGGTTTGTTGATTTCAAGTAAATATCTAGAGCTTTAGTTGTTTGATTAGCAAAATCATCAGGTGTATCTGATTTTATTTGATTTGGATGATAGTTCTTTAGTTTATGAGTTTGAATCTAGTCTGTGGATCATATGTTAGGCTTAGTTAAGTTATGTTGTTGATTCGGCTTGTGGGTTATGTTTTATTTTTGTTGCTGAAAAAAATCATGTTTAGGGTTTTATAAGCATGTGGATTTATGACTTGAATGATTTCTGATTGGGATATTTTTTATGTACAAGCATGTGGTAAGGTTTTATAATTTAATTTATGTGTTTGTTGTTAAGTTAGTTATTGAAATTGAATAAGTAATTGATTGTATTAGTGATTACAACATGATTTAGAATCCAGCAAGTATACCACTGGATTTAAAATGATAGCTAGTTTGGTTTTTGTATTGTAGTTAATTTTTCAAATTGATTTTTTTTGGGAAACTGTGAAGAGACTTCCTATTCCAAGTAGCAGTCGATGCCAGTCTGCAAGTGTTAGGTTTGAAAGTACTAGGTCTGCAAGTACTACTCCTAGGTCAAGTGCAGCTACCTGGACGAGGGATTTGTTCAATTCACAAGGGTCTCCATCAACTGATGGTAGTCACACTGCTGCAAGTCCAAGTGAAGGGAGTCCACGTGTGTCTTCGTCAGATGGTGATAATTCTCTAAGCCATGTTAAGGGGAATCAGGCTGGGGAGATGGATTGCATCAGGTTTTTCATCAAGCAAACAATGAAGCTAACAATTCACAAGGGATTTGTTCAATTCACAAGGTTCTCCATCAACTGATGGTAGTCACACTGCTACAAGTCCAAGTGAAGGGAGTCCACGTGTGTCTTCGTCAGATGGTGATAATTCTCTAAGCCATGTTAAGGGGAATCAGGCTGGGGAGATGGATTTCATGAGGTTTTTCATCAAGCAAACAATGAAGCTAACAATACCGAGGAAAGTGGGATTAATGGTAACACACAACATTGTATTTGAGTTTCCTTTATGTCATATATATATATATATATATATATATGTGTGTGTGTTATCAAGTTACATTTTAATTTGTTTTTGTTTTCTGCATATGATCACCGTTTGGAAATAAAATTCAATTCAATGGGACAACCAATAGAAGATGGTTCTAAGAAATATGCTACCAGAGTTGGAGCGATAGCCATGTATTGAGGATTGGAGGTCTGTTAATTGGGTTCTTCAGGAAGAAATCTGGAGAGCCATCAAGAATGAGTATAGGGTACCTGAAGTTATCAAGTCCAAGGATCTAAGGATGGCAAATAAATATTGGAAGAATAGGAAGACTATTTTAAGGAAATGATGTGACCAATTTAATACTGTTGCTGGGAGATTGAACAATAGACCACAAGGTGTGAAGAGAGAGGATTGGGAAAAATTTGTGAAATTGCATAATTCAGAAGATGATCAGAAACTAAGGGAGATAGGTAAGGAATCAAGGAAGCTTATGAAAGCTTTGGATACTACTGGGAGGGACGGCATTGCACGTCGTCGACATGTCATGGAACAACAAAGTCCTACCGGTAGTGTGACGAGAACTGTTGTATACCTGGCAACACATGTTTAACAAGATATTCCTGAAGAACACCTTTAATTAATGGACACTAATTGTTATGACATAAAATGCAGAGAATATGTTGTAAGTTCATCTTTCACTGTTGGTTTTAGATTGGATAGCATATACTTTTGTCTTTGTTGCTTTTCTTGATAATTTGTGTTCTACTTATACATATAATCTTGTGTACATTGCAGGCAAAGGCAAGAGAGCTGAATGAAATGTAGCAGTATAGAGAGGAAACTCATTTGGACAGAGATGCAGTTGCCACGGTGGGTGCACATGAACTTGTATTGTTGTTTGCAAAAAAAAAAAGAAAAACTTGTTAGTTACTAGCTAACTTATTTTTCTTGCTTCTTCGTATGTGTTTGGAGTTGATGATAAGGGTTGTGTTCGAGGAATGGGAGGTTGGATATCAAAAAATAAACTGCTTGCTTCTGTAGTTCCAAGGGAGCAGCTACGGAAGCAAGTGCTGAAGACTAGAGCTGTGGAAGATCGTGCCTGTAGTCTTGAGGTAACTGTTGAGACAATAATGGCTGGTTTGAGTTGCAATCCTAACACCAGCAATGTTAATGCTCAGGTAACATTATATAACTAGTTTTTAGTTTGTAACTCATTCAATAACTAGTTTTCAGTTTGTAACACCAGCAATGTGTCTGATAGCTCTTTATCTGAGTTCAATTGAATTTCTTTATTCCTATTTTTCTTGCATTGTTTTTCTTATGAACATCAGTAATTCTTATTGCCATATTGGATGGGATTATGATCTGCAGGGAATGAATGGTGGTGGTTGTCAACCTAGAACTCAGAGAGTAATTGTGAGAAATATGAGAAAGAACTGTGTTTCCTTGGGATGTATAGATATGAGTAGGCCTTCACCGACTGATGAATATCATTTGGTCCGCTTTGATGAAATTTGTCTAACTTCTGAGAGTCTCTGTGATGGCGAAGGAAATTTTGGTGATGTTATCATAGGCAGCAAGATTTTGTGGCCTCAACACTCGGTTTGTCTACTTCCCACTGATGATGCCGGTTTTTAATGAATTAGGAGTTTTGTTGTTTGTGGAGGTGGAGGTGAACTGACTTTTTGGGACTTTTTTGGGGACATTTTTTAGGTATATACATGGTTGGTATACATGTACTTGGTTTATATATGTAACTATTTTGGGAAGGGAAGCTTAGTTTTTAGATGTAAGTATTTTGGGGTTTAGTCGATCTTGCAAGTTTTTATGGTTTTGAGTCTCATCTCTTTTTTATGTAAAGAATAAGACACTCAAAACATGTAAAGAAGTGTCTTGCAAATTGATGAAGTTTTCAATTGAGTTGTAGTAATAGATTCGTTGAGACTTGTGAAGGTTCGATTGTTAAATTAATTTTCTACGACTAAAAAAAATTTAAATAACAAGTGATGTGAATATTACGGAGAAACTGGGGCTAAGGGTTCCACTATTTACCAATATCAAAGTGATTTAAATTCTCTAATTATAATTGTGCAAATCATGCGTTCAAATTGATTCTAATATTGCAAAAGTTGATTTTTTAGAAATAACGATTGTAGATCGAAAGTATGGGACATCAAAACCTAGGCTAAGCATGCTCCATCAATTGAAATAACAATTTCTTAACAAAAACCATTTTATCAATTTATTTATCAAGCCAAATAATCATATAATAATTGCAAAAATTAAATAATATAGAAAATACCACTTTTCATTGGAGAAAAATCTTCCTCCGTCGCCCCAGAGGATGGGTTTAGCTCATCATCATGTTGGAAACACGCTCAAAAGTTGATTTCACAAATGATGAAAATGGAAGAAAATGATTAAAACTGGGTTTGTAACAATTATGTTTGTTACAAACCGAACTGTTACAGAGAACGATAATTAGAAACTGTCGTTGTTACTGTAGCATAAGACTGTTTGTTACTGTCGCATACAGTGTAGCTAAACGACTGTCCTTAGCAGCACTTTGTTCTTCGTGTTCTTCACAACATCAACAGAAAGGTGTTCTATGCAACTGATTTTTCTCCTTCTATGATGCTCTAAACTACTCCCAAACTCTTCGTAAACCTCACACAACTCCTCAGCGGTGTATATATACTCGACAGGGCCTCTAATATTTGATAAGAACTCCATATAATCTCCATTAATTGTTCTTATTCTTCGCTGCCAAAAACAGAAATAATTTTCATTTTTATCTTCACCACGCGTTAAACTTCTTCCAGCACGCTCTAAATCGTCATGTACACGCCTCAGATCTAGTTATACAAACTCCATCTCACGCCATGCACAGAAAAACACGTACGATCCCGTGAATATCTTCTCTTAACCACGTACTACCATGTTTTCTTCAACTCGATTATCTAGCCAATTCTATCCGACAAAATAAGCCCTAACAGGCCTGTTAAGACCAGTCACATCATCCCAACAATTCTCAGCCATTGAGTCTCATGAAATCACATCAAATTCTTGACTTAAACTTTGCCAGTTCACTGCTCCATTTTCCTGCCAAAAACTCGAAATTTGAATGATGAAGATGATGTCTCCCTAACCAAACCGGGGGTGCAAATAGAAGGAGCCCAACTGAGGTGCCCCTTATCCAGAATGAGGGTGCCTTTAGTACTTTTCTCCGGGGGTCCAAATAGCACTTTTCGAGAAACTTTTTCCACACAAGTGTATTTCTCCAAAAACACCTACAAACACACAAAACATCAAAATTAGTACAAAAATCGAGCACTAACAATACAGACACTGAGGACAATTCAGACACAAAAAATGTGTCTATCAAATACCCCCAAACTTATTATTTGTTAGTCCTCGAGCAAAACTAATCTAGAAAATAAAATCCTAACTCACTAGGTGGACCTAGTGACCGAGATATAGTCTCGTGAGGGTTTACCAGAGGTGTACCCACCAAACCTTTACTCCAGACCCTAGCTATCTACGCAGAACCTTGGAAGGCACTAAAGAGTTGACATACAATCATTGACTATAGGAGGAAGTACCCTGATGCGAAATTCCAATTGCTTTACACGATTTTGCACTCAAGCATACTAAAATTCATATATAAGTGACAGAACTCTACTCAGATAGTTTCTGGACATCATAACCGGAGTCAAACAATCATATGGAAAGATTAAGAAGATGGATGCAGAGAAAAACGTAGATGGTTTTGATGTTGACTAAGGTGAACGGTGTTTCCCATATCTATCTGAAGGCCACTACTTGGATGAACCTATCCTAATGGACTAATATACCGGTCTGACTAATATCAACACAGCTGGCATATACAAGGGGACCAGCGGGTGATAATCCTAACCCTAGGTCAACACAACTGGCATATACAAGGGCATCAGTGGTCGGCTTTATTGAATTTATTCCGGTTGATCTGATGGTCTGGTCTCAATTTTTTTTTCTTTGTATCTCAATCACTCTATTTCACCCTAGAAGCTACAAAAACTTTATTTCCCACCCCCAAACTTAAATCTAACATTATCCTCAATGTTTCTAATGAAAGCGCAATACCAAAAAGTAAAGTAACACGAGGAATCAGTAAAGAGAGACGTCGGAAAGATAGTACCTGGGTGAAGAGAGAAATCAAAAACTAATATACAACATACAATCACCTTGATGGTCAATCAAGGGTAAGCAGGGACCTCCTCGACAAGGTATAGGAATATCCTGTACTTGAGTTGTTGGCATCATGATCCTAGACACTGGTGGGTAAACATATTTTGAAGCAGATGAGCTAGCCTCCCTGATAAGATTTTTTTTTGCTAGGTGGGATAACTCGTATGACTATAAGGAAGCCACAAGCAAACCAAGGGCGTTGCTCATTTATCCTGTTGAAGTCATTTTCTGCTAAGAATCTGATAAGAACTTTGTTTCTCAATCCAGTGAAATTTGTAAGAGTGGGAGTTTTGGCTAGAGGCCATTGAGAACAGATGTGGTATCTGGTATAAGAGGTAGGAACTAAAGTCTCACTATGTACATAACCTACCATACACACAACTTCCAATTAGAATCGTTCTCAGCTAGAACAATTGTTTTATCAATAAAGACAAGTTCAGAAAGGTAAGCAGAGATATTTTTGAGTAAGATAAGCTTTTCAGCCATTTGGGAAGAAAGGTTTCGAATAGTGGTAGCATAATGAGTATCACTTGAAGAGTTAGTAGACTCCATATAAGCAAAAATCTTGATATTGATCTTAAGAGACCAGTGGGTATCTGTGTGATTAGGATTGGATGAGGGGAAAATATGTATTTGTATCTGGAGATGATAATGCCAAGAGATGGTAGAGATCAAAGAGGAATAATGACAGGTCATGTAGATATCAAAAAATAAACTAATATAATTCTGTTCAGGAGACTGAACCTTAAAAATAGAAACTCTTGGAGGGTGAATGTAGTTTATGTTGATAAACTAAGAATGAATTTGTGAAAGATTCAGGTTGGGTGTGTATTAGTGATGTTCAGTAGCAGTGGTGTTGGACAATGTATTAGTATTATTTTCATGATCCGCGATTGTTGTGTGATGTTGGTCTTTTCTTGACGTAATCAGCCAAGACTGGTGGGATAATAAGAAATCTGCAATAATGGTAGAACTCTCCGAGCTATAAAAAGTATTGAACAACATGTGGAGGAGAATTAGCATCATAGTTGTAGGAGGAGATAAACAGGCGTGCACTGGAAGAGATTCGTCAGAGATATGAGAGGGAAGAAATTGCTGCACGGGAATTGGCTTGTCAGATACGTGAAAAGGAAGAAATTGATGCTCTGTTTGAAGTTTGGAAAGTAAAAATTTTTGAGAGGGTTGACAGGAAAGAGGATGAGAGATCAGCAAAAGCGGAAAATCATAAGAGTTATGGAAGTGCCACTGAAAGTGATTCATAGGAGTCTGAGAGTGGGTTTGAATACCCGGTTGAAGAGATGAATACAAGTGATGAAGATTCCGATGTTGCAGAAGAGAGGAAGCGGATGGAGGCTTATCATGAGAGGAGACTTCGCAGAAGATTTGAAGATGAACGAGCCAATCCGAGGATATTTTCCAGAACCATGCGTGAAGGAGAACCCGGTGATGATGGTGATGAACTCTTAGAAGATAAAAGTGATGAGAATGAAGAGAGTGATAGTGATGGGAGTTCATCATCAGACGACGGTCAAGTATCTCCTGCATCATCAGGTAGTGATTATAGTGCACAATATGAAGAAGAGGGGAATTGGAGCTACGATGAAAAGGACTTTTAGAAGTTCCTTCTGGGGTACTGAAAGCAGCCAAGTCTTCAGATTTTGGGACAAGTTTGAAGATGAACAACAAGTTTTTTTTTTGAATTGGCTTTCTCGGTACTTGCTCTTCTCCTTCTTTTTTTTGAACTTCTTTAGCTTTTTCTTCTCCTGACGACCGGCTTTGTTATTAGTTTTACTGGTATTTAGTTGTTGATATGCACTGGTGTTATCAGTAGTGATGGTAGGGAGGTTATTGGTGGTAGACTTGAAAGTATTTTGTGTAGTCTGACGGTTGAGAACCACAAGAATTTCACTGATATGTAAAAATTGGTGATGTTTGCTTTTGTTAATTTGAACTTTTCCAATAGTGATTGCAGTAATATTAGAACTTTGGGCGGTATTAGTGAGTATATTTTGATAGTCGGGATAAATGATTTTCTTTCTGTTGATTTCAGTGGTGATGTAGGTGGTTGTGTAGTTGCAGGATTTGATTACGATCTTAATGAAGTAACTTAGAAATCCGAAGATAGAAAATAATAGGAACTTGAGTTGAGTAGAGCATGAATTTCTTATGGAATCTGGGAGTTGCATTAGAAATTTCTCAAGACAATTACAGAGAAGAAAATGCTTACGTCATGCTTACTGAGCAGAGCGTTCCATAAGTGACTTGGGATATATACTCTTGCTACCAAGCAAACCTAAGAAAATAGACAAACTGGTCCAGGTTTTACAATGAGTGCAAAATATCAAGCTGCAGCTGCCTCAATTTACAGCTCTCAGCCTCTAATGCTCTATGAATCATTTTTTATAATAAAGCCATGTGGATCCCTTATGGTATACAACACACAAACTCCTTAGTCCTCAGCTCCCAAAAACTATGACACACTGTCACAAATTTGGCACCTAAAGAAAAATCTTATTCTTTATTTTCATCATGGCAATTGCCCCGCTTACAAGTTACAAGCAAAAGCAAGATCGGAACAGTCTGTTTAAGACTTTACAAGCAAGGTCAGAAAAATTTAGCAAATAAAAAAAGCAAGATAACACATTGCAGCATCAACAACTAGGGGCACATGTGCCCTGAATGAGGAAACCCAATGGTATTTAATGCTTTTTTCGACTAAGTAGTGTTTTGAACCAATAAGCAGACAGCTTAGGATACCTTTTTAGGTTGCGGTAGTCGACATAGACAATACCAAACCTTGATGTGTAAGCTGATTTGCATTCGAAGTTGTCGAGCAATGACCATGCAAAGTAGCCAGTAATGTTGGCTCCATGGTCAATCGCCTTCTTGAGTTGAATCAAGTACCCCTTGTAAAAGTGCATTCTTCTGGTGTCATGTAATGCCTTAGGAAGAGTAACATTTCCGGGATCGTCCATGCCATTCTCTGAAAGAATTACGTTCGGGTTCTCGTAATGCTCCTTCACATAGGTCAGAACTTTATACATACCCCAGGGCACTTCGTAAAGCCAAAAGGAGTTTGCCCGTGGTCCGATTGGTACTCCGTTACGCTCATAAGCAAATCCAGCATGCCAATCTAATTGATAAACTCTGACCTGGTTCTTGTTTATATGCTGATCATACACGTAGTGGGTGCTGTACTCGTTAACTCCTAAAAAATCCATTGAGCCTTTCACCATATTAATCTCTGACTTTGTGAACTTTGGGAGTCTCGATGCGACTATCCGTTGCATTGATTTTGGGTACTCGCCGTATACGATTGGGTGAAGAAACCAACCAAGATGAAAGTCTGTTGCTCTCTTAGCAGCTCGGTGATCTGCTTTTGAATCTGTAAGAGGTTCATACCATGTAATATCCAAGAGAATTCTTATCCGTCCTTTTTGTTTTGCCTTATACTTTTGGCGGTACCTCTGGACTGCAGCAGCATGAGGCAATATGAGATGATGTGCGACAACGTAAGGTTCAGTCGAGGAATCCCCTTGTGTGCAGTTTCCAAATGGCGTAGAACACCTCGCTGGAGCAAATATTCCATTGTCGTAACCCAAGGCAGCAATTACTCTTGGTTCATTGAATGTCATCCAATTTTTCACTCTATCACCAAACGTCTTGAAACAGAAACCAGCATAATCTGCATAATCTTTCACAACATTCTGGCTTAATAACCTTTTATACTTCTTTTCAAGTGCATAAGGAAGATCGTAGTGATATAAATTTGCATATGGAGTGATGCCTTGGCTTGAGCATGTAGTCGATCAACCTGTTGTAATAAGCAACACCTCTCCAATTCACCTTCCCAGCTCCATTAAATAGAGAAACGGTAGGCGTCGAAGTTGAGATGTTTCATGATATCTACATCTTCTTTGTATCGGTGATACTGATCCACATCCACATCTGCTGTAGCGTTGTTTGCAATGTTACCAGGAATTGCAACAAAGACGTCCCAAATACTCGGTCCCCTACCATCTTTCTTTGCCATTCCTTCAACTTGATAAGCTGAAGTTGCAGTTCCAAACACAAAATCTTTTAGAAAACTCTCCCTACTTAACCCACCTGTGTCAAACCGGATGCTTTCCGGCAACACACTGGATCCTTCTGACGATGCATGCACACTCAACAGATCGAATTAGTAACAAAAGAAATGGACGTAGCAGTACAACCCAACAAGGGGATGATAAAAAAACTCCTGCTCCTCACCATCATCAATTGTACCAAAAGCAAGTAGAATTGACAAAGAAGAAGATAGAATAAACCAGTTTGCTGTATGAGGAGGATATGAGATGACGCATATGTGGTAGAAAAGACGAGTACTCGTAAAGATTTTCATGGTGTGGTCACTGCAAAAACAGATGGGCCGTTGTCGTGCAAAAACAGATGGGCAGTTATTTTTAATTTCTTCGGTCCAATTGTTATATATGATCTGGGTGCATCTGAGTGCACATTAGGAGTTTAGGACTTACCATTTTGTCGCATGATCAATCAACAAACAAAATACAAGGACTTAAAGAGTTATTACAATTTCGCTATACCAAGTATAGATCAAATCATACATGTTGAAAGAGAGTCATGGACTTCTGTGCTTCGCTACAACAAACTAAAACTGCAACTTCAACCGTGTCGCCAAAAACTGTGTCCATTTGATGCTGACTTCCCGCTAGTTAGATATATACAAAAAAACAGGCTCTTAACAAGAGCTCTGGAACTATCTAGTCACTGTTGATAGAGATGAAGAGGGTATGTTTTTCCTGTAGGCTAATACACCTCATACAAGTCGATCATATTAATCTTAAAATATATCACAGGTGACTAAATTGTAAGTAGGTTGCTGGAGTTAACACACAAAACACTACGAACAATCACCAATAAAATCTCATTTACTTACAGGTCTGAAGCAGTCTCTCAGTCTCCAAGTGAGGCGTGGGTTCTTAGAAACTTCCATGAAGGCTTCATTGTAGTTGCAAACTCAGCCCCATACTCAAATGCTCCTTTGAGCCGTTTTACCCTGTTAACAAGTACTTCCAAATTCATAATGGACGACTCTATCATGTCAGAGAGTGTTGAGTCAGTCTCAGTTTTTCTCATCTTCTTCGAGGACCCACAAGAATTGTACCTATGTAACCCATCTCTCGGAGGCCGAGATTTTCTTGCTAAAACTGATTTGCACGTATCACCATCGATACTTGAAATACTAGAGGGTAGAGTGGATTTATCTGCAGTGCCGCTGTTCATGTTTGCTGTGCCAGTCTTCAGTTTGTTCAGCAGATCATCCGAAGGCTTAATCAGAATTTCCCTATCTGAAGAATCCAATGATAACCCAGGAGGAAATGAGCTAGCTGAACCATTTGAAGAAGCAGAAGATGGACTAAACTTGAACGGTGATGTCTCTCCTGTACGAACGTTGTTGTTTTTGATTTTACCTACATCCGTGAATAAAAATTAGATGCAACTAAAAGAAGAAAACTAGTATAAAATTCTTTTGAGATAATGTATTTAATCACTGCAACTCCCCGACTAACTAATCACGAAACCCAATTTTAGGCAAGAAAAAAGGGAGCTTTTAAAAGCTGTGCATTCCATAACCAGGAAAAGAGGCAAATAAAAGCATGTACTTGGTAACATAATCTAAAAAGTACACATAACCATAAACAATATCAAGCAAAACAAAAATGTTACCTGGACTCTTAGGGTGTATCAAGCGAACACAGGGTTCAGAAGTCTCATCTACCTACAACCACCAAATTTAGATGATAAAGGTAGACAACAAAGTTTAGAAGAACGAACTAATCACTCAGATAAATTGAGATTAATACAGTCCACCAAAAACATAAATTATACACTACTTGATTCCAAAGCAGTGCAGGATATTGCACTTCTCTACTTATTGCGTCATTGTTGCACTTCAGAGGGTTGCATCCCTAAATAATTACCTGAAACAGCAATATATATGCATGCATAGGGAGAGACATTGCAGAACTGGTATTTGTGAGGGTCCATGCTAGATGGACCAATGGCTCATCATTGGTGGTGTGTTACACTCATCATACCGATCATCTTATCCGTAGATTTTTACCATCTGTTTCAGGCCTGTGATATTTACTGACTTTTTCAGTCAGATAGGAGGAATAGCACTTGGCTTGTTCATGATTGGGAGTTTGGGACCCCCATTAGTTTTAAAATGCATATGCTTCAACAGTGATGCAGCAATACATATATAGATACAAGGTAACACTACATAGTGTTTTGAGGGAAGGAGGACATTTAGAAGCCATCTTGAACGGTAAAATGTGTATGCCAAAGGTTTATTTGATAACTAACACAGAAGCAGTACAACTTATTTGGAGTATAATTATAGAGTAATAATGAACTGCAGAAGAAATCACCTTGGGCACAGTCAAACCTAGCTCTGGGGTCCAATCGAGGGATGGGCGTAATTCTTTGCCAGGGACTACATAAGACTCTCCTTCACCCATGGGGGATCTCGGAAACTGAACCTGAAAGCAAAACCAAGCAGAGAAAGATAAACTAGCCAATTCAGCCTTAAAGTTGAAAAATCTTCAATTCTGAATGAACTCTATTACAAATAGTCAACAAGGAAACGTGAAGTATGAACATAACCCACTGGGGTTGACAACAATTTGGTTTTACTTTTTTATAAGTCATAAATCTGTCAGTTCCCAACATACAAAACAAGGAAGACAGCATAGAACAACTTTTAGATTTGCATTAATCATGTGAATAGATATGTGGACGGAGCAGATTGAAAGGAAATACCATGTTTGACAGCACTTAGTTACGGCATACCAATTGTATTAGTCAAAATCAATGACACCCAACCCTCTATCCTCTCAAACATATACCCGTAGTGTTTCCACACCCTAGATGCCCAGGCGAGAAGACAGATATGAGATATGGAAGAAGAAAAAAAGGTCAATAGAACAGACACAATAAGGAAATAGAGAGAGTTGTCTTGACAAAGAAAACTGACAAATATCTAAGAGATGTTATGAAGTCAATATCAGTGTGTAACATGAATCAATTCATTCTAAGAACAAAGCAGGCAGTTTCCTGTGATAAAAAAATAAATATATATGGATATCAGTAGATTGCTACAACTCGTATATCCCTCTCTATTATATATGCCTTTTTCTTTTATTTCATTTCTTCCTTCTTACATCTAAGGCTCGGCTACGTAAAGGCGTAATAATAAATAAACTTGTGTCTACAAGTTCCAAAAGAGCAGCATCCTGTTATTTCTAAGAGACAGGTAAATAGCTAAGTGATAGGCGCAGTACATCCCAATAGAAGCTTTAGACGGCAAGACATGCAAAAATAAAATAAATAAATAAATAAATAAAAAAGCTTCTTTATAATTCCATCTGTTGAAATTTGACAACCAAAAACGAACTGCGAGGAACCACTATATGATATAAACTATTGCAAATTCAATCTTTTGAAACTAAGGAAATGCAATGGTCATCGGGGATCAGCTCAGAAATACGTGCTACCGCCGCAGAACAGGAATGCCAGGATGTATTGCCACATATAATCAATAGGAATGCCAAACCTATCCCCATCCTAAGAACCTCGAAATTTCTGTTTTACTAGTTCATTATATATCAACCACAAGAATCGGAGGAATGGAGTACACACTACCTGGTATATCATCTGATTCTGAACTACCTGAACCTGACTCGGGCTATCCACTCCATATTTAACCTTTTATCCTGATCTCAACCCTAGCTTAGCCTTTCTCAAGTTTGACTAATCCTAACTCTCTCAATCTTGGATCGAAGAACAGTAGGACACATCAAGTTTAACTAATCCTAACTTTCGCAATCTTGGATCGAAGAACAATAGGACACAAGCATTGATAAACATGATGCTGGTGGTAATGCCAGAATGAACCTTTTCTTAAAGAAAATGATTATCTAATAGTCAACGAAACCACAGGGAAGAGAAAAGAGGTCATCCCAAGATGATATACTGAATGAACTTTAAGGGTATATAAATATTTGCACCTGTACAATTTCATCCCCAGTACTCTGATCTACATCTCCAGCTTGCGCCACTTGCTGACCAATCGGTCCCATATTAACATCTCTGTCTTCATTTGCATCTTTGGCTTGCACCACTTGCTTATTAACGGGTTCCATATCAACGTCTCTGCCTTCATTTGCATCTTTGGATTGCACCACTTGCTCATTAACAGGTTCCATATCAACATCTCTGCCTTCTTTTGCATCTTTGGATTGCACCACTTGCTCATTAACAGGTTCCATATCAACGTCTCTGCATTCATTTGCATCTTTGGCTTGCCCCACTTGCTCTTCCACTGGCCCACCAATGGATAGCAGCGACCCAGATTGACCAACAAATTCAGAAAACAAAGGTCGATCTTCCGATGCCGACGTAGAAGGTTGATCTTCCAACGGTGGCATAGAAGGTTGATCTTCCGATGGGGGCATAGAAGGTTGATCTTCAGGTTGCGGCAATTGATTCCACAGGTCCAACACCACTTTATAACTGGCAGCGTTCTTTTTTGGTGCTTTTGGTACATTTTTATCCAATGCTTTGCGATCACTAACAGGTTTGAAGACAATTAGATTACCCAAATCACTAAAAGCTACCGATCTGAATTGCCGATCAGATAAATCCGGCCGGTGGTAGCACATTAAGTGGAAGCAGATCAACGGTATTCTGCGAGCTTCCGTTATTTGATACTTTTTGCAGTAGTTTATTGGAACTGTAAGAGATTCATACGGCTTCCATCTCACCTGCAATGGAAACACAAGTATTACAATTAAATTTTTGCATACATACGTAACAATTTATAACAAAAAAAAGTAGTGAAAAAAATGAGATTCTTACATCATCCAGCTTTACTCTACTCAGTATCTTTAGAAATTTTGAAAGTAGGCCAGGGGTATTAAGATTTGTACCCGTGAGACGCATCCAATCTAACATAAGAGGGAATGTCTTCGAAATTTCAAAAGGTTTGGTTCCCTCAACATCCAATGAATTAGAAGGCCATTTAGAAACAGCGGCAAGAAGTCTGGGAATCCGCCCCAAAAAGAAAAGCTGCAAATAGAATTACAAAGAAAATGAAGCGGAACCATATCCTCGAGTAAAAACATACATAATAAAATTATGAACTAAATCAAGGATTTAAATAAACGTAACTTACGTCAAGTGGGTATAACAGGCCCTGAAATGTTTTTGTTGCAGGCTCTATCCGCCCGAGTTCGCGAATTGTATTTACATACGAAGCAGCACCCCATGCATAATCTTGGTTTGTGGACACATCTTCAAGTAACGGCAAATATTTATGTGAGACGACACCTACTTCTATTTCGGGGATCATATAATGGTAGATAAGGAAAAGCATATATGCTCTCTCATGCTCCTTCCAAAACGCATCACCTATCTTATTCCCTTTATTTTTAAAATGTTTCACCAACCAAGCAACTTTAACTCCTCTTTTCCGGCTTGGACCTCTGTTGTCTTTCGTGATTAAGCCGTCATTCAGTATTTCAACTCGTGTGTCTTCTGGAAAAGCATCGCCAAATAATCTAGCAAAAAGTTTATCGACATTCTCCGCTGGAGGGGCAAATACTGGTTTACCACTAATTGGCAAACCAGTGATGAAAAAATGATCTTGAAGCCCGTAAAAAATGCTAACCTCATCATTTATCTTGAATACACCATCTTTGTCATAGAAATTGAGAATTGCGTTTGCCAACAAATAAGAACTATTCACTGAATGATCTTTGAGAGCCTCAAAGCACTCGAGGCCCATACGTGGACAGTGGTGCATGACTGATGGGCTCGGTGGCCATTCTTTCAAACTTCTAAAGTGTTGTGTACTACTATTAAGGCTGTACCGATTTAGCGTCATTTCTTTGTCCCTTCAGTAGCTTTTGAGTATTGCATATTTCTGTTCGAAGGAAATTCAATTAAATTCCAAAAGCAACAAACTACAAAAGAAATTTTAAGCATTCACTTTCTGACAAAACAGAAACCAAGAAGCAAGAAACCACAAAACAGAATTTAAGCATTCACTTTCTGACAAACCAACAAACTACAATGCATATTGGTTATTATTGAGGGGTTCGGTCAAACACAATTCCTCAAAGACAATTCCGAAGACTGAATTTAAAGGCGAGATGACATGATACTTGGACATTTTGCTCAAATACATTCAAAAGACTGAAATAAAAGTATATTAATTCAGAGCAGTTAGCCAATCCAGTGTGTGAGTACTGTAATAAACCTAACAACATGAAGATAAGAAGCAATAGATCTCTCAATACCAACTAAGCGATGTATGAACTTACACTAATTTCAGTACACTGATCTGTGTCTCTGGCTTCTCTGGGTTCAGTTGAAGTATCTTTCACCAACTGTGCAATATGTAATCTTGTCTTCCGCCTATGAGCATACCGAAGTTAACTGTTAGAACCGTTTTAGCACATATTTACACAAAAACAGTGCCATTGACTCAAACAGAAAAGACTGGGATCATGGGATCTAACATCCTCCCATGTATAGACAAATACTTGCCTAGTTAGACTCCCTATCCAGCAAAAGCGTATACTAGATCAAAAAAATAATTTGGCTTCAAGGGAATGAGTCAAGGTGAAATGATTATCAACAATGACCACCAGAAATGAATATTGGTTTCTCCAATATGTTTAAAGAACAATTGAACCTTAAACGAGTCTGCTAGGAACTAAGATCCTGCGGACCAGATTAAGAAGCCTACAAGATTGATATCAACAACTAGTTCAGTAGCAAGGCAAGCGTTCACTTCACCAATGAAATCTCCTAAACCAGACATAATTATGATCAACTAAAATGCATTGTTTTAAGAAAAACCCACCTATATAAAACTATCTTAGTATACTGTAGCATCTCCATTGAAACCCAAGTTTCATAGAAAACCCTTATTACCGAAAACAACCACAACCCATCATGAGTTTTCCCCAAATACAATAAAAAACCTAATTTCAGTACCCAGATTAGAGTTTATCAAGAAAAGAAAAAAACTCACTTACTGAACAGTACAAAACCCTAACTTACAAAACGTAACGAACTTAATAGATAATTGGAATTTCTGAGCATTTGGGTCTATTTACCTTTAAGAGGAACTGCTAAGTTAAGAACTTGTTTAGCAACAGAGACAACTTCAGGACCAATTCCATCACCGGGAAGCAGAGTAATGTCGTAACTGTTTTAAGTGTGACATTTAGGATCCGAAAAAGAAGATGAGAAGAATTATTGAAAGAGGGGTATTTTTCTTCTTCTTCTCCGGAGTGTCGATGAATTCGAGGGAGGCCAGAGGGGGGGAATCAAGAAGGGAGGCGGAATTCTCCAAGTTATTTGAAAAACGAGTTGAAACGGGTAAGCTAAGAACTTTATTATTGGGGCTGCAAACTCTAGTCTACGGGTTTTGGGGGTTGATATGTCATCAAATAACATCTTACAACCCCCTTATCCTACTGTTTTATTTCAATAATACTTAATGTACCTTGGCTTTGATTAGTGATAATTATAATGATTAAGTAAATTAATCATTTTTTTAATGGGAAAGAAAATACATTATATTAAGAACTTAAACTAACAGGGATGTATTGGATCAGGATTTATATGGATAAGAACAGATACTAGTTTACCTGAATCTAGAAGATTTATAAGGTTTAGGGATGGTCATGGGGCGGGTATGGGGCGGGGATCTTGTATCCCAGTCACTGCCCCGTTCAAAAAAAAAAACCCACACCCTCTCCATTACCCGCTTGATCTGGGACGGGGCGGGTATGACAAATACCCGTACGGGGCGGGTTTTTTACGGGTTACCCATAACATTAAGCTCAAATATGATGAGTTAATTTAATAATCAATACCTAAGTTTAACCAATAATAATAATAATAATAATTTAAAATTTCAAACTCATAAATTCATCGTAAAACAAGCAAAGAAAAACAAATTGGTCTATAAACGAGCATCACTCATTTTAGTTCTTAATTATTTCTTATCAAGTATCTTCCTCCATGTTGATTACCTCATCGTCTGCTTCAGTTTCTTCCCAAAATGTTTCACCATCGAATTTTGATCCACCTAGCCAAAATAAGAAAGTGTATCATATAACCATAATGATGTATCAAATGTAAAAAAAACATTTCAATAAAAAGAGAATTTCATTACCATCCAGCATATCCCATAGCCAGTCTTGAGCGCACATCAAAGCTTCCAACGTTTTTGGATGAAGTCTATTACGTTGGACACTCACAAATCTACCTCCGGTACTAAAAGCTGATTCGGAAGCTACCGTTGAAACTGGAATCGCTAAAATATCTCTAGCCATACACTGCAAGACTGGATATTTAATCCCATTTGTCTTCCACCATGCTAGTATGTCAAAATTACCAATCCTAGGTAAAAGATCTTCTTCTAAGTAATTGGTTAATATAAATAATTAATGATATCTTATACTTTTACCTTTTCTTTTATAATATAATATAATATAATTTCTTAGTTTAAATATAATATAAATAATTAATGATATCTTATACTTTTACCTTTTCTTTTATAATATAATATAATATAATATCTTAATTTAAATATAATATAAATAATTAATAAAAATATAAAATCCTAAAATGGGAACGTACGGGGTGGGTATGGGGCGGGGACCTAAAATCCCATCCCCGCCCCATCCCCGCTTCACTAATTTCGGGTATTACCCATACCAACCGCAAACCCGTTTGTACGGATAAAACCCTACCCAATAGGGGCGGGTACCCACGGGGATGAGTTTGGGTGGGGTAAATGGCCATCCCTAATAAGGTTTCTTAAAAGAATCTTATAGATTCTTATAGATATATAATTTGGATTATATTGGATTAAGTTAAGATTAATTTAGATTTATAAGAAATGAAGATCATTTTTCCCTTTCAAAAAAAAAAAAACTCATCAATAAAATTGAGGTGATGGTGGTGGTGTGTGGGGCTGGTGGTGTGTGGTATTTGTAGTGGTGGCGATGGTTGTTGTTGGTGGTGGTCGGTGACGATGGTCGACAGTGGTGGTTGTTGGTGGTGGTGGCGCTAGTGTCGGTGGTGTGTGGTGGCGATGGTGGTGGTTAGTAGTGGTGGTGGTCGGTGGTTGTTTGTGGTCGGTGGAGATGGTGGTGCTAGTGTTGGTTGGTGGTGTGTGGTAATGGTGGGGAAAAGACATGGTATGATGTGATAAAAAAAAAAGAAAAAAAATTGTCCACTACAATCCGTGTAACTCTTGTGGTTTGGGTTGGGATTATAATGAGATAATAATATGCATAATTTGCTTACAAATATCCATAACAATCCTGATATATCCTTCTCCTCAACTATCCTAAGAAATCTTAAATGAATTGAATACCTCGGATATTTAAAGATTCCTGACATATCCTAATTGAATACCTCGGATTTTTCATGAATCCTGACATATCCTAATTGAATACCTAAGAGTTTTTAGAATTGTTAGATATCTATCTAAATCCTAATCCAATACACCCCTGTAAATTTTACATAAGAGGAGTATTTCATGAGATCTCCAAACTCGAGCGGAGACTCGATCCGCTGACCTCATATTTGAGAGCCAGGCTCCTGGCCAACTAGGCTAACCCCTGATGGTTAAGTAAATTAATCACAATTAACCAGATTAGACTAATCAAATGATTAATATCATGAGAATCAAAAAAATTTATTCTTTTTTTTTTTAATTCAGAAGAAGAAGAATGATTTTGATGAAATTTTTTGAAAACTTTGAGAAAAAAAAAAGCTGATGAATCTATCGTGAAACTCTAGTATAGAAAACCTTGTAATCAACCCCCATTAGAAATTTTAATTGATTCAAATCTATTAGAAATTAGCAAAAAGTCTGAGTTTTTTTACAGGTTACAGTTGGGAAAATGTTGTCGTACCAACCGTAATACAAAATAACGGCCCGGAAAATATTTCTTCCAAGTAATCAAGTTTTACGGCTGGGTCAAGATAATTTTTTGTCTGAATACTTATCCAGAGTCATTTGTATCTCAATCTCGGCCATAGTTTTTAAAAGCATTCGCTTCGCTTCAATTTTTTTCAAAAACGGTCTGAAGCGCACTTATGAAGTGTTCTGACTGTGAAGCGTATAGTCAATGATTTTGACCAAAGTCAGAAGCGCAAAATGGTCAAACTTCAAGAAATAATGTTCTAAAAATTAAAAAAGGATGGTGGAATTTAAACCTACCACCTCGTAAGCGGTATGCGAATGCTAAACCACTGTTCTACATGGTTATTTAGGATGATATTTGACTATATTTTATGTTTATAAATATTTTTGGTTCATCTCTCTTCCAGAAACCCGTCATTAAGATTATATATATGTGCAACCCAAAATACAAAATCTACGGTCAGGATTGTTAGTTATAGATTGAATTTAGATTTTTATGTTTTATATTGGACTAAATTGACCTTTTTATTGAATTTGATTAAACTAATTTATTTAAAAATATAATCCACGATTTACGGTCAATTAGTTGACGACCACAAATATCTCCGGACATATCTTCACATTACTCCGATAGGTTGATTTTAACGTATCTTCCCGGGTGTGGTACGTAATTGACTACCATATCTGTTTGGACCTTGGAGTCTTTGAGTTAAAAGCGGATCATGGTAGCTTGAATTGGATTGGGTATTTGGTGGCTCTCTAACAGAGTCACAGAAATGATACCTGCAAGTGCACAGGGTTTGTTGTAGTGAGTGTGCAAATACGGGTCGAATCCACAGGGACTAGGGTGTGTATTGAAATTCTCCTAAGCTACTCTCTAAGTGCAAGGAAGTGAAGTAAAGAGCCAAAGAAACAAAGTAAAACAGTGGCAGTGATGGAAAGAGTGCATTGAATAAAAGAAGCAAAGAAGATCAAAGTAAACAGTTGTGGTAACACTACTAGGGTCTTGAATCCACCTTCTTAATCCTATGCTAAGGCAATACTTATTCAAATTATGTTCTTGTTCCTTTCCAGAGAAAACTACAAAGAATGATTTATCAGTTAATCTTCCTAACTCACCCCTAGCATAGGCTGTCTTCTTACAGCACAACCTATCACAGGCTAATTTGGTTCAATTAGCTAACTCTCATTCCTTTCTCAATTAAGCACAGTTCTTATTCTATGGTGGGATCTCAAATGGATAACTTATCAACCAACTTCACTAATTCCCCCTAGCATAAACTGTCTTCTTACAGTACAGCTTATCACAGGTTCATTTGATCAATGTAGCTAACTACCATCCCTAAAGTTATGAAGCATTATAAGAACAATAATATGAACTTGAATTATCTTAACATGTGATTAAGGGTTTCATCTAAACCCTAGCAGATTAATTTAGAACATGAACTGAAATTAAATTCTAAAATGAACTGAAATTTACAAGACAATTTAAACTAAGAACTAACCCTTGAGGCACTGGCTATTCCAGTCCTCTTGGGTGAAGCACTGGCTAGCCCAGGCATCCCCACAACAGCACAAAACACCTTCTATTTATACCCAAATTAATCAATTAGGGTTCCTACACAAAAATCCCCAAATTCCCCCAAATTCCCCCAAGTTGGGGTTTCGAAATCTCACCCATACTTCTCGAATTTCACTCATACGCTTCTACCCACTTGCGTCTGCCTCTCCTAGACTTCCTCTATGCGTCAATTTCAGCTCTAGGTTACCTACTTCATCAATCTCCCACGCTTAGGGTTTCAGGGAGAGAAACGTGAGAGAGTGATGGAATAGGGAGCTAGATGGAAAAGGGGGGGGGGGGGGGGGGGGGGTGATGGCTTTTAGTGGTTGGAGTGGTTGTGATGTTTTGGTGGAATTTGGTGGCTGGCAGAGACGAGGGTGTGGTGGCGATGGAGTTGGTGGATCTGTTGCAGAGGGATGGGGGAGAAGATGGAGAAGAAGGTGGTCGATGGAAAATTGGGTAAGGTCTGTTTGGATGACGGGTATAGGTGTTAGGTGCTCGGGTGCTGAGCGGGGACAGCAAGTTGGATGTACAGCGAGGATGAGACGTTGGATGTGGAGGTGATGGATCGATCTAACGGCTAGATGGAAGGAAGCTTAAAGCGACCGTTGGATGCGGAAGTACAACGAAACTGACGGCTCAAGATGGAGTTAGGTGCTATAGTGTTTGACAGGAGCTTCAGATTTCGATGCACGAAGATGATGCGACCGTTGGATGCTGAGATGATCCAATCTGACGTCTAAAAAGGGAAACGGGTATGGATATTGGAAATGGGTTTGGGTGAGGGTTTGGGTCCTTGGGTATGCCAAGCCCATATCTTCTTTAAGAACAATTCTTCCTTGTTAAGCCCATTTCTAGCTTTTTGGTCTTGTGCACAACATTCTTCGCGGCTTCCTTGTGTAATTCCTCCCGGCTTTTCACCGCTTTTCTGCTCTTTTCCGCTCCGCTATTCATCCAAACTTTATTTATTACCTAAAAATGCAAAATTAATTAATAAAAATATTTATTCTTGAAAACAATGAAAATACAGAATATGGGTTAAAATGGAGAATGAGAGCACAAAAGATGAGTTAATTGCCAAGAAAAATATATATAAATATGCACTTTTTAGCACTCATCAGTATTATAAAAGTATTTTGGCAACTCTTTTGTACCCATGTGAGACTATTGTTAGTAATGTGATACTTAGGCCAGTTCCTATGGACATAGCAAACTGACCAGTTTGCCACTTAGCCAAGTCAGGTCAAGTTTCCACCGAGCGGTCGAGAGTTTCCATCTCTCCTGGTGTAGTCTCCACCGCTAGATAATTTTTTTGTTTTTGTTTTACTTCTTGTCTCCTACTTTTTAGTTATTATAACATTTTTTATTATAAAAGGGCCCCACAAAATATTTTATAATCCCTAAAATCTAGAAAAGACCCCACCAAATACAAACAAACAAACAAGGATCCCACAAAACACAATATAATATACTACTTTAATAAAATTTTCCAGTTTTATCACAGTGGGAAAACTAATTTAACATGCCATGTGGCATGGCAAAACAATCTTTATACCAACTCTCATAAAAGCCGGTCTTATCTATTTCTTTCTTGGAAAGGTATGATAGAATCCTGTTTTGTTAAGTAATGTGGCTAGTAAGTCCAAAATACTCCGGAAGAGGCGATGAAAATCTATTCATGGTATTCTAAATGCAAATATATATATATCATCAATTCAGTGTAATAGTTAGAAATATCACCAAAGTTTCACTGTTTACTTAAGCAATTAAGGGAAACTTAGGCGCAGGCCCAAAAAAAATAATATTCTCATTGTCAGGTCCACAATTAATTTTAGGTACCGTGACATTCATAATTATTTCCGTGACACTCATAATTATATGAAATTATTAAAAATGTCTGCATGACAGATTATGCATCCGCATAACGGGTTATGCATCAGGGGTATAATTGGCAACGCAACTTGGATATAACATATCTAAAAATCTGCGCCTTGGAATTTTGCAAATTTTATATCGTCGGAAATCTTTTTAAGAGAGCTACGCAACGAGTACAAACAAGAATATCAAATTTTTGTTTTTCACGAAAAAATCGAAGGTGATCATCATGTTAGGCAAAATTTTCGAAAACTTGATACATAATTATTATGCAGCCACCAAAAAAGATGCATAACACATTCTGCAGACGCATAACGAATTATGCAACCATTTTCTCCACTGCACTACAAATTATGCATTTGGATAACAAAGTTATAACAAGTTATGTAACCATTGTTTTGGTTGATTTTAGTGCGTACATAAAAAAATTGATGCATAATGCATTATGCATCTATTTTCTCGATGCATAAAAGATTGTGCAACAATTTTCTCGATGCATAATGCATTATGCAGTCATATTTTCGGATGCATAACCTGTTATGCATCCATTTTCACGACTGCATAACATGTTATGTAGATATTATTGTAGGTGTGTGACAAGTTATATGCAGCCTTATTTTTTGTTGGTTTCAGTCCTAAGAAAAAAGTAACTGCAGAACGTGTTATGCAACCATTTGCACGAATGCATAACATGTTATGCAGACATTTTATCGACTGCATGACAAGTACTTATGCAGCCATAACAACATCATCATCTTCTTAAAACCGGACCCTTAAAAGGTCTGTAAAGCTTACAATGGGTCAAGTCTCTGGAACAAGAATAAACCCTGCAATTTGGGCTCCTATTTAAGAAGCATTTCAATATCAGATTTCAATGGTAGTGAGTGAGCCTATAAAAGAAGGAAGCAAAGTAAAGAATTTGAGTCCTTGAAAAAATCACGAAAATAATGTTATCCAAAATAAAGAGTATGCTTTGTTCCTTCATTAATTTCACGTGTAAAACCGATGCTCTCGTGGCTTCATCTTCAATTTGTTTGACAACTTCAAACTTTAATTCATCTGCTGTTTTAGGTTATATCTTTTTAAATTCCCCATTACAACTACATCAAAAAGTCTATCATCTTTAACTTGTTCACAAATTTGATTAATCAACATTTTCTTTCCAATTCCATATACCCCAAAACAATTAATCTCGTCGTTGTTCAGCGCTGCCATGGTTTTATCCGCAATAGACTTCCTTGAAGGAAATGATTCAAAATCTGGATGTTTCAGAAGAAAATCTACCCCACGAAGTGAACCTGCACCTGAAGAAACACATGGAAAATTGCTTCCTTAATGAAAAACGAAATCAATGATTTTTTTTCCTTGTCTTATTAGATTAACAACGACATAGCGACGACTAAAATAGGGACTTGAAATCACTTTGAATCCTGTTCGAAAATATTCTCAATTGACGGAAGAAACATGAGCATACTCATCTGGTTTGTCATTCTCCGTGTTCTGTTGGAGAAGGAAGAAGAAGCAAAAACCTAATATTAGAAAATATGGCGCCTATGCGAAAAAAAATTTCCCAAAAAATAGGTGCGCGCATAAAGTTTTCCGTCGGTGGGTTTCTTAGAAAGAAAAATATCAAAAATGGGTCTCACGGTAGTTTTCACAATAATTAAACATGAATCATACTCATGTTGTATGAAAGTTGGATCTTCCGGTACGAAATAGGTGATAGATAGATTTTTCACTTGAAAATGTATAGTGAAAGTTGGGTCTTTCACTAGAAATAGGTGTTCATACGTGAATACTATGAAAGTTTGATCTTTTAACTTAGAAAGAGGTTGGGAAAACTATATTTTTCACATAATAGTTCATAGCATAAACTCCAGTTATCATAATTGGCATGAAATTTTATTTTTCAGAAATTAGTGATAATTGCCATTTCCCTGTTAAAATCATCTGCGTTTTCTGAGAACCAAAATCATCCATCACCGGCTAACTTCCAAGACAACCCCTAACATTAAAAAAAAACGATAATAAGTTCAAAGAATCAACAACCATATGAATAAAAACCAAACAGAACACAGGAAATCTAATAAAGAAAAATATTTGTGGGTGTTGATTGCATTTTCCATCATTGACATCACAATTTACTATACAACTATATGTTATATTAATAAGAAATATTTTTATCAGCTTACTCAAACTTGGGTTTACCCAAACAACCGAAGTGCTATAAAGAACGTAACTTACGGTTTAAATTTTAAAATGAAACTCAAAATTACTAAAGAATGTTTCTTACGGTTTTAAGGCTTTAGCAATGAAACAAAAAAATGACTGCAGGTGAAAATCGAATCTGCTATGACATAGTACCTAATAGAAAAATTAAATCATCACAAATACTGTCAACTGAAACCTTAGGAGCCATCAATTCATTACTATTTTAAATTATAACAATGTTTTTAGATAATGTGATGATTTACACACCATGGGGTTTTCATACGTCCGTAGTATATATGTACTAAAATAACAATTCATTGAGCTTATGTTGCACATATATTCTCTAAAAAACTTTGTGGAGTCTGTATACGGTACCAAAAAATACAATTGACAATTATCACTAAACCATGGGATGATAACGTCAAACTATCCAAAATTAGTAAACGAAAACACCATATAGCGCATCATAATCCAATGATAAGTACATCTATCACAAAAGCATAATGATGACTATCACAATTTTTACTATATGAAAGCATCAATTATCGCATCAAAATTCAGAGATAACAAAATCTCTATATATGCATTTGTTGATATCGTCAACAATCAACTATCCCAAATATGCATTAGCTCTGGAAAACACCATTTTACACATCATGCTCCTGGGATAAATACATCTATCACAATTCCATGGTAGATAATGACTACTATCACATTTCTAATACATTAAAGACATCAACTATCACCACCAAATCAAATCCTTGTGGAGATAATGACTACTATCACATTCTTACTACATTAAAAACATCAATTATCACCATCAAAATCAATTTCATGGGACGATAATGACTACTATCACATTTTAACTACATTAAAATGACTAATTATCACCACCAAAATCAGGGATATGTGAATTTATCACAAATTATCTGTTAACGGAAGATTATCAACCTAATTATAAAATCACAATCGCATAAAAATCTCTGATATTCACCTGATTTAGTGTCCTTACCTGTGCCTCATTTAGCACCATCTATACTTGAGTCTTCGGTTTTCTTTTTCTTATCCGGCTTCACAAAATCATCGTCGCCACTGGATTCGTTACAATAAATGTCTTTATCACCATGTTTCTTCATCTTTAACTTATCCCTTTTAAGAAGAAAAACCCATGGTCATGACCATGGTATTAGTGTTAAATGACATCAGTTAAGGAACTGATTTTGGACAGAAAAGACATAAAACCCAATTAATTTGATTATGATGGACTAACTAAAGCAGAAAAAAAAATCATTCTTGATTGCAAATCAAAAATCAAAATAAAATTCACACATACAAAACATGCATGTGTCAACTGCAATCATAATGGTGATAAACCAGAATCAAAAAAGTTTCACATACCATTTTTGTTGACGCAAAAGGTTAAAATTTTACTGAAAAAAGAAAGAAGAGAATTACAGAAGAAGAAAGCACTAATCAAGTGTCACAAAAGTGAAATAAACTAAGGCCTACAAGCCTTAACAAAAACTAACAAAGGTATCCTCCCTCTCAGATCCAAAGGGCTTAAAATAAAAGACATACAAGCGAAGGCCGCAGCCTATTTCTTCCTAGCAGGGGTTTTTTTCCCTCTACCCAGCATATCATTGTTTGTAACCCTGGGACAATTGAGTTTCGCAAGTTGTTTTTCAGGTTTTAGCTTGGTTTACCTTTCTACTATTCCACTGAATATATTCTTCATGTCGCCTTCCTTTCCTCGAACACCTAACAAAGCACTAACATTCACAAGATTTTCAACCTTTTGCTCCTTAGTCATAGGTCTCCTTCTAAGTATTTCTTTTAGAATTCTCATCTTTGTAACTTCCATACCTTCATTACCTGTTTCATACTCCGACTCTTCGCTAGAATCATCACAAGATTCAATTGTGACTTTGTCATCGCTGACTTCCTTGTTACCTTCTTGTTCTCTAATTACTTCTTCTCTAGTCCCTGTCAAAGATTCATCTAACTCCGCATTCACAATTTCAGCGTCTGTATTTAAATCAGAGAAAGGGTTCAGGGAGCAAGGTTGAACTTGTGAAGTACCTTTTTCGCTTGATTTCTTCTTCTTTTTAGTATAAACAGTCCAATTTTCTGCTGAAGGTTCAGCTGCCACTTCTATGACCCCATCATGCTGTACACCATCAGTCAAAATCCCCTCTATTGGAGTCATTGCCTCCAAGTCTCGTTGCATAGACTTTGTAACCACTTCCGTTGTCTTCCCTGCACCAGTCTCCTGAGAATCTATTGTGACTATTGCAGTAGTTTTATGAACCCACCTTTTTTTGTACTTGGGTGTAAGATTGGAACCACACTTAGCACTTGAGTGCCCAAAACTCTTACAAAGAGAACCTCACCTTATATTTTTTGTCATCAATTTGATAAGAAAGCTCAGAAGGAAAGGTGCAGGTTGAATCAATTTCTACACAAACTGTAGCAAAGGACATTCTAGTCTTCATTGTTGTAGGAGTATCAGTCATAATTGGAGTTCCCACAGGACTACATATCCTAGCAAATCCAGTAGCATTCCAAAGATGAATTGGAAAATCTCTAATTATCGTCCATACAGGTACAGATCTAAGTGAACCAATATGTTGTTCAATTAATGTAGACCATGGACGAACTAAGAACAATCTACTAGCAACATACAGAGAACCCATTTCTAAAATTCTTGTTCTATCCTCTTCTTATGAAAACTTGAACATGAAAGCTTGTTCACCATAGATAGTCATAGAAAAATCTCCCTTTGTTTTCCACTGAGTTGTTAAGCTCTCTTTCACAAATAGAAAATCAGGTCTCTGACCCACGAAGTACCCCACAACCAAAGATTCATTCAATTTAATAATATGAGGTTGAAGCTCACCTAATGAAAAGAAGGCAATAGGTTCTCCATCGATGCTTTTAGGTTCATCAAATGCAAGTTTTGTTGTTGCTGTCGTCCTAGCAGGATTGTTGAGACATGAAATCCAATTTTGATTATCAGTAGAAATTGGATTTGAAACGCCATCAGTTCCGATGGAGTTGATAAACAAGGCAATCTTGGAAAATCTTCCAATCCAATGTTGAAATTAGAGTTAGAAGATGGTTTAGAAGGGTTTTCTCTCTGATTATTGTTAATCACAGAAGGATTTGGAGGGGAAGGAGTGCCTCCAACCATGGTTAAAGTGAAGAAGTTTCACATACCATGATAGTTAAGATCGTTCAAGTTCACGTATGGGTTAGCGTGAACCAGCAGCTCTGGTTTTTTTTCGTCTAGCTCGAACAAAGAAGAAACAAAGAAAGAATAAAGAAGAAAGAAGAAACCAATTAGGAGAATATGACGCGCGTCATGCGGGACGATAAAAATTAGGTGACCTTGATTGTTGGGATTCTCCTAAATTCTTGGTTTAGTGACTTTTTTCCGCCATAGACGAGATATGGATAATTACTAGTATTTCAAATAAGATAAATAGGGTATCTTAACGACGAGTTCTTAATCTAAGAAAAATAATATTTTGGCTACAAAAAAATTCCCCTTTTTATACCTATTTATAATATATCAAATTTTTTACTTTACGATTCACCGTCAATCATGAAAAGCCGCTTCACGCTTCAACCTATGCATCGGTTTTCAAAAATAGAAAAGAATCACGCTCCCTTTACGCTTTCAATACCTTGATCACGGCTGCAAACCCAGCCGTAAAGAAAATACACGGCTGGGATACCCAGCCGTTTTTGGGCCTGAACACTCTCAACTAATGCATTTATCGCATTAAACCCTATAAAAATATGGTTGATGACCTAAACGACTAGTTTTCAAAATAAAAATAAATAGTCGTTAGGTCATTAAACCCTATAAAAAGAGACCATTCTATCATCATCCTCACCCATATTCAAGTTATAAGATCTCATATTCATTCTCATTTATTTCCCATCCAAAAAAAAAAGACAAAGCGTTATGGTGACTCCCTACCTTTATTTTGAAGATTATGTGATTGTTGGAGCATGGGCAGCAGTCAGACAACATGATGAAGACCTAAACATTGACGTAGATCAAACATCTCTTTTTTTTGGAACCGTGTTTTCATAGTTTTTTATTGGCACTAAACGGAAATCGTAATGGAAGAACTTTGACAATCATTAAGGAAAGATTCGAGAAAGTCCTTGAAGAATGCGAAGCTTTCAAAGTTATGAAGGAAGCCAATCCCACAATGACGGGTGCTATAAAAGTATTTTTTTTATTAGAAATCATTTTGAATAACATTATCTAACATAATGAATTTTTTTCTATAATGAACGACGGTTCACCGCAAATATGAGGCAGTTCATGAGAAAGAGTTTGACCAAAATGGTAGTTATTGCATCTTCAAAAATACTACCTAACTTATACAAATAAGCGTTTATGAACAAATGTTATGATCTATCCTATCAATGTAGTATGACTTTCCAACTCAATAAATGAAAAACCATTTTGGTCTATTGAGTTTTATGTTTGTTCAATTTCTTAAAAGAAAAAGAGAATAGTTTAATTTTTTTTATGTATTATCGGCTAGGTTATAAGCATAAATGACTTAGTTGTTTAGACCAGAAAAACTGAAAATTCAAATTTACGGTTTGGATAAAGGACCATTACCAAACTGTAACCCTATTATCGGCTGGGTCCTTAGAGTTTCCAGGCCGTAACAAGTCTTCCAGAAGCATATATGGTTTGGAATTTCCTTTCTCGGTTGGTATTTAATAGGTTACGGCATGATATTTTGACCGTTGGTTGTGATTCCATAGCTGGTTTACCTACCTATAATTGAGGTTGGTTTTGTAATTTTTTTTGTCGTATTCCATCAATTTTTTCACTTTCATTCATCAAATCATAAAGTTACCATTAAATAATTAGGTCGAGTTATATTCAATAGTTATACCCAATGAAAAAAAGAAAACATAAAGCATTACACCTAAATAGTCAAAGCTTGGTTGAAAATATCAATAAACACTTTTGTGATCCAGTAGTGCTCAAATTTTTTGCCACGAATAACCTTGTATCGGGAAAAAGCCAAATCTTCCTAAAAAGACAAGTCAGGATTAAGTTAGTATATTACTCAAAACTTACTTGATATAAAACTTTTGCGCATACTCACTCTTTCGACAAAGGAATTTCTGTGAAACTTCGCCTTCACCCGTTCCAATTGCCCCCTCAAAACTTTCATTTCTAAGTAGATTTACTCGAACCTTTCCTTTATTTGGTTCATTGATGGTTCATTTTCATTACCATCTATGGCAACAAAGACCATAAATACACGGTTTAATTGAGAATCTACACTTTTGCCCGCGTTAATGCCTTGATTTTGGTCACGCTTTCTCACAGTGAGGGACACTCTTATGATTGCAATATCTTCTTCGATAGTGTATCGGGCAACCATTTTTATTCTTTTTTGTTACAACAATT
Organism: Papaver somniferum; assembly: GCF_003573695.1. Taxonomy (NCBI): domain Eukaryota; kingdom Viridiplantae; phylum Streptophyta; class Magnoliopsida; order Ranunculales; family Papaveraceae; genus Papaver; species Papaver somniferum. The sequence goes on along the minus strand of NW_020618825.1, from coordinate 19,561,386 downwards.
TGAGAGTTTTAGAATTCTTGCACAAATTCTATGTTGGAGAAGGGTTATTTTATAGCAAAGAATGACCCAACGGCTGAAAAAACTAGTCGTTTCTCGAAAAACTCAATGCAAGCAGTTAACTATTTACAGCCAGGAAGGTTGAAAAAATCAAGCCGTAAATAAGGATGCACAACGGTCAGTTCGCTTCGGTGTTCAACACTACCGAACAAAGAACCGTACAGATCGGTTATTTTCTTAGTAACACCCAATGTAGTCAATATCGGCCGTATCGGCAGATATATCGGGGATATTTCGGATATCGGCCCAGAACGATACGATAAGAAGGATATCGGGGATACGATATTCGCCCGATAATATCGGCCGTATCGGTCGAATATCGGCCATTTCGGTCAAATATCGGCCGTATCGGTCGATACGAAATTTTCCTACATTTCCCGATATGAGACGGTATTGGTCGTTTTCTATAAAGTTTAAGGGTAATTTTGGCGAAGAAAGTCTTCCAGGTGGTAGTAGAGGTGCATGTAGCTCTCGAAGCAAGTCTACTAAAGTTACTCTTTTGTTTTTTTGATAAAATTGGTGTTATCTATTATATCTTATCCGAAAATGTGTGGAGAAAATATTTAATATAAAATTATAGTCTCTAAATATAGATCCGATATTATACCGATATTTCAACGATAATATCCCCGATATAAACTCGTACCAGTGTATCGGTCCCGGCCGAGATGAACCGATATCCGATATTAACTACATTGGTAACACCAACTAGGATTAAGGTCTTAGTTCGAGTCGGTTATAAACCGGCCGATTCAATGTCGAATAGGTTCAAATCAGTTCCCGGTTTACCGATGATGGTCCATAAGAATCAGTTCTGGAACAAAGGAATTTCATCCTTCCTCTCTCAAAGTCAATAAAATCTTCCAAAACTTTTATAATAAGCACTTTATTCAAGATCAGTATTCCTTTATAAACTTATAATTTCGTTACTTAAATCATGCCAATAGTTACAAGCAAAGTCATCTCACCATTTAAATTTCACAGTGACATGCATGTTGGACTCCCACAAAATAATCAATTCTCTTCTCTGTGTATCACCACCAACAGTATGTCAACTACCATACAGAGTAACATCTTTACATTGATGTTGCTCCTTCTTCCAAAGAAATTAAACAAAGCAGTGTGAAAAAAAATCTACCCATCAAAGATAACAATTTGTCAACCTAAAGGATCAAACAGAAAAACTAAAATCAAACTAAACCCCATTAATAAGAGACCATCTCAGTTAATCAAACTCAATCAAAAAAATCCAAATCAAACTAAAACCCATTAATAAGAATACCTCAATTAATTAAGTAATCAATTAGAACATCTAAATCAAATTAAACCCCATTAATAGCAGTACCTTAATTAAAGAAATTCAATCAACCAAATCAGCAACACTAAGATTTCAGTTAGTAAATTAGATTGATGGAGGTTGAAGATGAGATGATATTAAGTTAGTAAATTATATGGATGAAGGTAGAATATGAGATGATAATAGAGTCGCCTCTATGACTTCTAGGTAAAACTAGGGCTGCACATACCCGACCCAACCCGTATCCGACCAAAAATACCCGCACCCGACCCAACCCGCCGAGGCATGGGTCGACTATGGGTGAGGCACGCCAGAACCCACCTATTTTGCGTCGGTTGCGGGTAGAAACTTCCGTCACCCGAACCTACCCACCCACCCTCCCAAAACTAACGTAGGATCCTGACCCTTAGATCTAACCTAGGATGAATTATCAGAGCCGTTGAATTGATGTATAAAAGTAAAAGACCTAACTTAACCTAACCTAATCGCAATCTCCTTCTCTTCTCTTCTGCGGCCTCTTCTGAGTCTTCTCTCCTTCTCAGACAGACTCATCTCCATCCAAGTCTCCAACTCCATTATTTTTTCTTCGCTCAGTCTCAGATTCGCTTTGTGGATCATCGGCATCACCAGAAGCAAACCAATAACGGAAGGTAAGATTAGGAACCGTTGTAAACTTGTAATTTTTTGATGATGTGATTTCTTGTAATTTTCAATTTAGGGTTTATCTGTTTAGGGTGTTGTTTTTTAATTTCAGTTTGGAATGAATTGGTATGATGTTACTATGTTAGAACTCAGTAATGAAGAGTTTAATCAGTAGATTCAAAGGATTCTTGAATGTTTATGTGTTTAGGCAGCGCTCAATTTATCTGAATCTAATACCCTTTATTTTATTTTTCCATGTTAGGGTTTGTCAAGATTGAAGAACTGAAGTTCAGTTCATTGGAGCTTGAAGAAGAACTGGTCAGAGTTGGTTTAAGAAGAACTAAGAAGGTATATCCAACTATGAAATTGTTTTGATTATTTAGGTTCCTTTTATATGTCCTTTCCATTTTATGGTTTGTTGTTTATCTGAATCTAATGTTTTTTTTTATTCCATGGTAGGGTTTGTCAAGATTGAAGAACTGAAGTTCAGTTCATTAGAGTTTGAAGAAGAACTAATCAGAGTTGGTTTAGGAAAACTAAGAAGGTATATCCAACTGTTTTGCTTATTTTGGTTCCTTTTATATTGTTTAGGTGAAGTTTGATAGAATCTCATTGAGCATGATAAAAATGGTCCTAGCGGTGAATCTTAAAAGCTACTTGTAGCTCATTCTCTCTTTGTTGAGAGGATGTTTCTGTCGTTAACATAAGGCCTTCGGCAACCCTACCGCTAGGACTCAGTTGAAGCTACATGTTAGAATTAAATTGGTGTACTTCAATAAATTTTGTAACACCCTAGGAATCATGAGCATTTGTTTGTCTCCTTGGTGCAATTCCCAATGGATAATTAATTCTTTTATCCCTGTCATTCCCATGTGTTTGTATTGTGTATCTATGTTATTGAGGTCTTTTGGTTATTGGGGTCCTTTGGTAGTGAAGCTTCATGTCTGTCTAAACTTTATGTTCTATATTGAGGTCGTTAATGTTCAATTTATGGTATTGTGTTTGTATTAGTATCTAGAAGGATAATGCTCAGATTAGGTGGTGTACTGATTAGAGAATTTTTTGGGTTTTTCACTTCAAGACTTCGAATAGCAGGCAGGACATCTAGCTATCCTATATTTAGAACGTTGATGTAAGAGAAGTACAATAAAACTGTAAAGCACGCGTAGCTACCGTGTACTATTTAATCTAATTACAGTGACTGTCCGGTGTACTGATGGGCAGTTTGTGTTGGTACTTGCTGTTGTTGTGGATGGATAAACTAAAATGTTCATTTCGCTTGCAGAGCTATTTTACTTGTTTCAAGAAATTCATCTACCCTTTCATTCATTCTAATTGTTCATTTCACTTGTAAAGCTATTCAGTTTCAGTGACCTTGCTGCTTCTTCTATCGTCATAGACTCATAGATGATTGATTCCTATTGGCTTAGACAAGGTAATGACGCCAAGTCCCAAGGGTCATTGTCAGTATCTTGATCTTTCTGAGTTCATCTTTGTTACTGTAACTAATTTACAGACTTCGTTTTATTTCAGGCTTTCATCCATTCGGAGGTAAAACATCCACAAACTTGCAGGCTTGCAGCGACTCGCTGTTGGTCGCTTTATATGATATTAGGCTTTAGTATAGTACGCAATACTCAATAGTAATGCACTCTTTTATATTTTGAGCTTTGAACAATTGAACTCTGTTCCTTTTTATTGTTAGCTTTATCAATTTTGTTATACACTTATACTGTTATACAGTTATACTCAATAACTCTGTTCCTTGTTAATGTAATGTACTAATGTCATTTTATTTTATGGTGGGTAACCCACCACCCACCCGATCAAACCCGCCGTCACAATGGGTCGGGTGAAAACCGACCCATTGTGTTGTTGGGTCGGTTGCGGGTGACAACTTCTGTTACCCGCCATCAGTTGGTCGGGTGGTGGGTGAGGCCAAAACCGACCCAAACCGACCCATGTGCAGCCCTAGGTAAAACACTAGAAAATAGGAGGTTGCTGAGTATTTAAGTAAAGTATTTATAGTATTAAAGTTTTATAATCGATTGGATATCTGATCGGCCGGTGGTTAATAAAGTCGGTCGGTATTTTCTTACAACCGAGAAGCACCGTAAACTGGTCGGGTTTATATAACAATAATCGTACATGGAGCGGTTTGGACGGGTCCATGTGCACTCCTAGCTGTAAATCTGAACTTTCCAGGTCAATCATATGAAATCCCATATTTACGGCCAGAATTCGTTGAACGAACAAGCCGTATTTCACATTCGGCTGGGTTTTAATCTTACCAAGCCGTAATTATGAACATTCCCAATCGATTTATATACATCCCAGTTGCAAGTTTTTCTGCGATATCTCTGTTCAAATTTACAGCGTGGTCAGGTTTAAAACCCAGCCGATTATCTCAATATGGCTTGGTCTTTCCATGCTTTCCGGTCGTAGCTATGGGACTACATTGAGTTTTCTGAGGAACAAATAGTTTTTTTTTGTCAAAAACTAGCCATTGGGTCATTCTTTGTTATAAAAAGACTCTTCTCCACAAAGAATTTATGCAAAAATTCCCTCTCTCACAAACTTTCAACCTCTAACTGTTCCAATAAAAAAGAAAAACATGGTTACTTTCTACACCACCGAAGAAGATGTTGCAATTGGCAGAGCGTGTCTGACAGTATCAAAGAATTTCGAAAATGCACTCATTTTCATAGATGAAACCTCATATTATTTTTGGAACCGTGTGCATATTGTTTTTGTGGCGTTGGATGGAAATCGTTATGGAATATCGATGAAACTCACTCACTACAAGAAACTTAATATATTGCAGCACCCAATGGTTATGGCATAAACCCTTACTAGTGTCGCGATAACCTATGTAGCAAGAAGTCTATTGCTGCACCCAATCTTTATTGTTGCAGCAAGAGATTATACTTTTTTGCCACACTCTCTTGTCATATTGTTGCTACAGTTGTGTGACAAAAGTTTCATTTTGCAGCAGTAAATTATAGCTTTTAGCTGCAGCTGAAAAGTACTGTGACTAGAAATTTTCTTTTGTAACACCTATATTGAAGGTGTGGTAGATTTTCTTGTAGTGACTAAGAAAATATTCGAGAAGCTCTCTCAACAAGTGAAAGCTTTCAAAGAGGAAATGAAAGCCGTATGGAAAACAATCTCAATATGCCCCGTGCTCAAATTAAGAGTAAGTTTGTCAATAATTCGTCCATCAAATATTGTTTTTCGTAGCATAAAATTTTAATTGATTTGTTTTTCAGTGGGAGATGGCCGAATCCGATTATGAGGATATCCATGGAAAGAAGTTTAACCTTTATGGTTGCTATAGTTTCTTGGAAGAAAGTACTTATGCTGATTTTGATCACGATTATTAAGAACCATAATGTAATAATCTTTTCTGTAAAGTTTACGCTATAAATATGTATTTCCTTTCAGTTTCAATGAAATGCTATGAAATTTGTATTCATTTTTCCTTTCCTTGGTTCCTAATGTTGCGCAACTATATATGAATGTAGAAATAATTTACTTTGACTCAGACACTCACGGTTAGGAAATAATAAAAAAAATCAGTTGTCGTTAAAATTAACGGCTAAGAAATGCTTTCTAACCCAACAACAATAACATTAAACGGGTAAAAGAACCGAGAGACCAAGTCGTGAATATGAATTACGGCCCGGAAACTCACGGCTAGCACCATAAATTTACGGTGAGGAATTCCTAGCCGAGGTTAAGAAAATTATCTAGTTTTTTTGCAGATACAAAAAAACTAACGGCTAGGAAAGTCCCAACTGTTTAAGGTACTTCACGGATGGGAGTTCTTTGAGTCACAACCGTAGCCACCCATTTTCGGCTTGATCGACAAGAACTCCTAGCCGTAATCATCCCAAAAGCAGATTTCGTAAACCCTAAATTCATCAATCTTACCTATTAAGATAATCGAATGTTAAATAAATTGTGGGTTTTTCTATTCGTAACAAATTTTGGTGTTTAGACACATTCTTTTAGACAGATTCATTATCCAAATCTTAAATTTGTAGTTAAACAGCTATATAAAAATTAAAATTTGTGCAAGTCGATGATGGATTCAATCCAAATCGTCCTAATCATGTCATATTAAGAACCAACCTTAATAAACATTTTTGAAAATTGATGAAGATTTGATCAAAAATTTTGATTTTTTTTTATCATAGGTTTTAGTGTATGATTTTGAGAAGGAGAAGAGGAAAATGGGTTGGTGAATTAATTTTGGTTTTAAAATTTGATTTAGTTTTGATTTTAAGTATAATAATGATCAAAGGGTAAATTTGTCTTTTCATATAAATTAAGTCTCCCATATCCAAACTTAGGATGTTAGATATCCTATAAGCCACCAAACCCCAAAGGGATTGAATTCTCAATAATATACAATTCTAAGGCCAAGCACTATGGTGCCCCAATTCCCTACTCTATCCCTCATACGTAGGTAAAAAACCAAATTATTAACCACTATGGTCTCCCATATCCCTACTTGTTCGGGGATATCCCTTCCCTATTTGGTAAAGTGGATCAGATCTGATCCCGCTTGTAGGGAAGGGAAATCACACGGAAACTCAGTTTCCATATAAAATCTTACTTTACGAATACTCAGTATCCGTGACCTTTTATACAGAAACTGAGTACCCGTTTTTGGTTTTTTTGTTTTATCCTAAAACTTTTCTTTCTCACTCTTTTTTTACCTATTATATCTGTTTTTTTTACTCTAAATTATCTTTCTTTACCTAAGCAAATACGGAAAGAAAAATTGGGAAAAAGAAAACGGAAACTCAAGTATCCGTATGAGTTTCGGTGTCATGTAGAAAGGGATAAAAGGTCACCATAGTGGGGTTGCCTTCCATGTGATTCCCCTTCCCTTTATTTGAGGTTTGGGGAAAGGATGCACTGCACCATAGTGCTTGGACTAAGGAAATACATATTTATAGGGATAAAGAGGCTATGTTTTTCCTGTAGGCTAATACACCTTACACAAGTCGAAGCTTAAAATATACTGCTTATAAAGAACCCCCCCATATGACCACAGGTGACTAAATTGTAAGTAGGTTGCTGGAGTTGGCACACAAAAACTACGAACAATCACCAGTAGAATCTCCTTAACTTACAGGTATGAAGCAGTCTATCAATCTTCAACTGATGAGCGGGATTCCAGAAACTTCCAGGAAGGCTTCATTGTAGTTGAAAACTCAGCCCCGTGCTCTAATGCTCCTTTGAGCCATTTAACCCTGTTAACAAGTACTTCCAAATCCATAATGGACGACTCTATCATGTCAGAGAGTGTTGAATCACTCTCCTTTTTTTTCATCTTCTTCGAAGACCCACCAGAATTATTCCGATCTCTCGGAGGCCGAGTTTTTCTCACTGAAACTGATTCACTCGTATCACTATGGGTACTTGAAATACAAGAGGATAATGTGGTTTTATCTGAACCACCGTTCTTCATGTTTGCTGTGCCAGTCTTCTGTTTGTTCAGCAAATCACCTGAAGGCTTAATCAAAATTTCCATATCTAAAGAATCCAATGAAAACCCTGGAGGAAATGAGCTAGCTGAACCATATGAAGAAACAGAGGATGGACTAAACTTGAACGGCGAAGTCTCTCCTGTACCAATGTTGTTGTTTCGGATTATACCTATATCCAAAAATAAAAATTTAGATGCAACTAAAAGAAGAAAAGGAAAATTATTACAAGTACCCAGTTGAGATAAAATTTATCTTAATCACTGGAATTCCCCAATTAAAATGAAGTTTATTTCAATTATTATGAAACCCAAATTTAAGCAAGGAAGAAGGAAATTTTCAAAGCTCTGCACATTCCATAACCAGGAAAAGAGGCAAATAACAGCATGTGCTTTGTAACATAATCTTAAAAGTACACAACTACAGACAATATCAAGCAAAACCAAATGTTACCTTGACTCTTAGGGTGTATCAAGCAAACACAGGGTTCAGAAGTCTCACCTACCTACAAGCACCAAATTTAGATGATAAAGTGTTACTAGTAGATGAAGCAATCAGGCACATGCAGTCTATGTAGCTTACAACATACATTTATCAGCCACCAATAGAATGATATACAAATCAATATCTTCGGTAACAGGTATTATCATTTACAAACATGCTCTACGGACCAAGAATATAAACACCACCAAAACTGACAGACACTATAGGGGATCCCCTGAGAGCGTGGGGTGGGGGGGACCAAAAATCTGTGAGGGGTTGGATTTTTTTCGGTGTTATATTCTCGATTGGTCAAGACTTGTTGTTTCATTTATAAAGGTAGACAACAAAGTTTAGAAGAACGCACTAATCACTGAGATAAATTGAGATTAATAGAGTCCACCAGAAAAACATAAATTCTGTTTGATACAAAAGCAGTCCTGGATATTGCACATTCTACTTATTGTGTCATTGTTGCACTTTGAGAGTTGGATCCCTAAATAATTACCTGAAACAGCAATAGGTAGTCCTCCCTGGGAAACAAAAAATTTGGCCCAGAAATCACACATCAATATATATGCATGCATGCATGTATAAGGAATCAAGAAATAAACAGTCCTCATCGTTGGTGGTGTATTACAGATCATCTTATCCGTAAACTTGTGATACTTACTAACTTTTTCAGTCAGACAGGAATCAAGAAATATGCAAATCAATGTATGTGAGAAATAGCACTTGCCTTGATCCTGTTTGGGAGTCTGGGACTCCCATTAGTTTTAAAATGCATATGCTTCAACACTGATGCAATACATGGTCAGATACAAGGTAATGCTACATACGTGTTTTGAAGGAAGGAGGAAGCCTTAAATGAAGAATTAGTGGTGAAATGTGTATACCAACAAGGTAATAAGATGGTCAAAATGAACTAATTTGAAACCAATCATAGTATTTGAGTAAAATAGATGCAGATAACATAGAATGGTTTATTTGGTAACTAACACAGACGCAGTACTATATCTATGGAGTATTTGGAGTAGTAATGAACTGCGGAAGAAATCACCTTGGGGATGGGCACAGTCCAACCTAGCTCTGGGGTCCAATCCAGGGATGGGCGTAATTCTTTGCCAGGAACTGCATAAACTCCTCCTTCACCCACCGGAGGTCTCGGAAACTGAACCTGAAATCAAGCCCAACCAAATAAAGATAAACCAGCCAATTCCGCCTTAAAGTTGGAAAAGCTTCAATTCTGAATGAACTCTATTACAAGTTGTCAACAAGGAAACATAAAGTATGAACATAACCCACTTGGGATTGACAACAATTTGATTTATATATATGTCACAAGTCTGTCAGTCCCCAGAACACAAAATATAGATTTTCTGAATAATCATGTGAATAACTTAAAGATTTGCATTAATCATGTGAATATATATGTGGACGGTGCAGATTGAAAATACCATGTTAGACAGCACTTAGTTACGGTATATCAACTGCATTAGTCAACATTAATGACACCCTAGAACTCTAGCTAAAGCATGGTGCACTATAAAGCACTCAACCCTTTATGCTCTAAAACAGATATCTGTGGTGTTTCCACACCCTAGATGCATGGGCGAGCAGATGGATTTGAGATTATTGGGAGAAAAAAAGATCAGAACAGACACAATAAGGAAATGGTGAGAGTTTACTTGACAAAGAAAACTGACAAAGATCTCGACAAACCCTAACTCTCTCAATCGAAGGAAATGGTGAGAGTTTACTAGCACACACTAACAAGTATATCATCTGATTCTGAACTACCTGAACCTGACTCGGGCTATCAACTCCATATTTAACCTTTTATCCTGTCACAACCCTATCTTAGCCTTTCTCAATCTTGACTAACCCTAACTCTCTCAATAATGGATCGAAGAACTGTAGGACACAAGCATTGATAAACATGTAGGCCCACTGAGGGGGAAAAAACAAACAAACAATGGGCATGCTGATGGTAATGCCAGAATGAACCTTCTCTTGAACGAAGAGATATCTAAAAGTCAACGAAATCACAGGGTAGAAAAAAGGGGTCATCCATAAATGAATGCTGAATGAACTTCAAGGGTATATAAATATTTGTACCTCTACAATTTCATCATCTTGTATGTTAGTGATACTAGCTGACCAGTAGCAACCATCTTTGAACCAATCAACCATATCCCCAACTTTCCAAGGACGGTCGACTACTCCAACAACTTCTGATATGTCAGATATATCAGGCATTTGACTTCGAAGATAGATCTGAGGATACCCTGGGCGCAGCATCAAATGTTTCTTCTTTACCCCAATATGTTTTTCAGCCGGATTCAGACGATACAAGTTCATCCGCGTTATTTCTGCAAAATACTGAGATTTTGAAAATCAAAAGTACAAAAGAACCTGTAAACACTAAAGCTGGAGTTCTTCTAAACTCAAACTAATTCAATTCAAAATGTGATAAGATTGCAGACACAAACTATGTTTTCTTTTTCTGTATTTCCAAACACGATTACTCATAGTCATAGTCTCAACACATTGAAGTCTAAGAGTTCCGTAAATTGTCATAATGTTTTGTACTATAGATGCCAAAGGTTGGAAAAATCAATAACAGTCTGCAGCTTCTTTAAAGCAAAATTATATAAGCTCCAATTGCAATCCAGAAATTCACTTCAATCCAGCATATCTGAGACCTGATTAAGCATAAACCGGTAAAGAAAACCAAGTAATCTTAAGAAACTCAACCAATATTCTATCAGCTGTCACAGATTGAATTGAAAACCCGGTTCTAGGGTTGTTTTAATCAGCTACAATTATACGAATGCCAACTAAACTTCGAGTCTTACATATCCATCGTCATATACCGTGATTCATAAGTTTTACTAATCAATCCATACCAACCATAAGAAGATAAACTGGCGACACATTCAACATAGAACTCAAATCAGGTAAATGGAAAAAAAGTAAACCAGACTTACTTTCGTCTGGAAAGTCATAATACTCTAACGCAACAGTAGGTTCTGCACCTCTCATCCTGTAATCTTTAATCTACACAAAAAAAATAAACGAAATGACATGTACGAATTAAGTCATTCTAAACATGCCGAAAGCACAACGCATGCAACTGCACCAAGAGTACACCATTTCAGCGGACAATATAACCAAGTTAGCAAATCATATACAATTCCTAAAACTTCATAATTCAAAATGTAATGCTGCAACCACACTACCTTGCATCGAAACCATGCTCCGCGAAAACCATCTTTAAAAGATTTTGATTCTCCTAATTGACCAACTTCAAATGGAAGATTCTGTTCTCCTTCCATTGTCAACAGATTGAATAACTGCAAAACAACAAATTCAGATTTCAGACATTCATAAAACCAATCCAGACAAAGAAATCCCATAACAAAAAATGACCATTTGAAATTAGACTCTCTCTATAACCTAAAGATTGAAAATTTCTATGATAATGAACCAAATTAATCAATCATATTCTAACAAAAGGGGGAAAGAAATGAATCCCTAACATTTGAGCAGAGACCAAATGAATCAAAAAAAAAAAGAAAAAAAGAATCCTATTCTAATTCCTCAGAAACTCAATTGAAATGGGGTTAAAGATTATTACCAGATTTTGAATGAGAAATTTTACTTTTTAATAAACCCTAGAAAGGAAAAAAACATTTGATATTTTTGCTCTGAGTTTGCAGGTAAAAGAGGAACCTTTCCCTTTTAATGCTTTCAATGACACTTGTAACAGTATTTATTACAGTAATAAGGGGTTGATTATATAAGGAATACCAAATTAGATAAGAGAACGCTGTCTGGTTAAGGGCTGTTTAGTTTTCTTGAGAAATAGTTCGAGCCTATTTGTCTTATTTGGGCCTTCCTCTCCGTGAACCTTATAGATCAAATATCAAATGGATTAAAATAATTGAAAGTTTTGAAGCTCGATTATTTTCTTGGAAGTCCAAATCTCTCTCGAAAGGAGGTAAATTAACTTTGATTATTTCAGAACTCTCAGCTCTTCCTATCTATTTCTTTTCGATCTTTGGTGCTCCTATGAATATCATAAAGAAGCTGGAAAGAATCATTCACAATTTCCTGTGGGATGGAGGACCTGATGATAAGAAATACCACCCTGTTGATTGGGAACATCTGGTGAAGCCAAAATCTCTTGGTGGTTTAGGCATCAAACAATTACATTTTATGAATGTAGCCTTACTAATGAAATGGCTCTGGAAATTTAGTGATGGTGATCCGGTCCTCTGGAAACAATTGATAGAGCAAAAGTACGGCCTTGGGCTTTTAGGTTGGAATACCATGTCTCCTAAACAAGCCTATGGGTGTAGCATCTGGAGAGGTATTCACAACTTTTCTGATCAGTTTCATTCAAATTGCAAATTTATTTTGGGTGATGGAAATAGGATAAGTTTCTGGAATGATACGTGGGTAGGTCATGCGCCGCTATCCAAACAATTTCCTACTGCTTTCAATACGTCAGCCTCAAAAACAACAACAGTAGCTCAAGCCTACAACAATTCTTCCCAGAACTGGAATTTGGGTATCACTCGCAGAGTCCACGATAATGTCATCAGGGATATTGCTGCACCCTTGTATCTTCTTGAAGAATCCAATTTGTCCCCTAATAGCAATTGCGATACCAGAGTTTGGAAAAATTCGCAACAAGAAGGTGATTTCTCCGTTAAGAAATGTTATAATTGGCTAATTCAGGCCAAAATTTCAGAAGAAGACCGAACTTGTGTGCATCCAAAAAGAATTTGGTCGAAATGCTGGCCTCCTAAGGTTAGTTTCTTTCTGTGGGTTGCTTCCAAAGAGAAATTGCTTACTCAAGACGAGTTGCGTAAAAGAAGGTGGAGAATATGGGTCAATCACTGCTACCTTTGTGTGAATGATGAAGAAACAACCTCCCATATGTTTCTGCATTGTTCGTTTGCTAGCCACATTTGGAATCTCTTCAGAGCTGAGTTTAATCTTCATTGGGTAATTCCACATTCGGTCTCTACTACTCTTCACACATGGCCCAATCCCCGCAGCAAAACTCGAAAATCGCTCGTGATTAAAGCACTACCAACTGCAATCCTTTGGCATCTGTGGAAAGAAAGAAACAATCGAGCTTTCAATAATAAGTCTTTGGCTCTAGGTAGTCTAGTTCAAAAGATCAGGTACATAATTGCTTACTGGCTTTATCGTCAACCTGAGTTCAAAAATGTCTCTTTAAAAGAGTTCATGAGAAGATGGAATCTGACAGTGTTTGAACCCCCTTGAGTTGTTGTGTTGTGTAGAATCCGTTTTCTCTCGTTGTTTTTTTTGGGCTGGGAGGTGTGTAAATTTTTTTAAATCTCTGTAAGTGTTGCTGTGTGTTGGGTTCTTGGGGTAGTTTTTTCTGTTCCCTTTTGGTCGTTGCTTGTTTGTTTCGGGTTCATGCTCCGTGAATATTAGGAAATAATATAGGAGTCTATATTTAGGAGATATACACTTTAAGGAGTTTGAGTTATATTAGGAAAATTTCTATGTTTAGAATTTGATCTTAGGTAGGAAAGTGCCTTGAGTGGTCGTCAAGTTTGTGAACAATATAAATTGGCTGTTAAGCCATAAGAATTATACACCAAGATTATTATCAATGTAGTCTTTTAAGCTTCCGCGTTTATGCTCTCCTCTCTCTTGCTCGATCCTTAACATGGTATCAGAGCAAGGTGAGAGGGAGAGAGGAGAGGAAGACAAGTTAGATGTTTTGGTATAGAGTTTTCAAGTCGTAAGAAGAAGAAAATAAAACCGAAGTTAAATTTCTTTGGTCCAAGATGGGCATTCGTGATCTACATGCTCCATCTTGAGGGAGGGTATTAGGAAATAATATAGGAGTCTATATTTAGGAGATATACACTTTAAGGAGTTTGAGTTATATTAGGAAAGTTTCTATGTTTAGAGTTTGATCTTAGGTAGGAAAGTGCCTTGAGTGGTCGTCAAGTTTGTGAAAAGTTTGTTAGGTAGGAAAGATTGTTATAAGCAGGTGAAAAGTTTGTCAATGTAGTCTTTTAAACTTCCGCGTTTATGCTCTCCTCTCTCTTGCTCGATCCTTAACAGTGAAGCTTGTGTTACTCTTTCTGTTTAATAAATTTAATTTACCGATCAAAAAAAATATAATTTAAACACCATGTTTGTGATTGAGTCGTGATATGATGAACGTCCCATTTATCGTATAAAAGTAATTAAGAATATAAACTAACTATTGTTGCATCTTTCAAGTCCTGTACTTCGCATCTTAGGCCAAAGGAGGTGTAAACAGTCTTGGTTTTAAGAGATCTAGACTGGTTGGTTGAATAGGCCAAAGGAGGTGTAAACAGTCTTGGTTTTAAGAGATCTAGACTGGTTGATTGAACAGGAACGAGTCTTAGTACATAAAGTGAAGATTCCACTAAGCTAGTTACTGATTTTAAATGCAAAATATGTCGTAATCTTGCATAGAAAATTAACTATTCCGTCCCTTTACCTTGCATTGAATAGTTGGTTCGTTAATCGTGCACGTCCCTTACGTTATGTCACATAAAATGCTTTCAATGCATGTCAGCCCCATTTTATGATTATTCATGAACCTTTACCTTTTAATGCTTTCAATGCAACATGAAGCTCTAGTAGGAATTGTTGCAACAAGAAAACATGCCATAAATCACACTTCATTTCCTACTTATTGAGATTCATTTTTCAAGTCGTTAGTCTGTTGGACACATACATTTTATACCATGGAATGGATTATTTATGATTATTCATGAACTAGTGAAAACTAGAATAGCCTAGTAGTTGTATAGGTGTTTCAATAAAAGCTATGGATATATTGGTTTAGAGTTGATCACTTTGTGTCTGCTCAGAATTCCATTTCAAATTTGGAACAATTATGATCTCGTACATAAGAAAAATGGCAGGAGTTAAGTACTGCAAAGTCGGTTTACAAGAAAAAAGATTTGAGATGTCAGAGGAAATTGATTATTTTATTGTCTAACATTTTAGTTTGCCAACAGGTCAAATGATGTGTCCTTTCACGGTGAAAACGTACAACTTACGCACGTTTTGAGCCTTCTGGAATGCATATGTTTTTTCTTTCGGGTTTGAATGTTGAATGCCCCAGTAGAAATCTGGTTGCTTGGGTTTTACAAAAGTATCTTGCCACCTATCTTTGCTTCTTTATCTATTAGCACAAAATATTAAATCTGTATAGCCGTAACCTTTTCATTTTACTTGATTTGTACAACATATCTAGGGGATAATCGTTTTAATTTTCCTAGTATTACAATGAAAAGTTTTTGAACTGTCTAAGAATTTATAATACAAAATATAATGGATTTTTGAGCTTGGATGGTTGGATAATATTTTGAGAGACAAACGTTGCATCCGATCATCCCAGTCTCATTTCATCCAAAGACATCCGAAGGATGTAAGATTTGTAGTTTTTTTAATTATAAATATACGTTGATTAGATTTCCTCGTCATTATGATCATCAAAAAACATTAAATGTGACAAAAAAAAAGACCATTATTTATAACGCGTTTGGCTACAAATTTGCTTCTGACTTTTGCTTCTCCAGAACTAGATTTCAGAAGCAGAACTATTTTGCTTCACAAAAAGCTGACATTTTTTTTTGCTGTTAGAAGTCTTTCTGAAAAATTATTGTGAAACTGACTTATGACTTTTCGACTTCCAGAAATCAAAAAGCAACTTCTGAGTGTACATCTAAACACCCTATTATCTCTTGGAGTTAAAAACATGTGTAATTGTCAGTAATAAATTAGCCATCATTCATCAAACAATAAAGAAAGAACAACATTAGAATCTTTATCAAAATAAGAAAAAATATATTCTTCATTTGGGAACCATCGAGAGAAAATTAACATGCGTACACATTATTTTTAAAAAATCTGGAACTTGTCAAGGTTTAAAATTTTAGTACTAACAAAACCCTTTGGGTTTAATATAAACTCATCTACTCTAGAATGTGTGCACGGTAATTATTACACCCATAAGTTCCTCAAAAGTTTCCACTAAACATTGAATACATTAGTTTGTCAAATAAAAATCGACACTGGAACAGAAAAAAGTACTCAACTGTAATCTTTGTGCACCTTTATTTCATAAGTACCGTTAGTTCACACACTTTCTCAACATTAGACTCTATTAGAATTAACATGCATATACATTATTTTTCATTTGGGTACCATCAAGAGAAAATTTGAACAATAATGTGTATGCATGTTAATTCTAATAGAGTCTAATGTTGAGCAAGTGTGTGAACTAACTGTAGTTCTGAAATAAAGATGCACAAAGATTACAGTTGAGTACCTTTTGAGAAACTTTTGGGTCGCGCATGCATCCTAGAGTAGATGAGTTCATCCAAAGATTTTTGTTAGTACTAGAGTTTTAAACCTTGCCAAGTTCCGTCTTTTTACCTGTTTTATAAAATCACAATTGATGAGAGTAAAATTTTATTTAAATTCTATGTAGTAAATATTAGGTCTCAACCCGTGCCGTAAAGGCACGTGAAAGGATATGTATTTTAAATATATTCATCGGTTCATACATATCATAATTGTTTGCGAAAAATCGATCCAGTCGATCCAAGTCTAAATTTTTTAAGGTGTTGGTTAATATACATGTCCTTATCCTCAAATATTTTAATATTATGTTTGTAAGTCATACAATCCTTTAGGACAAACATAGTTAACCGTTAACCAACTCCTCAAAATTCTATGGACCTATGGACAGTAGAACACTGCTTCGTTCACTTCGTCAAAACAAAATAGTATCCCTACTTCGAAAAGAAATAAATCATCAAAGGTTGTTCACCAAATTTGTAACAAAACTGAAAACAAAAAATTACTTGAAAATCAATCAGATTAATCTTACAAAATCTGCTAGCTTCAGGAATTACTTTTCTCCCTTTGGTGATATAAATTATTCTAAATTTACATAAAGTTGCGGTTTCCTAAAGTTTAATAATCTGTAATTCTTGATCAATTTTGTTTCTTATCTACTTATCTTCTCTCTTTACCTATTACCATCAACTACTTCTCAAGCATGCATAATCACATGAAGTCGAGTAGAAATGGCAGAAACAGAATCATGACAAAAAATGGGAATATAGAGAGATATGAGAAACTAAATCAATTAAAATTGATTCGCGTGTATCCTTGTACATGGTCAAATTTTTTTTATAGGTTTAATCTTCTTTACTGCCCTGACCCGACAAATCTTAAAACCACATCTATTGATTTATCTTCTCCCTAGAAAAATCTGGCATTTAATTTTTCTTTTTATTTTAAAAAACAACAACTAATATATCAAATAAAAGAAAATTAACCAAGGGTAACTAAATTATTTATCTAGCTTAAGACACCTTTCTCATCCCACTACCACTACTTCTTCCACCACCATTAACGTCTTCTCTCCGCCATTCTCACTAACACCCACCATCATTATCCTCCGCCCACCGTCACATCCCCACCGCCGCCCACCGTCACATCCCCACCGCCGATCCACCACCCCCTCCCACTATCACAACCACAGTTAATACCTACTGATTTAATATAAAATAATGAAAATATATTTATTTGATTAATTAAAGAAATATTTATTATAAAATATTAATTAATAGAACATTATTACTGAAAGTTAATTAAACTGATCATTTTGCAGCCGTAGATTTATGGCACCGGTGTTATATAAATTTTGTATAATCATGTTAGATTATTTATTGAAAAAAACTTCTAGTCAAATTATTCTGGACTTTGAAACAGAAGCCCGGAGAACAGGGGCTTTTGTATACATGTAAGATCATTTTGTAAATATCAATCCATTTTTAAATTATAACGTGTAATCTGAATAATCTTGTAAGTTTCTCCCTGAGTTTATCTATTAAGATAAAATCAAAATTCTATTTTCACTAAATCTAAACAAATAGAAACGAAAAATAGGTTATTGAGAAAATCTCACCTTTCTAGACCAAAACGTTGTGAATAGATTGAAACCCCGACAACCTGTGATAGCCAAATTTTCATAATCTGGCTAATAAAAAAAAATACAAGCATCGTAAATTCAAACCATAAGGTCATCTTTGAAAATTTATACTTCACCTAAATATACAACAAATGATATTTAAGAAAATGATAGAAACCCAAAAATATGAAACCATGTAAAAAAGAAAGGATTTTCTCAAATGTTGTTAGATCATAGTAGTTTAACTGGTCACATATGTACGTTTTGGTGGACGAAGATTGAGAGAAAATTGAAAGAAGATTGAGCGGAACTATACTCTTGGATTTGAGTTTATTCCTCTCCGCAATCTATCTCCCTTCCCAACTTTATTTCTGATCTTTGTTTGCTCCAAAGTAAGGAATTAGAGTTTTCAAACTCACTCATCCTACCAAATGTGAGCGAAAGAATCAATTGTTCAGTTTTATGGGAAGGTAGGTTTGTTATTTTCAGTTGATCAAATCTTTCCATTTTGATTTAGACTTTTGAGATGGGAATAAGACAATATGTAATGAATTTTTATCAATTAATGCGTGTATTCATGGGATCGACCGAAACCGTGAATTTACCAATTGGGAGCAAAAATCAGGACTGGTCCTTATCTTTGCTAACTTAGCGAAGCTTCATTTTATAATTCAATACAAAGAAATAGGCAAAAAAGTATACATAGCTAGGGTACAACCCTTACCATAACGACACATCTCAATAGTAAGTAATTTTTGTGTATTGACTTGGACTTGTGCCCGTTTGTTTGTAGTATTTATATGACGTGAAATTTTGTGTTTTTTTTTTGATCTTTCATGTATTTTAACCGAGTTTATGTTACTAATAAGACGATCAACCACAACTCTTAATTTATAATGTTACCCATTTTGTAGCGACACAAAATTAATATAGCATATTGTTACTCACCAACCGTCGCCACCACTACAAAGTCATCTAATACCATTTATTTCTCCACCATAACCGTCACCTACCTCCCGTTTGCCGTTTGTCGTACTTTTAATTTTAAATTACAAACATCATGAGTAAAGTTTTCGTTCAACAAACTTAAGTCGTTAATTAATTTATTCCATTATACTTTTTATTTTTATAGGCTCTGTTATATTACAATCAATTTTATTTTAACTGTTAGAACCATGATTTATACATCTCGCCACTAAAGGTAGCAGGGTACCGTTTAGTTGATCCAGCGGTTATGATCATTTTTCTCTAAATGGTATGGTCTCATTATCAAAATATGATATATGTTTTTTCAATCATGATGACCAACTACATCTATCACGATACAATGTTGCCTGTATTGTAAACATACATAACTAATAGTGTCCACGACTATTCAGCAACATCATCACCATAAAACCACCCATCCGCATTATTTTTTCCACCACCACTGATATTATCGCCTCCACCACCACCGCTTCTACCAGCCACTACTTCTTCCATTACTAACCACTAATTTCTATTGATATAATTTTTATCAAAATTATTTATTGATGTAAAAATACTTAATTATTAGATTAAACCATGATTTATACATCCGGGTACTAAAGGTAGCAGGGTACCGTTTAGTTGATCCAGCGGTTATGATCTTTTTCTTTTTTTTCTAAATGGTATGGTCTCATTCTCAAAATATGATATATGTTTTTTTCATTCATGATGACCAACTACATCTATCACGATACAATGTTGCCTGTGTTGTAAATATACAGAACTAATAGTGTCCACGACTATTCACCAACATCATCACCATAAAACCACCCATCGGCATTATTTTTTCCACCACCACTGCTATTATCGCCTCCACCACCAACGCTTCTACCAGCCACTACTTCTTCCATTACTAACCACTAAATTCTATTGATATTATTTTTATTAAAATTATTTATTGATGTAAAAATACTTATTTATTAGATTAATTAAGAGGACATTTAATGATGAGAATTAAATAATTATTCATTATGAGGGATTAATGAGACACCAATTAATAAAACACTCATAATGATTAATTTTAATTAGAGCAAACCACAAACATTGATTTAGCTTCCCCCAGAATGCATCCTGGCCGCTCTTTATCTAGACTAAGTTGTCCATGCTCTGTTTTATATTCTTGAAAACCACAAATTATGTCCTTATCAAACCTACTATTACAGTCTTCAAACGGAAAGAGGAAACATATGGTAGTTTTTTTCCTCAAAGTGCACCATCAATAATTAAGAAGACTTGGGTAATGTAACAAACACTTATACATTTATCACAGATCAGATCAAGGCAGTACCGAATTTATAATTATTTGGATGACAAATATCTAGGATTTTCATAACTACAAGTTCTCATGGGTCAAAATAAGTGTTGTCACAGTTTATAGTATTTATTTAAATCATTATGAGAAAAAATTATATTGTCTCATGCTGTGCCGTTACAGCACGGGTTATTTCTAGTATATATAATTTTCAAACAAAAAATCAAACTAAAATTAAGTAATTATTTAATATTTATTTTTATTTTATTTTTGATAAATTAAATGAAATGGTATCATAAAATAGTTTGAAAATAAAATATAATAATATTTAAAGAATATAATATATGAAATAAAAAATTGATTGTATATATATTTAAGGGCAATTTTTGTTATTTACAAAATAAAATAGGGACAAAAAGATAAATCAAACATTAAATTTTGGTGGGACCAAAATTTATGTTTTTGTACCTTTTAAAAGTTCCTCCTCCTCAGCTTTGAAAAATTGAGGAATTTCGGAAGTACTTTGGATAAAAAACACTTTGATTTTTTTATACCACACACCAATTTCAAAAAGGGAAAAGTGTATCTAGCCAATTTTTTTTATTTTATGATAAACCCTTCGTTAAGATACTATATATTTAAGACCCATAATTGGTTTTAGGAGTACCAGTTTACCTAACAAATTAAAATCCTCTTTAAAGTTGAACAGTATTTAAAGAAATACAAATGCTTTGTATCTAAATTCTCATTGGGTTCTGGTTCTTGATCGTGATACGCCGCAACGTCTTAACAACATCATCGTTCTGTTAGAATTTTAAAGCCACGTTTTTTTATGCATAGAAATTTCAGTTACTGGCAATGCTGATGAAAAGCTGGAATGAGTACCTAAGTCTTAAGACGCGGCCAAGCAGGCAAGTACATAAGCAATTACCTCACAAGCCACAATAGTAAGATTCATGCACTTTGGCCGCGTTTTAACACGAAAACGGACACGATAGTATGAACTTTGGCCGCGTCTTTGCACGAAAACAGCTCCGTCCGCTGGTGCATCTACTGGTTGGCAACATTTATGTTCACAGAACTACTTAAGCATAGAGTGGGGCTGACATGCAGATTCGTATCACTGTCGGGAGCAAACAGTTTGTACTCCTAGTCCTAGTTGGCTGTTTCTTAAATGCAATGGCGTACAATTAAGGTACAACCTCCCATTTTCATTTAAAGAAAATTTCGTGCAAAATTAATTAGCATGTCCAAAATATCTATGTGCTTGTCGGTTATCACAAAAACCTGGCTAACAGTGAACATGGAATAATGTAGATAAGTTTTTTACCCTAAGGCTAATTATTCATTGTGGTTTCTCCAAATTCAACTTGAAAGTTCAATGACAAGTCATGCAGAATGGAGGCTAATTTTTATGATTTAAGTTGATTCAACTTATTTTAGTAGAACCGCATTAACTCACCTAGACAGATTTTCTGTTGGAAAGTGACTAAAGTATCCACGTTTGCAGTGTGAATGGCCATGCGTGCACCCAAATGATGATTCAAACACAATACCTGCGGATTACATAAGCAATGATCTCAAAACTTCAGACGTAAGAGAACAGCTTGGTGTGGCCGGGAACGCTGCATGCATGCATCTACTGAATGACAACTACTTTGAGGTCCTGACTGGTCCTGTTTACAATTTGTTTGTAACTAGGTCCTGAATGTTATGCACGGAGTACTGCAGTGATATTGCCGACTCGCCGACCATCGATGTTGCTGGTAGTGATTCTTAACCTTTTGAATTCTTCTCAAAGGAAGAAAAATGTAGGCGATCCTGTTTATATAAGAAAGATTTGGCTAAAGGGATGATTATAACGTTGTACCACTAGCTCTTGTGCTTGTCTTAGACTCCTATTTATACTGCAAACAGTAGCCCCAAATGATTGACATTTTCTTGTAGTAAAGGTGTTTTCAATGTTTCACAGTTTCACTGAATTTGGACCGGCCATATTTAGCACCCAATGGTTGACAAAAATTTTGTAACTAAAGCGCTTATAATTTAAGTGTTTGTATCGGATGTGATGACCTACCATCAAAAACAGAATATTTTCAACAAAATGTAGCTCAGGGGAGCCAAGATTTGCATGTTTGGGGTGGAAGAAATCAGTTTTGGGTTACAATTTTTTTTATCGGGGGCAAAAGAGTAAAAGGCCTCCAAGTAAACAAGTAATTGTATAATTGTTATTGGGCCTAAATTAGGCTTTGGAGCCGGCTGGACAGGGGTGCAAACCTGCAAATGCATACCCTTGTATTGGGCTGGCTCCTCCCCTCTGACAGTTCATATATATGTGATTTGATTAGGGGTGAGCATAAAAACCGGAACCGCGAATTTAACCCGTATCCGTCCGCAAAATTGCGGATTTCACCCAAACCGTAAAACGTATGGGCCGGACACGGGTGGGATTCTCAAATCCGCATGCGGTGCGGATGCGGTTGTGGTTGTCATTTGAAAACCGCGGATTACAAGAAAGAAGCAAAGTTTTCTTACCTGAGTATGAACCTAGGCCGAAAGAGAAAGAAGTGAAGTTCTTTGATCACTTAGTTAACTAAATGAATTTAGGCCCAAAGAGAAAGAAGTAAAGTCCTTAAAACACTAACTGAATTTAGGCCCAACAAATAGAATCAAAACTAAGTTAACTAACTGAATACAGTCAAAACTAAGTTAAGACACTAACTGAATTTAGGCCCAACAAATACAATCAAAACTAGGTCAAATCCACGGTTAATCCGCAACCGGCCCGTACAATCCGCGGATCCGCAAAGGTTAAATCCGCGAGTGATTGGGCCGGTCACGGATCAATTTTACAAATCCACAACTTTGACGGTTCGATTACGGGTGACCCCTAATCCGCAACCGTCCGTCCGTTACACACCCCTAGATTTGATAAATATAAGAATTTTTTCTATTTAAAACTTTAGAATGAGTCCTTAACCCTACTACCACCGGAGATGCTTTAAGTGTTTCCCATGTCACTGCATTATTTATTTTTTTCCAAATGCTGAACATAAATTCCGTCCAAATATTTTCTTGAGAAATCAACAAAGTTTGGATTTAAAATTTGGATTTATATATAAAACTTAATTATAATTAAAACACATATTGTCAATGAAATGGGGTATTTTTATTGATAGTCCTATTTCTTTTTCTGGAATTATGGACAAATCGTCCGACTAAATTACTCAAATCAACTCTTTCGCTTGAAAAAGAGCCCTTCTAGTGAGCCTTTATTCGTGTATTCATTTACTCGAAAATAGTTCGACATTTTTTATTTTTTCATTTTGTGGAATTTTTTTTTCGTATCATAAGTGCTTTGTTACATATAAACCTAGGTAGCTGGACAAAAAAAACCATTATACGATGATAATGAGATTAAAATCCTAGATTTTTTTTTATATGTAAATCACATTTCAATTCGTTCAAACCAAAATAATGATTACATGATTGCCTACAAGATTATCAAAAACACTAAAATACAAGATAATCACAACCCAAATACAAATAACGATACCAATTGCTAGTACATATCGAAGAGAAAGAGCCTTGAACAACAAAGACATCCAGTTTTTGTAGATGCGGTAGTAATGAATGATGGTTTAAACCGGAATCAACTCCGACCATTTAAAATGATTAACTTCTTCAATAAGAGATTCTCCTAATAAAATGGAGTTATTTTGTCCAAAATCTTGTAGATCCAAACGAATCTGGGTGCCCTAAATCCTTCTTGTTGAAGATGAATCCAGAGCTACGTCGAACAGAATTGTTTATGTTCTCGGTAAATCCAGAATAACAAGCCAAGAAACACCACAGAGATCTGAAAGATTCGCTATTACAGAGAAGAGAAAATCATCTAAAAGACGAAGAAAAGATCGCACAAACAACGAAGAAATATGTACATAGACACCAAAAACAACAAAACTAAAATCTAAAAACGTAAATTAGACTATTTTTATTCATAAAAAACTAAAAATTCTTTTAGGCTAGATATGAGCAAAAAAAAGGAGGAAGTTCTAGGAGTTTTTCTATTTTTGGGAGTAGGGATGGCCATTTGCCCCACCCAAACCCATCCCCGTGAGTATCCGCCCCTATTGGGTAGGGTTTTACCCGTACAAACGGGATTGGGGTTGGGTATGTGTAATACCCGAAATTAGTGAAGCGGGGATGGGGCGGGGATGGGATTCTAGGTCCCTGTCCCATACCCGCCCCGTACGTTCCCATTTTAAGATTTTATATTTTTATTAATTATTTATATTATATTTAAACTAAGATATTATATTATATTATAAAAGAAAAGGTAAAAGTATAAGATATCATTAATTATTTATATTATATTTAAACTAAGAAATTATATTATATTATATTATAAAAGAAAAGGTAAAAGTATAAGATATCATTAATTATTTATATTATATTTAAACTAAAAAATTATATTATATTATATTATAAAAGAAAAGATAAAAGTATAAGATATCATTAATTATTTATATTATATTTAAACTAAGAAATTATATTATATTATATTATAAAAGAAAACGTAAAAGTATAAGATATCATTAATTATTTATATTATATTTAAACTAAGAAATTATATTATATTATATTATATTATATTATTTAATACTGCTATTAAGTATCATAAGGTTTATGCTCGACTAAAGCAACGTGAGCCATAGTATGATTGTTTGCCAGATGATGAAGATTGGTTGTTGGCAAAGGAAATGTGCGACAAACTTAAGATATTTTATACCTTCACAGAGAAGTTTTTCGGAGTAAAATATCCTACCACCAACCTTTTCTTTCCAAGTTTTTGTGATATTAGATTGTCATTAAATGAGTAGAAAAAATCTAAAGTTGGTGTGATTAAGGAAATGGCATATGAAATGATAGAGAAGTTTGAAGAGTATTGGTTTGTGATCAATGGAGTAATGGCCGTAGCAATTATGTTAGATCCAAGGTTTAAGATGAAATTGATTGAGTTTTATTTTCCACAAATTTATGGTCAAGCTTTTTCAAAAATCGAAATTGATCGAGTACGCGATTTATGCGTTGATTTGGCGACGGAGTATGAACTGAAAGTAAAATTTGCTGAAACATCTGTTAGCCAAAATGATTTTTCTTTCACTTCAGAGATGCATGGTTTTAACGATGACGTAGATCCTTTTGAAAAATTTGATATGTTTGTCTCTAATACTGCTCCTACTAGTACTGTTAAGTCAGAATTAACCAATTACTTAGAAGAAGATCTTTTACCTAGGATTGGTAATTTTGACATACTAGCATGGTGGAAGACAAATGGAATTAAATATCCAGTCTTGCAATGTATGGCTAGAGATATTTTAGCGATTCCAGTTTCAACGATAGCTTCCGAATCAGCTTTTAGTACCGGAGGTAGATTTGTGAGTGTCCAACGTAATAGACTTCATCCAAAAACGTTGGAAGCTTTGATGTGCGCTCAAGACTGGCTATGGGATATGCTGAATGGTAATGAAATTCTCTTTTTATTGAAATGTTTTTTTTACATTTAATACATCATTATGGTTATATGATACATTTTCTTATTTTGGCTAGGTGGATCAAAATTCGATGGTGAAACATTTTGGGAAGAAACTGAAGAAGACGATGAGGTGATCAACATGGAGGAAGATACATGATAAGAAATAATTAAGAACTAAAATGAGTGACGCTCGTTTATAGACCAATTTGTTTTTCTTTGCTTGTTTTAAGATGAATTTATGAGTTTGAAATTTTAAATTATTATTATTATTATTGGTTGAACTTAGGTATTGATTATTAAATTAACTAATCATATTTGAGCTTAATGTTATGGATAACCTGTAAAAAACCCGCCCCGTACGGGTATTTGTCATACCCGTCCCGTCCCAGATCAAACGGGTAATGGGAAGGGTGTGGGTTTTTTTGTTTTGAACGGGGCAGTGATTGGGATACAGGATCCCCGCCCCATGACCATCCCTATTTGGTAGAGAGGGAGGAGAGGAGAAAAATGATCCTGGACCTTCTGTACAACCCACTAAATATCGAACAAATTCAACTGTAGGAGACTTTAAATGGTTCGATATTCTCCTTTCTGAAGGTCCAGTAACTAGTTACGGAAAAACAACGGCCATAAGCCTGTAAGGATGGTTTTCTGGACGGCCTGTTCACAATCAACGTGCAAACAACGGCCAATGGGACCTTCATCTTGGTCCACCAAAAGCAATAATAATCTTTTGTTAAATCTTAAAAATCCGAAATTGACCTAACCAATAGAGACGTATCACAAACAATGCATCACTCCTATTATATTAGATCAAAATTACACCACGTGAAAAACAAACCCGTTATAATAATATGTCCTACAAATTAACCACACAAGAATTTGATAAAGACTTATTTCTCTCTTCACAAAAATTCTAAAATAATTCATTGATGTCAACCTGAAATAAGTCTCATCCATGAATTCTTCTTCTATCTGACTTTACCTGTAATAGTCCCTACCGCGTTTACACCCTGATCCTCAAATCCTAACCATCCACTCACTCTTTTTTAGACACTTTTTGACAGTCACTATTTGGACTGTGCAGCACTTCAACACGTTCAGTTAGACTCACTCTCTCTAATGGAACATCACCTTCCTTCTTACTCACTTAATGATCACTGACTTCCACCTTGAAACGAAAAACTAGCCGCAATCGCTACATATATATATATATAGAAATGGCAAAGACATGCAAATTTATTCAATCATATTCATCTATGTACGTACTCATCAATTTATCATATCATAAACTTGCAATATTTGTTTCTTTTTTTAAGATAAATAATGATTCGGAACGATACAGTTGATGATCCATCATCGTTACCCAGTCTTGGAAATGGTAACGGTAGTGAACAGTCTAAATATAAGGGTGTAAGAAAGCGTAAATGGGGTAAATGGGTAGCTGAAATTCGATTACCAAACAGTCGAGAACGAATTTGGTTAGGTTCTCATGATACACCAGAGAAAGCAGCTAGAGCTTTCGATGCTGCACTCTTTTGTTTACGTGGTCAAGGAGCTAAGTTTAATTTCCCCGATAATCCTCCGAATATTCAAGGTGCTAGCTCGTTTTCTCGAGCTCAAATTCAAGAAGCTGCTGCTAAGTACGCAAATGAAGAAGACCAACAGCAACACAATGAAGAAGAAGACGTAAACCGGTTAGAAGCTTCTAACAGTAATAGTAACAATGGTACTACGGATTGGGAATTCTTAGACTTGTTATCGGCTTCCAGGGGAGCGGGAAATCCGTCGAGTACGGCTAATAATGAGTCGGATTTTGGTGTTTATTCCGGTGTTAATGATTTTCCTGGAGAGTTTTTGCCATTAACACCACAACAAGAAGTGGGTGGTGGTGATTATGGAGATGAAAATGATGGTGGGGTTTTTCATCACCACTCAAATCTTTGGAACTTCTAAAAAAATCTAATGATCCAGCTCGGACGATTATAGTCTACCGAGTCGATGATTTTCAGAAAAAATAAAAAATAAAAAGTTACTTTTCTCATGTTTTAATTTCTTTATTTTAGTCCCGTTGGAGAGTGTTGATGGCTTATTTTTGTGGTTAGGTCCATCCTTAAAGTCATGTCCCTGAGCTCTGATTTGACTTGAGTTGACTTTGTTGAGCAAATACTGCACAGTCAATCGTGTTATTTCGATTCATTTTCTGCCAACTAGACAATTTCGTAGTGCCAAACGCAATTAAAGCTTGAGAATATCAGCCGCAATTTGTAATTCTTAATTCTTTCTTGAATTTCTTTATTTTTTTTATTGTTTATTCTTCATTTTTTAAACAATTTTTTTATGTTTTGTTTTCCGAGATAGTTTGGGGCCTATTCCATTTATTTGGGGTCTATCAAATTTTCCTTCCCGCTCCACCAAATTGTTATGGACTACCAAACTTCTCAAAAATACTAATTTACCCCCAAATTAATTCTTAAAAACTTTCTATTTTCATCATAATTTTTCCAAATTTTCAAAACACTAATCAATTTTATTTTTTTGATCCTCTTTTTCAACGATCTTCAACCCAACCAAGAAAAAGGTAAATCTCCATTAACCCGTTGTAGTTTTCTCATTTCTTCATTGATTTACATGTTAAATTTTTCGATTTTTGAAAACCCGAATCTCTGATCTTACCCAGAATCGGGTTATGTTGACATATCGAATAAACCGATTCTGGATTTTGTTCTTCGGCCATGAAGATCATGCAGAGTAATCGGTTTATATGATGATTAATATCAATCGATTCTAGGTTTAGAAACGAAATATGAAAAGACATCACTAGAATCGGTATATAAGTGCATTAGAATAATCCGATTCTGAGTATAATTTTTTTTAAACTATGTGATCCCATAATCGGGTTTTATTTGTTTGTTAATTTACCGATTAAGATTGTTTCTTCAGATTCCATTCCATAATCGATATTTATATATGTATTACATAAACCGATTGTTTATGTTTGACATTCCTGTGTGTTTTCTTATCGAGAATCAGATTACATATGTTTACTTATGTATCAATTGTTAATTTTTTTTTGTAGATATGGACTTCGGACACCTAGCATTTTACGCTCGAGATCTCACCCATGAGGATATTTCACAGGGCACCAAAACCTTTCCCAGAAATAAGCCTTTACAAGTTTGCATATGGGCGTGCAACCCGTCTGGAGAAAGCACTCGCACTGAATGACAAGCTTGCACCGGAAGAGATCCATGAGGTCATCATGTTTGCGAGGATAAGGAGGGATTTGATTTCAGCAGAAAGGGATCGCCACAGATTTTTGGAAGATATGTTTTAAGAAATGGCTAGAGTTCAATCCCTTGCTGAAGCAGAGATGCTGCTGCTGCTGCAAATGCTCCAGGTGTTGCTGCTCCTGATGCTGGTGCTCCATGATTTTAGTTTAAGTTTTTAAGACTTTGGTTGTTTAATTTTTTAAGACTTGGTTGTTTAAGTTTATTAAGACTTGGTTGTTCAAGTTTTTGGTTTTTAAAACTTTAGACTTCGTATGGTTAAGGTTTATATTTTGGATGATCATGGTGTTAAACTTAATGCACTTAAAGTTTTAATTATAATTATGTGTATCAAACAAGTTTATGCATGCCAACAATCGAACTACTCGATATGTCTACACAAACCGATTGTCTAGGTTCCATAAAGGAATCGACTTATGTGTGGGTAAGTATAATACGATTCTTCATGTATTAAAAATGTTGTTTTTTCTATATGTTTTTCAAGATACAATCGGATCACAAATGTATCTATATAAACATATTGGTGTCGATGAAATTTTAAATTTTTCATATGTCTTTAATCGGTTTATGTTGGTCGTAAGAAAGACCAATTCCTGGTGGCATAAAAACACAATCAGATTTTATATACCTTCAAGAAGACCGATTATTCGAAATTATTTCACTTTAAAAAAAAAAATAGTCGTTAGGGAATTTCTCTGTCAATAGAGACCTCATCCTTGGACTCATTTTCCTTCTATTCTCTCTCACTCCATACAATCTACAACTACTCATTTCATACCTCTACATAGAACAATGACATCATTTGATTCAAATGAAGATCTATCCATCACCAAAGCATGGTATGTGGAAATTCGAATAAAAAATCAGTCCTCCATAAGGGTAGATGCTGAAACCTTTTGGACAAAGGTGCATAACAAATATAGGCAAGATTTTGGGAATCCAAATGGAAGAAGTGTTCAACAATCCCATGATAGAAACCAAGTCATTGAAAGTGCGATACTTGCTTATTTATCTATCCAACATCGGATTTTGAACACTACCCACTTTAGCTTGTCCATTGAAAAATTTGTAAGTATTTTTATGGTTTATTTTACGTGATCCATATTATTTTATCTCCTAATGAAACACCACTAACTAAGTAAGTATGTGTTGTGTTTTTGTAGCATGAAGTCGTGAAAGCGCACTACTTGGAGGAAAAGGGGGAAGCATTCGCATTCGATGCAAGCTATCACTTCATGGTTTCCAAAATTCCGGAGTATGCCCCGGAGATGATGATGGTGGGTGAATCGGATTCGGATTCCTCTGATGAATATTGATGTTTTTAGAAGTTTTTATGTAGGTTTTTGTGGGTAGATCTCTATGTAAACCCTCACGAGACTATAACTCTTCCACTAGGGTCGCCTAGGGGTTTAAAGGCTTGATGCATGTGCGAAATGCATCCGTGATTCCTATGATAATAAAATGAATGAAAAAAAAAATCTTATGAAAGACAACATTCGGTTTATATATGTCACAGAAAACCCCGATTTCGGTGATTAATCGGATTCTACATATGCCAACGTCAACCGATTATGGAAATCCTCTGTTTAACTTTGGAAACACCAACCCAGAATCGGTTTACAAGTGCATGAACGTAAACCGATCCTGGGTACTGTTTACGAAAAAAAGTCAAAAAACTTAAGTTATTTGATGTTTTAAAGAACTCTTTAACATTAACTGATCCCACATCTAAAAATATAATTAACACTTGATACGATTAATTAATGTTAATTAATCAGGGATAAAATATGTACTTAGTTAATTGTTGGCTAAGAGGTGATGTGAAAGTTATGTCTAATGATCTTTTTTGTCATCTAGTAGTAGGCCCCAAATAAATGACATAAGCCCCAATTTAACCAGGCTTATTTTTTATTTTCCGATCAACCTTAAATATTTAAATGATTTTCCTTAAGGATATTCTTGATGGAATTTCTATGAAGAAAACGTGGTATAGTTAGTGTAGCATTTATGAACTTTATTTTTAAGTGCAACGCATTATTAACCAATAAAAATCCAAAAATAATCAAGTAACATTATATAAAAATAGTGTCCAAATCCATGGGGAGGGATTATGAACTTCTCTCATCGACTTACTCGTGGCTTAGTATTCTTTTCTCTTAGCATTATGTAAGAATTCAGATTCAGCTGCTTTGTCTTAACCAAGATGATTTATCACTCAGCAAGCAACAAAATAGTCGCATGACATAAACCATGAATACTGATATCCTAGGAATGTGTTACATCTACAATTTCACTTATTTTTCGGCAACAAGCAAAAATGTATTTTCTATTTGATGCATGAATTGGCCGGTGAACTTGATACATTTACTTGATTGTCTTCTTCAGTTTCATTGTACTCTACTTTTCATGCAAACTGTTTTTTTCTTTTCTTTTTAAGACTGTAGAATAATCTATATTTAGTCTGTAATTTGTTTATTTCTTAGTTACAATTTTAGTAGATTTTGTAATAGCATTATTATCTTTTAGCACTTTTTCTTTTAAGGGCAGAGAGTGAATTCTATTTCAAGATTCAATCAAAGTTAAAGACTCATTGAAGTTATAGATCAAGCCGAAAATCAAAGCAGTAGACACATATCATTCGAGAAGTTAACCGCAACATCAAGATACAAAAGCATGACTAGCTACAACAATTAACTGCATCAAACAACTCTACCTCCATCCGAGTTACCGTGAACACTACTATGCCCATAAAAAATACAACTTTACTTGTGGAAAGCATTGACCGAAGTCCTTTCGATCTTCGACACCAACATCCGCCGTCGATGCAACTATGGTCCGAAGACTGCTACTGTTCTCCAATATCATGTTACCGTTGAATCTTGACTTACCAATCTAAATTTAATTGATGAATCTTGGAATATTATTTACCTTTATGCAATGGCCGTCTAGTATTTTAATAAATTTCATGCTTCAAAAAAATAAAAAGAAAACAAGTACTAGAGCAGAATTAGAGAATTAATAATTTTGAGTTTCTCTGGAAAGCCGGCAACGAAAACATCACTAATCGTTAGTTTATTCCCATTATTGGAAATGATGCTGATCCACCCTTAACTTAAAGTGATGGATTATGGTTTAATTTCCCTTGACATTTTAGTCGGGAATTTTCTTGATTTTTTCGAATTTACGTGGTAGTATTCCGTCGTTATTTTTTTTTAAATGTAATCTATTCCACTGGTATATCCATTCTGAGTTATTTAAAGGCTTTTTTCTAACTATTTTGATTTGTAGGTTGCTTCTGGTCACAATTAGCTTTTTTTTCTCTTTTCATACTCTTAGCATCTCATCACTTTGATGAGTTGTTAATTTTTAATGAAATTTACCTCTTCTCTTTAAAGAAAAAGAAAATTATAAAAAACTCATTAGATGGTCAGCTTTTTAATGGTGACCGACAGGTATGCCAACGGGTATCCGATTACCCGGAACCGAACCGAATCCGGGTGTGTCGGGTCCAGTTTCGAGTCCAAAAATTGGACCCATTAGCAAAATCATTATCCGGCGGGTAGAACCATTAGGACCGATAAGTTTTCGGGTCTTAATGGGTATTACCCGTCGGGTATCGGGTACCCGAATATTTACCTTTTACTTGTTAATTTTACTTAAAATATGAGGATTTCGTGTATTTTCGTTTCAGTTTTTTTCATTCTTCCTTTATGAAAAGACGAGGGTACCCAAATATACCTCAATATAAAACTTTTCCACCTATAAGTCCTTTCTCCGAAAGTGATTGTCTATGGAATGAGTCGAGACAATACAACTAATCGGTTCACACTTCGTGTGATCGTCTATGGATACGGGATCGAGACAATACAACAACGAAGTATATTTACTTGATAAGAGGTTCAGACTTAACCAAACACAATAGAATTACTATCAAGTAAATATGAATTAACGTTTGTGTATTTTACTTCTAATTATAATAAAAACAATTATAACTGCGGAAATAGAAAAGTAAAAGACACAACAAGATTTTGTTTTCGAGGAAACCGCAAATGCAGAAAAACTCCGGGACCTTGTCCAAAATTGAATACTCTCAGGATTAATCCGCTATACAAAATAAAACCAACTTCGTATAGTTGAGACCAAGCAACTAAACATATAGTTCACCTAGTTCCGTCTGTATTCCCACGCCTCCAACTTGTAATAAGTCACATACTTGGAACAATTCCTTTGGTTCGTATTCCAAACAGTAAAGGAACAACAAATCTGTTTGGTAACAAATATTTTAAACCAAGTGATGTGAGTTTGACAAAAGACTCTTTCGTTTAACCCAATAAACTCCTTTGCCAGGTCCTTAGATCTATCTACTAACAATTACCGAAGTAATCGTCTAGATTTTGCAATCACTACCTTGAATCACAAAGAAATGTAGCCGATCTACTCAACTAATCAATCCAATCTACCACAAGGATAAACCGATTATATTTGGATCCTATTTTACCGAAACAAGTATTGTGTACACCAAAGATTATGAACCCCAATCAGAAATCTTCAAAGTCTTCTTTGTCTTCAAATCTTCTTAGATCTTCAATAAACACCTGCACACAATCAACTTGAATCTCTTGTCATCAATCACGCACAGAACGAAGTCTGTTAACAATGGACTATCACAAGACGTCTTTAGATATACAAACAGTCTAAATATCCCCGTCGAAACTTCGATCTAGTTTGAATGAATCTTATATCAGAAGAGAAGATTCTCAAGCTTAAACAAACTAGGTGCAATCAAAGTTCAACAACCGTTAATCAACTAAATCAGTCGAAAACTAATAATAAACCGCAATTATCTAGTTTCCCACCAACGGTACTAATAGATCTTCTCGATCCCAAAGAAGTTTTTAAACTGAGAGGGCATAAGAGATTTCGCCTAATTAGGTTACTTTCCTCTCCGAATAGGCGGCTCCACCAGTAACAACACAACTGGGTAGTTTAGCTGGCTATGAGGATTAGTTTGCTAGAAATGCAAACTTTGGTATTTATAGACCAAGGAAGTTTGGACACCAAGGAATTTACAAAATCTAAAATAGTCTCAAGATATGCAATATATTCCAGATTCGGTTTCCATAATTCCTGGAAATGCTTTGTCCAAACATTGACCGAAAATCTCTTAGAAAATCTCCAATTAGTAAATACACATTACCAATTTTTAATTTCCAAAAATAAAATTAAAAACCTTAATTAAAAGATTCTCAATTTATTTTTCGATCCGGGATTTTTTTCCTTTAACTATAAAGGAATGTCTTTGAACAATAAAAGGTAAGTGTTACTGCACATGTTCAAATTATGTCGACATCTTTACTTTGTAAATCCTCTTTCATACTTACAATCTTGAAACTGATTTTCCACACTTCCAAACGAGTTTAGAATTGGTTCATATGACTTTCAAGAACTATGTGATTGATTAAGAACACTCGGTTCTACCTCCATGTGAGTACTGTGCATAGTCACACTAGCTTTCCAAAAATTCGGTTGACTAGGTACTAGGATCGGTTCCCCACATAGTAAAAACGTGTTGCACCTCTTACAAGGATCGATTACCCTCTTGTGATCAGTCGCACCTCTTCATAGGATCGGTTCCCCTTTTCCTAGAGTTGGTCATACCAATAACACTAAATCGATCATACCATCTCAGGTGATTACCTAAGATCGGTTTCACTAATAAAAGTCATACCAATACAAAAATCAGGCCTTGTGAATAGTTTTACCAAGAACATAAACAAGTCATGAGCGGTTATACTAATCACACATATTGGTAGTTCAAAAGATATGTAATGAATAACAATACCAATAAACCTAGCGATTTTCCTTTCGATTCACGAAACAAGTTCATGAATTTATTTCCGTTAAACTAATGTAAAACATTGTTTGCTAGGATGAAATCTTCACCTCATACCCATACATAATCACAATAACATTCAAACGATTATGTCGATGTCTTATATACGAAGTTCAAAAGATAAGCATTACACTTCGTATTGTATTCCTTAATACTACGTGTAACTAGAGTGTAATCATTCATGCTTCGCAGTTATTTTTTCAATATGCATGACTTGAAAGATACGTTAGGGAATGAAACAGTTCAAGTCAAATATAACTAACCTCAAGTGGATGGATGATGTTGTCGTTGTAGCTCCTTACTTCTTAGCTTCTTTAAGTCTTCGCAATACTTATAATGTCTCATATCCTAATACTTTCAATCTAACCTATACGAAGTTGACTCTAGTACTTAATCAAACGACTCTTTAAATGACTTTTGATTCACTAAAATATGACAACCAAACTTGACATACCAACGCTTAGTGGGTTCAACCGAGCTATGCTCTAACACTTTAGTTTCTAACATTTAATCTTAATTAACTAAAACATTGACACATATATAATAATAATTGAAAAATTATTAGATTCAAGCTAGCATAACGAACATAGAAATATATTATCAAAAAATATAGTTGATTTTAGAGGACCCGATAAATATCCATACCCGACGGGTATTTAAGGTTTTTATTGGGTCCGGTTCCGGGTCCATTAATCTAGGAACCGGACCCGAAACCCATAGGACTCGGACCAGATTAAAATTACCGGTTTCGGTTCCGGGTGGTATATTACCCGGACATGATGGAACCCCTATTAGCTTAGTTGTTATATATGGTTGTGATAAACACATTTTTGTGTCTGATATAATCTCAATTGTATATATTGTCAGTGCTCGATTTTGTATTTATTTTGGCTTTTTATGTCTTTGTAGGTGTTTTTGGAAAAATAAAATTTTGCGGCAAATTGACTCGAAAAGTGTTTTTATGTTCATGGGAGGACATTTGCTATAGGACCCTCACTTTGGATAAGGGGTAACCTAATTACCAAGGGGCGTCCCATTTTCAGGCAGCTGCTAATCGCACCCCATCAGAGGATAAGGGGCAGACCATCTTCTTCAAGGTTTCAAAACCAGGTTTTGGCGGGAAAATATGTGTAGTGAAGAACAGTTTTGGAAATCGTGATTTGGAGGAGTTTGAGGTAGATTAAACCTCTGATTTTCATAGGATAGACTCCTTATGGGTCTAGGAATCTGATATGGGTGTTTAAATCGATTAGACTGGGCTCAATCGACGGATTTTTATCACAACAGAAAATATGGAAAGTCACGTGTGTGACCTGTTTTAGGGAATTTTAGAGATATTAAAATGTTGTAAACCTTCCCAAAGATTTCTATCTATCTAAGGAAGAGTTTAGAATAAAAAGGAAAGCTCAGAAACGCGTAGAAATTCTAAAACAAGAAATTGCTTCAACTTTGCCGTGAAGAGAAGGAAAGGTATTTTGGAAGATTTGGGAGAGATTTAATCGGTATTCTTGATATAAATAGATTGCTTGGGTCATATAGAAGGGGTGTAGAGAGTTTGGGAACCTAAGGAGAGCCAGAGAAGAAGAAATCAGAGCTTTACCAAACTTTGTTTCTGCTGCTGCTGCTGCGGAAGAGGAAGAACGCGAAGAACATTGACGCATGGGAAACAGTCGCAGAACATTAAGCTGTTTAGGGCAGTCTTATTCTAGGGTCTTAAAATCAGCGACAAAGCAACAGTTTTTCTGCAACAGTTCCATTGTAACAGCTGTTTTGCAACACCAATACACTGTTGCAAACAGTCTGTGTTATTAATTTTCACTATTTTAATCATCTTTTGGGCAACAAACACATATTTTGAGATCATGATTAATATGAGGAGCTAAACCCCAACACTGGGATGACGGAGGAAGCCATATTTCATGCGTGTGGTAATTATATTTAATTCTTTCATGACTTTTTGCTTGGATTATTAATTGTTTTATGGTTTTTATTGAACGGTTGTGATTTCAATTGATGGGTTATACTTAGGTTAAGTCTTTTGATATCCCATGCTTTAGGTTTACAGTCGTTGCTTTTCAAAAATCTACCTCGGCAAAGAAACAGAGTCAATATTCTATTTGATCTACAATTGTCTAGAATAACTTTATGAATCGCATGAATGGATTTATTGGTGGAATGCTGAGTCCCAGTCTCTCGTAATATTAAGTGAAACCAAAATTAATTCTGAAATCAAATCTTTACAAGTCTTTGGACGAACTTTTATTTACCACTTTCAAAATTACATCAGGTTGTCACTTGCTAATCTCAACACAGTAAACTCACTCAAACTAAAAATATCTAAGATGCATGAACACAAATAAAACATGCAGTGGTAATAAAAAACATTGAAGATTGGAAGGGTTTTTTTTTGTTTGGACGATGAGACTCGAAGAATTAAGTTACAGAAATAAGCATCTACACCTACAAACATAGTCTGGTTCTTAAAATTTTCAAATCAAAAATCAGAAATTATCCTAAAATGACCAGAAGTATGCACAAGGGTGAAGACCAGAAGTTATCCTAAAATGATGTATAAAGGAATTGGATATAGCACTTTTGTGTGTCGATCTGCAGCTGGGTATATAATTTCAAAGGTTGGGTCAAATATAAAGGAAAAATAAATACCTCATGTAATGGATTGTGGTGGGCTACGGAAATGCGATATTCTTTCTATTTTATCCACTGTCTTTATGCTTGTTTTGCTTTAGTCTACATTTGGACAGCTGCTTTTCTTCTCAACAAAACAAATATATGTGAGGTATAAAGACTCAAGGGCACTTTTTCTTTCAAGGGCAGAGGGTGAATTCTATTTCAAGATTCAATCAAAGTTAAAGACTCATTGAAATTATAGATCAAGCCGAAAATCAAAAGAGTAGACACATATCATTCGAGAAGTTAACCGCAACATCAAGATATAAAAGCATGACTAGCTACTGATAGACACATATATGTGTCTAATATATCTCATTTGTGTATATCATTAGTGCTCGATTTTGTATTTATTATGGTCTTTTATGCTTTTGTAGGTGTTTTTGGATAAATAAGGCTTTGCGGCAAAATTGGCTGAAAATGTGGCCCTTGGAAATGCCCCAGAAGTGTACCGGAAATACCCCGGAGGAACCCTGAAAAAGTGCGGAAAACATCCCAGAAGAATTGTTAAAGGCACCCCTAATTTGGATAAGGGGCACCCCATTTCAGGGCATGTACTAAAGGGACACCGGAACTGGATAGGGGGAGGTCATCTTCAAAATTCAAAACAGAAATTGGCGGGAAGAATTGGCTGCAGCGACAACAGTTTTGGAGTTGAATTCTTAGCGTGTTCTGAGGAGATTAAACGGGTGTATTTGGTACCTACGGACTCTAGAAGACATAACAGGCCTAATGCAATCGTCTAGACCCATCCAATTGGGTTGGATAAGTCGGAATAATTGATCAAAGTCCCAACAGGATACGGCTTCTCTGTTTAGGGTTTGAGATTAGTTTGAGAGATTTAAGGGATTTTCTTGCGTGGGATATACTTCAAATAAGTTGAGTCCAAGTCCTAGAAGATATTTGAGACGAGAGAATAACTAAAAACAGGGTGGAACACAACAAGAAGAGGATTATTCTTCAAACTGCCCGTAGAGAATAATGGAGATTTTCAACGAGTTTGATCGAGTTTCAAGGTGATTCAAAGCCTATAAATAGTTGGGTTTAAGTCATAGAAGGGTTAGAAACCCTTAGGATAGAGTTTAGAGTTCAGGATAGATGAGAAGAAGAAGTTACAGGAGATATTGATGCTGCTGCTGCTGCCATTGAATATCCTGAAGAACACGAAGAACAGACTCACATAGTCAGTCGTTCTTCAGCAGTCTTAAATAACAATACCAGTGTCGTTCATTTACAGCAGTAAAGGTTTATCGTTTACAGCAGTCTTAATAGCACTTACCCCTTTGTAACAGTGACGCTGTAACACTTCTGCAGCGTTGCTAATTCCTGTTTCATCTTATATACATCAATAAAAACACCTATTTTAGCCATGAATTTATCTTGTGAGTGTGTTTTTGGGATGAGGAGCTAAACCCAATCCCAGGGGTGATGGAGGAAGCCATTCTTTCAAAAGTTATGTGGTAAAATTCATTTAAATTTTTTTATGCAATCCTTTTATGATTAATTGCACCGAATGAAAATTGAATAAATAATTTTTATTAATTAATTGTGTTTTCTCTTGATGAAATATGCTTGGTTTATTGCTTTTGATATTTCATGCTTGCGATTAACAATGGATGTTTTGAAAATCTGATTTAGGCAATGATTAGAATCACAATTGTTTTTGATTTGAATTATAATGTCTAGAATTGCATGCTAATAATTATTATTGAATCACATGAATTTTGGTGAATGGTGAAATCCTAAACCCTGGTCTTTTCCATAATATTTACATAATTTTGAATTTTAAATTTGTTTTATCTTTTATTTTTAATTTAAATCTAAAAATTGTTTTCTTTTCAAGTCCGAGCAACGAACACCTTATTTACCGCATTGAAATTACTACTACAAAATGGCGCCGCCGACGCGGACTTGTTTATAGATTTGTTTTTAGGTTTATTTATTTTTTTACTATTATTTGTTCCTTTTTACGTTTCTTTTTGTGTCTTTGATTTACAGGTTCGAAGTGGAATACTAAGGACTTGGGAACAAAAAGCTTAAAGCTAAAAGAGAAAAAAAAAGACATAATTTTTTTTTAGGATTTAATTTTTATTATTATTATTTTTTTTGTATATAGATTTTATCTATTTTTTTTATAATTTGTAAATAGGCTTTATTTTTCATAATTTTTGTAATTTTTGGACTTTTTGTTTGGACTTTATTCTGGACTTTTGGACATTTTTTTTTATTTTTTTAACCCTACGGAAGGGTCTTATTATTAATAAAAAAAATATTATTAAATTGTTTGCAGGGAAGGAAGACGATTACGATATCGTCTCGGCCCCTCGGGTTCGTACATGACATAGGAGTCGTGGCCCGAGTCGACTTCAACGGTTCATCCCCCGTCTGGTACGGGAGGTAAGTCCATCGAAACACTCGCGAATCTCCTGTAAGCGAGTTACTGTATTCCTTAAGGTGATTCATTGATTGAGGACGAATTTGGACTGTTTTTAATTTCCTAGTAAAGGGCAAGGCCTGGCCAAATCAAGATAAGGACTCGGATTTCATCACCGTTTCCTTCTTGCCCGTCTTAGGAAAACAAAACCGAACGTGAACCTAAGCTTTAAAATTTGGAATAGAACGAGATTGATAGGGTAACTAGCTTAATAGGAAACTCGTTCGAAAAATATTAGTTGCTCTTTAAGCACACTTCAAAGTTCATGATGGTTTCTGTGAGTTGAATGCGTGACTGCGCCGCCTTGTGATAGCGGTGAGGCCTTGGGTATCAAAGCTCCACTGAGCTTCCCTCGCCTCAATTCAACTTACTTTGACTCGGATTGATTCCAGAGGGGTGTGCTCAAATTGTAACGAATTCCTTTTCGAAGGAATAAAAGCTGGTCTAGAAACAATATAGGTGGAGCCATCATGCTTTTTGTTTGCTAGAAATCTTTAGGTTTTCTTTGGTGGAGTAGAGTCGGCCTTGTTTGTGATTGCGTAGAATTCCCCTGCAATTAAGAATGTCGAACTGGTATGATAGAAGCCAATACAATGAATATCGACCTGAATTTGAATATGGACATCATCAGTATTATGACCATAGTGAGAATAGTGGCTGGGGACGCCAACCTTTTCAAGGTTATGGTTCATACCATGGTGAGCCCAATTACTATCCGCACGCGCATCAGTCATACGAGCAAGAAGATTATAATACTAGTTCTTCGTCTTTAGAGGATACAATCAAACTATTGAAAAGTAGTCCTTATTATGATCCTTCAGTTCCTATTCCTTCTCTAGAAGAGACTCTCAGGAATTTAGCTGAGTCATCACGTCAGTTAGCTGAATCGACGTCTAAATTAGATGAGGTGGATAACGTAGTTATGGACGAAAGGACTGCAACAACAACTGAATCTTTAGA
This sequence comes from Papaver somniferum, assembly GCF_003573695.1. Lineage (NCBI taxonomy): Eukaryota > Viridiplantae > Streptophyta > Magnoliopsida > Ranunculales > Papaveraceae > Papaver > Papaver somniferum. The sequence continues at coordinate 19,520,312 of NW_020618825.1, read as the reverse complement.
AGATATCCTCAATAGATTAACTCAAAACTTAGATCCAAACTAAGGGAACTTTCTTTGGAATATACCCTTGAGAGGATATCTGAGTCGACACGTAGACTTGAGTTAGAGACGAATAAAAGTATTGCTCGAAATAACTTGAATTGCCAATATAGTGTATCCAATAATACCCTTGAGAATGAAGATAGTTTTTCACATAATCAATATAAAGAGGTTATAATTGGAAAAACTTCTTATTTAGATAAGCTTCAATCATCTTCGTACTATTATGATGATGAGGATAGTAGTCATGAAGAATCTGAAATGTGTAGGCCTAGTGATCAGGAATCTATTAATCCAGTTGAGCTTTATAATGATTATATTATTTCTAGTTCAAATCAAAATAATTTTTATGATTTTTCACCTATTCAAAAGGACGAGGATTTGATTAGGGATACCACCGTTTTAGACGATGTAGTTTTTCCTTTTGATTACGAAGCTCATACTGGTTTAGAGGAACGGGTTTATTCCAAAAATGCTGTTTTAGAGTCATACGATTTAGAAACACTAGTCTCAAATGAACTCATAGAGATGAATGAGGATACACCGCAAGATTACAACTTAGAAGAATCAATTGCCCATTTTCAGGAATCTGATGACCTAGAAATTAGGGAGATTGTGCCTAGTCTAACTAGAGACACTGAAAACTCTAAGTTTGGGGGTGATTATCACTCTCCATGTTCTTTAACTCTTAGAAAGGTCCCTCACTTGGGACTTGACATCAATGCCTCAACCATCATACAAGATTATCTTCATACTCGTTTTCCTGAACCCAGTGATGTCAATAAGGAAGTTAAGTTGTTGGAAACCCATCCTCTGGTTGATGTGGTTTACCCAGGCTATGATACCCAGATCGATTTAGTTTTCCCACCAAAAACTTTTCTACCAATCGTGGGAACGTATGAGTTTAAAATGTGTCACTTATTTAGTTATGATACTATGCCTAAGTACGTTAGGAGATTAGAATTGACACATTTGTTTAAGGAAGACCATCACCCTCACTATGGTCAATTGTGTGAATTGAATTTGAATGATTATGAGGATCCTCATTTCCTTTTGTATGTAATAAAACTTTTTAATACAGATGACCCACAGTTGTTTCGGTTATTCTTTATGATTCGAGGTGACTAATCTTTCATAAGTCTGGCTGAAGACATTAAACTTAGAACTTCTTGGGGGGTAACCCAATATCATGCAACACGGTAATATCTTTCCTTAACTCTTTTGCTTCAAATGGTAACAGTTTCTCCTTGTTCGTGCTTTTAATTTTATCTTTAGAACATTGAGGACAATGTTAGATTTAAGTTTGGTGGTATGGGAGAAACTTTTTAGTTGCAGTATGAATAAATAAACTCCAGAACCTAGAAATTTATGCCTATTGAGGATTGCACTAACTAATCTAAGTGGATGGAAGCATTTTGGTTGTAGGAGTTGAGGAACCAATCTGATTAGATGGAAACATCTAGAAGAGTCTATTCATAAAAGCACAGAGCTCAGGTGTTCGAAATAACATGATAGTTTCACCATTATCTCGTTGAGTCCTTTTCACTTCTATTTTTATTTTATTTTGTTTTTAAACTATGTTACTCTAAGTGATTAGGTGGGGCTCACGATTCAAGTTGTTACCAATGCTAGGGTGAATTAGAGTGATTGAGATACCAAAAAAAAAAAAAAAGTTGAAAGAAAAAAGTTCAGAAAAAAAAAATTTGAGACCGGACCATTTGACCAAAAGGAATAAATTCAATAAAGTCGATCACTGGTACCCTTGTATATGCCAGTTGTGTTGACCTAGAGTTAGGTTATCGACCACTGGTTCCCTTGTATATGCCAGTGTGTTGATATTAGTCAGACTAGTACCTCAATCCATTAGGATAGGTTCATTTTGGCGGAGGCCTTCAGACAGATATGGGAAACGCCGTTCACTTAGTAAACATCAAAACCATATATGTTTTTCTATATCCATCTTCTTGATCTATCCATGTGATTAGTTTTGACTCCGAATATGATGTCCATAGTGCAACTATCTGAGTAGAGCTCTGTCACTTTATATGAATTTTAGTATGCTTGAGTGCAAACTCGTGTACAACAATTGGAATTTCGCATCAGGGTACTTCTTCCTGTAGTCAATAAGTATGCCAACCAAGGAGATTCTTTAGTGCCTTCCAAGGTTCTGCGTAGATAGCTAGGGTCTGGAGTAAAGATTTTGTGGGTATATCTCTGGTAAGCCCTCCCGAGACTATAACTCGGCCACTAGGGACACCTAGGGGTTTAAAGGCTTATTGCATACGCTAAATGCAATCGACGATGCCTGCGATAGTGAGTTAGGATTTTATTTTGTAGTTTTGATTTGCTCGGGACTAGCAAATAATAAGTTTGGGGGTATTTGATAGACACATATATGTGTCTAATATATCTCATTTGTGTATATCATTAGTGCTCGATTTTGTACTTATTATGGTCTTTTATGTTTTTGTAGGTGTTTTTGGATAAATAAGGCTTTGCGGCAAAATTGGCTGAAAATGTGGCCCTTGGAAATGCCCCAGAAGTGTACCGGAAATACCCCGGAGGAACCCTGAAAAAGTGCGGTAAACATCCCAGAAGAATTGCTAAAGGCACCCCTAATTTGGATAAGGGGAACCCCATTTCAGGGCATGTACTAAAGGGACACCGGAACTGGATAGGGGGAGGTCATCTTCAAAATTCAAAACAGAAATTGGCGGGAAGAATTGGCTTCAGCGACAACAGTTTTGGAGTTGAATTCTTAGCGTGTTCTGAGGAGATTAAACGGGTGTATTTGGTACCTAAGGAGTCTAGAAGACATAACAGGCCTAATGCAATCGTCTAGACCCATCCAATTGGGCTGGATAAGTCGGAATAATTGATCAAAGTTCCAACAGGATACGGCTTCTCTGTTTAGGGTTTGAGATTAGTTTGAGAGATTTAAGGGATTTTCTTGCGTGGGATATACTTCAAATAAGTTGAGTCCAAGTCCTAGAAGATATTTGAGACGAGAGAATAGCTAAAAACAGGGTGGAACGCAACAAGAAGAGGATTATTCTTCAAACTGCCCGTAGAGAATAATGGAGATTTTCAACGAGTTTGATCGAGTTTCAAGGTGATTCAAAGACTATAAATAGTTGGGTTTAAGTCATAGAAGGGTTAGAAACCCTTAGGAGAGAGTTTAGAGTTCAGGATAGACGAGAAGAAGAAGTTACAGGAGATATTGCTGTTGCTGCTGCTGCAATTGAAGATCCTGAAGAACACGAAGAACAGACTCACATAGTCAGTCGTTCTTCAGCAGTCTTAAATAACAATACCAGTGTCGTTCATTTACAGCAGTAAATGCTTATCGTTTACAGCAGTCTTAATAGCACTTACCCCTTTGTAACAGTGACGCTGTAACACTTCTGCAGCGTTGCTAATTCTTGTTTCATCTTATATACATCAATAAAAACACCTATTTTAGCCATGAATTTATCTTGTGAGTGTGTTTTTGGGAGTGATGGAGGAAGCCATTCTTTCAAAAGTTATGTGGTAAAATTCATTTAAATTTATTTATGCAATCCTTTTATGATTAATTGCACCGAATGAAAATTGAATAAATGATTTTTATTAATTAATTGTGTTTTCTCTTGATGAAATATGCTTGGTTTATTGCTTTTAATATTTCATGCTTGCGATTAACAATGGATGTTTTGAAAATCTGATTTAGGCAATGATTAGAATCACAATTGTTTTTGATTTGAATTATAATGTCTAGAATTGCATGATAATAATTATTATTGAATCACATGAATTTTGGTGAATGGTGAAATCCTAAACCCTGGTCTTTCCATAATATTTACATAATTTTGAATTTTGAATTTGTTTTATCTTTTATTTTTAATTGTTTTCTTTTCAAGTCCGAGCAACGAACACCTTATTTACCGCATTGAAATTACTACAACAGCTACAACAATCAACTGCATCAAACAACTCTACCTCCATCCGAGTTACCGTGGACATTACTATACCCATCAAAAGTACAACTTTACTTGTGGAAAGCATTGACCGAAGTCCTTTCGACCTTCGGCATCAAAAATATCTTTGGGTTATGATTTGGCCACAGTTTACATTTTTGGCTACATTCCTGTGAAGAATACAATATAAATTCTTCCACGGTATTGCTCACGGATATTTGTTTTACATTTTTGGCTACATTCCTGTGAAGAATCAAGATATTTGGTTGAAAAATGAGTGAGAAATCAAAAAAATTCTAATATGCTAGGGCAAGAGTTTTGTCACCTGTATCCTCTCTCCTTTACATTAAATCGTTGATGTCTAACCAGAACTAGTCTCATCACATTTATCCCTCTTCCATTTGTACTATAACACTCTGTTTGGCGTTTATAGAACCTTTACATTCTGTTTGTGCTGCGAAGTACTACAACACGTTCATTTGGACTCACTCACTCCCCAATGGATTATCATGTTCCTTCTCACTCACTACCATAACTCGAACCCTTGAAAACCTCGCTCAGTACCAAACCCTTACGTACATAGAGAAATGGTATAGTCATGCGAAGGAAAGAAAAAGTACTATAAAAGAAAAGCATCGCCAAAGAAGGAAAGAAAAGAGGAATCCGAAAGGAGTGAAAAAGAAGATTTTGTATATAGTTATTTTTTTTACTTTTAGAAACTGTAAATAGCATTTTATTTTTATAATTTTTCTTTTCCTTTTTGGACCTTTTTATTTTTGGACTTTATTTTTAGACTGAACATTATTATTATTTTCAAACCCTAAGGAAGGGTTAATAATTAAATATAAACTTTTTGCAGGGAAGGACGACAGTTATGATACTGTCTCGGCCCCTCGGGTTCGTACACTGACACTGGAGTCGGTGGCCTGAGTCGACTTCAATGGTTCATCGCCCGTTTGGTACGGGAGGTAAGACTCTATCCACCCACGAATCCCCTGTCAATGGGTTTTATTTTTTGTGACAACTCACACCCCTGCAGTATAATGTCGAACTGGTATTACAAAGCCAATACAACGAATATCCGACTGAGTTTCAAAATGGACGTTACTACTTTGACCATAGTGTGAATAATGGTTGGGAACATCAGCCTTTTGAAGATTATGGTCCATACCATGGTGAGCCCAATTACTATCCACATACGCACCAGTCATATGAGCAAAATTCTTATATTTCTCCTTTAGAAGAGTCTCTCAGGAAATTAGAAGAGTCGACATGTAGGATAGCTGAGATGAATAACTTAGTTTATGAAGAAAGAAAACTTTCTTTAGAGGAATCCCTCAAGCTGATAGCTGAGACGAACGAAAGAATTGCTCGAAATAATCTTAATTTTCAATATAGTGTCTCCAATAATACCCTTGAAAATGAGGATAGTTATTTGCATAAACAGGATGACGAGGATAAAATTGGTTACACTACTTGTTTAGATGAAGTTCAACCATTTTCATGTTATTATAATGATTATGATGAGGATAGTGTTGATAAAGAATTTGAAATAAATAGGCATAGTGATCAGGAATTTTCTACTCCAACTGAGCTTAATAATAATATTATTTCTAATTCAAATCCAAATAATTTTAATAATTATTCACCTATTCAAAAGGACGAGGATTTGACTAGAGATACCCCCGTTTTAGACGATGTAGTATTTCCTTTTGATTACACAGCTAATAATGGTTTAGAGGAACGAGTATATTTTCAGTCTAGCGATTTAGAAACAATAGACTTAGAAAAAGAAAATGAACTCGTCGAGATGAGTGAGGATGTACCTGACTTAGAAGAATCAATTGACCATTTTCAGGATTCTGATGATCTAGAAATTAGGGAAATTGTAGCTAGTCTATCTAGAGACACCCAAAACTCTAAGTTTGGGGGTGATTATCATTCTCCTTGTACCTTACTTTTAGCTATTACAGAGATCCCTCACTTGGGACTTGACATATGTGCCTCAACCATTTTACAAGATTATCTTCATACACGTTTTCCTGAACCTAGTGATGTCCATAAGGAAGTTCAGTTGTTAGAAACCCATCCTCTGGTTGATGTGATTTACCCAGGATATGATACCCAGATTGACTTTGTTTTCCCACCACATATTTTTCTTCCAAATGTGGGAATGTTTGATTTTCAAATGTGTCGAATATTAAGCTGTGAGACTAAACCTAATTACTTTAGGAGATTAGGGTCGACATACTTGTTTAAGGAAGATCACCACTCTCATTATGGCCAGCTGCGTAAGTCAAATCTGATTGACTTAGAGGATCCCCAATTATTCAGGTTATTATTATATGCTTCTAAGTTTTATTTGAGTTTTTCCAGACTCACCTGAACATTTGGATCTAACCTATGAGGAAACGCAACCCATGAAAATATTTTATTTGGACCCAGTTATAGATCCTGAACCTGAACCACAACTAGATGTAGTTGTCTTAAACAGGAAACTAGACAAGGGTGTGCTTTATTTGTTCTTTTCTTGGCATGTTGCAGATTCCTTTTACTTGTGATAGATATATTTGGTTTTGATGACCCACAAATATTTCGGCTATTACTTTATGATTTTATAAGGTGACTAATCCTTTCTTAGTCTTGCTGTAGTCAATAAGTATGCCAACCAAGGAGATTCTTTAGTGCCTTCCAAGGTTCTGTGTAGATATCTAGGGTCTGGAGTATAAAGGTTTTGTGGGTATACCTCTGGTAAGCCCTCCGGAGACAACACTCCGCAACTAGGGACACCTAGGGGTTTAAAGGATTATTGCATACGCTAAATGCAATCGACGATGCCTGCGACAATGAGTTAGGATTTTATTTCTATTTTATTTTTGCTCGAGGACTAGCAAATAATATGTTTGAGGGTATTTGATAGACACATTTTTGTGTCTGATATAATATCAATTGTATATATTGTTAGTGCTCGATTTTGTATATATTTTGGATTTTTATGTCTTTTTAGGTGTTTTTGGAAAAATAAGATTTTGCGGCGAAATTGGCTCGAAAAGTGTTTTTTGCGTTCATGGGAGGACATTTGCTATTCGGACCCTCACTTTGGATAAGGGGTAAACTAATTACTAAGGGGCATCCCATTTCCAGGCAGCTGCTAATTGCACCCCATCAGAGGATAAGGGGCACACCATCTTCTTCACTGTTTCAAAACCAGGTTTTGGCGGGAAAATAGGTGCAGTGAAGAACAGTTTTGGCAATCGTGATTTGGAGGAGTTTGAGGTCGATTAAACCTCTGATTTTTATAGGATAGACTCCTTATGGGTCTAGGAATCTGATATGGGTGTTTAAATCGATTAGACTGGCCTCAATCGACGGATTTTTATCCCAACAGAAAATATGGAAAGTCACGTGTGTGACCTGTTTTAGGGAATTTTAGAGAGACTAAAGTGCTGTAAACCTTCCCAAAGATTTGTATCTATCTAAGGAAGAGTTTAGAATAAAAAGGAAAGCTCAGAAACGCGTAGAAATTCTAAAACAAGAAATTGCCGCAACTTTGCCGTGAAGAGAAGGAAAGAGATTTTGGAAGATTTGGGAGAGATTTAATCGGTATTTTTGATATAAATAGATTGCTTAGGTCATATAGAAGGGGTGTCGAGAGTTTGGGAACCTAAGGAGAGCCAGAGAAGAAGAAATCAGAGCGTTACCAAACTATGTTTCTGCTACTGCTGCTGAAGAGGAAGAACGCGAAGAACATCGACACACGGGAAACAATCGCAGAACACTAAGCTGTTTAGGGCAGCCTTATTCTAGGGTCTTAAAATCAGCGACAAAGCAACAGTTTTTTTGTAACAGTTCCATTGTAACAGCTGTTTTGCAACACCAATACACTGTTGCAAACAGTCTGTGTTATTACTTTTCACTCTTTTAATCATCTTTTGAGCAACAAACACATATTTTGAGATCATGATTAATATGAGGAGCTCAACCCCAACACTGGGATGACGGGGGAAGCCATATTTCATGCGTGTGGTAATTATATTTAATTCTTTCATGACTTTTTGCATGGATTATTATTTGTTTTATGGTTTTTATTGAACGGTTGTGATTTCAATTGATGGGTTATACTTAGGTTAAGTCTTTTGATATCCCATGCTTTAGGTTTACAGTCGTTGCTTTTCAAAAATCTACCTCGGCAAAGAAAGAGAGTCAATATTTTATTTGAGCTACAATTGTCTAGAATAACTTTATGAATCGCATGAATGGATTTATTGGTGGAATCCTGAGTCACAGTCTCTCGTAATATTAAGTGAAACCAAAATTAATTCTGAAATCAAATCTTTACAAGTCTTTGAATGAACTTTTATTTACCACTTTCAAAATTACATCAGGTTGTCACTTGCTAATCTCAACACAGTAAACTCACTCAAACTAAAAATATCTAAGATGCATGAACACAAATAAAACATGCAATGGTAATAAAAAACATTGAAGATTGGAAGGGTTTTTTTTTTGGACGATGAGACTCGGAGAATTAAGTTACAGAAATAAGCATCTACGCCTACAAGCATAGCCTGGTTCTTAAAATTTTCAAATCAAAAATCAGAAATTATCCTAAAATGACCAGAAGTATGCACAAGGGTGAAGACTAGAAGTTATCCTAAAATGATGTATATAGGAATTGGATATAGCACTTTTGTGTGTCGATCTGCATCTGGGTATATAATTTCAAAGGTTGGGTCAAATATAAAGGAAAAATAAATACCTCATGTAATGGATTGTGGTGGGCTACGGAAATGCGATATTCTTTCGATTTTATCCTTTGTCTTTATGCTTGTTGCTCAACAAAACAAATATCTGTGAGGTATAAAGATTCAAGGGCACTTTTTCTTTCAAGGGCAGAGGGTGAATTCTATTTCAAGATTCAATCAAAGTTAAACACTCATTAAAGTTATAGATCAAGCCGAAAATCAAAGGAGTAGAGACATATCATTCGAGAAGTTAACCGCAACATCAAGATATAAAAGCATGACTAGATACAAAATCAACTGCATCAAACAACTCTATCTCCATCCGAGTTACCGTGGACATTACTATACCCATCAAAAATACAACTTTATTTGTGGAAAGCATTGACCGAAGTCCTTTCGACCTTCGGCATCAAAAATATCTTTGGGTTATGATTTGGCCACAGTTTACATTTTTGGCTACATTCCTGTGAAGAATACAATATAAATTCTGCCACGGTATTGCTCACAGATATTTGTTTTACATTTTTGGCTACATTCCTGTGAAGAATCAAGATATTTGGTTGAAAAATGAGTGAGAAATCAAAAAAATTCTAATATGCTAGGGCAAGAGTTTTGTCACCTGTCTCCTCTCTCCTTTACATCAAATCGTTGATGTCTAACCTGAACTAGTCTCATCACATTTATCCCTCTTCCATTTGTACTATGACACTCTGTTTGGCGTTTATAGAACCTTTACGGTCTGTTTGTACTGCGAAGTACTACAACACGTTCATTTGGACTCACTCACTCCCAATGGGTTATCATGTTCCTTCTCACTCCCTACCATAACTCGAACCCTTGAAAACCTCGCTCAGTACCAAACCCTTACGTACATAGAGAAATGGCATAGTCATGCGAAAATGTATCATCAAACTCCTTCACGTACGTACTAATTCATCACCTTGCAATATTTGATTTTTTTTAGCTAGCTAGGACTCATAATGACTCGGAGCGAAACAGTTATAATTCATCATGGTCACCGTCATCAAATCTTAGGATTAGTAATAGTAGTGATGAGTCTAAATAGGGATTTAGATAAAGTATACTTTATGGGATTAACAAATACTAAAGTACACCCGTTACTTTGATATATATTAAACGGAACTAGAAGTAAAATACAAGGTGACCAAATTTGGAGGACAAAAGTTCCGTTCAAATGTTGGGATCCATTAAAACTCCATTTTTTTTTTGAAACCAAAGATAAATTGATTAAGATGAAGATGAGTTACATGAGTTTTGTCTACCTATACATAGTTGAGTTCTGATCTCAACATGAGATAAACTAGACCAAGTACATGAAAAGCCATTTACTCTAACTAATCCAGAGAGAATGTCAGCTACATTATTTATTTCTTTTGGAATGTGATAACACTTCCAAGAGATGTTTCTATTGAAATAAATTTGAATATCTTTAAGCATTTTGAAAAATCGCTAGTCTATAGGAGATTTCTTCATAGCAACATCCACCACCGTCTTAGCATCCAGTTCAAAATGCACCTTCTCTAGTTTAAGAGAATTATCCCATTTAACAGCCTCCCACAACCCCATACATTCAGCCTCCTGGCGCTTCTTATGCCTTTTAGTTGGATACATTTTGCTGCCTGCTGTTCACCTGCACAATTTCGAATGATTAGTCCTATACCTTCTGAGGAATTTAAAAATGAACCATCACAGTTAATTGTAACAAAATCAAAAGGAGGTGGATTCCAATGGGTTAATCTACGACAATTACTGTTATTAGTAGAAACAGTTTTGTTCTACTGAACTGCATGATCTTCAAAGAATCTCTTGCACTTTTTAATCGACTTTTCTGGTTGGGCTGCAATGCTTTGGAAAACTTTGTCACACCTATCAAAACATAAGCACATGCTGTTATTGGTCTTTTACAGATTTCCTCCACTGAGATCTTTTTAGCATGTAAATCATCAAACCACGAACCAATCCAATCTGCAAAAGAAAAGTTACCACTTGGAGACCAGCCAAAAAGAGCAAACCAAACCATTCTAGGATGATTACAATCTCGTAAAACATGAGCAGGCGACTCTTGTTCTTGTTCACAGTACGGGCAAATATCAGCTACTCCTGGAACTTTCAGACATCTTTGGGATTTTTGTGTTAAACTCCATATTAAGCAAAATTGATACAAAAATCCCAAATTTTTAAAAATTGACATCTTTGGGATTTTTGTGTTACTTTTGTAAGTGGAGTTTTTGTGTTACTTTTGTTTAGATGGATTTTATGGATGGATAGTGACACCTTTGGAGTTATAACTCACGACCCGCTTAATAAAATACTCCCGCTTTTATCTTTCCATCCTTTTTTTTCAATAAAGCGAATAACCGCAGTTATGTGTATATCTGTCAATATATTAAAATATCTTAAAAAACCCTAATTCTCAAAATAACTGGTCGAGTTCAGTTGAGGGAATCAGATACTCGAATCAAGAAAATCGTGCGGGGAGCTGAAGCGGATAAAGGAACTGATTATGTCGCAAAGGGATCAAGCTAGCTCTACCTTCACATCAAATTTTGTAGTATTGTGTCATCTGAGATTCAAATCTGGGACTTTCTAAAATGTATCAAATCTTTGATGACCGGGGATGACCAGCTGAAATAGCTATCTGTTCTTATTTTTTTTGGTCCTCGACCTATTACTTTATAGAAGTTATGCTATAAAAGAATATCAGACGCAATTTGTAATTCTTAATTCTCTCTTCTTCTTTTCTCTGTCTTTCTGGTGTGTCCTTCCACATCCTTCTTCTTAAAGGAGGATTATTTGATGGACTCTATTCCGTTATTCATGAAGAAGACGTCGTGTACTTAGTATTGCATTTTTGAGACTTTATTTTAATGTGAAAAGCTTTATAAACCAAAAGAAATGAGTTATAATAAAATAAATTAAAATTAAACCAAAACCAGTACTTCACATGAGTCATACCATTTTTATGTGACAGTATGTTGAATTGCTTTTTCACTAAACTTCTGTTTAATGTAAGTTGAACGACAACGCCATGGCAATTGTATGAAAATAGAAGAGATGGAATTTCAAGCATCTCCATTAGTTTAAAATGATGAATTCTGCTTCAGGTTTCCCCAGCATTTCAATTATAAACTTTCTTGATCATCAAAATTAAAAAGGCAATCGTTTATTTACCCAAAGCCTTAACTACAAAATCATTTGTTGAATTACTTCCTTTTAATAGATCATATTGATTGGTATATATATAGTACATTGCTAATTTCATCTCAATAACATTTTTCTTAGCCAGCATAAAACAAATGCATCAAACATAACGAATCAACATGCATGATCCCAAAATGAAACTTATGTTATGCAAAAAATAAATAAGTAAAACATGGGAGATTCGAAGGAATTTCCAAAAATAAGCAGCTACAAAGAATACACTTGCTACAAGGTGCAAATCTCATCTGGTTTGTGCCTAGTCCAAATTCTTTATTAATAACAAATATTTTTATTACGGAAGTATAAGAAAAAAAGGCCAAATAAAGAGAACATATAATATTCCTTCAAAAGGTGCAAGTCGGCATTAGACTCTTCGGGTTGTGTAACTTCAAGTATGGCTATCCATTGTTTTTTTCCTCAGGCAAAAGTAAAGATTATATTGAAAAAGCTTACTAGAAGTACGACATTCATTGTTATAAATTTTTCCTGAAACATGGATATCTGACTCATAAAGAAATCACATAATTATCACGGATTGTGGTGGGCTACTCATGAAGTGTGACATTTCCTACATGATCTTTCATTTATATCCTCTGCCACCACCACCACCACCGACACCACCGTCGCCACCACCACTGCCGCCACCACCATCACCGCCACCACCACCGCCACTATCACCATCGCTGCCACCACCACTATCACCGCCACTATCACCATCGCTGCCACCACCAATACGACCGCACCACCACCTGAATCCTAAATCTTGAACCCCAAATCCTGAGTCCTATGTCCTGAACCCTGAGCCCTGAACCCTAAATTTTAAACACTGAAGCCTGAATTATGAACAATGCACCATGAAGAACAATTTCGACTACTTAACTCTTTCTAACGAAAAATCTAATGGAATGGGGCATTTTAATCTTTTCCCTAATGTCTAGAGCATTTTCAAAACCATGGGATCCATTTTGGGGCATTTTACCACTTAACCCTTCTGCTTATTTTCTTTCATCCAAATCTGGTGGTCCCTTTGCTGTAGAGTTGCTTTTCTTAATCAGTATTACAAAGTTACAAGCATCTTTCTCATGACTTAGTCACGGTTTACTGTTTTGGTCACAGTTGTGTAGAGAATCAAAATACTCAAGATATATGTTACTTCATAATGGTATGGATCTATACAACTCTTGTATCCTGTGTGGAGATAATGCTGAATCCCAAAATCACCTTCTATTACGTGGTAAGGTTGCAAGTAAGATTTGGTATTGCTTTAACTCCAAAAGATAATTGGGCATGGGTGTTTCCTGGAAGCTTGATGGCGCTTGCTAACTCTTGGCTAACAACTTTCTTTCTCAGAATGGAAAGATAGTTTGGGAACTCATTCCTGCTGCAGCAATTTGGACAATATGGAGGGAGACAAAAACTGTCGCATTTTGTAAACAAGCTATATAGAATTTGAAGACGGATAATGAACTGTGTGACAATGCAAAAGCTTTAATGCTTATTTGGGCTACTGCAGCTGGTAACAGTGTGCATTTAAATTTCCCAAACAATGTACATGATTGGGATACTGTGCTTTACTAGTTGGTAGTTTTTTTGTTTTTGTTTTTCTACCCATGGTAGTAGACTTTTTGGAAATTCTTCTTTCTCAAAGAAATTTCTTCCTTTCCATTCAAAAAAAAAAAGGAAAAAAAATCAAATTTTTGCTACGATATTGGCAACAGATTTTAAATTCTTTTGAGACTTAAAATGCCTAGCATTTTTAGGAGCCACACAAAAGGAATTAGGGGACATTCATTTATTCCCAATCATTGAAGAAGGTTAAGGGGTGTCTTAAAAATAGAGAATTGTCTATATTGTCCTATACCTTTATACTAAATCTAAACCTATATCCTTTATTTTCATAAACATGTCATTCATTTTTTTTTCTCTTTTCTACAAATTGAAAAAAAAAATCATCGTTTTAATTTTGATTGAAGCCAAAGATCATCGATCAAACATATTTTACGATTGATTGTAAAGTTGAAACTTAAAAATAAATAAAATAAAATAAAAAGTTAAACGAACAAAACGAATAAATGATAGTAGTTATGATCCAAAATTAGCAAGGGGTTAGTCCACCAGTGAGTTTGGGGGAGTTTAATGTATTTTGAATCTTGGGGATTTTGAGGGAGTGTAAGAGAGTGTGGGGAGTTTGAGAGAGTTTGGTGTTTTGAGTGTGGGGAGTTTGAGAGACTCTCCAGAAAACTCTACTTTTTTGAGAGATTTGGAGTGAAGAAAAAATACACTATAAACTCCCTAGAACTCCACAGAACTCCCCCAAAAACACCAACTCCCTAGCATTCTAATTTTAACGACTAACAGGGAGTTTGAGAGTTTCTTTCAAACTCCCCCACGACTAACATGGTTTTCTAGGGAGTTCGGGAGACTCTTCTAAACTCTCCCACGACTAACAGAGATTTCGAGAGACTCCTTTGAACTCCCCCACGACTAACAGGAAAAAACCAAACTACATCCAACTCTCCCAACTCCCTTGAGGACTAACACCCTGTAGGATTCGAATACTTGAAATCAAAAATTTGATCCGAAACTTTCTTGGATTTGCAGTAGCAGAAACATAATCGGTAGGTAACAATCTATTTTACCTACCGATTATGGTTGATGTTCTTGGATTTATAGTAGCAGAAACGTAATCGGTAGATAATAATCTATTTTACCTACCGATTATGGATGATGTTCTTAAGAAACGATGAACATCAACCAGAATCGGTAGGTAAGATGATTGTTATCTACCGATTATTCTTGTTTCAAAATATTCAATTTTTTTGTACTAAAAATTAATCACAATCGGTGTATAATGAACACAATTAACTACCGATTATGTTAATACCAAAATTCGAAAATTGAAGAATTTTTTTCAAAAACTCATTTTGGGGCCAGTATATAATCGGAAGTTTAATTCACTTAACATACTACCGAATATGGTAATTCTCATTTCAAAATTCCATTATATAATCGGAAGTTACGTTCACTTATCTTACTTCCGATTGTTATAATTCCAAAATTTGGAAATTAAAGATTTTTTCCAAATACACATTTGGGGCCAGTATATAATCGGTAGTTTCATTAACTTAAAATACTACAAAATATGATAAATTCTCATTTCACAATTCCACTATATAATCGGAAGTTAAATTCACTTACCTTATTTCCGATTGTTATAATTCCAAAATTCGAAAACTTAAGGTTTTTTTTCAAAAACTCATTTTGAGGCCAGTACACATTCGGAAGTTAAATTTACTACCGATTATGGTAGTACCAAAATTCAAAAATTAAATACATGCGGAGGTTAAAGTAACAAAATTTACTACCGATTATGGTAGTACAAAGTTGGAAAGTTAAAGGATTTTGGGAAAATCTCATTTTGGGGCCAATATACATTCGGAAGTTAAATTTACTACCGATTATGGTAGTACCAAAATTCGAAAATTGAAGAATTTTTGAAAAATCTCATTCTAGGGACATTATATATTCGAAAGTTTAACTAACCCAATTTACTACCGATTATGGTCGCACCAAAAAAAAAAGAAAAGAAAAAAAGAGACTACCGAATTGTTGTTTAGCTTCCGATTATTGAAGGGTAATTTTGACATTACGAATTTGTTGATAAGGGGTGAACTCTATTTAGGTTTACGTGACCCTATTTTGTCTTATTGCTGGCCCCTAATTCCTTTTGAGCAGCCCCTAAAAATGCAAGGTTAAAATGGATCAGTCTTTCTCTTCGATCAAAGATGAAGATTTTATTAAAAGTAGAGAATACACATATGGTCTACCGGAGGTAGAAAGAAAAAAATTACTCTCTCCGTCCCCAATTAGTTGAGCTATTTGGTTTTAAATTTTGTCCCACAAATAAATTAGCCATTTCACTAATCAAGGGGGTATTTCTAAAACTACCCTTTTAATTGATTATTGTTACTATAAAAAATATGTATAATTTGATAGCCATGTTTATATTCGTTACGTACGTGTTTTAAAATGCTTTTCAACGGTATAAAGTTTACAAAAAACCGTGATATAGTTTAAGAGATAAATCATTTCGAAGTTTTACAAGTTATTATCCATAAAGGCATACTTGTAAAAAATACTTAAACATACTCTCCTTATTGCCTTGTCTTAATAATTGTGCAAACTACAAATGACTCAACTAATTAGGGACAGAGAGAGTACTTTGCAGATAGAAAATAGTATCCTGATTAGAGACTAAAAGAGCAAAGTTTAAATGGTCCTTTGGCAGCAACCCAAGAAAGCACCAGGCTTTGCATCGTTGCTTAAATCACTGTCCACCTTAAAACCACTTAAAATGAAGCCTATTTTGAGGCATACTGAATAATGTCAAAATAGGGTCACTAAATAAAAAACAACATCACCCCTTATCCACCTTTTTTAATAATGACATAACTATTCTTACATAATTAGTATTAATGATTATGATTAGATTTGATTAGCTAGGAATTGTAAGGATTGATTAAAAATTAAATTATTAGTCGTGAATTAGTTGAAAATCAAATTTATGTGAGAGACTTGGGGGTTTTTGAGAGGAAGAAGAAGAAGAAGAAGAAGTGTAAAAAAACTTGGATTTTGAATTTTGAGATTTTAGTGATTAGAAGTGACAAAAATGTGAAATTCAAATCAAAGGTAGATTATATACGAGGTGTAATTTCTTTTTATAAGTTGAATCTGTCAAAAAATTGAATTTTAAAAACCCAAATCTACTGACAAGATGAACAGTTCGGCTGATAACTTTTCAGCCGAACCTCAGTTTTTTGAAAATATACCTAGGTTCGGCAGACAAGTTATCAGCCGAACCTAGCTAGGTATATTTTCAAAAAACTGAGGTTTGGTTGAAAAGTTATCAGCCGAACTTCCCTCTGTAATTGACGAATTTAAGTTCGGCTAATTCGAACAAAATCTAACAAAGGCGCATTAGCCGAACATAGTATTTCTCTAAATCATACACTAGGTTCGGCTCAAAACTGATACTCCAAGATCAGCTGAACTGATCTTTTGATAACCCGAATTTCATCTTTGAAATTATATTCTATCGATCAAAAATAGAAATAATTAAAAACAAGATGAGTTTGTTACATATACATTCTAAAATACATCTAAGAGCAATCGAGATTTGATTTCGCACTCCAACATCGCTCACTTCGATTCGTGTCTGCTTTGCTTGATCATTTGTTGATTGAATTGGAGTCCAAGATGTTTAAGTTTAAAGTTTATTTGGATTTTTGATTTTAGGTTTTTGAGAATAAGGGTACTCTAGTAATTTAATTTATTTAAGAATATATGGGTAATTGCACTACCTTTAAACACCCATAAACCCACCCTAAATGGTATAATGAATTAGTATGCCTTAAAATAGGTTTCCTTAAAATGGATCAGTGGGTCATAAGAGTTAACTAACAAAGTGTTTATGCGTAGTATTGATGCGGATGGCCACTCATGTGAATATTTGTTTTGTTTTGTTTTGAACCAAACCAGACTAGCATAGTATAAATTAGGGAATGGATTTGCTGAGTAGAGTGCGCTACAACATCAATATCCGAATTTAGGTTCTCAGATACTAAGACATATAAACATAATCACGGGCATGCTGAAGTCAAATGACACGGTCTCTATGTTTTTTCCATTTCAGTCATCTTTATGTTACTCCATTGCCTTTCTTCTTGATGAAAATGCTATAATTTTTTTTTTAACTGTCGTGTGATGCATATAATCGTTTGAAACTGGTTGAAAGCCCATTCTGCTTCAAAGTCAATAAACTAACCATGCAACTGGGAAATAGTGTTTGTAGGGTGCCCCTTATCTAGCCAATTTTCATAACGGAAAAAATGTTCTTATTATTATATTTTTTAATTATTTTTAAATTAAAAAAATAAAAGTATTTTCTTAAAGAAAATATTTAATTTTTTTAATTTAATTTTAAACATTTTAGAAAACAAAATTTGTTAAATTATTTTATTTACGAATCTATGTTCGGCGCAAAAATGATATGCCGAACCTAAACATACATAGGTTTGGCTGGTAATATGTCAGCCGAACTTGTGTTTTGTGAAAACATATCTAGGTTCGGCAGATTCGATAAAAAAATAGGGCATCCGAACTTAATATTAATCTTCATGAAGTGAAGTTCGGCTAACATTTCATGTTTAATCATCAGTCGAACTGTTTATCGACACTTTCAGGATGAAAAGAAAAGGAGAAGATCGGCTGATAATTTTGATTTTATCATGCAATAAGAAAAGAAAGAAAAAAAATTCAAAACTTTCAAAAAAAAAAATACTCAAAAAAAAGAAATTATAAAAAGAAAAATTAAAACTTAAAAATTATAAAAAAATAAATTAAAAAAGTTAATATTAAAAATTAATTAATTAATCAAGGATGTTCAATAGGTGGTCCTTCGTAGGAAATGAAAATTAGAAAGTTATCACATCATTAGTGACGTCCTGAACTAGTCCCACCAGCTTTATTCTTCCTCTTCTATTTGTACTATGAGTCTATGACACTCTGTACCGCGTTTGTATCAGCTCAGAACCTAGATCCTCTTATCTTGTCCATCCACGTGTCCGTTTCAATACCCAGTTACAGTCTGTCTCTAGTTTGCAGTACCTCAACACGGTCATTTGGACTCACTCACTCTCACTTTCCTTCTAACTCACTAGCACAACTGTAAACCTTGAAAAAACCAGTAAGTAGCCGCCAAAACAATTACATATATATATAAATTATGGCAAAGTCATGCAAATGCATTCAATCATCAAACTTATTCATGTACGCACTCCAATCTTTCAAAAACCAAAAAAAAAATCTTTTACCTAGGATAATGACTCGGAACGATGCAGTTGATAATTCATCATCGTCATTGTCCCCAAGTCTTAGGATTAGTAAAAGTAGGGATCAATCTAAATATAGGGGTATCACAAAACGTAAATGGGGTAAATGGGTATCGGAAATTCGATTACCAAATAGTCGAGAACGGATTTGGTTAGGTTCTCATGATAAACCGGAGAAAGCAGCTAGAGCTTTTGACGCTGCGCAGTTTTGTCTTCGTGGTCAAGGAGCTAAATTCAATTTCCCTGACAATCCTCCGAATATTCAAGGTGCTAGCTCGTTGTCTCGAGCTGAAATTCAAGAAGTTGCTGCTAAGTACGCGAATGAAGAAGAGGAAGACAATGAAGCTGAAAATGTAAATCTATCAGAGAAAGAAACTACTATTGATAATAATGGCAACAATGGTAATGTGGATAGGGAACTCCTGGACTTGTTGTCGGTTTGGGGGGGTACGGGTAATTGTACGTCGACTACAGTTAATACTGAGTCGGATTTCTGTGATTATTCTGGTGCTCATGATTTTCCCGGAGATATTTTTGCATTGACATCACCACAACGGCAAGTTTGCGGTGATTATGGAGATGAAAATGATGGTGAGGTTTTCTATAACCACTCATACGGGGATGAAAATGATGGTGGGGTTTTTTATAACCACTCATCTCTTTGGGATTTTTAAAATAGTCATATGAAACTATTCGAGCGAATTCTAGTGTGGTTTTATGGGTATTTCTTGTGCTTATCTCTGGTTTAAGTTCTTAGTTGGCATAGGATGGTTAATTTTTGTATTGGGCTTTTTGATGCGTAGGAAACTATTTTACAATTGGAACGGTTATGAAGCACATATTAAACTAAAGGGACTACATTTGGCTAAAAAAGCTGCAAATGATGCATATACTGATAAATGGTTACAGAACCCCCTGTTCTTTTGTATCCTTTTTTGCTTGATGATGTTGTGGGGAGAGCCTTTCCCAGATATGTAAGGCTCTAGTTTCTTGGTAATACATTTCCATTACCAAAAAAATAAAATAAAAAACTAAAGGGACTACACGTGGGAATCATATCATCTTTGAAGAAAGTGTGGCTGAATTAAAAGTTATCATCGAGTAAGTCAAGATACAAGTACCTCCGATTGATTTTTAAAGTGATTGATGATTATGCATCTCAAAATATGCTCATTTTATGTAAGAGGATGGATCTTTATAAAAGGAATTAGGAATGTTAACCTAAGATCAGTCGAAACATGTTATTGGGTACTCCACATTTGGAATTGCATTTTTCGAATTTTTTTCTTTAGAAAGTCTAAAGCTTTGCTAACCAACATACATTAGTTCACGATAAAACATACTCTCTCCGTCCCTATTATATAGGCGGAGAAGTGAGTTTCTCTTAAAATAAGATTTCTTTTTGATTTCCTACATTTCCATCCTCTTTCCTATTTTATCCTTTGTACAATTTCCAACACTAAAAACATTAACTTAATTGTGGTGACAACTACCTATAATAAATAAGGACAATATATGGAAAACCCATATTGGAATTGAAAGTCTGCCTATTTAATGGGACTACAAATTTTTACAACTCCGCCTTTATAAAAGGGACGGAGGGAGTACAAAAAAACACAAAGAAAATAACACTTCTCGTACCCATCATATGTGACATTATATTGAAGGGGTAGGATCCGTTGACATGGTTATAATGACGTAATCTTGACATTTTAGCGCCATTTTCTCTACCAAAACCCAACGGGCAATGAATTTGAGGCTAATTTTTTGATAACATGTTCTTACAAGTCTCTACACTTCCACCAAAAATCAGAGCGTTCCGAGATGTATAAGACCACCATCTACCATTTTAAATATCAACCATTGAAGATTAACGGTTGAAATTAAAATTTTTTGTGGATGGTGAAGTTTCGTATTTCGGAATTCTCTCATTTTTTATTAGGAATGTAGAGTTTTATATGAGGAACATTTCGCCAAAATATTAGCTTTAAATTAATTGTCGGTTGAGTTTGGTAAAAAAAATGATAATCTTATCAACGGATTATGTCATTATAACCATGTCAACGGATCCTTTGATTTTTCATTGGACTTCTATTTACTGGAAGTTAAACACTATCGAAATTGTGTGATCCATTTCTAACATTAATATTGTTGCAGTGTTCTATCGTGTTGATCAGAAGAGTCGACATTCTGAGCATCTCCAAGAAATTAAATCGGATAACCACATCCACATATAATTAGAATTTTCCTACTGCATATAGAAAATAATGTTGACTCAACATTAGTTTAAAATAATGAATTTTGCTTCAATTTCCCCCTACATTTTAATTATAAACTTTCTTGCTCATAAAAAATAATACTAATTTGTATTTACCAGAAGCCCATCTAAATAACCCATTTGTATATAAATTACCAATTTTTGATCAATTAGTTGTAATATTATATGGTTCCTACTTGCTAATTTAGGCACAATTATTAGATTGCATAAAAGAAATGTGTCAAACAGCACTAATGGACATGCATGGACCCGCAGAATTGACGTGAACATAATTATTCGGGTTGATGGTCCCCTGTCCGTACAATTTGATTTTTAGATAAGGTGAACTAACATTTTCGTTTTTTTATTTGGCCACGGTTTACAGTTTTGGCTACAGTTGTGTAGAGAATCAAAATTTTGCTATGATATTGCTAACAGATTTTAAGTGCTTTTGAGATTTGAAATGGATCATGGTCATGATAGTTAACTAGAACAGTGTTTGGTTATGCATGGTATTGATGTGGAATTGTGGGTGGCCTTCATACATATTCTAAGATAATAAAAAAAAACAACCATAAAGAAACATGACAAAAAACCAATTTTGCACCAACACATTTATGCTCATTTTATAATTATTGTTGTACACATAGTTATGTTGTGGAAAACTCCGTCGGGTTTTTCGTGGGTAACTTCTAATTTATTACACAAAGTGGCGAAGACATGATTTTTAGAGATTGGGTACAAAAATATCAATGCTCACAACTTAACGATCGTTGAGTACAAAAATCTGCATTATTGTGTTAAATAAACCAGCTTGATAACCATGTAACTATGTTCCTCGTTGAGCATTGTGCCTACCTCTAACCACTGTTAAACAAGAAGATATCACTTCATGCCTTCATGTAATTCAAATTTATCAATCATCAAATTTTTATGGCAGTATACTTATACTGACAAGTTTTTTCTTCTTTTCTATCTGTTATATGATATGCAAATGGAGAACTTAGAAACAAGTTTAGTTCCCTTTGGCTTTTAATAAGGGTGCAAAGTTTTTTTTTGTTTTTTTTTTGGGTTTACTAAACTATGTTGCAGTAAGGATTTTGGGCTTATAAACTACTTATGTTAACACTTATAAACGTTTCTAAACCTGTGGCAAGATACAACCTTGTTAACCCAGATCTAGCACTAAAATTGGTAATGCTTATATTAGTTACGAAATTAGAAATTCTGTTTCAAAATCCTGCACCTACATTTCAACATATGCGTTAGTCAGCATGCAACACATGCGCTATAAAATATATATGACTCAAAGAAGAGGAGGGATCCCCTCACATTTTTATTATCACACTATCTCACACGTTATTTTTCGAATTAAAACCAAACCGTAACGAATTTGAAACTAATACTTTGGAGATATGTTACTATTACATAACTCTACTTTCCTACCGAAAATGAGCGTATTCCGAGACGTATAACACCATCATCTATCTCTTTGAAAATGAGCCGTTGAGAATCTGCGGATTTCTGGCCGTCGAAATTAAGACCGGTAAATTGTGAGGTTTTATATTTTGGAATGAGCTCATTTTTGGTAGGCATGTAGAACTTGGTAAAAGGAACATATCCACAAAAGATTAGCTTCAAATTTGTCACGGTTTGGTTTTTATTTACAAAAACAACGTCCAACGTGTGAGATAGTGTGATAATAAGAGTGAGAAGGGATGCATCTTCTTCAAAGAAAGAACAAGTAAGAGGAAGGATCCTCTCACACCGTTATTTTCACACTATCTCACATTTTGGAGACATTTTTCTTAAGAAAAAATAAATGGTAACGTATTTGAAGCTAATATTTTGAGGATATGCTCGTCTTACAAAGATTTACATGCCCACAAAAAGTGATCTCATTCCGAAAAGTATAACTTCATCATCTACTACTTTGAAAATTAACCATCAAAAGTCGATTAATTCTCAACCATTAAAATTAAGATTGGTAGATGGTGAAGTTTGGTATTTCTGAATGAGCTCATTTTTTATGGGTATGTAGATCTTTGTAAGACGAACATATCTCCAAAATATTACCTTAAAATATGTTACCGTTGAATTTTGGTTAAGAAAATATCTCTCAACGTGTGAGATAGTGTGAAAATAAGAGTGCGAGGGGATCTCACTCAACAAGTAAAAGGCTGTGGACATAGTTCAAGAAGACATATAACATATGAAATTTAAATAATTACAGTATAAGGACGAACGAGGACCATTAATCAAATAGAGCGCTATAAATTAGCTCTGTTGTCGGCCTGTGTGCTTCTAAAACAATTTCCTTTTTACTTCATGGGCAGGACACTTTAGTCAGCATTACCTTGATAATATCATAAAGGGGGATTCAATATCCCCCTACATTTCAATCAGCAATTTCTTCTTTTCTTAAGAATCACAAACAAATAAGCCAAAAAGAAAATAAAGTTAGAAGAAGCTTTCTATTTTATCCTCTTTCTACTTGTTTTTGTTTTGTCCATTCTAGTAGTCTGGTCCCCCTGTTTTCCGTACAGCTGCTTCTGTTTTGAATCTTTTGATCAATGAAACAAACATCTTGGAGCTCTGATTTAGTCACGGTTTAAATATTTGCCACAGTTGTATAAGGATCAAAAGTTTACCACGAAATTGATAACAAAATTTAAACTCCTCAGAGACTTGGAATGGAGAAGTGGGTCACCAGATCAGTTGCGGAACTAGAAATTGAATGTTGGAGTGGCTTGAAAGCTAATTGGCTTGATTTCTAAATAAAACCTAGAAACTCCCGGTAGAATCTAAGTATTTTTGGGCTTTAGGCCTGGCTAAAGCCAAGAGGAGTTAATATGTAGTTCAGCCCTTGCACTTAGGGGTGAGCATTTGGCCCGTAATCCGCGGGTTTAACCGGGACCAACCGTTCATTTGCGGATGGATACCCGGACCGTTCGTTAATGGGTTGGATGCGGATGGAATTTTCGAAATCCAACGGATAACGTATCGGGCCCGGATGTAAACTTGAAAATCCGTTGGACATCCATATCCGTTAAATTAAAGGCATTTATATAGTTCTAGAAAATACTATGGATCATTTAGGAATTTTTAAGATGTTTGCCTGGGGTGTTGTACATGACATTTTTATATTTATATACATATATAGGATATATAGGTTTTATAAGGAGTCATTTGTATTAGCTTTATTTTCTTTACTATAAATTTTAACTAAAACAAATCCAGTAGATTATCCGCATCAAATCCGTCCATCCGTGTATTCATTGGATGCTAATCCGTTGGATATGGATTGGATGCGGATGCCAAATTTCAAATCCATAGCGCAATGGATTGGATGAGGATGAGACGAAAACCGGTCCATACCGGCTCATGCTCACCCTACTTGCACTAGAGTTAACTGGTGGAACTGTTTGGTTATTCACAATGTAATCATGATCAATCTCGGATCTCAGCACCGAGACACTGGGTCAATTTCATCTCGGGGAGAAACTCGATAGAATCTCGGAATATATTCGGGTCCATTTTTTAAAATTTTATACTTCTAATCTATGTTTGCTGAACATCCTGCACATATTATAAGCTTAACAAAAATAATGAGCAATATCATGGATAAAAATTATACTTGATACACAGTAATTAACAATATAACTTTATCTCTTATCCAAAACCAAAAGTGCGTTAAAGATTTTCCTCCCTGTAGTCTTCAAACAAAAAAAAATGCTTTCTTAGTAACCTTTTTTCAAGTTACTGTTAGCATAACAATAACAAGACTTCATTTGTTATTGAAAAGGAGACATATAAAGCGTAGGATCGAGCAAGAAAGAGGAGAGCATACGCGGAAGCAAATAAACGATTACATTGATAATCAGTTTGGTGTACATTCTTTCATGGCTTAACAGCCTATTTATAGTCTCACAAACTTGACAATCACTAAAAGTACTTTCCTAACAAAGATAAAACTTTAAACAAAGACACTTTCCTAACGTAAAACAAACTCTAAATAGAACTCTTCTAAAACTCTTCTAGAACTCTCTAGAACTCAATTACCATATCTTGGTTTAACTTCCAACATAGAGAGACAAAATAGAGGAGTTTCTATAAGGGAACCGATACTCAATTAGATGAAAGCACGCAAGCAAAATATGTCGAATCACAAGATGAAATCTTTGTTTTGATTTCTCATCTGTAAAAGCTTAACAAGTACTAACACATATTTAATGAGCCACAACTGGTGACTGTAAAATATGACCTTCATCTCGCTGAAATGGCAAAAGCTTTGACTCGACGGAGATGACATTCTTATTCCATCCTATAAATCTTGTTCGTAAACCCAAACTCATAGGGTTCGATATGTGGTCCTTCATAGGAATTAAGGATAGGAAAGTTATAGATGTCAAAATCATTGATGTCAACTCGAACTAGTCTGATCGTCACGTTTAATTATTTCTACCGCGTCTATGTAATTTTAAACTCTAGATCCTTATCTTTTGTCCATCCACCTGTCCGTTTCTTGACCTTTTATACGGCCTGTTTGTAACGTGCGGCACTTCAACGCGTTCATTTAGACTCACTCACTCAGTCACTCTCTCATGGATCGTCACTTTCCTTTTCACTCACAAGCCGAAAAAACCAGCAGCCAAAACCATTAGGTATATATAGAAATGGCGAAGTCATGCAGATGTATTCAATCATCAAACTCATTCATGTACGTACTCAATTTACCATACATAACCTTGCAATATTTGAATTTTTAGCAAGGGTTCAGTTCATAATGATTCGGAACGGTACAGTTGATAATCCATCAGGGTCGTCATCATCATTTAGCCATACCAATGGTAATAGTAGTGAACAGCAGTCTAAATATAGGGGTGTAAGAAAACGTAAATGGGGTAAATGGGTATCGGAAATTCGACTACCAAATAGTCGAGAAAGAATTTGGTTAGGTTCTCATGATACACCGGAGAAAGCAGCTAGAGCTTTTGACGCTGCGCAGTTTTGTCTTCGTGGTCAAGGAGCTAAATTCAATTTCCCTGACAATCCTCCGAATATTCAAGGTGCTAGCTCGTTGTCTCGAGCTGAAATTCAAGAAGTTGCTGCTAAGTACGCGAATGAAGAAGAACAAGAACATAATGAAGATACAAATAGGTTTGGGAATCAACATACTAATGATAATAATGTTCATATGGATTTGGAACTCTTGGATTTATTGTCAGTTTCCAGGGGTACGGATAATACGTTGAGTACGGCTAATGGTGTGTTGGATTTTGGAGTTTTTTCCGATGTTAATGATTTTCCGGGGGAGTTTTTGCCATTATCACCGCAACTTGAGTTTGTGGGTGATTACGAAGATGAAAATGATGGTGGAGTTTTTAGTCACCACTCATCTCTTTGGAATTTTTAAAACAATTAACCAACTCGGGCGAGTTTTAGTATGCCGAGTTAACGATTTTCACGTAGGAGTTTGTTAATTTGCATCAGTAGTGACTCTGGATGGCTCCTTTTTGTGCCATCCTTGAAGTCAATGTCAAACCCTTGATCGAGGCTATGAACTCAAGTTGATTTTTTTTCACGTTGATTTTTTTTCATGCAATATTGATCAGAGTCAAATCGGGTGGTTCGGTTCTTATTATTACCAAGCCCGATTCACGGTAAAGAATATCAGCCACCGCAGTATGTAATTCATGATTCTGTCTTCTCGTCTTTTATCATTTTGTTTCGTATTTTCCAAAACACCGTTGGAAATAGATAAAATTTGAAACTTTTCTTGATCGAAGAGTGGCGTATCGTATTGTATTTTTAAATCTTTATTTTTAAGTGCAAAGCATTAGTGAACCAAAATAAATAATGATTGCACTATAATGATTACTAGATTAATGTCCGTGCTGCACCGCGTATTTTTTTTTTTCGCTTTTGTGGGGCTTCCCGAAAGCTGTGGACAACACTTCCTCGATATAAGTATTCACAAATGTATTAGAACAAATAATCATCTTGACACTAATATGAAATAATCTATCAAAAATGTAGTTGGTTGAACTTTCTAATGTAAACAGAAATGATGGTACAAAATTTCTATCCATCTACGAATAGCTAATAGTGAGAACGCATGGAGAGTACTGTTACATCCTTATCTAGCCCACCATTTATAATTTTATGATCGAATACTGCCTATAGTGCTTTATGTGTGTCTGTTGCGGTTCACTTCACAGCGCAAGTATTTGAAGAACTGAAGAAAGGAAAATATTATGGATACCTATTACAAATATATCTGCAGTGCTAGTGTTTCCATTACATTGACAAAGATAATGATTCCATACATCATTTGAACTACGCAGGAATGCACAATTATTAGGAAGTTTATTTCAAACTGAAGGAGATGACAAACTCACCGTCTGTCCAAAATCTGGGGGAATGATTACTCTTCTTCTCCTTCCAGGTCTCATGTCCTTATCATGTTCATTCCTATACTAATGTACTACGAATAGCTACTGATATCGTTATACAGAACCAAAACAATACACTGAATAAACACACGAATTGGAGCCTTCACGAATCCTGAGGGAGCTGCTTGTAAATACGGTGACCTTAAACAATCAGGGAAAAATCTACTCCTAACCAAAAGATCAAAGCAGAGAGGGGAGAATTCCCCTAAGACAACGATATACCATAAATAGAGAGTCCTAGGAAGCGAAGCTTGAAAATAAAAATAAAAAAAACAATTAGTTCTGCATAGAGTCTCGAAACCAATGGTTTGCTTTGTACGAATATAATTGATTAACCATTGACATGAATCAATATCAAGTTTGTTGATTGATTCCCATCAAATATAACCATGGTTTTCAATGGCTATGCACTTAAAACTATGCGTATATATCAAACATAAAAGTTAATGATTAATTCTGGATTTACATCGAGTAAAGGTTAACGTTTAGGAAAGATTGGCCGGTGACTTGATAAACTTTCTTTACCTTACATTCTCTATCGATCTCTGCAACCAAAGTTATAGGCTTTTTAGAACTCAGTTGCCCTAAAAGCAGTTTCCAAAACAAAATAATCGAGAACAAAACCAATTGACAACGACATCATAAACAATTTTCTGGATTTGAATTTAAGAAGAAGTGGCTCATACCTGTTAGATTTGAAAATTCCACAATACGAAGAAAACTGCGATTAAACCTTTCTTACCTTTACTATCATGATTGGGATTGGAATTATTTTCCTGTAATTGGTTTGCTTATTAACACGGTTTCCTGCTTGAAAAAAAAGAAAAGGCGCAGTTTCCTTTTATTTGTATTTGTACACGTTTTAATTACAGTATTTATTTGTATTACGTTTGGTGTATAGAAATTAAGAAAAAGATAATGTTTTTATGGGAAATTTTTTCCGTCATAGCGATTTGAGGAAAATATTACTCGGATAAACATATATATACACACGCAAAGAAAGGCCAATTCCTTTTTTGGCATGGACTCCTCAACCGATTTCCTTATTTTTTGGTGTATCAACATTTTTCTTTTTTTGGTGTATCAACGATTTCCTTTTTTAATGTGAATTCATTTTTAAGAGTTTCAGGTTTTAATAGTTTTACGATTTATTTTTTATTTTATTTAACGGTTTGGACGTGAGTTTTGTCCACTCTTACTAAAGTACAGTTAAGTATAGGTGTAAACACGGTGTAACTAAAAAATTCAAGTGTAAATTCTAACATAATTATTGTCTATCTACCTTTTTTTTTCAACACCGTTACTAACGGACAGTTAACTATTTAATGTATCCAAATTGTAACAAAATTTTAATTATTACAACAAATAGAGTTATGCCAAGTGTCCTCACCATAGCTTCTGCATTAGAAACGGCCTTTCTTGACCAATAAGAAACGAGGATTTCATCACCGTTTAATGTGAAAGCTTTATTTGTCAAGGCCTTTAAGGAGGAAGATATTAAAACAAGATTGTTGGATACTGCAGAGATGGGAGTATGTTGGAAATAAATAAAATTCACCCAAACTAGTAGTATAAGAAAGACAGTAATCATATAAACTTCCTTATCCATACATCGTTTCACATCCACAAAATTTCAAATAAAGGACGAGATGGTTAATTCAATTTCCCCGGCATCTCATCAAAAATTATTCATCAACTACATATTGATAAACTAATTCTTTTAAAAGCATCTCAAAAAGATATCCTTTGCCATCCTTGTCAGTTAGCTAAAAGTAAAATACTTCTATTTCATGCTTCTACTTCTCATACAACTTCTCCTCTTGTTTTGATTCATTGTAGTGAATGGAGTCCTGCAACAGTGTCTTCTTTATCAGATTTCAGATATTATATTTTATTTCTTGATGAGTTTAGTAGATTTCATTGGATTTATCCAATGCAAGCTAAATCAGAAGCTTTACAATGTTTTCAGCATTTCAAATATCTTACTGAAAATTTATTCACTACCAAAATTCTTTCATTTCAAACTGATGGTGCTAGTGAACTAGTTAAAGGTTCTTTCAAACTGTTTTTGGAATCCTGTGGTATTAATTTGAGAATTTCTTGCCCAAAAACACCAGATAAAAATGGCCTGGCTGAAAGAAAACATAGGAATATTACAGAAATGGGTAATACTCTATTGTTTAATGCTAATTGTCCTAAGGAGTTTTGGTATAATGCCTTCTTAGCAGCTACTTTTCTTATAAACAGAACTCCAACTCCTGTACTTCAAAATAAGTCTCCATTTCAAGTCTTGTATAATGAGCATCTTGATTATTCTTTGCTTAGAGTTTTTGGATGTATTTGTTATCCATTTCTAGGTCATTCAAGACCTGACAAGTTGTCTCCAAAATCTGTAAAATGTGTCTTTATTGGTTGTAGTTCCTTGCATAAGGGTTATAAATGCTATAATCCCCTTTTGAAGAAAACTTATATTTCAAGACATGTTATTTTCTCAGAAAATGAATTATATTTTTCAACTTCTTCTTGTCATGATTTATTTATTGTTACTGAACTTCCTCCTCAAAATGATATGTCCTCAGTTCCTTCATCCACTATAGTAACTAGATCCAAAACTGGTATTACAAAACCAAAAGTTTATCATGATCATGTTTTACATCATTCTGTTACACATCCTACTCCATCTTCTTTTTCTTCTTTACTTTCAACTTCTACTGAGCCAAAGTATTTTAAAACTGCTATTCAAAATCCAAAATGGAAGCTCTATACTGGAGATGAGAATACTGTATTACTTAAGAATGATACTTGGGATTTAGTTGTCCTGAACCAGATATGAACATTCTGGGATGAAAGTGGGTTTATAGGGTAAAGTTTAAGTCAGATGGCACATTGGATAGACCTAAGTCAAGATTGGTGGCCTTAGGTTATAATCAACAAGATGGAATTGATTATGGAGAGACCTTTAGCCCTGTTGTCAAAGCAACTACAATTAGGGTGGTTTTAACTATAGTTGTTACTAGAGGTTGGATCATCAAGCAATTCGATGTTTTCAATGCTTTTCTGCATGGTGAATTGGTTGAGGATGTTTACATGAAACAACCACCTGGGTTTCAGAGTGTTGAATTTACACACAAAGTTTGCAAATTGAAAAAGAGTCTTTATGGGTTGAAGCAAACCCCAAGGTCTTGGTTTGAGAAATTTAGTACTTCATTGCTTTCTTATGGTTTTGTGAGAACTGTCTCTGACCATTCAATGTTTGTCTATAGTTCTGGTTCTGATATGATGATCTTACTTATTTTATGTTGATGATATTATATTGACTTGTACATCTGAAGTTTTACTTAGTCATTTGATTCAACATCTCAGTGCTGCTTTTGCAATGAAGGAATTAGGAGATTTACATTTTTTCTTGGGAATTGAAGCTAACAGAAACACTGATAGTATTTTACTTACAAAAAGAAAGTATACTTTGGAGCTATTAGACAAGGCAAACATGTTACAATGCAACCCTTGTAGCACACCTGTTGCAAAGGGTCCTAGAGTTTCAATTTCTGATGGTATTTCACTTCCAAATGCATCTGAATATAGAACTATAGTTGGTATGCTTCAATATTTATGCTTAACAAGACCAGATATATGTTTTGGGGTTAACTATGTGAGCCAATACATGCATGCTCCTACAGATGTTCACATGAAATTAGTTAAAAGAATACTGAGATATTTGAAGGGTTCAGTTGGAGTTGGTATTACAATGAGAAAAGGTGATATTAGTTCATTGACTGCATACATTGATTCTGACTGGGGAACTTTCCCTGAAACAACAACATCTACTTGTGGTTATGCTATCTTTTTTGGTTCTTCTTTAATATCTTGGTCTAGTAAAAAGACGCCAACTGTCTCAAGGTCTACAGCTGAGGCAGAGTATAAATGTTTATCAGTAGCAACTGCAGAGTTGGAGTGGTTGTCCTCTGTTTTATGTGAATTGCATATTTCATTAGCACAACCAGTTACATTGTATTGTGATAATACAAGTGCTATCTATCTATCATCTAACCCTGTGTCTCATTCCAGGGCCAAGCATATAAAGCTTCATTACCATGTTGTCAGAAAATTGATCACAAGTGGATTTTTATCAGTGCAACATATTGCTTCAGAAAACCAGTTGGCTGACTTTTTTACTAAAGGTCTCTGCGCACCAGTTTTCATTTCTTTGCTGCATCACCTATTGGGTACAACTACTTCATTAACTACTCCTGCTTCTTCTACTTCAGAGGATGTTTTTACTGTTGTTTTATCTATTACTTCTACTGATGTTTTGAATACTGCTCCTTATCATACAAGGATTTCTTCTTTTTAGACTCATATACTGTTGTTGTTAATGCTCTGTTGTTTTTCAAACTGTATAATATCATCCCTAATCAATTTGAAGGGGCTAATAGGATAGTCAAGTCAAATAAGTTTGACTTGACTTGAATCAGTTGAGTTGAGTCAGTTGTTCTGTTTCAGACAACTTAAAATCCTATAATAAATATGTCTGTTTCCTTTCTGTTTTGAACACATTGAATTTTATGCAATAATCTTCTTCTTGTGTTCATCTTCTATCTTTTCCAATAGTCTTGATCATCATGAGAACATAAGAATTCTCAGATGATAGCATTTTCCACTTGATCCCATTGAACGACTTTCTGCTAGGGTGGTAACACAGCCTTGAGCTAATAGTACCGAATCCTGATGGTTGACTCATCCATTTTGTTAAATTAATCATTTTTTTTTCTCGAACGGAAAAGAAATACAGTAAGAAAATACAAGATAATCTCTGATGAGCATCCATAAGGCCAAGAGTCATTAAAACCACTCATGTTTAATGAGGGTTGTGGTAGACCACTGAAGTGGGACTGCTCCCACTTGATTTTATCCTCCTGCTGCTTCTCTTACTTTTATCGACATGATCTGGTAGTCCCCTCAGCTGCTTATTTGACCAGTAAAACATTCCTTTTGGTCTTCAGATTTAGTTACGGTTACGTTTTGGCCACGGTTTTATAAAGAATCAAAATGTTGCTATCGTATATTCGTATTACTGACCGATTTTAAATGGATAAGTAGGTCATGAGTGTTGGTTAGCGAAGTGTTTGGTTATGCATTGCGAATAGCAATAAGTTCTTTGAGATAAGAAATGGTCATTAACTCCCTCAACTTTTCAGGTCTCACTTTTGGTTCTTGTAGCTAAGTAATCGATCACTAGAGTACTTTGGTGTTGATGGCCTTTTTGTGCTAGTAACATGACAATTAAACGAACATGAAAAACTCAAACCCATTGATTTTATTCTTGACTTTTTAATTATTATTGTGCAGTGCGCTAGAGGTGTAAATCGGGGCGGGCAAGCACGTTTATGGAACAACACAACACTTTAAAATTCGAGCACAACACGACACAACACGTGACCGGTCTAGTACGGACACAATACGTTTGTTTAATGTGTTGTTGTGCCAGACAAATAGGCACAACGGCACAACACAGCACACGGCACGTGGCACATCACAGCACGACACGCGAAGAAAGCACGCCACGTCATGTGTAAAATACTACACAATACGCCACATTTGATGCATATTTCACAAAAAAATCATTTTTTAACCAATTTATGATATTTTATTTTGGTTATGCTAATTTATTTCTGTAATAATAAGATTGTTAGGCACACGCGATGCGCGTGCCGAAGCCGTTCGTCGAGCAAAATTAGAAACATATAAACTGGACCCAATTTACCAAGTTACCTAAATATTCGCAATTTGGTTGTTAGATCCGTAGGAAAAATACCATGCATCGTGGACAAAGTTGGAGAAAACGAAATATCCGTCTTGACGGACACTTAAACTCCCACTCCCAAAAAAAAAATATAAAAGCTAAATTTATAAGTGGGATCCACTCTTACATTTTTTGTGAAGCATCCACTCTTACATGACCCACTCCCTCTTCTGATTTATTTATTAGTTTGCCGATTCACCCTCACATGATTAAGTAGAAATTATTGTCAAAGTTAAAAATCAAGGGCAATTTCGGAAATTTGAAATTTGCATCTTCATTCCACTATTCATCTACACTTTAGGGTAGTTCCCTTTATAACAGTAATAGATAATAGATATATGTACTAACTAAAATATCTTAAAAATATTTATTTTGTAAAATATAAAATAAGTGTGTTAGCGCATAACACGGCACATCACGTTTATTTTTCTGGCACAACACAGCATGGCACGCCATTTAGCACAGCACAATACATTTGAATCTCAGGCACAGCCCATCATAACACGCGGTATGTTAAGCACGTGACTTGATGGGCTGGGCTGTGCTCGAATCAAGCATCTTTTTTGTGAGATTACATGATAAACAGATAAGGGGACAAGATGTGCCTTTAACTCTTTACCAAAGTAACCATGTATGGATAAGGGAGATTCAATTTGGTAAAAAACACTAAAATATGAGGTCACACCCACACCAATGTTTTGGGAAAAGCCCTTTTTGATGAAGACTTAATCGTATACATTTTTTTACCCATGTCGATCATAACGACTTGAGTACCATTTTAAGGGCTGATGGACTTCATTAGTTATAACAGTACATCAACACGTTCATTTAGACTCACTCACTGTCTATCTCAAATGGATCATCACGTTTCTTCTCACTCACTACCATAACTCTTTAACTCTTGAGAAAACCAGAAGCCAAAGTTATTAGTTATATATAGAAATGGAAAAGTCATGCAGATGTATTCAATCATCAAACTCATTTATGTACGTACTCAATTCAACACATCATAACCTTGCAATATTTGATTTGTTTTAGCAACGACTGATTAATAATGACTCCGAACCATAGAGGTGATAACCCATCATCATTATCATCGTCACTTATACATAGCAATGGTAACAGTAGTAATAGTGATGAATCTTAGATATAGGGGTGTAAGAAAACGTAAATGGGGTAAATGGGTATCCGAAATTCGACTATTAAATAGTCGAGAACGAATTTGGTTAGGTTCTCAAGATACACCAGAGAAAGCAGCTGGAGCTTTTGATGCCGCACTCTTTTGTCTCCATGGTCAAGGAGCTAAATTCAATTTTCCCAGTAATCCTCCCAATATTCAAGGTGCTAGCTCGACCATGACTCCACTGGAATTCAAGAAGTTGCTGCTAGCTACGCGAATGTACAAGAAGAACAACAACTACACAACGAGGATGGAGATATTAATCCTTTAGAACATGGACCTACTATTAGTAATATGGATTGGGAATTAGAGCATCCACAGTGGGCGACTAAACCCAAATATTTGGTTTATTAACGAGACGTAGTGGGACGGACTATCGATTAAATCCTGACCATCGATTAAATCCCAGACTATATTTGGTCTGGGACCAAGACTAAACCCAAATTTGATCGCGCGGAACCTGAAGGCTACGCCCCACACTAGGCGTACATTTAGTTTACGCCCCACACCAGGCGTGTTTTTAATCTCCGCGCGATTTTTTTGTTTTTCAATTTTGTATGGGGCGGACGTTTACACCTCCGCCCCATAAGATGACTTTGATTCTTTAGTGGGACGGGCGGAGATCTAATCCTCCGCCCCAATTTTTTTTTTTTTTTTTTTTTTTTTTTTTATAAAACAACGGGCGGACGTATAGTCACACGCCCCACATCAGGCGAATGCACAGTGTTACGCTCGATCAAATTTAGTCTTCCACCCGTAGCGTCACACACCAGACTAAACTCAAATTTGGTCGTTTTTTTTGGTCTTTGATCTTTGGTTATACTCGCACCACTGCAGTTGTTCTTACATGACTTATTGTTGGGTAGGGGTAATGATAAATTATTAGCGATTACGATAATGATGGTAATGATAATGGGGTTTTTAGTCACCACTCATTGCTTTGGAATTTTTAAGATAGTCAGGTGAACCAACTCGGGCGAGTTTTAGTCTGCCGAGTAGATTATTTATCTCTCTTTTCCCGTCCGAGAGGGTTCAACAAATGATCGTGGATGGCTCATTTTTGAGCTAACGTGCCATTTTGAAAGTCAGACCTTTAAAATATGAATGGACTCGAGTTGACCTTTGTCAAGCAGTATGAACACGATCAGGTAATTATTTTTGTATTACCATGCTCGATTCACCAAAATTAGTCACGGTTTGTTATTCATGAGGAAAACGTGGTCTATTCACTATTGCATTACATAACCTTACAACCTTTCAAAGTGCAAATTTTTACCAACAAACATAACAAACCAAATAAAAGAACATAAAACACAAAATAAAATAAAACAAATTAATAATTTTTTGCTAAGTTATAAAAGAAAAAACAAGATGAAACAAAAGCGAAGTAAATGAAACTTCCCGTAATTTGATATCTAACTGTTGAACAGTTGAAACTTCCGGTTTCTCCGAAAAATACTAATCAGTAACCGGTGGAATAATGTTGAGCCACAGTTAATTTAAAGTAAAGAATTTTTGTTCAATTTCCCCTGACATTTCAGTTAGAAATTTTCTTGATCATCTTAAAATCAAGATGCATAGTCGACCCATATTTTTTTGTTGCAGAGACCAAGTAACTGAATTACAAACTTTAAATTAATCAATTAGTTGTAATATATATGTATGGTTACTACTTGCTAGTTTTAGCATAATAGATTGTTTTTATGAGCTAGCATAAAACAAATGCGTCAAGAACGAATAAACAATGCATTAACCCCAAATAAAACATACATTAAGGAGTAAGATGGCATAACAAGTATAAACTTTTCCGGAAAAGCGAAAGTGACGTCTATGCATGGATTGATCATCTATGATCTGTCTACTTGACGGATTGCGGTGGTGGACTACTGAAGTGTGACTATTAGTCCCACCTCTTTGTACGGCTCCATTTTTGATCAATAATACGAACCTGAGTCTTCGAGGTTTACAGTTTTGGCCACAGTTTTATAAAAATCGAAATTTCTCCATGGTATGTGTTTATTTGATTTGAATCAGTGAATAAGAGTTTTGGTTATGCGTCCTATTAATGTGGACAACCATTTTTGTGCCTAACGCATAAGACTCGTTGAGTTTGAAAAACTATTAACTAACCATTTTTGTGCCTAACGCATAAGACTCGTTGAGTTTGAAAAACTATAAACAAACATTACAAAGAGAAAGATTTTATAACAGGATCCTAAGATTAGTGCTTAATTAGGGCCTGGATCGTGGAATGTGCAGTTGATGTAATAGGGTGATATACTAACTTTGACCGTCACCGTCCAATTTGTTTACCAAAATGCTGCAAGATGAACTGGCCAGAACTTTTTACAAATAGGATTACTCATCAGCTTGCACTTCCGACTCTTTATGATTGTGTCTATACAGTTAAGCATTACGGACAAAGTACTCACATCCCTGAAAAAGAAGAGGAGAAGTTACAATGAAAAATAAGGTGAGTGACTGTTTCATCTTACTGAAACTGGCTTTAGTCAATAATAGAGGAGGTACTCTTCCTATAATGTTTGGTGTTTTTTTTTCTTTAGACTTTAACCTTTTGCTTGTTTCTTGTAACAGTCAGCAGATTACTTGTGAAATCACGATAGAGAATACTTCGTTTTATGTTTCTGGTGTATATGTTTCGACATCATACAATCTCTGGCTGGATTTAACTTGTCTCAGGGTCCTTGGTGCACTGTTGGCGACTTTAATGCAATTTTAGGATCCCATAAAAAGAGAGAAGGCCTTCCCCCAACCCTATGTCGGATTTCTTCTCTTAAACTTGTGAGTTACATCACTTGGAAATGAGAGGTGCTGGGTATACATGGGCTAAGTGACTCTTTCATTAACCTTGCAGAACATATAGGCAACAATCATAGTCCACGTTAACTTGATAATGTGAATCAATCTCCCCCAACATCTCAATCGGAAAACTCTTTTTTTTTTCTTATAAATAAAGACAACTGGAAGAAAAAAAAGTTGTAGAAGCCTCACAGGTAAATTATGGATCGATTTATAAGCTCTATATATTAGTTCAATTTGTATATAGTTAAATTATGAGAGATAGATATTTGCTTATTAGTTTCTATCATCCCAATTTATTCATTTATTAGCATCAAATAATTGTGATAAATATTAGAAAAAATTCTTAGTATATTGTAGGAGTGAAATATCGCACATTCATTATTTATGCGAAGTAAAGGTCATGCAATATGAGCGAAGATCATCGCACATAACAAAATTGAGATGACGCATTTGATGATGTCAGCATAGTCACGAGTAAAGTGTGAAGATCCGTGCGAAGTGTAGAGTGTGCGAATCTGAGTGAATGTACATGAACGATTGTAACGCACAGTGATTCCAAAAATAAAGGATCTATTAGCTATCATCCACTATGTAAGTATCCTATATAAAGGGAAGGGATGTCATATAATGAAGGACCCCCAGAGAGAGTGTCTGTTAGACAAGAAATTAAGAGAGAGAAAGTTTATTTGGAGAGGAAGTAAAACCTCTGTATTATCTTGTATCCAATTTAAAATTTCAATAAATAAACAAATGATCTTCACCATGATTTATTAGTATATTGTTCATATTCTTATACAAGTGTGGTGGTAGGATTTCCTCCAACTACATCTGGCGCTAGAAACAGGGATGAGTGATATATCATGTTGGTGAATTTGCTTAGAAATCAAGATTACAGAATTTTAGATCTAATCTTTTTGTTTAAACAATTGAGATTTACATCGTTGGAATCTTTCAAAACTCTTCTTAAAATAGTCTTTCATTTGTTAATACAAAAAAGTAGAGATGGTACGAATTGGATCTACTACTGAACAAACGGCGACAGCTAGGAGGAGTAAAAGAAAGAAGAAGAGGTGAAATTATTGAGCAACCAGAAGAAGGAGAAAGAGAAAATCAAAAAAATGCAACTCTAATTAGACTTCAGTGTACACAAGAGCAGAATAATGATATCGATTACGATCGAGTGAGTATCCATACTGCACGAAAGAATTCAACCGAAGAAGAGGAACATAGAACTGGAGATCCAGGAAGGATTGAAGGAAACGAATAAAATATGACAATTGCAGAACTTAGACAAAGATTGATTACACAACGGCGAAGAGAATAGGAAGAGCGTGCGAACTTGATACGTCAAAATGAAGATCTAAGATAAGAGAACCTCAGATTACAAGAACATAGATCAAGAAGCGCTATACGATCAACATCTAGGACAAGCAGAAGTTCATCAAGACGAAGTCAATCCAACCAAGGAGGTGCTAGGCGAGAACAACCTTTAGATAATATTGATGAGAACTTATAGGTAGGTGATAACTTACAAGATCAACGCAAGAAGAGACGCATATAATATGATCGATACGAATAACAGCGTGAGCATCATCACCAACAAGAAGGCCAAAGGAATAACAGACGTCAAAATCTAGGCGAACGACATCGCGCACGCTATGAGTCAGATAATGATGAAGAAAATGATCCATAACAAGGGAGAATTTTGTTTCATGGAATAAAAATATTGAGAGATCAGTATGCACGCGAAGAAGAGGATGAAAGAAATAATGCTATCCGAGAACGTATGAGAGATGAAAGAGAAATGCGTAGGTGAAGAAGAGAAGAAGCTGAAAAAATAGAGATCCAAGAATCCATGCGACAGAATAATCATGAAAATAGGTTGAGGCAAGCGAGATTAAAAAGACCAATGCAGCAGGATTTAGATAAAACTATGAGTGAAGAAATTCTTAGATAAATGGCAGAGCTAAGAGAAATGATGACTGCGCGAAGGAATGATGGAAAGAGACAGTTAGAAGAAGCAGTGGAGGAAGCTGGGAAAACACCCTTTTCGAGGAAAATCCAAAGTGCAATAATACCACCTAAATGCAATTTACCAGTATTCACAAGTATATTTGATGGAAGTACATGTGCAGTACAACATATTAAAGCTTACAGTCGATCTCTGTTGCAATGGGAGGAGAATGATGCAGTGTTGTGCAAGTATTTCCCTGCCAGCTTGACATGGGAAGCCTTGTCATATTTTGAAGGGTTGCTTGTAGGATCCATTAGATCATTTCGTCATTTACAAAACGTCTTTTTGGGATAATATATCAGTAATAATATGTCAAGACCCGGAATTGAGACATCCTTTGGACTTCTCATAAGGATCAATGAGAGTTTGCGTCATCTAACCACACGTTGGAGAACCATGTGTAGTGAAATGGCAAGAAGGGTAAATGAACGAAATCTTATACTATCTTTAATCAATGCTATTTTTCCTACAGATTTATTATATACACAAATCTTCAGGATAAAAAACACCATAACAATGTCAGAGCTGCGCGAGTTTCAAGAGGAATATATAACACTTGAGGAGAAGCAGAGAGAAATGGAATCTTACCCAGTTACGATGACTAATGCGAATAATGGGAACCCAAGTTTGCTCCCAAGAATGACAAATTATCCCAAAAATGACAAATGCGGTTGCAAGTACATCTCAAGGAAATCAAGGAAAGAACATTAAGGAGGTGGAACAAAAGCTGGTAGCAAGTGTGAAGAGCGAGAATGCAAGCGAAGAAATTGTCTGGAAATTGATATTGAAAAGTGTGAAGAGCGAGAATGCAAGCGAAGAAATTGGAAGCAGAATGTTAAAAATAATCAAAGAGGTGAAAGATTAATGGTGGATGTGGTGTCTAGATTTGGAAAAGCAGATAAGCAGGGTACTGAGGCAGAACCTTCTGCGAATAATAATACTAAACGAACCAGAGAGAGTACTTTTGAAGAAGGAGAAAGAACGCAAAGGAAGAAGTTATGTTCTCAAGAAATATGTGAAGCTTCTCGCACAGGGGAGATTAGTGAAATCATGCGAAGCAATATTCTGAGGAGCATCTGCGAATTTAAAGAGATGCAAAAGGCGAATGAAGAAAGTGAATAGTACGAAAGGCGCAAATGTTTTTCTTAATGAGTAAGAAATTAATAGGAGATCTATGTACTAGAGTTGTATAACTCGAGCATAAGAATAGGAATGAAGATTTTTATTTACATATCAAGAGAAGAAAATCTAAGACCTTGAAGTAAGGGGAAAACCTGGTAAGCATGACTCAATAGAAAGCTACATTGACCCTGGAACTTTAGTTATGGAGATCTGGGGTGAGAAAAACGAAAATGCCATCCAGGAAAGATACCTAAATCAAAAGATTGGGGTCATAAGATCTTTCCTAAGTAGCGTAGAAACTCAATCAGGGCGCCGAGGTACACGGTTGAGTCAAGAGTGCCCGGGGGGGTCTGAATCGTACTTTGCCACTCTTGACAAGTCCTGACTATGATGCACTCAGTCCGAAGATACCCCACTTAGGGTGCAGTCTCGTAACCATATATAAACCCTATCGGTGGAGGCATAAGAGCCTGTGAAATCAACTGGTTGTTGTATTACCGGATGGGAGGATCCAACCTTAACCCGGTAGAGGTAAGATTCCTTGAAGGGGCAACCATAGGGAAGATAAAAACGACACCCTCCATTAGGGAGCTGAATTCTGTCAATAGACGTAAATGTCATGAGGCTTTTTACTCACGGGAGTATTAAGGCTTGTCATATTTATGCTCATCAGAAACCTGAAGAGGTAATAATACAAGAAAAAAGATAAGGAGAGATCAATGGGTCGATACATTACAGTGTAAAGACTTCCTGCGATTTCGTCGCACAAGAGTAAAGAAAATTTTGGGCAAAATAAGACATTTAATTAGGAACGACAAATAAGACCTCATGAGAAAAATAAGATATATGCTAACTTTATTTTGCAGGAAAATGATTATATTGCGAATAACTTCGTATGATGAAAAACAGAAATAAAGCAGAGAACGACATTATGTTCATTAGCCTATCAGTATGCGACAATTAACAGAGGCAATAATGAGAATGCAAACATAAGAAAAATGTTATTTGCCCCATTTGATAGTCTCATGCACATGAGAGAAAGGTGTACAAGGGAAACATATATTAAAGGAGCAAGAACTAATACTTAAAAGGTGTACATTGAAGTAGAAATTCCAAACATGAAGATATACAAGCAAAAAATGATTAATTTTTGCCTAAATTATCTTCATCATTTCGCTCAGCCTCAGAATCACTTACTTCTTCTTCATATTCTTTATATTCTTCCTCACTATCCTCAATATCAGGAACATCTTCATTTGGGGGAACGTCTGCGAATATATACTTTGAGAGAGGAATATCATTATCAATGAAGACTTTCTTAACAGCAGCATCACGAGCACGAGTGGCATCCTTGCCATTGTTTGAAACAGTGGCGATATAGTTCTTCTTTAAGTGCTGATACTTGGCATTGTGAGCAGATAATTGTGTCTTTAATTCTTCAATCTCCCCAAGATAATTCTTCTCTTTCTCTGCGAAGAACAAATAAGCAAGTTAGAGTTAAAAAAGGGTATTTTCCTCAAGAAATGACAAGTATGACAGAGCAACAAATGTCCTTCATGATTGGAAATAATGTCTTTAACCAGTGCGAAATTTTCAGATTGAAGGCTCATGTTAATGGATAAACCTTTCCTAGCATCATTCAGAACCCTAGCAGCCCAGCTAAATTCAGCTTCACTTTCTATAAGAAGTTGAGAGCGAATTCAGTTTCTCTCCTCAGTAAGTACGTTCTTTTCGCTCAAAGCTAAGTCA
Organism: Papaver somniferum; assembly: GCF_003573695.1. Classification (NCBI taxonomy): domain Eukaryota; kingdom Viridiplantae; phylum Streptophyta; class Magnoliopsida; order Ranunculales; family Papaveraceae; genus Papaver; species Papaver somniferum. The sequence continues at coordinate 19,478,057 of NW_020618825.1, read as the reverse complement.
CGTTCAACTTGAACTTTAAGGATAGATTCTTGGAATTTTTCTAGTGCCTTCGCATCCTTGAGAGCAACCTCATCTTTTTCACTAATGGGTTTGTTCTTCCTGGCCTCCAAAATTAGAATCGTTTCTTTATTCTCATGAAGACGGCGTCTGAAGTTATTGAGTGTAGTCAATAGAGGTCTATGATCCATTCTAAGAGCAGTGTACTTCATCCTTAACTCTTCCAAATTAAGATTCTCAATTCCTTTAGTAGGGTAATTGTTTAAAGAAGAATTGAGATGTTCTAAAAGAATTTCCTCATCGGAAAAATTAGATGCCTCATCAGAAAGGTTATAAATGTCTGCGAACATAGAAAATAAGAAGCGCGAATTATCATATAAAGCAAAGAGAATGGGAATGATAAAAGTTACGTACCAATGAGTTAATCATTTATTTTTCGGATTTTGCGAATACGTTAAGAATTAGAAGTATTTTCAGCTTTAAGTTTGGTATTTTCTCCCTTCAACTTGAGAAGTTTCCTTTGGTAATCTGAGGAAACTACATAAGATAAGTGAGATACCTGCGAAAATATAAGAAAAGCATTATATAACGAGGAGAAAGAATAGAAATAATATTAAAGAAAGTGTGAAGATGAGAATATTACCATAGAACCAAGTGCATATTGGAAACTTAGGTTTATTGCAGAAGAAGCTCCGCGAAGAGATGGTCATCCAAAATGGGAGCATCACAGACTTTAGAAACCATTTCAAAGGTGCATTGTAATTCATCGTTATTAATAGCTGATATGGTATCAGAGAAAAGACTGGATAAATATTTCATGGATGAGGAGCTCGATGGATCTTCAGAAACAAGAAAATCATCATCTTCGGATTCATGACTTGAAGAAGGGTCAAGTTCTTTACGCTTCTTGGATGAAGATTTAGACACAGGTTTATTGGGTTGATTCTGAGCTTTACCCATAGTTTTAACACCAGAAGTTTCAATCTGTGCGAATAACCAAGATAAGGAACAGAGGCAACAATGTTGTTAAAATTAGAAAGAATGTTCCTTACCTCGATATTCTGCGAAGATAACGCATCATAGGAAGATCGTAGCCATCAGTAGTTTTGCCCGAAACATAAGGACCTTCTAAGACAATAGGACAATTAAGCCAGCATGTGTCATTAAACCTGCGAGCCATGCTATTGGATTTGTCGTTCCAATCTAAGTCTCGCATAACCGATCATCATCCAAAATTTCACAGAACAAGGGAATTTCTAGGTTATACAGTGGGTTAGGAAGATTATTCAGAAGTTGTCCTAGTGATACGATAATCTTCTGATTAGTCCATTGTTCGGAATTGATTAACTCAAGATTGAGTTTGGATGAATAATTAGAATCAGATGGAAGGGAAAGTAAATAACCTCTGGTATCAAATTATTTCTTGAGTATGGTGAATTCTATTTCCATCTTTTTGCCAGCAAGAGCCATTGAAGGAATGGGAATGATGGATTAAAAGTAGAAAATTCTTGATCAATAGAATGATGAGTTTAAAAGTAGAAAATTCTTGATCAAGATCAAATCAGTAAAAGTGTGATCAAGTTAGTGAAATTGAGATTAAATTAGGAGAAGAGGGGAAATAGTGGAGAATGATAAAGAGGATGGGGAAGAAACGATAGACTGTAAAAAAGAAAAGGTGATGGAGAAAGTTGCATTAATAGGTGAAGAGGAAAGAAGAAGTAAAAAGAAGAAGACGAAGGAAGATATATAATAAGATTTACTCTCGATTTTCGAGGTTTATCTCATTTAATGCGAAGAATAAACAGATAAGAAGAAGAGGTTATGAGGACGTGTCAGATAATGAATGGTCAAGAAAACACGCGTAAATCAAGAAAACTTAAATTCCGGAAGTATGTAGGCAAAGCAGAATACGAAAAGTTGAACATGTGTGATACTTTAGGATGGAGATTTCTCATATCGCTCCCCTTATGAAGAGAGCGAAATGAGAAGAGGCAGAATGTAGGAGTGAAATATCACACATTCATTATTTATGCGAAGTAAAGGTCATGCAATATGAGCGAAGATCATCGCACATAGCAAAATTGAGATGACGTATTTGATGATGTCAGCATAGTCACGGGTAAAGTGTGAACATCTGTGTGAAGTGTAGAGTGTGCGAATCTGATTGAATGTACATGAGCAATTGTAACGCACAGTGATTCCGTAAATAAAGGGTTTATTAGTTGTCATCCACTATGTAAGTATCCTATATAAAGGGAAGGGCTGTCATATAATGAAGGACCCCCAGAGAGAGTGTGTGTTAGACAAGAAATTAGAAGAGAGAGTTTATTTGGAGATCAAGTAAAACCTTTGTATTATCTTGTATCCAATTTAAGATTTCAATAAATAAACGAATGATCTTCACCATGATTTCTTAGTATATTGTTCATACTCTTATACAAGTGTGGTGGTACGATTTCCTGCAACTACATATATATGAATCGGACCAAGAATTTAAACAACAATAATGTGCAAGAAAAATTGTGTGCTCATGCCGTTGTCTCATGAATTTTGTTACCTTATGTGCCAACAACATTTTCTTTTTAACCCAAATAGAAATGAGAAATAAAATGTGATATCTCTATTTCTTCCTCTTTCGGATTGTTTTGTTTTTGTCCACGACTGCTTTTTGGTTAAATAACATCAGATAATTGGGTCTGCGTGTTTGTCAAGGTTTGTAGTTTTGGCCGCACTTTTACATATAAACCATAATCTTGTCCTTTCATTGATAACAAATTTTATGTGTTTCTTTTTTTTTTTGAAAAGGAAAGGATATATTGAAAAAAGAAAAATTATGTACAGGATATTTACAAGGTCAAGAGACCATCACAAAAAGAGAGAAATTGTAACTACAAGCTCAATATATCCTCCCAATGGTTCATAATCTGATTTGCAGAGTAATGTTTTAATATTTCCGTAGTTGATCTCCAAAGATAAATCCATTGCTTTATAGCAATTTCCAAATCATGTCTTAATTTAGCTCTACCTCCATGCACCCTCCTATTACGCTCATTCCAAACTTCCCAGCAAAAAGAAAATGAAGGAGATGACACACGCTCTTCACTCTGGCAGATACTCTTTCCAATCTCCAACTAATCATCATTGGCTTGAAACGAAACGACATCACCCAATTAATCTTCAATGAAGCAAGAAAATAATCCGATAACTGCACAATATCTCTACAATGAATGAATAAGTGATCCATAGTTTACTCCTCTGTATTGCAAAATAGACATCTGTTTGACTGAACTGCTACGCCCCTATGTTGTAACATATATCTTGTCGGGATTGAATCATGAAGAGAATCCCAGAATAAGAAAAGCATTTTATGAGGCACGAATTTACTTGACAGAATATGTTGACCATCCCAATCTGGATCCGTGTCAGTTAACTTCGCATAAATAGTCTTGGCAGAAGCATCTCCTTCCAAAAAATCTTCTTCACCCTATGTTAGAGTTACAAGTCTGATATCATGCTTTAACTCCAACAGATCAATACTTTCTGCAGGATCCAACACTCTACTGAATTGAAAGTTCCAACCATTAACGTATATTGTGCCTATAGTGGCCATCTTTTGAGTACTGATCCCGTATAGCCTTGGAAATTTCTCCCTGAAAGACCTCCTTTCTCACCACCAATCATGCCAGAAACAAATTATTGATCCATCTTTAACCTGCACATTCAAAGTATCAACAAAAACCTTATTTCCTCTCAGAATATCAAACCACATACTTCTCCCAACTGGTTCCTTAACTTGCATTGTAAGCAAACAATCCTCTTCAGATTTTGATTTTTCACATACAATTCGCCTCCATAAAGCCGTCTTCTCCTTACAGTACCTAATATGCCATTTAGCTAACAAAGACTTGTTCACCAGCCTTAGACTAAGAATACCTAAGCCACCTTTCTTTTTTGGTTTGCAAATTCGTTTAAAAGAAACCCAGCTCATCTTCTTCTTCTCCTCATTTTATGTTCTTTTGAGATTTGCAATATGTGAAAACTACAGGGAAACCCATTCTCCCAGATCTTTCCACTGTGAAACCCACGCTCCCAAAACTAAAGGCACGCACCGATTTTCTGGAAGAAAATTATTCTCAGACCCATAATTTATAAAATTCGGTTGTCATTCTTTTTTCTTCTTCATCATCTTCAATTCTTTTTAACTCAGATAAGGAAATCGAAGAATTTAGACAACGAAGATTCGAGGGAGAGTTTGCTACTATGATTTTGGTTGAATCAAAGAAAAAACTGAGATTGGGGTTTTTTCAATAAGATGGAAGGTTGTTGTTCAAGAAGAGGAAAGGGTATCTGTGAGATTTTGAAATCAAAGCAGATGAGAAGAAATTGCTGATTTTGAATTGCGAAAAATGGGTTGTAGTCTGTGTGTTGATTGGAAAGGAAGAGGAATTCGAAGGTGGGTCTGTGATGTTGAGAAGATTTAAGAACTTGGGTTTGTCTTTGATTCCAAGATGGCAGCAAATGGTCTCAAAATTGTGATGTGAGTTCAACACAGGAAGATGCAGAAATTGGTTGGTCGATTCAGAAGTTTGACAGTGGTTCCGTCGTCGTATGTGAAGGTATCAATAGAGGATTTAAGAGATGGAAGTTTTGGCCGATGGAGATAAGGAAGAAAACGAGTTGCTGCCATCGATTTGGGTGAATAATGGAGGAGGTTAAGACAAGGAATGTGAAGCGGAGAAGAAAATGAAGATGTGTTTTTATCAAATTTGGATTCACAACAAGGATTGATAGTGAACAGTTTCAGAAGTTGTATCATCCAGGGAAGAGAGGCAAGTTGTTGTTGTTGTTAACTTCAGTGAATAAAGTGCATTTTGATGAAAGTCTGAGATTTATGTGAATGTTTAGGACAGTGGGTTTGTCTCTAATCCACATTTTCTGGTAAGAAATTGATTCTGGTAGTTTCCAAGATGCATCCATTACACAATCCGTCACCAACTCAAAACTGCACACACGGTGCTTGGCTAAATGCCTGAATGACCGTCCAGTTCTTGTTGCCACTGATGAGTGCTAAAAAGTGCATAGTTCTATATATGTTTCTTGGCATTTAACTCATCATCTTTTGTGCATTAATTCTACATTTTATCCCATATTCTGTATTTTCATTGTTTTCAAGAATAAATATTTTTCTTAATTAATTTTGCATTTTTAGGTACTAAATAAAGCCTGGTTATCTCACGGAGCGAAAAGAGCAGAGAAACGGCAAAGACTCTCGCTAGGAGGAAGCGAAGAATGATGTTTGCAAGAGCCGGATCAACTAGAAGTGGGCTTGAAGAGGAAGAATTGTTCTTAAAGAAGATATGGGCTTGGCATACCCAAGACCCAAAACCCTCACCCAAATCCATTTCCATTATCCATACCCATTTCCATGAGAGCCGTCAGATTGGATCCATGTTGTCATCCAACGGTCGCCTCATCATTGTGCATCAAAATCCAAAGCTCCTGTCAAACACCATAGTACCTAACTCCATCTGAAGCCGTCAGTTTTGTTGTATCTCATAATCCAACGGTCGCTACATACCTCTCCATCGTAGCCGTTCGATTCAATCTATATGGGATCATCCAACGCTCTTTACTTGCTGTTCATCAAATTTCTCTACACCCGCCTCACACCCTAGCATCCAAAACCATCGACTTCACCCAAACAAGTTCTTCTTCCCCAAATCTTTTTTCCCCAAAAACTTTCTTCTTCCCCCGACAGTTGCAGTCGAGCTCTGCTCCTGCCTCTCTTCCATGTCCACTGCCACCCTCTGCCTCACAACCATTTCCATACCCCGACACCACCTCAATCACCATCACTTTCCCCAACCCTCTAGCCTAGTTGCTTTTTCAAACCCACATATCTCTGACCTAGGTGTGGAGTTGATGAAACAACTCGAGCTAGGGTTGCAGTGCATCAATTGGAGCAGGAAGAGCACCAGAGGACGAGAAGGAAGCATGGGTCGAGCACAGGGGAGACAAATTCAGAGAATCAGTGAGTTTAATTTCGAATTTAAAAATTAGGGTTTGCAAATTTTAGGGTTTGGTGAAATTAGGGATTTTGTTGTAAACTATAAATAGGAACTGATGTAGGATGTTAAAAGGGTTCTTGGGTCATCCGAGAAACCCCGTAATTGGGTTAATTTCATGTTGTTGTTTCAATTTCAATTTCATAATTCAGTTTATTTGCAATTTCATGTTTAGTTCCATTTTAATGTTAATTATGTTCTGAGTTCACTGCTAGGGTGATGAGGAAGCCTTTGAACCATTGTTATGTTGTCTCCAGTTGTACCTAATTCATGTTGTGCTTGAAATGTTTAGGGTAGCTTTAATCAAAGCATGTTAACATCTTGCTCTCACAGTGCATATCAAGTCTGCATTGTAGTTAGATTATCACTATGTAATCATGCTGCAACTCATGCCTAATTGTTTTATGTAAACTCTATGACTAGTTGTACTTTAATTTAGACAATTAGTACTTAGGGTGAATACTTTAGTTGAGATTAGAGAACCCTTTTAGCTTGTTCATTCACTTAGGTAGTTGACCAATAGATTAACTGCCCTGTGAGAAGGCAGTTAATAGTGTTAGGGAGATGGCTAACCTAATGACCCTGAACAAAGCCCCTTAACCAACCCTTAGATGAGCAGCAGGCATAGAACCTCCACTGCCATCTAGTTAGTCAGTTGAGCCAAGAAGCTCACTGAAAACTATGCAAGGGATAAGATTTAGGTGGAACTAGGACAACTTAGTCTAGGTGAAATGGTGGAATCTAATCCCTAGTCTTCACCCAAACTTCCATCTTTCCTTTACTGTTTCTTGATTTTAGTTGGTTGCCTTGACTTCCTTGCCTTAGGCTAACTGCCTTTGTGCCACAATGCTCACTGTCACCTAGTTACTCTTTGTTTCTTTGCCACTGTTTTACTGTCACTGCTTAGCTTAGGAAACTTCAACTACACACACAAGTCTCTGTGGATCGACCCGTATTTGCACATTAGCTTCAATCGACACCGTGCACTTGCGGTTATCATTTGTAGGTCTTTTTAGAAGCCTACCAGCCACCTTTTAACTATAGAGTGGTGAGTCTTTGCACAGGTTTTGGAGAGGATTTAAAGTGGTGTCTGAGTCCGTTTAGAAGATTACCAGTTGAGCTGGATTCAAGAACAAGTTGCTTATGAATACATGAGTATTTGGCTCTGGTATTTGACGAGAAAACAAGGAAGAAAGGTGGGTCAGTTTGCCATATTTTCTTGACCCTGTAACAAAGGTTTGCTGCCGGTTTCAATGGGTTCATTGGTTTTTTTTCAAGGGGCAGTGGAAAATAGTTGTTGTGGATGCTTTTGTTTTGTTGTTTTTTTTCAGAATGATTATGGTACTTTATAGTTTTAGTCGTTTTTGAGAGGTGTTGGTGTTGTTGGTTGGGAAGCCACATATGTATTTGGTCATATTGGTGTTGATGTTTGGTCATAATGGTTGAATAATTTGTTATGCATCTATGACAATGGTTGCATAACCTGTTATGCATCTACAAAAGTTGTTGCATAACTTGTTATGCAGTCCAGAAAACGGTTGCATAACACGTTAGGCAGCTACTTTTTTCTTAGTATTGAAACCAACAAAAAATAAGGTTGCATAACTTGTCATGCACCGACAATAATATACACATAACATGTTATGCAGTCGTGAAAATAGATGCATAACCTGTTATGCATCCGAAAATATGACTGCATAATGCATTATGCATCGATAAAATTGTTGCAAAATCTTTTATGCATCGAGAAAATAAATGCATAATCTTATATGCATCCGTAAATATGGATGCATACTGCATTATGCATCAATTTTTTATGTAAGCACTAAAATCAACCAAAAAATGCATAACTTTGTTATCCAAATGCATAATTTGTTATGCAGTGGAGAAAATGGTTGCATAATTCGTTATGCATCTGCAGAATGTGTTATGCATCTTTTTTGGTGGTTGTGTAATGTATTGTGAATACATGAAAGAAGATGATGGTGTAAATACATGATTTTGACCAAGAGCCTACGAATAACTGAAAGACAATGGTTTGCGTGGGAGTTAATGAAACATGAAATAAGATGATGATGTGGTTATGACTGCATAACATGTCATTCAGTCGAGAAACTGTCTGCATAACATGTTATGCATTCGTGAAAATGGATGCATAACCTGTTATGCATCTACAAAGTTTGTTGCATAACTTGTTATGCAGTCCAGAAAACCTGCATAACCTGATATGCGTCCGTAAATATGGATGCATACTGCATTATGCATCAATTTTTTATATGTACGGCTAAAATCAACCAAAAAAATGGTAATATAACTTGTTATAGATGCATAATTTTGTTATCCAAATGCATAATTTGTTATGCAGTGGAGAAAATGGTTGCATAATTCGTTATGCGTCTGCAGAATGTGTTATGCATCGTTTTTGGTGACTGCATAATGGTTAAGTATCAAGTTTTCAAAAAATTTCCCTAAAATGAGGATCACCTCCGATTTTTTCGTTAAAAACAAAAATTTGATATTCTTGTTTGTACTCGTTGCGTAGCTCTTTTAAAAAGATTTCCAACGATATAAAGTTTGTAAAATTCTAAGGCGCGGATTTTTAGATATGTTATGTCTAAGTTGCGCTGCCAATTATACCCCTGAAAAATTAGGTTGCGTAACGAGTTATGCCTGAAAACATAGTATGCATAACCAGTTATGTATTGATTCATATAATAATTGCATATAATTATGGGTGTCACGGTATATAAAATTAATTGTGGGCCTGAGAATGAGAATATTTTTTTTTTGGGTCTCCCCCTAATTTCCCCTTGCAATATATCAGCGGGTCATTAGCATAGTACATATGTGGATGGGCTTTTTGTGCAAACATAACAAAAGGTCGATGCCGCTTAGTCCATTGCTGAAATGATGCGTAACATAGTACATATGTGGATGGCCTTTGGTATCAATTCATTCACATAGTACATATGTGGATGGCCTTTTGAGTGGCACTAGCTGTTTGTGCATCTACCATTTAATACCTGTCTTTGAGAACCTTAAGCATTGACCTTGCAGAAACAAGATTCTGTATGATTCTGTTAGGGGTCATGTGAAAATGGCGAAGCATTTTCAAGGGCTCATTGGCATGGATAACAGGTTCGAGTTTGTGGTTCTTAGAACATTTGCCATGGTATGATGCAACTGCAATATTCAAGCAAAAAATTGAAGCCCAAAATTCAATATTGCTTGAACTATGGTAGCACCGTAGCACATGATTCGATGCTCAAATAAATGCGATCAATGCCAAACTGCTTGAACTAGTCAATACGTCTGGCCAGATATAATGACTCATGTTGTCGTTGGAGGAGTGTACATCATTCGGTTTTATGTATAGCTCGGTTCTTTTGGTATACTTAGCAAATGCAGCAATAAAGACACCATACACCACCCGTACCTGCCAGTACACCATCATAAGCATCATAACCATCAGTGTTTGAGTTTAACTTAAACTACTTCCCCTAGGTTTCTCCACAAGGTAAAAATTTAAAAACCCTGGTAAAATAAAAGCCGACCTTAGTATATGCACGGTAAAAAAATATATAACCCAGAAAAAAAATCGTAAAGATTAAATTAAGATAATTAAATATATCAGCTAAAATTTCATCTGCACCGTAAGATTTTGCAATGGTGAGTGAAAACAAGATTTCATCTGATCCAGCTACTACTAATATTCAGAATCACCACACAAAACACTCGATCCTAGGTTTTCTTTTGGATAAAGGGGATAAATCATTTTTCAAGTTATCCAAACATAAAACTGGATAATTCTAATCTCTTTAATATCTATCTTAATAATCCCTAATTCGATCTCTATCATCTAGATAATACTAGTATAAATAGTTCATCGTTTTTTCAAGTTCTTCACACAATTTTTTTTCGAAGTACAGAAAAGAAAAAGAAAGAATGGGTTTTCTCAAAAATATTTGCTTAGTTTTTATTTTACTCAGTTTATGTTCAGGTTTTGGTTTCGGTACTGATGTTAGTTATGATGGGCGAGCTATGATAATCAATGGTGATCGTCAAATTATCTTGTCTGGTTCCATCCACTATCCTCGTGCACACCCGAGGTAAATTTATTGTTATTTAGTCATGCTTTTTTAAACTATACAATTTGTTTTGTTTAAGTTTATATTGGTTTTTTTTTTGTTGTGTTTTTTTTTCTTCAGATGTGGCCCGATTTGATCAAGAAATCAAAAGAAGGTGGACTTGATGCTATTGAGACATATGTGTTTTGGAATGCACATGAACCTCTTCGTCGTCAGGTTATTGTCGATATCATATCACGTTTATTGTATTCCGTTACATACATTCTTGGTCTAATGAGTGCTTTTATTGTTGTTGGCAGTATGATTTTTCTGGTAACTTGGACCTCATAAGGTTTCTCAAGGAAGTTCAAGCGGCGGGTCTTTATGCCATTTTGCGTATCGGACCATATGTTTGTGCTGAATGGAACTATGGGTATGATTTTTAACCGAATTTTTGGTATTGAATATGTTTTTCGTGTTTTTTTTTTTTTTTTGCTTGCGAAACTAATACGTTTGGATTGGTTTCAACAGTGGTCTTTCAGTTTGGTTGCACAACATGCCGGAGTTTCTGACCTTAGAACCAACAATGAAGTTTTTAAGGTAACTATTTTTACTTTTTATCCTTGCATAATTCAAATTTTAATATTGATTTAATACAACTAAATTTTTTATCCTTGCGTAACTAAATTAATTTTTTGATTGTTCTAGAATGAGATGCAAAACTTTACGACTCTGATTGTTATATGGCAAAAAAAGAAAAGCTTTTTGCTGAGGTCCTATTATCATTGCACAGATCGAGAATGAATATGGAAACGTTATATCAAACTATGGCGATACTGGCAAATCATACATTAATTGGTGTGCTACCATGACCGAGTCTCTTAATATTGGTGTTCCATGGATTATGTGTCAACAATCTGATGCACCTGTACCTATGGTAACATTCCAGAACTTTTTACTTTTTTTTTAATCTTTTCATAATAATCTTGATTACGTACTCAAGACACTTTTTTTTTGTGATGCAACAGATTAACACTTGTAATGGCTGGTATTGCGACTATTTCACTCCGACTCACCCAAACACGCCTAAGATGTGGACTGAGAATTGGACTGGTTGGTTCAGAAATTGGGGTGGAAAGCATCCTCATAGAACTGCTGAAGATGTTGCTTTTTCCGTTGCTCGGTTCTTCCAACGTGGTGGAACTTTCCAGAATTACTACATGGTAAATAAATTTATATATACTTTATATATATGCTGATGCCATATGAATTCTTAGTGTTTGTTGTATTTGTGCAGTACCATGGTGGTACCAACTTTGGCCGAAGTGCTGGTGGTCCTTATATTTCAACTACATATGATTATGATGCTCCCCTAGATGAGTTTGGAAACTTAAACCAACCTAAATGGGGTCACCTGAAAGAGCTTCACCAAGTTCTTAAATCAATGCAAAAAACTCTTACTTATGGAGATATTACCAACACTGATTTCAACAACTCTGTTTCTGTAACCAAATACAGCTTCAACGGACTTCGAGTTGTTTTTTCAGCAATGCCAATGAAACTTCTGATGCAGAAGTAACTTTTGAAGGAACTAAATTAGTTGTTCCTGCATGGTCTGTCAGTGTTCTTTCGGATTGTAGAAACGAGGATCATAATACCGCTAAGATAAATACACAAACATCTGTGATGGTAAAGAAGGCAGATAACGAAGCTGAAGATGCACAATCAGGGTTAAACTGGGTATGGAGACCCGAGAATACAAAAGATACTACTGTTCTTGGCAAAGGAACTTTTTCCGCGAACCACCTTCTTGAACAGAAAACAGCATCTAACGATGTTTCTGATTACCTGTGGTACATGACAAGGTATGTAATTATAATCAGTATTAATCTCAATTCATTAACTTTTATCTCAACACAAAAAATAATTAAATTTCTGAGATTTTTTTTTGTATATATACAGTGTTGATATGAACGAGCAAGATCTTATGTCCGACAAGGATGAAATTCTCTTAAGAGTAAATACCAGTGGTCATGTCCTTCATGCTTTTGTGAACGGTGAGCATGTAGGGTCTCAATGGGCTGCTTATGGAACTTACAAATTCATGTTCGAACAAAAGATTAGGCTTAACCATGGCAAGAATCAAATAAGTTTGCTTAGTGCAACAGTTGGTTTACAGGTTTGTTTTTGGACTTTACACTTTTGCTTATAAGCATATCTAACGATGATGAGATCTCTGATATCAAGTTAAATTTTTTAAACAGAATTATGGACCAAAATTCGATTCAGTAGACACTGGGTTGGCCGGGGTACAATTAATTGCCAAAAACAATGATGAGTTAATCATCAAAGACTTGTCGGCTAAAGAGTGGATTTATAAAGTTGGACTACATGGTGAAGATGCAAACCTTCATAGTGTTGAATCACCTTCCGCTTCTAAGCGGTTGACGGAGGAAATCCCTTCAAACAAGTTGATGACTTGGTACAAGGTATGTAATGTGTTCCAAAGATCGTTGATTTTTGGTGTAGTTTGTTTTCCACAAGTGTAATACTAAAATCGCTGATTTTTGGTGTAGTTTGCTTTCCACAAGTGTAATACTAAATATAATGGTATTTTTTTGGTGTTGCAGACTACATTCAAGGCTCCATCAGGAACGGATGCAGTTGTTGTTGATCTAAAGGGTATGGGTAAGGGTCATGCTTGGGTAAATGGTAAAAATATTGGACGCTTCTGGCCATCTTTCTTAGCGGCTAATGATGGTTGCGAAGAAATATGTGATTATCGTGGTTCATATAGTGACAAGAAGTGTGCTTCTAAGTGTGGTGAACCTTCACAAAGATGGTTAGTCATAGCCTCCTTATTCTTTATCTTGTCTTTCTAACTTTATTAAATATTTCGATCAACACTAATATTTTTGTTCGTATGTAGGTATCATGTGCCAAGATCGTTCCTTCGTGCTGATTCCAACACATTGATATTGTTTGAAGAAGTTGGTGGAAATCCTTCAAAAGTGAACTTCCAAACCATTAAAGTTGGTTCTGTTTGTGCCAATGCTTATGAGGGAAGAAGTCTAGAGCTATCTTGCCATGGAAACACGATTTCTGCTATTTCATTTGCAAGCTTTGGTAATCCTCAAGGAAGTTGTGGATCCTTTAAGAAGGGACCTTGTGATTCCGAAAGTTTGACAAGCACTGTTGAAAAAGCATGTCTTGGTAAAGAAAATTGTTCAATTGATGTGGCTGTGAAGACTTTGGGATCAACCGCTTGTAGCGGTATCAAAAACAAGCTTGCAGTTGAAGCCACTTGCAGCTACAAGTTTTTTCGATTTGTCAAGATTTATGTTTATGTTTTTTAGGTTTGATTATAAGAAATCACCTTGATTTCTTCTAGTTCGTTTTGATTTCTTAGAGATTATTTTATGCAATTTCTTTCGTGAATATTCTGGATGGTATCTTTTTGTTAATACAGATATTTGATTTTAGTATTTATTCAGGTGTCTTAATATTGCTGCTGCCGCTTGCTTGTTATCGGAACTCGATGAATATTGGCAGATCTTACATCCTGTTAAAGGGTTACAATTTTTAATCTGGCACATGTTTGTTTTGCATTCTGTCATATATATTAGTTTGTTGTCTGTCGCATTTGTTGTGATGATCACTAATCTTCACAGCCGTGCACTTCTAATCCTCCATTCTGTATCTTGTGCTCGAATCTTGTGCTCGAGATATGTCGAAGAAGAATTGATGAACTAGTTACTTTTTATATATTTTCTTTGTGCCGATGCTGGACAGAGGCAGATACAGAGTTCGACAACATAATTGTTAGGATATCTTTTATAGATAGATCACTGTCCTCTCCTGTTCGAAATTGTTCGAAATAAAAGTAAGTATTGTATCATATCAGGACGGGAATAATGTTGAGTGTTGGTCCTTTGATTTTAGAAGAAATCTAAAGGAGGCAGAAATGGTGGAGTTTCAAAGCTGATTGCTGTTAGTGGGTGCATGCAGAGCCTCCATTCCTGGATTTAGAAGATGTCGCTTGACTGCCGATGGTTGTTCCCGTATAAAATCATTATTTTCTCATCAAATTATTGGTTCTTCATCTCTTTCTTTCTCTGTTACTTTCAGTTAGAATAACTCGATCCCACCAAAGGTAAAAAATTTTTTTTTATCTAGGCGGGCTTTTAAATACGATACACAGGCTTTTCAGAAAAGGATTGCAGTTGCAGAATAGAATATCAGATTTAATATTATAGATCATTAATTAGGATCGTTGAACACCATGATAATCACACAATAAATATGCAAGAATAATATATGAGAAATACCTTATAGCGCAATCCTTAGTTTGTGATCGATCAATCTGAAAGAGCGGTAATATTTTGTGGATGTCATGGTTTCTCTCTCTTGACCTTAAGCATAATGAGTAATTCCTTAAATACAATAGTAATGATTATTGTTTCCCTTTCATAGGTAGAGAGAGGACCAAGTTCCTAGAGTTTTAGTATTAGACATTAGATCTCGACCGTCCATCAAGAAAGAGATATAAACCATGGATTAGATATTTAGCAATATCCTAAATATAACCAGATTCTCATATGGGCCCAATAAAGATAATTATCCTATAAAAAATTATCTTACATTCTCCCACTGGTCCATGTGATAATCTATTAATGGTTAATTTCAGGAAACATAAGGCGCGCGTAATTGCTAAACATAATACATTAGTGGTTAAACGTAATACCTTGATCAAGCAAGCTACTCATGTGAGTCATAGCGGTGGTACATTGTCTTGTTATCAACATGTTCCCTTCCATGTACCACAACATGAGTACCTCACTCAAGTAGTCTTTAAATATGAGTATCATAATGGTCTAGTGATGTCTTTAAGAAAGACGATTTCCGTAAACATCCATCCATTCACATAAAAATATACTAAACATGGATACAGATATATATTCAGAATACATTAATAAGATCTCAATAAGTGTTCAAAAATAAGCACATAAATTAGCTGAATTCAGTAATCAATTACTCCCACAGATCTAAGATTTTAATCTTTTCTTAAGAGGTCTTAAAAGGTAATTGTTCATTAAGTGCATCTCCGAAATCAATTATGCTTAAGTGATACATGAACAAATACTGCTTCTGAATTTCTTAATTCACGCATATATACTCAAGGTTCCTGTGTTTTGTTCCTTTTGTATCGTATCGTGCTTTGATGTTGCGAAGCTAAGACGATAAATTTCAGCAATGTAGAGACAAACCTTAAGTCTCTAAGTCTCGCATTCATAAATATTCAAACTCAATTGTGGGACTAGCATTAGTGGATTCTCCATTTATCGAATCCATACGTCCACAAAACTGAAGTCTGAAAACCGAATCAACTCTAGTTGGGTTTGCTAACTAATTATAAGACATAAAAGTTAAGATAGTATCTCAAAATTCTTGATAGCTTTCCCGTAATTTGTTCTTCGATTCTTAAGGTATTTAGTTAACATATCAACAACTTTTTATAAGTTTCATATCAGAATTAAGACGTTATGAAGATTAAATTAATATCCTCTATCCAATATAAAATAAAATCTATTAAATATGTTATTATCTCAAAATTCTTCGAATATTCGATATATGCCTTATATGAGAGTTTTAGTAATCCATATGATATGTATTATCACATGGTAAGCTTCATTAATATCCTTTATTTCAAAAATTATAGAGATATGCAGAAAGTCAAGATCAGTTTTTATAGGTAGTATGTCTTAACATACATGACCAAGAGTATGTATTTCTCCCACTGATCTTGAGGTATATGCATAAAACTGTAATAATTTCATCCAAAACTTGAAACATTTATAGTTTTGTTGAATTTCATATACCATTATGGGAGGCTGCTTAAATTTCATACTTTTACTTCTAAAAATTGTAGACTAAAATTTATCATTAATAAAGGATATTTTCACATTTTAGTAATGCAACTTTTAAATCATACTGAGCTACAAATAATACTATGATAATTCTGAATAAGTCGTTCTTTGACACGAGAGAAAAACTTATTTATAATCAATGCATCATTTCAATTAAATCTTTGGCTGCACTTCGGGCTTTATATCATTTAGTTATGCTATTACAGTCATGCTAGGGCTGAAAGATCCACTTGCACACAACCGTTTTGTGTCGTTCGTGCAACTAAATAATATCCCGGACTTGACGTTCAACCATTGATTTTATCTCACATAGCATCAATCCATTAACCAAAATTATTATTATATACATAATAGTTTGTGATACAGAAACCGAGTCTTTGCCATTCCATATCAAAATGAAATAAATTCTTGTAAGAAATTCACTGAAACAACATGAACAACTTTCTTTCAATCTATTTTGATACCTTCTTAATGCTAGTAAATGTTGTTATCAGGAAATTTCTTTATTGACGGTAGTTTTATTATGGAATATAGGATCAACAATTTGTGGTCTTTCATTATCTAACATTCCAAAAGTGAGTAGATTCACAATGTCTGTAGAAATCTTAAATAAAGGATCATTATCATGACTTCTTGAACAAATATATCCACGAACTCCTACTGATTATGCCATCACTAATGAATTTATATTTTCGGTTTTAATAAGTCTCTAACTACGGTTAGAACGTTAAAGAATACCTTCAACTGAACAACCATAATTTAAAGGTGATTTAAACTAGATTTCAATCCATTCTATTCCAAAGTGTGTCTTTGAAACTTCTTTACTCGGAAATCTATTTAAATTACACAGTTGTTGAAAGAACATACATTCATTGATATGTGGTCATCATGCATGCTTCTAACCATTTTCATAAAAGTATGATTTTTCCTTTTGTTATACACCATTATGCCAAGGATAAGTTGGCCTTGTTTATTGAGCAACAAATCCAAACTTTTGGAGATACTACGTAAAAGATTAAGGATATTATCTTGTTTTGTCATACCTTTCACAATATTCACCACCTTTATCATACTTTATGATTTTCACTTTCTCTATAATTGCCTCTCAATTTCAATAATGAATGTTCGAGAAAACATCCACGGATTGAGATTCATAATGCAATTGATAGATGTACACAGTAACGTGAAAAATCATCAGGTGATCATAAACAATTTTATCTTCCAAAAAATGGACCATTAAAAGTCTACAACATAATCATAATCAACAATTAGTAAGAACAAAAGTTAAAATCTATAATAGAGATAAATGACAATTAAGCTTACAATAGTTTCATACCTTCAATAAGATTCTCCTGTGGGTAAAACCTTATCAAGGAACAATGTGATACATGAAAAACATTAGTACATATTTTACCTTCTCATACACACAACATTATGTGCAACCTAATACATCGGAGTAATGGTCACATGTGGGTAGCTATTATTTTACATGCATATGAAACATTTAGATAAACTTAATGCTTGGTTAAACGTGTGAACCAAAACTACTTGTGAGCAGCATTGTTCTAATCGTTAAATCAAACTAAGAGGACTCAATACATACAACACTTACAAGATAAGAGTTTAGCATCACTGTGGTGATGACTAAAGTACCCAACAAACATGTACAATTGTAAATATCACACAACTTTTCCTGTGATATTGCACAGTCCCACTCAATGATATGTACATACTTGATCTGATCATAAATTTAGTCGATTATAAAACATTTATGAGTAACCCCAAAACACTAATCACAAATATTTATTCAAAATCATGGCATGCATATAAATTATGAATACATCAACGCCCTTTAATTGAAAAATATCCAAACATGGCGAACCTTTATTAACCAACATTGAGCAAATATATAAGTATGTTTCAATAATAAAATTTCATTGAAGAAATATTCTTTGATGCATCACTAGTTTAATTTGATGCAAGCTTAAAAAGTCGTGATGAATAAGGAATAGTGGATCAAATGAAGGGTGTTAGAATATGCAATTAAGATAATAAATTTTCACAAATATGGAATAATTTATCCAAAAATAAAACCTCAATTCTGTATAGAGGATGCAATAAGTTTTGGATAAAGCAACATAATAATATATTCATGAAAATCTGAAAAACAAAATCCATAATGGGTTACTCAACTCGATAATGAGTTAATTTATGTAAATTTTTTATGCACTTTTAAGAAATAACGTAAAATCATGTGCCAATTATTTAATTACTGTAATATATGATCACATATTGTACACTTCAATGTTATCTTAAACATGTGAACTCAAATTACCTGTGGGTAATTGTTGTTCTAATATATTTAAGCAAAACAATATTATAAGCACTTGACATAATAACGATTATGACTGGAAAAATTATTTGACATCACTGTGATGATTGCCAAACAACTCAGAAATAATGCCATAATAACTGCTAAACTTTGCCTTTACGGCTTAGTGTATTCGTGCCTACGATAAAATTATTTTTGTTGCTAAGATAAAACACTCTAGTATCACTGTGGCGATAACTAAAGAATTATGACCTAAGAATCTTAAGCACAATAATTTTATACGTACAATTGAAATTATCATCAACATTGGGAGAAAAGTGAAACATATTGACACTAGACACCCTCAAGATTCAAATCAGTTCATATCCATAATGTATGATCAACAATCATATCAATCAATGTTTTCTTAAATACACGAACTCCAATTTCCTATGGGTAAGTTCTAATATATTTAAGAAAAAAAATATTACAAGCATTAGAAAAACTGTGATCATGGCCAAAAGTGATTTGACAACACTGTGGTGATAGCCAATCAACTAAAATAATGTAATTATCACATGATATCAATAACTGCAAAACCTATACTTTACGGGCTGCAAATTCATGCTTATAATAACATTATGATTATACTAAGATATAACACTCTAGTATCACTGTGGTGATAACTAAAGAGTCCCATAATAATTTTAAGTATAATCTCATAAAATTCAAAGAAAAACAATAATGTGAGAGAAACTATACCATAACACACAAGCACACAAACTATACCATGCAACTTTAATGGTGTCAAAAAATTGTTTTGATCACAAAATTAATTCAATAAGAAATCATCTTAAAGTGTACATTAATTTTTCGATAAAGCGGAAACATATCATTTTTCTTTTAATAAAACGGACTTCATAATTTCTTAGTACTATTACAGAAATTGATTTTAGTTATAAGCTATTCTATTTGTAATTTTGGTTTTATAATGAACAAGTTAAATCCGAAACAAGTTCAAATTGGATCAGTTTGGGACTTGTCCGGTCAAAGTTAGAGACCAAACATAATAGTCAAAGTTAAAACTCGGGTCAACAGTTGTCTTGTTCGATTCTAGTTTATGGATGCAACCATTAAGCTGTTGAATCCCACCTTTATTTTATCTTGAAACTTTGTAAATAGTTTGACCCACTAAAATTCCAAATCTTTTATACATTAACTTCAAATCTGTTCATGCAGTTAGCTTATTATTTTGAAAGTTTTGCGTTCAGAAAACAAAGGATGCAAGCGTGACTTATCCTTATTATGGCCAATTAATAATTTAACAAAGCCCATCAAAGTTATAAATTGATAATTAATAATTTTATAAAGCCCATCAGAGTTATAAATCCCAGGCCCAATCATAAAGATCACTGTAAAGCCCACTTTCAAAATAATTTACAAGCCCTAAAAGTTTACGAGCGGAAACCTAACCGTATACTCAAAGGACTTTGCGCCGATTGAATTTTTGATGAGAATTTAACTTTCACATTCTATCATGTTACGTTGCCAAAAGTGAGGTGTATCCAGTCCCAAATAAAAAACACAAAACAATTGTTGCATACCATCAATGGATAATCATGAGTTCTAAACACAGGCTATTGATGCCAACTATAAAATTTAATATTATAGATCGTTAATTCGGATTGTTCAACTTCATGATAATCACACAATAAATATGCAGGAATAGTATACGAGAAATACCTTGTAGCGCAATCCTTAGTCTTTGATCGATAAATCTTTAACAACGGTAATATCTTGTGGATGTCATGGTTTCTCTCTCTTGACCTTAAGCATAATGAGTAAATCTGATACAATAGTAATGGTTATTGTTTCCCTTTCATAGGTAGAGAGAGGACCAAGTTCCTACGGTTTTAATATTAGACACTAGATCTCGACCCTCCATCAAGGAAGAACAAAAATAGGATACTAACTCCTTATATAAACCATGAATTAGATATTTAGCAATATCCTAAATATAATCAAATTCTGACATGGGCCCAATAAAGATAATTATCCTATAAAAAGGGGGAAATTAGGGGGAGACCCAAAAAAAAATAATATTCTCATTGTCAAGCCCATAATTAATTTTGGGTACTGTGACACCCATAATTATTTCCGTGACACCCATAATTATATGAAATTATTAAAAACTTCTGCATGACGGATTATGCATCTGCATGACTGAGTTATGCATCAGGGGTACAATTGGCAACTCAACTTGGACATAATATATCTAAAAATCCGCACCTTAGAAATTTGCAAATTTTATATGGTTGGAAATCTTTTAAAGAGAGTTACGCAACGAGTACAAACAACAATATCAAAAAAAAATTTCATGAAAAAATCGGAGGTGATCATCGTTTTAGGCAAAATTTTCGAAAACTTGATACATAATCATTATGCAGCCACCAAAAAGGACGCATAACGCATTATGCAGACGCATAACGAATTATGCAATCATTTTCTCGACTGCATAACAAATTATGCATCTGCATAACAAAGTTATGCATCTATAACAAGTTATGTAGCCATTGTTTTGGTTGATTTTCGTGCGTACATAAAAAATTGATGCATAATGCATTATGCAAACATATTTTCGGATGCATAACAGGTTATGCATCTTTTTTCTCGATGCATAAAAGATCGTGCAACAAATTTCTCGATGCATAATGCATTATGCAGCCATATTTTCGGATGCATAACAGGTTATGCATCAATTTTCACGACTGCATAACATGTTATGCATATATTATTGTAGGTGCATGACAAGTTGTGCAGTCTTTGTTTTTGTTGGTTTCAATAGTGACGAAAAGTTGATGCATAACGTGCTATGCAACCGTTTTCTGGACTGCATAACAAGTTATGCAACAAATTTTGTAGATGCATAACAGGTTATGCATCCATTTTCATAGCTGCATAACAAATTATTCAACCATTATGACCAATACATATCTTAAGACTGAACTTCAGCTCAACATACAACCAAAATAAGTCCCAGACTTGGTCATTCCAGCCTCATTCCTTGCTTGCCTGAACTGCCCTTTATTCAACAGCTCTACTTCCGACGTAGCAGCAACACCAGCTCCTTCGCCTGAGAAAAACTTGACCAAACCCTTACAAACTTGAGCCACACCGCTGTCAACACTAATCCAATTTGAATCCCTGTAAACAGTTCGTCATTCAGTTGTATAGAAGCAACATTTTACTACTGAAATATCATCTCAAACCGAACCCAGTTCAGCTCCAAACTCGGCTGCAAAACCACCAAAGAACAGGCACATCTCCTTTTTCTTGTTGCAATCGAAGTGCTCTCAAAAACTCATTGCTTCTTCTCATGAACAAATCTCAATTCCACTGACATCTTCACCAAACAACAACCACCATTTCGATACCCAAATTGACCTGCAAATTGAACTACAACCACCAGAACACAGCTTCTACTCAGGTCCAACTATTGGAGATATTGAGACAGCACTATCGGTTACAAGTCATCACCAGCAGCAACACAATGATGAATTCAGTGACATGAGCATCTCAGTTTATTCTCTTCCTCAACTGCTCAAACACTAAACCCAGTTTCATATTTCTTCACTTAAAACCCCCAATTCACAACAGCAGCAGATTATCTTCTAACCCTTGAAATTCATCTCAACCACCATTTTTCTATTAATCATCTGTTTCTCAAATCGCAGCTTTGAACTAAAATTCACCACCATTTCCATCTGAATCTCAGAAGCAGATTCAGAATCCGATCTTCAATTTCTGAGCAACTCTTCTCTTTTTCTCGATCTGTAGCAGCATCAATTTCAAACCCTAGATGCAGCAACAGAGAAGAGATTAATCACAAACATTAACAACATCACCATCTTCCAGTTCTAACTTGATTTCTTCATAGAAGGCACCGACAACCCCGGCTGTATAATCTGCTGATAATTTGATCGAAACACTAAAAAACCCATGAAGATAAAGGTCCTGTGAGACAAATCCTGAGCCTGCACCAGAGATTTTAACGATTACTTCACAGTTGGAGGAAGAGGAAAAAGAACTGAAGAAGAAGTTTAATTCGACCATTAAAACAGACGAAAACATAATTTTTGAAATTGTGGGTTTGAGAATAATTTTTTCCAGAAAATGGGTGCGCGCCTGTAGTTTTCTGAGCGTGGGTTTCTCAGTGGAAAAATCTGGGAGAATGGGTCTCCCTGTAGTTTTCACTATAAAAAATTATCTTACGCAGAATTCATGCATATTGTGTTGGAGACAACGAAGAGCCGTCTACAGAACATGTTTTGTTGTACTGCTAAGTGAACAAAAGGGTGTGGTTGAGTCTAACCCGCAAGTGGTTTGGACTTGAGTGTTTCCTGGAACCTTGTTCGATCTTGCACATTGTTAGCATACCAAGCTTGTGCCAATCCGGTCGTTCGAGTTTCGAGGCAAGGTCCACGCTGCTGGTAACACTATATACTCAAACTTCTCGCCCACTGTTTTGGAATGGGAAACTATCTTTTTGTGTAATCTCTTCTGTGTTATCGTTTCTCTTGTAATTTTTGTATATTTCATGTATTCTCCTGATCCTACATTAAATGGATACAATGCATTGGTTGTGGATTTACCAAGGTTACACTTCCTGGTGATGATAATTAAAGAATACAGAGCAGCAGACTCTGAGACAAACACGACTTTGGAGTCCAAGTTTTGTCATTAAAACATTTCATTCATAACCTAATCCATCAAGGAATAGGATTAAACGTTTATAATGATACTTAACATGTAATTTATTGTTAACATTTGCTGCGTGCTTGTCTGTTACGGAAAAATATTTGATGGGGGCATATTTTGATGAGAGTGTGAGGGACAAATAGAAAGACGCCATCTGTCTAAATCTGTTTAACTGCTGAGTAAATAAAGGAAGGGCACTTTTGGTGTTTATCAAATTCTGCATCTATTGATCTTCCTCGTTTTCATCTGGCGGTTATCGATTTAATCTTTAATTTGATTAAATCTTCAAATTCTAACATTACCGTGTTAATAACCATGGCGATTTCCCCTCCATATCTCTCAAGCTTTATTTTTCTCCTTACTCCACATTCTCTTTTGAGTACTAACCATTGAAGTTGATTAATTGATGTTGATTCATCACTTAACTCTCTGCAATATTATTACCACGTCCAAATTCCTAGTTCCTACCATTCAAGTCTTGTTCATTGGAGTTACTTTAAACAGTTAGAATTATAAAATGGCGTGCAATCTCAACCGATAGAAATTCAGCAGCGCATTTAAATTGAAATTTATTATGATCATTACTTTTTGTGGTTTTGATTTGTGAAGAAAGTTGGTTGTTTATGTGATCGATCGATCGGAAACTAATTTTTCAAAAAAGAAAATTTATGGGTTTTGGATTTCAGGTGAAGACTTGATTGATGTAGGTTAGTTAATTTTGTTGTTCCAATTCTTTTAGGTTTGAATCTGTAAACCCTTAATGGGGTTGAGTTTAAATGAGATTTTGATCCCTGATTTGATGTAAGAATCTGTGTTGAGTTTTTGCATTAAAAACCTATCAAGTAATCTTTAGTTTTGAGGAAGATCTGTAAAACCGGTGGCAAAAACATGGATTTTGGGTGAAATATGGTGTTTTTGAATTACTGATCAAAGATCTCAACTTGTTTGGTTGGTATTGATAATATCTCTAAAAACCCTAGTATTTGAATACCGGAAGTACCCTTTTCCTTTGATTACAGGAAGTTGATTCACTTGAAAACTGCTAACTGTTTAAGACAAATGGCGCCTTCCTACTTGTCCCTCACGCCCATCGAAAAGTGCCCCATCAAAAAATTTCTGGTCTGTTACAGTTTTTTGTCCCTAACATGTTTATTTTGCATTCATGCATATATTTTTATTTTTATTTTTGAAGCCTGTATTTCATGCATACTGTTTAGTTCGTTTGTCACATTTATTTAATTTATGCTAATAAATAAATCTATCGTAATGGTGAGACTAACACTATTATACATGAGCCTCCCAATACTATAAATTGATCTGACGAAGAGGGTTCTTTAACTTGGTCTATGATAAATCTATTATCTATGCTTCAGGACCTTTAGCTATTATCTATGCTTCGGGACCTTTAACTTAGTCTATGATATAAAGGCTTTTTTTACTTACAATTGTAATGTAGTACATCCAGTGCTTCAAGACGGTATCAGCTTTACCAAGTTGTTTCTATAACAACTGCATCAACTTTGCCAAGTTGCTTCCATAACAAAAGGAGAAAAGAAAACAAAAGGAGAAAAGAAAACAGAAGAAACAAATAGAGTTAAACAAACTTATTTTGTTCAGAATACTTCTATTCCTGAAGAAGTTTCACAACTTCTTACGTTCAAAAAGCAATTTGAGAATTTTCTTAACCATCCTTATAAGAAGCCTGTAACTGTAAATATTTACAGTGATGAAGATGAGTACTAGATTGAATTGCAGAACAAGAAAAAAGGTGGGAAGATGAAAGAAGATTAAAATCT
This sequence comes from Papaver somniferum, assembly GCF_003573695.1. Taxonomy (NCBI): domain Eukaryota; kingdom Viridiplantae; phylum Streptophyta; class Magnoliopsida; order Ranunculales; family Papaveraceae; genus Papaver; species Papaver somniferum. Next base: position 19,453,136 of record NW_020618825.1, on the reverse strand, counting down.
AGTATGAATACCTATGGAACTTTACCAGAATATAAGTTGAAAGCTGATATACCCAACTTTCATGGTGCTTTACAAATAGAAGATTTGTTGGATTAGTTTTATGAAGTAGAGTCATTCTTCAACTTCATGGAAGTGCATGATTCTACTAAAGTGAAACTGGTGGCATATAAACTAAAAGGTGGAGTTGCAGCTTGGTGGGACAAACTCTGTGAAGATCGAAGTAAGCATCATAAGCCTCTTATACGTACTTGGAAAAGAATGAAAGACTTATTAAGAGATAAGTTTTTACCTAGAGATTATATGCAACAATTGTTTATCAAACTTCAAAACTGCAGACAAGGTGCTAAACTTGTTGAAGAGTATGTATCTGAATTTTATAGTTTAGTAGCACGTAATCAGTTGAATGAGTCTGAAGAACAGTTGGTAGCATACTTTATAGAGGGTTTAAATAGGCTTATACAACAAGGAATGACTCAATCTGTATTTACTATGGTTGAAGCCATTCAACAAGCTATTAAGATTGATAGGCGTGTACTCAGTACTTCTAGCCAATCACACCGCGACAAAACCGTGTTCAAAGCTATAACAGAGTCTCTATACAATATAATTCTTATCTTGGTAACCAAGATGTTTATGTGCATGCTCTTGAAAGAAGTTTTATTCGACATATTCAACAAGCACCAGCACCAAACTTTTCATACAACCAAACACCTCTCCATACTGAAAATTCACCTTTGCTTGATATTCCACCTGTTAAGTCACCTCAGACTTCAAACCAAAGAGATAATATTCCAAAAAATAGAAGCAATACATACCAGCAATAATTTCCTTCATTGACAAAGCCTACTAATCCTTTTCCAAGTTTAGAGGAGATAAATGTAATAAATGTAATCAAACTTGTCATACTTCTAGTGACTATCGTAAATTTCATGCTTACATTATTGAAACTCAAGAAGAAATACAAGAAGAAGACATCCTAGAAGATGAAGACCAGAATTATTTGCATGCACATGAGTCTTATGATGCAGATTTTATAGGAGCTCTACGTCCAATATTTATTACAGAACCATGTTTTTCACAAAGGCGTAGTATTTTCAAATCTCAGTGTATTATTGAAGATCAACTTTCTAGTATGATCATTGACAGTGGGAGTACTGAGAATTAAGTAGCTTCAAGCTTGGTTGAAAAGTTAGGATTGCCAGTAACTCTTCATCCAAATTCATACTCGCACAGTTCTTCTACTCAAAAGATAACTCGTCACTGATTGGTAAAGTTTTCATTCCCAGGATATGAGGATTATGCTCTTTGTGACGTGATTAATATGAGCAAGTGATCTACTTTTACGTTGTTCATAATTGCTATGAGAATACATACACTTTCATTCAAGATGGTTTTACTAAAGTATTATGGCCTTTACAGTCTTCTTTTTCAACAAAAGAGCATTCTGAACCGGAGACAACTGCTCTAGTTGCTTCCATTACTCGTTTTTTACAATAAACTCATACCCTGAGTTCTCATAAGTCTACTAAGCCTGTGGTGGAGATTCCTTCAAGGTACAAGCTTTGTTATCTAATTTTGGTGAATTATTTCCTGATGAATTACCTAATACCTTACCTCCATTAAGGAATTTTCAACATTAAATAGATTATATACCAGGAACTTCTCTTTCTAATAAAGCTCACTATAGGTTGAGTCCTAAAGAGCATGAGATTTTACAAGGACAAGTTGATGATCTGTTACAAAAAGGATTGATTAGGTTAAGAAAAAGTCCTTGTGCTAGCCCAGCATTTTTAGACTACAAGAAAGATGGTGGTTATCGTATGTGTATAGATTGCAGGGCATTGAACAAAATAACTATACCATATAGATTTCCAATACCTAGACTAGATGATATGATTGATATGCTTTCTGGTGCTAAAGTATTTATGAAACTTGATCTTCGTAGTGGTTATCATCAAATATGCATTCATATAGGTGATGAATGGAAGACTGTATTTAAAACTCGTGAAGGATTATATGAACGTCTTGTGATGCCGTTTGGTTTTTCCAATGCTCCTAGAACGTTTATGTGTCTTATGAACCAAGTGTTATAACCTTTTCTTGGAAAATTTGTCATCGTATACTTTGATGATATTTTGATCTACAGTCGCAATGAAGAAGAACATCCTGAACATTTATCTCAAGTATTTTCAGCATTACAAGAGAATGAGTTATACGTGAACTTAAAGAAATGTACTTTCCTTACAAATAAAGTGACATTATTAGGTTATGTAGTTTCAAGTAATGGTATTTCTGTAGATGATTCAAAGGTTAAGGCAATTGTTGATTGGCTTATTCCTACTTCTGTTCGTAAGGTACGATGTTTTCATGGGTTGGCTTCTTTTTATAGAAGGTTTGTGAAGAATTTCAGCACTATTGCAGCTGGTCTTACGGATTGTTTGAAGCGTGACACCTTTCTATGGACAGAAGAAGTACATAAGAGCTTCAATTTGCTCAAGGAAAAATTGTGTAGTGCTCCTGTATTTTCTATGCAAATTTTGACAAGCCATTTGAAATACATTGTGATGCTTCCATTGTTGGTATAGGAGTTGTACTGTCTCAAGAAGATCATCCAGTTGCTTATTACAGTGAGAAGAATTCTGATACAAGGAAGAAATGGTCTACGTATGAAGTGGAATTGATAGCACTTTTTCAAGAATTAAAACAATGGCATCCTTATCTTATTCATAGTGAGTTCATCGTAAATACTGATAATCAATCTCTTAGTTTTGAAGACTTCATCTAAAGTTAATAAGATGCATGATCGGTGGTTATCAACTATCAATCAGTATACATTCTCTATAAGACATAAGACTGGAAAACTAAATTAGGAAGCTGGTGCTTTGAGTAGGATAGATCATATTTTTATCACTCTCAAACATGAGAGTTTGTCTTTTGATTTTCTAAAAGACCTTAATAGTGAAGACAAAGATATTCAGAGTCGCTAGAAAAAGTGTGGTTCTTCAACAAGAAGTGTGGATGATTTCCTTATTCAAGATGGTTTTCTTTTTAAAGGAAATCGTTTATGTATTCCACAGTGCTCTTTGCGTCTTCATCTAATCCTAGAATTGCATGGCAGTGGTCTTGGTGGACATTTTAGACGTGATAAAACCATTTCTTTGGTTGAAGAACGTTATTATTGGCCTTCACTTAAACGAGATGTTCAGAAATGCGTGCAAAAGTGCATGGTTTGTCAGTATCTAAGGGAACTATTCAAAACACAGGTTTGTATATATCCCCTTCCTGTTCCAGATGCTCCTTGGGTGGATATTAGCAAGGATTTTGTACTTGGATTACCACGTGCTTATTAGGGGAATGACTCTATTATGGTGGTGGTGGGTAGCTATTCAAAAATGGCTCACTTCGTAGCCTGTAAGAAAACAACAGATGTTTCACATATTTCTTACTTATTTTTCAAGGAAGTAGTTCGTTTGCATGGAATTCCCAAAACTATTACATCTGATAGAGACACTAAATTTTTGAGCTATTTCTGGAAATCTTTATGGATGTGTTTGGGAACTAAACTTCAGTATAATACAACTGCTCATCCTCAGACAGATGGACAAACTGAAGTGGTCAATCGTTCTTTAGGTAATATGATTCGAGCTAAGATTATTTGAGGCAAAGAAAAACAATGGGACACTCTCCTTCCTCATATGAAGTTTGACTTTAACACCTCAGTTAATAGGTCTACATGTAAGTCGCCTTTTGAGTTTGTTTATTCTAAGGTTCCTAACCATATTTTGGATTTGGTAATTCTTCCAAAACTGCAATAGTCAAATGAAAGAGCTGATACTATGCTTGAGAAAGCTTCACAGATTCATGAAAAAGTGAAATCAAAACTTACGGATTCTAACAACAAGTCCAAGGAAGATGCAAATCAACATAGAAGACGTAAGATTTTCAATGAAGGAGAATTGGTTATGATTCATCTCAGGAAGGAACGATTTCCTACTGAACTTACAACAAGACAAATATAAATAAATATGGTCCATTTAAGATACTAAAGAAAATCAGTGATAATACTTATATTATTGATCTCCCATCAGATTGGAATGTCTCTAATATCTTCAAAGTGCAAGAAATTTTTTATTTTCATGGATAAAATGAAGTTCTTTTTACTGGCCAACTCGAGGACGAGTTTCTTTCAAGAAGGGGGGACTTATGTAGTATATCCAATGTTTCAAGACGGTATCAACTTTGCCAAGTTGCTTCCATAACAACTTTGCCAAGTTGCTTCCATAACAACTTTGCCAAGTTGCTTCCATAATGACTGCATCAACTTTACCAAATTTACTTGCTTTGTCAGTCTATACTTTCCTAGTTTACTTAGAATTTCCTTTTCTTTCTGTTAGTTGGTTCTTGTAGAACCTATATAAAAGCTAAGCCTTCTTGTTTTGAGGATATACAATCTTTTTATTATCAATCAACAATATTATCTTTATCAACTCTTTCAATATTCTTATTATTAATTTTTGATTTCATCTTATTCGAATCTCTTTCGTCTCTTCGTATCATCTGCAATCTCCGTATTCCATTCTTCTTAACAAGTTCTATATTAAATTATCTATACTTCAGGACCTTTATATATTATTAACTTAGTCTATAATATAAAGGTTTTTTTTTCTTACAATTATATATGCTTCAGGACCTTTAAATGTATTATTTTTTGTCAATAAATCTTCAACCAATTAATGTCCAGGAATTGCAATTCAGAACAATTGATCTTCTTCTCTACTTTAGAAGAGTGGGTCGCTGCAGCTAATGCATATTTCCTTTCGATTGATTTTTTTTTTCCTTTTGTGTAAGACTTCAAGTTAGAAAAACATTTTGCGATTCTTTGGGGTGGAGGCACCTAAATCACCCTAAACTATTGCAGTAAATTGGTGTCCAACATTGTATGGTTGAATATATAAAGATTAACGTGGATGGTTGTTCTCTTTGTAATCCTGGTCTTGCAGGTTGTTGTATAGTATTTAGAAATCTTAATGGGGTTGGTTCGTTTTGTTAATTTAGCGAAGTCTATTGGTATTTATACCTCTGTCGGCTGAATTTGGGGAGCCATTTATTCTTGTAAATTGCTCAGGCAATAGGTTATCTACAATTTGGTTAGAGTGTGACTCTATACCTAATAGGTTAGCAGTGCACTGTGGAAACTGTTTGAAGTTTCTATCTTCAGATCAATTCGGATCTTTTTCATATTTACAGGGAAGGTAATGTGCTAGTTGATTTGTTAGTTAAGTAGGGTGCATCTGTAGGATTACGTTGGAGGGATCAACTAGTCAGACCATTTTTCTATGGATATTAGATATGCATTTCCTTTTATGTTGTACTTTGAATTATATGGCAGCTAGCTTGGTACCAACTGGTGAGAAATTTTTTATTCATAGAAGATAGAACACTCGGACAAGCTCCATCCATGAACCTTGGCGTAAACAACAATAATAGTGTTTCAACTGAGGTATGCTCTACATTTAGGACCAGTTTGCGGTGTGCCGGGTGAGCTGCCTGAAAAGTTGTAACTCCAGGAAGCTGTTTGTTTATCTTGGGAAAAAACCAATGAATACATATTGGTAGATCTTTCTGCGGGTTATAATCTTTTATCCATAACATGTTCGTTTTACATTCATTCATGGACACTGCATTATTTAGTGTTAACAATGTTCACGTGTCACATTTATTTTGTTAATAAATGAATATATTGTGGTGGTGAGGGAGACTAACATAACAACAGATAAGCATACATCCCTAGACTGTATATTGATATGTGGAGGAGTTTGTAAACTAGTCTATGATTAATCGATGTTTCACAACCTATATATTTTGTCATTTTTGGTTACTTTTTGATTTTCAAGATAAAAAGTTAGAAGTGAAATGTTGGGGGAAACTGAATTAAACTATGCTATTATTTTTAGACTATTGACAAATTCTGGTCATTGTTTACCTGTGCGTGTCACATGTGTACAAACTGTTAGGTGTCAGTTATTTGTTGGCGGTTTTCACAGGCCAATCAGGTAGCCAGTTGTCTGTAAAATTTATGATAAATATCCGTCCTATCATTGAGTCTGTAAGAAGAATTAATTTGAGAGAAATGAAAATTTGAACATGACTGAGAGAGGTATAACAACCTAATCTATCTTTACATGATATCAGACTCCTTCAAGCCCTAATTTCATCATCTTTTTCAATCAAACACATTATCAATGCCTGAATCTAACAAACACATTGCGTTAACCTTTAAACCACCATCCAAATTAACAAACACCAATTACACCTTATGGAAATATCGGATCGTTCCATTACTTAGAAGCTACAATATGTTTAGATTTGTAGATGGATAATTTCAATGTCCAGTGAAGTATTACAGAAGAAATTCTACAGATGGCACTGCAATTTTAAGTCGACCTGATTATGTTGAAGGTACAAATCCTGAATCTGAGTTTATTCGAAATCCTGATTATGATTACTGGAATAATCAAGATCAAGATCTCCTATCCTGGTTATTCTCTGCGTGTACTGAAGAAAATCATTCTTAAGTTATTGATTGTACTTTCTCTCATGAAGTTTGGGTTCGTCTTCAACACAATTATAATTCTACAACAAAATCTCGCTTGATGAAATTGAAAACAGATCTCGTCACTCTGAAGAAAAGCATTGATTCGATGCTTGTGTATTTCGACAAAGCTAAGTCGATTTCTCATCAGCTTGCTCAAATTGATCGTCCAATTTCTGATGAAGATCTGGTGTTTCACATTTTACAAGGATTACCTTCTGACTTTAATGCGTTCAAAACTTCAATTACAACTCAACAACTTAAGTCTGGGAATCTGATTACATCCTCTGAGCTTTTAGGATTTCTTTTATCTGAAGAAATTCGTGTGAATGATGACTGCAAGGTTGATTTGACTACTGCTTCAGCTAATGTATCTCAACAACAACAACAAAAACATTAATCATTTGCACATCAATCTCCAGGTTCTAACAATTATCATGTTAATTCTTACCATCAGAATTCAGGTAATCCAAATTTTCACCCTCCTTCATATTCAAAGTGGTCTCACCCTGGTAATAGAGGTCCTATGCATAGAGAAAATATGTATTGGGATGGTCGAACTGGTGCTAGATTTCATGGTGGATTCAGAGGAGGTAGATTTGATGGAGGAGGAAGATTTGGTCGATTCAATGATACTCAGTTTTATCCTCCATCAAACAGACACCATTATCAGTAAAATGTCAAATATGTCGCAAACCAAATCATCGTGCTACTGAATGCCGTTACAGATATGCTACCGATGACTATTCAATGGCTCAAGATTACACCACCACCTATGAACCTTATTTTGAAGATTTTGATGAGTTTTGGTGTCCAGAACAAAAAGCTTTTGCCACTTATACCGATGATTCTTATGCTTCTACATCTAACACTTCATCCAACTGGGTTCTTGATTCAGGTGCCACTCATCATATTATTTCTGATTTATTCAATTTGAATCTACATTCTCCATATCAAGGATCAGATCAAGTGCGTGTTGGCAATGGCTCAGGTTTGCACATTACCCACATTGGTACTTCTTTCTTTCAGAATAACACTACTAAGTTTACTCTCTCTAATGTGCTGACTGTACCTTCAATCACTAAGAATTTGATTTCTATTCAACAGCTCATAAAAGAAATAATTGCTATTTTTAATTTCGTCCTGATAAGTTTTTGGTGAAGGCACTGGCTACTCAAACTATTCTTATTACTAGCCCTGTTAAAGATGGACTCTATCATCTGGAATTCACAGATGCACAACTGAAGCAATCTTTTACTTCTATAACAACTCAATGGAATAATAAATTTGGACACCCTGCTTACAAGACTCTCAAACACATTCTCTCCTCAGTGGATAACATAATTGAATATCATTTGTCTACTTCTGTTTGTGATGCTTGTCATCAAGCTAAGAGTCACTCTTTGCCTTATTATTCTAGTAGTCATAATCACTTGTATGGTCCATTGGATCTTATTCACACTGATGTATGGGTCTCTCCTTTATGTTCAGTAAATGGATACAAGTATTATATATCTTTTGTGGATTCTTTCAGCAGATTTACTTAGTTTGTAACTCAAAAAGATGGTAAATATTTGTAGACGGATCAGTAAATGGCAAAGGAAACGGTATTGGGATAGTGTTCATTTCACCGCAGGGTGCACAGATTCAGATTAGAGTTCGCATCCACTAATAATGAGACAGAATATGAGGGAGTAGTGCATGCAATAAGGTTAGTAGTAGAAATGGAGTTAGATGAAATCAGGGTGACTAGTGACTCACAATTGGTAGTACTCCAAATACAAGACTTGTAAAGTACAAATGAACCATCTCTACAAAAATACAAGAAACTCGTCAAAGAACTCTCAGCAAAAATAACACACGTAAATTGGAGACACATATGCAGTGAAGACAATCGATTCGCAGACGCATTGTCGTTCATTTCCTCTATGCTAGTGGATCCTAATTCTCGGTATATAAAGATAACGACACTCTCTCTTCCATCAATTGACAAAGAAGAGGAGGACGCAGACGTGATGAAAGTGGAAAATGTAGAAGAAAGGCAAGCAGATAAAGAGGCATATTGGAGAACACAACTTCATTTATATCTGGAGAAGGGAGAAGTACCAAGAAATAGATTAGATATGCACAATTTAAAAAGCCGGGCGACAAATTATGAATTAAGAGAGGGCGTACTCTATCGAAAATCCTTCCTTGGACCATCACTTAGATGTTTAACGCGAAAGGAGGGGATGGAAATTTTAAAGGCAGTACATTATGGAGATGCAAGGAACCATAGTATAGGATGTTCATTAGCTTACAAAACCAAAATTCAGGGATACAACTGGCCCTACATGCATGAAGACGCTAAAGAGGTATCTAGGTGGTGCCAAGAATGCCAAAGACATGGGAAAAGGATACATGCACCTGGAGCGGAACTAAGCTCATCAACAAGCGTTTGGCCATTTGCAAAATGGGGCTTAGACATTGCAGGTCCATTTATAACAGGAACAGGGTAGAGGAGATACTAAATTGTCGCAACAGATTACTTTACAAAGTGGGCGGAGGTGAAAGCAGTTCAACATATCCGAGATCGGGATGTATTCACATTCATATTTGAAAATATTATATGCAGATTTGGAATTCCCGTGAAAATAGTCTCTGATAATGAGAAGCAATTCGAGGGCGAAAATATAGAGATGCTATTTAACGCATTCAAGATCCAAAGTGAAAAGTCAACTCCTTTATATCCGCAGAGAAATGGTCAGGCTGGGGCAACTAATAAAACGCTTGCAGATATATGGAAGAAGAAGCTGGAAGGACACAACAAAGGATGGTGCGAACAAATACACAATGCAGTATGGGCGTATGAAACAACACGGAGAGAAGCTACAGGAAAGTCACCTTTCTGTCTAACATATGGAGTAGAGCGGTGCTACCAACTGAAGTCATCATACCCACCACATAGAAAGAAGCATGGGAAAAAAACTTAAACACAGACTTGATCTTAGCGAAGCTTGATGACTTAGAAGAAAACAGGAAAATTGCTCTTCAACACATGGAGAATTACCACAAAAGGATAGCCCGAGAATATAACAAGCGCGTAAAATAAAGAGAATTCCATCCAGGAGAACTAGTATTGAGAGAAATACCGCCTTATCAGAGAGGAGGAGATGGAAAGTTGGAAAAGAAGTGGATGAACCATACAAAATAAAGAGGGTTGTTAGAAATGGATCATATAAATTAATGGATAGTGAGGGGAAGAACACAGGACGCAAGATTGATCAACCATGGAATCAACTATATCTAAAGAAGTACTACCCATAGGTCATGCGGCAGAATTAAGAAAATGATATGTACGCACCAGTAGTGCCAATTATACGAATTAAAGATATGAACGAAAATGAAAAATATTTTGTTTTCCGGAAGGATGAATATTTAAAGATACAGGTAGAAGAACGAGGCAATGATAAGACCTCATAATAAGACCTCAATAGGAGGCAATAAAAATAAAAACCTCTAACTAGGGAGGCTAGGCATCCAATTGTAGCGTGCACCCTAGTTCGCATAACTGCAAGAGGCAACAATAAGACCTAACACGCGTCATAATTGGGGAAAACCTAGAATGCATGGCTCAGGTGAAAGCTACATCGATCCTGGAACTTGAGTCATGGAGATTTGGGGCGAAACAAAAGCATATCCAGCTGAGACTCCTTAGTCGAAAGACTAAGGTACTAAGATCTCTCCTAAGGGATGTAGAAACTCGATCAGGGCGCCACGGTACACGGTTGAGTCAAGGGTGCCTGGGGCGTCTGGAGCGTACCTGGCCATCCTTGGCAAGTCCTGACTATGATACACTCGGTCCTCAAGAAACCCCACTTAGGGTGCGGTCTCGTAACCATAGGACACATCGGCATAGGGACAAGAGGCCGCGAACATAACTGATTGTTGGCATAACTGGATGGGAAGATCCCACCCTAACCCGGTAGGGGTAAGCTTCCTTGAAGGGGCAGTCAGGGGGAACATAAGGACGACACCCTCCATTAGGGAGATGAATTGTGTCAAAGACATCAATGTCACGAGACTTTTACTCACGGGAGTAGTTAGACTTGTCATATTGACGCATCAATATATCCTGCAGAGGCAAAAATACTAAAGATGATAAGACAAAATCAATGGGTTATTACTCGAGAGGGTAATAACCAACTGCGATTTTGTCGCACGACCACAAAAATACCCTGGGCAAAAATAAGTCCTATTAACAGGGAGAGGCTGATTAAGACCTCTATTTAGGGAGGCTTCATAAGACCTCAATAAAAAACCCAAAGGTTGTTTTAAATGTAATGACTATTATTTTTGCAGGAGAAGAATTTGAAAGTAATGCATAAAATAAGATGGGAATAATATAATATACTTAAAGTTAAAATGACGCACAGTTATGATCGCATTATAAGAAGAAATAAAAGACAACATTATTTCTCCAAAGGTGAATAACAAAGGAAAGTATGGGAATAACATTGGGGAGGTATTATTCGCCTTCTAAGAAACAACCTTATATATAAATAGAAATGTGCTTCTTTAATGTGCAGCAAAAAACAAATAAACAAGGTCCATATCCAAAGGTAGAGAATATACAGACATGTAAAAGGTGGAAGAAGAAAAGAAGATAAGGGTCGGTCTGAGGAAAATCATTATTGGGTGCGGGAATTTCAGCATCAACCCTAGAATGAGGATTTAGGTCTTTAAGAAGATCATCACCAACATCAGGATTTGGACTTTGAAGAAGATCGTTACCAGCTTCACTCTCTTTGGGTTTATTCTCTTTAAGAAGAACCTCTTCATCACAACTCGCATAGTCATAATCGCTGTCAGGTTCAAGAAGTTTCTTGTCATCATCCATATCAATAGGTTCCACATCTAACAAAGGGAATGAATTGGTGAGGAAAACTCGGTCTGCAAGAGACTGAGCTTTAATGTGGACTTCTCGTGCGGCACTCTTCTTGGTATTCTCTACGTAAACCTCTATCAATCTCTCAAGATATTGGCACCTCTTATTCTTCCTTTCTCGAGAAGAGGAAAGTGATATGGAAAGCTTCCCGCGTTCTTTTTGAGCCTTAGCCAGATCAGATCTCAGCTTCTGGATGATAGACTGATGTGACCTCTCAGATGCTACAAATATGAGGAATGTTTAGTTAACACCAGAGCGGCAAAATGGAAATGAAAAAGGACGTTTTAGATAATAAAAAGAAAAAATTTAGGTAGTCAGCCTGATGCGACTACCTTCCTTCTGAGAAATGAAATACTGGGATAAGGCAAGACCACTATTTTTCATATCCTCCATACATTTATCAAAGTCATCACGCATTAGACCTTGAAGACGGGGTCGGATCTTCTTTTCATCTTGAGAAAGAGAAGCCTTTTCCTTTATTAGGATGTCGTAAGACCCATTTAATTGTGTGTGTTCTTCTCGTAGATTATTCATATTTACTGTAACATTTATTTTGCTCTGGATAATCTTCTCATTCTCCAAAGTTAACTTCTTCACGTCCTCATCATACTGTCTTCTCAAAATACGAAGAGATTCTTCTTGATCAGTACAGGCCTTCTGAAGATCAAGATACTGGTGCGTAAAAATTGCCTTCTCATTTAAAAGGAATCGCCTTTCTTTAGTAAGGGTTTGATTTTCATCTGATAGAGTTCGGTTTCTTAAATCAGAACTATATAATAACCCCGAAAGGTTGGACACTTGGGAGTTCATAAAATCACTTTGGTTACATAGACAAATATTTTCATTTTTAAGATTATCAATCTGGTCAAGTATATATGAATGGTTATTAATTAGATGGCTTAGTTGACTCTGCAACCTCTTATTATCCGCACGGGCATCTTCAGCAGAGTGTTGATAATCAAATCTTTCCATGATACGCTTCTGGTTTAAGTCTTTACATATGCACGAAGAAATTCAAAATATGGACACCAGCACGGTAAAATTCAAAAACGACTACTAGACAAGGAAAGTATACCTCTGAGTTATTGATTCTTATTACGAAGATTCTCAGACGCGAAAGATTCAGCAAGAAGATTTCCCTTTAACTTAGCATTTTTTCGAGAAAGCTCCCGGATGGTATTACTAGACTCAGAGAATCCTTCGGTTTGGACCAAGCGGTGACGAGATTCCTATGGAAAAAGTAGTGCCAGATACAAGGGAGCGATAGGGTTGCATGAGTTGAAAAGTAAAAATGAAAGAACACATACCAGAAGATCAACAACAAGATTAACACTTGGATCAAGCTGTGAGAAAATTTCGCTCCTAGTTGATTTATTCGGAGGAGAATCATATAATAACTTGGCAAGAGCGTCACAAATGCGAACTTGAGAAGGCTCATTAACGGATGAGCGAGAGATATTAACAATACCCAATAAAGACTTGGTTACAGAATCAACTCCTTTAATGACGATCTGATCAGCAGAAGCGATCCCCAAAGATAAAAAGGAAACAAGGTCCTTTGGATCAGGGATGAATGAATTAACCATGGATGCAGGAATATTCACAGAGGTGGAAACAAAAGTATTTTCCATTGATACGGCTATATTCTCAGAAGTAGGAGTGACAACATTTTTATTGGTGCGACATTCTAAGGAATACTAACCTCCTTTGAGGACGCAGAGATATTCAAAGAAGTTGTGGCAGCAGCGTCCTTCGAAAGAATGACAATAACATCATCAGGAAGGGTAGTATTTATTAAAGGTGTGGAAATGTTTGCAGCAACAGGGGAGGCAGAATTCTTAGAAGAAATATTAGCAGCTTCATCTGAAGAAACTTGTTGTTGAGGATGAGGTTTATAGATGATTTATGGCAGGACAAGGGAAACGTACAGGAGCACGACGAAGTTTCTTTACCTTCTTCTTCTTCTCATGATCAACTTCGCCCTCAGCACGCTTTGAAGAACAATGTAGATAAGAAACAGAGGCAACAATATTGTTTAAACTCTAAGAGAGAAGAAGGTATTTCTTACTACCTTGTCACGTGAAGGTTTCCTCTTGCGAGATTCGTCATCCTTAGAGCTCGAAGAAGAATTATGGTTCGAAACTTTAATACGAAGAGCACCATATGGGAAATTTTTCCTATTAAAAAACCAGTATGGGAATATGAGGAATAACAAATATAAAGAACAACAACGGAACAATAATGGTGATTAAAACTTCAAAAGAAAGAAAAACAAAATAAAAGGATAGTAGGATAAACTAACCCAGAATTAGGGTTCATAAAGCCTAAAGAATATCAGCACCAGTAAAGATTCTGAAGAGATGAAGGTTGAAAACTTCAATAGGATGAAGATGAAGGAAATCCACAGAGAAGAAAGAGAAAGTAAAGAAAAAGAAAAAACTTTCTTATCACCGTGGACAATAAATAGGGAAACTGTAGGAAAAGGGACATCCGGTTAAATTACAACGTGCCGGTTAAAAAGGGGAAGGGTCAATACGTGTAGACGGTTAAGCCGAAAATCCGGAAGACTGTCGGTTAAAGAGAATATGAAAAGATGAATTGGCGCGGCGAAATAATAAACAAGGATTTCTCTTACCGCTCTTTCTTTCAAAAAGAACGATATGAGAAGAGGCAAAATGTGGGTACAAAATACCTCACACTCTATAGGTATGTGAAGTAATAATCTTATTACCAAGCGAAGACGAACGCATACGACAAATCCAAGATGACGAACTGAATGACGTCACCAAGTCACACCGATAATATGAAGATCCACGCGGAAGTGAAGAACATCTGAGATAATATAAAAGCCCATGAGACATTGACACACTTCAGATCCGAAATAAGGGCTTTATTAGCTGTCCTCCACCATGTAAACTCCTATAAAAGGGACGTGATACCTTTGTAGAAGGAGAGATCTTTTTGGTGAGTTGAGATAAGATATTTATGAGAGAGAAAGTTATTTTTTTTCCAAGTTAAGGTTTTCTCCTACCATCTTTGTATTTATTCTAAGTTATAATAAAAGATCTTGAGTATTTCATCATGGTTTCTTAGGATAATTCATAGATTACCATTAGGGTGTGGTTATAGGATTTCCTGCAACTACATCCTCAATATGGAAACCACCATTTTTATTTCCATAGACGCTTAAGTAATAACAAACTCCAAAGTCCAACGGCAAAACTCACAGCAACAGTAGCATACAACAAATGATTGTCCTTATATGAGAGGATTATTAACGCTCCAAAAAAAAATTTACCAATTTTCTGGCGGTACTATAAGGGCAGAGTTCACTTTTAGATGAGAGTATAAAGTGTAAGTATCCAACATTAAAAGTTGGTGAAACACTGGTGGTTATACCAAGAGTTCTGGGATTCAAATTTGATCCTTCTATAATAAGGATTTTTCAAAAACAAAAAAACTACACCATAAAGTAGTATTTCTGCTTTAATAATTTGAACAATTTTTATAAAAAGAAGTTGGAACTAAATATTAGAATAATTTCTAGAAGTAAAAAGTTTATTTCGAGAATCCGGCATCTGAAAACTATACTTCTCATTGAGATTTTGTCTTTTGGTTTATACCTTTATTTATGCTAGTCTTTAGCTTCTACATGTATGTGTTGTCACTAGATCATCCTACTAAATAATTAATGCATCTTGGCTCACCAATAGAGTTTCTAGCACTTGATATATCAATGCTTTAGGCACTTGTATTTAACACATACACCTCTATACATGGACCAAATATGTAGGTGCGATATATCGCATAAGGAAAATTAATAACTTCGCTATTAACAAAACAATCTTAAGCACGAAGACATAAAGAAGGCGAAGAGTAGTAACGCGAGAACAAGAATTAAGCACGTGGCACTGATAAGACGATCGTTAAATCCATCAGAAAAAACACGAAGAACCAAGCAGCAGCGCGACAGATAGAGAAGTCTCCAAAAACCTGGCATATAAGACAAACTAAAACAGAATCCCGCAGTTATGATATTGGACGTGAATTACGATTGTCTTCTATTGATGAATTTTCCTATATAAGGATTTAGAAGTGATAGAGAGATCGATCAATTGAGAGAGATAAGCTAAGGAAGTTATCAGAAAAGAAAGAAATTTTGCGCCTCATCCTTAAAATTTATAAGGATGAGGTGCAAAATTAAAACCAAAGTTATTATTCTTAGCCATCTACTAGGGTTGTCATTACTACAGGGCAACCTTAGGACATTGTAAAGAGGTTGAGTTTTTGGTATTCAGTGAGACCATATTGTATGAGATTTGAGAGAGAGAGATTAAGTTAGGGTTCGTGTGGGCTTTCATTTGTATCATCAACATCATTGTTTTCTAATAATAATAAGGGGATTTTAATAAAGTGCCACACTTCCAATTTGCAGTTCAAGAAAATGCCACCGTTTTTTCAGAGTTTATTTAATGCCACATATTTGACCTTTTCCATCCAAAAAAACTGTTGCCATCAGTTAATGCATAGGTGGCAGTTATCCAGCTTAGTAAAAGACATATACACCCTCAAATTCATAGTGTACCCGTATATAACCAATTCAATCACCATTGTGTTGTTCTGTTGCCATGAACCATCATGAGAACGACGAGACTCCATACCAATTTTTCGACTTGCAGATAAAGCCCAACAGACTCCAACGTCTTTTTTTACTACCAATTGCTTCTCGACCAAGACCAAAATACCCCATACAATCCAGCCAGGTAGAAAACTCAAATGCGATTTTGGTTTCCATCTCGTCACCACTCTACTTGAACCATCAGCCAGCGTGTACACCTTGCCTCTCTCCGTCTTCTCACTTGGACGGAACAACACCTTCAACTGATCCGGCTGATTTGTGAGAAAGTGAACGGCAGAATGAGCATCTTCTTCCTTGTATATTTAAAATTCTTCATCAGTTAGTCTAAAAGCTCATGGATCTAATATCTAGTGAACCCCAAATTCTATCCTCCTTACACTCGATCATCCATAAGAACAATCAACACCATTTTCAGATCAAGCCCATCACAATGCAAGTGAACTTCGAACACTACTTGCCACCCATTGATTCTCATGTCTTCTAATTCGCAAGAACAACTGCCATTAAACCCAATCTCAGCCACCGTCTCCTGTAATTCATGACCACCATTTGATCAAAACCAAATTGGGCAAAAACCCATCTTCAGATTACATCAAAACCCCCGATTCAATTCCTTGGTTGTTGTTTGAAGAAGTCCTGTATAGGAACGGTAGGCATCCACCATTTGATACTAGCACTGCCTCAATCGACTGAGACTCAGCAGAGAACGACATCCCAATTTATTCAACTCCACGAACTCAAACCATTGCTTCAAATTGAAATCGACCCACCAATCACAACAGCTCAATTCATGTTTAAATCCCGATTCAAACCATCTGCCACACTTATAAATCCCAATTCAAAAAATTGAAATCTACCATTGCTTCAAATTGAATCGGGATTTAAACATGAATCGACCCACCAATCACAACAGCTCAATTCATGTTTTTTCTGTGGATACAGCTTAATTCTTCAAATTAATACTCAAACCGTTGCTTCAAATTGAAATCGACCCACCAATCGAGATTCAAATCAAAGACATCCTAAGTTATCTTTTCTCCACAGAAAAAACCCTAGCTCTTCGATTTATCTTCAAAATGGTTTCAGAACATTAATTAAACTTCAACCCCTTTGTTCTACATCTGACACCAACCCTAACTTCAGAACTCATATGTTCGATCTACAGCAGCAACTACATCCTCTTCATCCCGTGCTCAAACAATCACAACAACATCATCGACAATCAACTCTTTACGTTTCTCTTAAGTTTCTGATATCATAATCACAAAATCTTCTCACGGAAACACGAGAAGAGAAGAACAGCGGAAAGAGGAAGAAGAAAGAACTAACGGGGAAAGATGGTGAACCCATGACTAGTATAATAGGGTTTTCAAGGGTAAATATGTAAATCGCGACAGATTATTTTGACCGAGTCAGCGAAAAAACCAAGTTTGTGGGTCCTGACGGAAAACTAACGGTTGTGGCATTTAATAAACTCTGAAAAAAAACGGTGTCATTTTCTTGAATCGGGATTTGCAAGTGTGGCAGTTTGTTAAAAATCCCGATTCAATTACTCGGTATGAGCAATACTAATCACTAGCTCAGGCATCTCCATGATCATCAAACATCCTAAAAAATCAACATGGTATCAGTGCTCGTTTCGATCCGAAATGGGCGTCAAAGCTTCTGCGATGATAAGAGAAGAAGACATGATGTTTAAGAAGCTGAGAAGATGCAACCCCCACCTGCTAAGAAGAGTCACCCAATTCAAGTGTTAACAGATGAAGAACAAAGAGAAAGAAAAAAAAAAGGAAAAGAAAAGATGAAGATTGGTGCTAAGGATGAAAGTTGAAGACAAAAAAGGAAAAAAAAAACAAAGAATTTGCTCGTGGACAATACTAAGGGAAGTTATAGAAGTTTTGAAGAATATAAACGTCATGAAATGAAAAGAAAACAACAACAACGACAAAAATCACTTCTTAATAAGTGATTGTAGGCGGCGTTTGAGGGTAAGAGCAATAGTTGATTGCTTCCTCAAATCGAAGAAAAAAATTGTCGGGTAAAGTTGGAACCTCTGAACCAAGTGGTCAAGTTTCTTAAAACCCGACATGAAGAAAAAAAAATCTGCCAAAGGGAGCCTCTGAATCGACGACGATCAAGCTTCAAAAATGGCAAGAGATGGTGGACATCATCCACTGGAAAAAAGAGTTGCTAGCAAAACTACTAAGCTAGACAGCAGAAGACTAACGGTGAGATATGGAGATGGCTATGGCGAAAATTTCAGAGAAGCTATGATGCGAGCACGAGAAGCAAAGAGCAGCAGACACGGGTGAAGATCAACACTGCTATGGAGATTACAAATTACAGGGGATGTTGGAAACTAATTTGTAATCTAGACTAGTTTTGTTAAGTGTGAATGAAGTTCGTCTTTAGGTAAGAATTATTTTTATCTGTTGTAAACCAGTAAAAGAATATATGTAAAAGAAAAGTCTAGAGAGGACTTGTTAGACTGCTGTAATGTGAACGAGGTAGTTTAGGATAAGAAAGGAATTCTCTAGACAAAGCTAGAGTAGTCTGAAGTCAGTCGGTCAAATGCTTCAATGTTAAGAAATATCGAGTGGAGTTTAGAATGTCCTAGAGAGTCCAGTTGAAGCCTATAAAAAGGCAATGAATGTATCAATGTAAAGCTGAACAAGAACATCAATAAAAAAGTGAGTTTTGAAAGACAGTCTTGTTCCATATCTTGAAGCTCGGTATGAGCAATACTAATCACTAGCTCATGCATCTCCATGATCATCAAACATCCTAAAAAAATCAACAGCAACATTCTTTTACCACTGAACTACTTAATTTCGAACATTTTTTCTTACAACGAGTTGCGCAAGAAACGCAGTCCTTGGTGCTAGGAAGTTGGAAGGCTAGGAACTTGTCCTCGGATTCACATATGTTCTCTGAATGTGGAGGTGGAGGAGGTGATGGAGGTGGATATGGAGGTGGAGGTGGTGATGGAGGTGGAGGTGGAGGAGAAGTTGGTGGAGGTGTGGGTGGTGATGGAGGTGGAGGTGGAGGAGAAGTTGGTGGAGGTGTGGGTGGTGATGGAGGTGGAGGTGGAGGACTTGGTTTACAGCAGGAAGGGCATAATAATTGGCCAGCGAAAAGTTTTTGTGAAGGCTTATTGTAATTCTGGATGCAGGTTTCCCTAGTCACTGTGGCTCCAATGCCATCACAACTAGTTTTACAGTGATTAACACAAATGGTGCAATTAATCGGCGAATTATGTAGGAACTTATACTTGTTTATTTCTCCAGCTGGACATTGATTCCATGTTATGGGTTTAGGAGCTGGAGTTGAGGATTGTTTTCCCCAACAACATTTGCATACGGCCGGTTCTGATCCCCAAAAGTTGCATTCAACCTGAGATGCCTTGCAACTGACATTGGTTTACGCACTGGTTTTGACAGTCTTGGCAGTAGATTTTGGGCTGAGTTAAGAAGCTAATGGAAGTAGCTTGACTCTCTGTTTCAGTTTCCCCGGAGCCACAAGAAATGGCTGCAGCTTGTGGCAACATCTCTACATGTACAAATCAATGAGTATTATTAATGGATGGTAAATTAAATCAAAAGTAATATTAATGAGTTAAATAGAAGAAGAAGAAGGAAATAGAAATGAATATATGGTCTAGAATGCAAAAGTATGTACATCAATTACTTGTTGAGAAGTGAAGAAAATAAGAGAAGAATCATATAACAAGACTACTTACGTAGTTGCATCAACAAAAATCCTACTATGCCCGCAAACATCAAAAACGTAAAATTTGTTCGACTGAACTCCATGATCGACCACTGTACTAGCTATTGTTTTAAAACTTGTGTGTTTATGTGATGGAAATTTCATGTGTATTTTGTTAGAAAAAACGCTTTAAAATTACCAATTTTTCCATGGACTATGTTTTGATCCCTAGACCTATTGTCCATTAATTGTTTTTTCTTTTGAATAGATAAAACAATAGTCCCACATTGACTAAAATCTAAAGAGTTTTAGACATAAATACCATAGAATTGGCTATAAGGGCATGGCCCTTGGGTCATTAGACTTTTGTGCTTGGAGGGAAGGCTTAGACTAGGGCAAGGTTTCCTTTCCCGTACGCGCGCCATCCGGTCTGGTCGGGCTCGGGCTCGGGTGTGGGTTCATTAGATCCTATCTTTTTGATGTAGAAGAATCTTCTTCTTTGTCTGTACGTGTTTGTCTTGCTTTCCTTGTCTGCATGTGTTTGTCCTGGCTTTCTTGTCTGTACGTATTTGTTTTGGGTTTCTTGTCCGTACATGTTTGGCTTGGCTTCTTGACAACACACTGCTCTAAGCCTGACAAAAGCAACACTGTTTTTAACCCAACATTACCAGTATTTTTGTCATACGCATAGTTTGGTTGCATGCATTTTTCCTCTCGTTTGTAACGTCTTAAACACTATATAAGGGAGGAGTCTTGAGCTCATTTGACACACCACAGAGAAACATCTCTTCTAATGTAATTTTATGTGCAACAACATCAGCAACATTATTTTGAGCTAAGTATCTTCTTCTCAGTTACATTATTAGTATTTTCTCCAACAATCTAAGGGCAATATCCTCTTTACTATATTTTGTAACAACATGGGAAAGAGTACTGTAGACAAACCCCCAAAGTTTAGTGGCAAAGACTTTAAACGATGGAAGTCCAAAATGTTATCCTTCTTAAAAGACCAAAGGCTAGATGAAGTTGCCTTAGAAAGACCCTCAAGAAGGCTTCATGACCGTGGTTATGAAGATAGACTGGATAGGTGGACTAGGAAAAATTACATGTGCAAAAACCATATTCTTAACTGTCTGGATGACTCCTTGTACGACTTTTATAATGCAAAAGAGAATTTTACTGCTTTTGATTTATGGGAAGCCCTAGAAGAAAAATATCTTGCTGAAGCTGCTGGAAGCAAGAAGTTCTTGGTGGCTAGGTTCCTGGAATATAAGATGACTGATGAAAAGCATGTTGTAGAACAATTCGTCGAACTCCAGCTACTCATCAACGAAATTCTTGCTGAAGGCATGCATATTGATGAATCTCTACAAGTATCTGCAGTGATTGAAAAGCTACCACCCTCATGGAACGAGTACAAGAGGAGGCTGCGACACAAGAATCGTGAAATCACCATGGTGGAGCTGGGGAAAAAGATCCAGGTGGAGGAACTTCTGTGCTGCAAGGACAAGAGCCTGATGCTGAGAAAAGACATGTCAAACAAAGCTCATGTCCTGGACGATAATGCTGCGTCAAAGAAAAGGAACGGAGAATCCAGCAAAAATGGTAAACGTAACAAACAACGTAACTCCAAAGGTAACCATCTTAAGCCAAAGGGTGGTGTCTCCAAAAACACCATCAAAGGCGACTGCTATAACTGTGGGAAAACTGGTCATATGGCCAAAGATTGCAGGGCACCTAAAAAGACCAAAAATGATCCTAAACAGAAAAATAAGGCAAACGTAGTAGATGATTCTGGATATTTTACTGGCATGGTGTCTGAAGTCAACCTTGTCTCTAATGTGACCAATGTGAGAGACTGGTGGCTTGATTCTGGAGCCACTAGGCATGTCTGTAAGTTCAGAAATGCTTTCTCCTCCTATAACAAAGTAGGAGACGATGAGAAATTGTTTATGGGAAACTCTTCTACCTCTAAAGTGGTGGGAAAAGGCAAGGTTGAATTAAAACTCACTTCAGGAAAAACTCTCGCATTGAATGACGTGTATCACGTCCCGGACATATGCAAGAATCTTATCTCAGAAACCATCTTACTTGGGAAAGGTTTTAAATTTGTAGCTGAGTCTAACAAGGTTGTAATCTCTAAAGGTGGTGATTTCGTAGGAAAAGGATATGTCACTGATAACATGATTAAGCTTAGTGTACTTTCTTTGAACTTGAATGATAATGCATCTTCTTATGCTTATGTTTGTGACTCCTCACATGTTTGGCATGATAGACTAGGACATGTTAATTTCAAATCTATTGAAAGACTTGCTAAATTAGGCTGCATTCCTAAAATAAACTTTGACAGAGGTCATAAATGTGAAATTTGTGTTGAATCTAAATATGCTAGAAAACCCTTTAACAAAAAGGTTGAACGTAGTACAACTCCCCTAGAACTAATCCACTCCGATTTGGGAGATTTGAAATCAACACCAACTAGAGGTGGGAAAAAATGGTACATCACTTTTATAGATGATCACTCAAGATACTGTCAGGTTTATCTTCTTAGAAGTAAAGATGAATCCTTAGACGCTTTCAAATTATATAAACTTGAAGTAGAAAACCAAAGAGGTGTTACTATTAAAACTCTTAGGCCGGACCGAGGCGGTGAGTATGTGATACCTATAGGAGAACTCTGCAAACTTAATGGCATCATTCATGAAACTACTGCACCTTCTTCACCTGAGTCGAATGGAGTAGCTGAAAGGAAAAACCGAACACTCATAGATATGGTGAATGCTATGTTAGCTAGTTCAGGGATACCTTCGAACCTTTGGGGGGAAGAAATTCTCTCTGCTTGCTATATCTTGAACCGAGTTCCATTTAAGAAATCCGACAAAACTCCATATGAGTTATGGAAAGGAAGACAACCGTCCTATGCATACTTTAAAGTGTGGGGGTGTTTGGCCAAGGTGGCCACTCCTCGTTCCAAGAAAACCAAAATAGGACCTAAAACTGTAGATTGTGTTTTCCTAGGATATCCTGAGCACACTAGTGCTTATAGGTTCATGGTAATTGGTGAGAACACCATAATGGAATCCAGAGATGCAGTGTTTTTCGAACACATTTTCCCTTTAGGGTCTGGACCTCATAAAAGGGTCCGCGATGATCTCTCAGATGTTCCTTCGACTAGTCAACCCCCGTCTCTAGATGATGAAACCGAACCTAGAAGAAGTAAGAGGGTCAGAACCGAGAAAGGTTTCGGTCCAGATTTTGTGACTCTTACGGTAGAGTCTGAACCCCAAACCTATAAGGAAGCTATGACTTCTCCGGAAGCTCCCTTCTGGGAAGAAGCTTCAAATAATGAGTGGGATTCCATTCAAAAAATGAAACTTGGGAGCTTGTAGACTTACCTCCTGGTAGTAAAACCATAGGTTGCAAGTGGGTCTTCAAAAGGAAACTTAGAACAGATGGAACTATAGAAAAACACAAAGCTAGGTTGGTAGCTAAGGGGTACAGACAACATGAAGGATTAGATTTCTTTGATACCTATTCACGGTCACTAGAATCACTTCTATCCGGATGTTGATTGCTATTGCTTCTATTTATGATTTGCATATACATCAGATGGATGTTAAAACTGCTTTTTTATATGGTGAATTGAATGAAGAAATTTATATGGACCAACCTGAAGGTTTTGTTGTGAAAGGTTTTGAAGATAAAGTATGCAAACTGAAAAAATCTTTGTATGGTTTAAAACAAGCACCTAAACAGTGGCATGAAAAATTTAATCATGTAATGATATCTAATGGCTTCAAGGTTAATGAATCTGATAAATGTGTTTACATTAAATCTGTGGATGATTCTCATGTTATTGTGTGCCTATATGTTGATGATATGCTCATATTAGGTAGTAACCTTGATAGTATCAATACCACTAAAAGCATG
This sequence comes from Papaver somniferum, assembly GCF_003573695.1. Lineage (NCBI taxonomy): Eukaryota > Viridiplantae > Streptophyta > Magnoliopsida > Ranunculales > Papaveraceae > Papaver > Papaver somniferum. The sequence continues at coordinate 19,429,340 of NW_020618825.1, read as the reverse complement.
CTTAACGAAAACTTTGACATGAAAGACTTAGGCCCTGCTGATGTAATCTTAGGGATGAAAATCAGAAAGATGTCTGATGGATATAGTCTTAGTCAATCTCATTATGTTGAAACTGTGCTTAAGAGATTTAATCATGAAAATGCTAAACCTGCAACTACTCCTTATGATCCCAATTGCAAATTGAAAAAGAACAAGGGTGAGGGTATTTATCAACTTGAGTATTCTCGTGTTATTGGCAGTCTTATGTATTTAATGAACTGTACAAGACCTGATATTGCCTATACTGTGAGTAGATTAAGCAGGTACACTTGCAACCCTGGGCAGGATCACTGGAATGCTCTCTACAGAGTTCTACGGTACCTGAGAGGAACTTCAAACTATTGCTAAGTTTTGGGAAGTATCCTGCTGTGCTAGAAGGGTATTGTGATGCTAACTGGATATCAGACTCAGATGAGTGCAAATCCACTAGTGGGTACATCTTCACACTTGGTGGTGCGTCTGTGTCATGGAAGTCTACCAAACAGACATGTATAGCCCGATCCACCATGGAGTCTGAGTTTATAGCCTTGGAGAAAGCTGGAGAGGAAGCTGAATGGATACGAGGTTTCCTGGGTGGAATTCCACTCTGGCCCAAGCCTGTGTCTTCGATCGCAATCCACTGTGACAGTCAAGCTTTTGGATGCGCAAAGAATAGTGTATACAACGGAAAGTCTATACATCTTCGAAGAAGACACAAGACAGTGAAACAACTACTCTCTACTGGCATCATCTCTATAGACTTTGTAAGGTCTAAAGAGAATATTGCAGATCCTTTGACGAAAGGGTTATCTAGAGAGGTAGTTAGATCCACATCGAAGGGGATGGGACTCAAGCTCATAGAATAAATCGCCATGAAGGACACTCAACCTTGTGAATGGAGCTCCAAGATCAAGGTTCAATGAGATAACTAATTTTTGGTGATGTCGAGAGAAAGCACTATCTTTGTCCCTCCCTATGGTGTAACCGTATGATAGTGTTGCCTGCATGTTTTAGGATGATCTGTCAAGATCTTAATGAGTTCCATGGCTTTGCTTAAAGCGGAGTGTGGCAAGAAACTCTTAATGGACTCACCTATGTGGATGTTGGAAGTGGGGCCGCTTCCTATGAGAATTTGAGCTTTTTTTCTAGAGACATTCATTAAGTCCGGGATTTAGCCCACGTCCAAAACGGGCACAACGGCAAGAGCTTGGCAGCTTTCTTTTTCTTTGAGACATCAAAGTGTGGTTGTTATTTCTGAATTTCACTCAATGTTGACGGTTCAAGACATTGTGTTCACCGAAACAACAAGCATTTCCGGTAACCTCTCACTATGTTAAGGTTCAATCTCTGGGACACCTTAGCCTAATATTGATGTATTATGTTTTCTCGTATTTCGTCGATATGTTTTATCATTCATGTGGGGGATTGTTAGAAAAAACGCTTTAAAATTACCAATTTTTCCATGGACTATGTTTTGATCCCTAGACCTATTGCCCATTAATTGTTTTTTCTTTTGAATAGATAAAACAATAGTCCCACATTGACTAAAATCTAAAGAGTTTTAGACATAAATACCATAGAATTGGCTATAAGGGCATGGCCCTTGGGTCATTAGACTTTTGTACTTGGAGGGAAGGCTTAGACTAGGGCAAGGTTGCCTTTCCCGTACGCGCGGTGCTTCGCACAGAAGCACGCACGCCGCCGCCGTCCGTCCGGTCGGGTTCGGTTTCGGGTTCATTAGATCCTATCTTTTGGTACGTGTTTTACACACATGTAGAAGAATCTTCTTCTTTGTCTGCACGTGTTTGTCTTGGCTTTCTTGTCTGTACGTGTTTGTCTTGCTTTCCTTGTCTGCACATGTTTGTCCTGGCTTTCTTGTCTGTACGTATTTGTTTTGGGTTTCTTGTCCGTACATGTTTGGCTTGGTTTCTTGACAACACACTGCTCTAAGCCTGACAAAAGCAACACTGTTTTTAACCCAACATTACCAGTATTTCTGTCATACGCATAGTTTGGTTGCATGCATTTTTCCTCTCGTTTGTAACGTCTTAAACACTATATAAGGGAGGAGTCTTGAGCTCATTTGACACACCACAGAGAAACATCTCTTCTACTCTCCCTCTGTTTTTCTGTAAACATTTCTTCTACTGTTTTAAGTTCTGCCAAGCTCCAAGGGTACCCTCATTGTATGCTACATTGAGGGGTACTAACTGTAATTGTATCCTGGAGGTGACTCGCCAACTGCTGTAGCATCTCAGAGGAGTGGCAGGCGATATTGCCTTTAGGACAGCGTAGTTTACGTGCCTCTACATTTTCTGTGCAGCAACATCAGCAACATTATTTTGAGCTAAGTATCTTCTTCTCAGTTACATTATTAGTATTTTCTCCAACATATTTATAGCAAAAGAAACCTATCTAGATCTCTACCTTACATTCCTGATATAGAAAAATCTATGCAGAGTTGTCCCACGATATCTATTCATCCCCAATACCAAAAGAAACCCAGACCCTCAACTACCATCATTCAATATAAATTAATAGACTATTTTACAAACCAAAATAAATCTAAACAAAATCAAATCTTCAAAGTTGCCGTTCTTTATAAAGTTTAGCACATCACAGAGCATGCGACTAGTTTCCACCAGTTTATTTCATCTACTAGCTAGTCGATGAAACCAAGGAGGTAAGAAAATGTTAATAAACAGTAATCACTGTATCATCAGTGAGTCAATATTAAGTTGGGCTATGAGGTATATATATACATATCAGTCAATAGTAGGAAAGGTGGTGTATAAGTATTTGGGTCAAAGAGCGGTTGAGATCGTCCAAATTTAACCCTATTGATTAGGACGATCAATATTAGAGTATTTAGGACGATCTCAACCAGAGTAAAATTTAACCCTATTGATTAGAAAATGTTGTTTGTCACATACAAGGGAAAAGGATCACTTAATTTGGGACAAAAATAACACAAATGGTGCAATTAATCGGCGAATTATGTAGGAACTTATACTTGTTTATTTCTCCAGCTGGACATTGATTCCATGTTATGGGTTTAGGAGCTGGAGTTGAGGATTGTTTTCCACAACAACGTTTGCATACGGCCGGTTCTGATCCCCAAAAGTTGCATTCAACCTGAGATGCCTTGCAACTGACATTGGTTTACGCACTGGTTTATCAGGACTTATGTCTAAATTGCTAGAAACTGGAAATGATATAAGAAGAAACTACTAACAAACAAACCAGTAGCTTCTTTTACTATGATTTCCCCCTGCTATTTGCACCTTTCAGCACTTTCACCACGTCCCGCATGGTAGGTCTCTCGTTTGGGTCAGTTCATGTACATTGTAAAGCCAGCAAGAGTACTTTTGTCACTTCTTCTGTTAGTGACCTAGAACCCCTGATTTTATCCAAGATGCTTGAATCCAGGATGTTTTCAATAGATTGGTCGTTGATCCATGTAGAGTTCACCCACCTCACTATGTCAGTTCCTTCAGGAAATGAAGTGTCTACAGCCTTCTTTCTAGTTAACAATTCAAGTAGAACTACTCCGTAACTGTAAACATCTGATTCTGGTTTCATTATCGTTGAGAATGCATTTTCTGCAAAAGTAACGTTGAATTTTAAAAACTCGAATAAGCATATGTGAAGTATCAATACAACCAACAACATACATAACAGTCCAATCTCCCTAGGTAAAAAGGAAAAAATAGAGTAGAGGATCAATCAGGTTCTGTGATATTGCAAACTCAATAGCAACTAATTAGCTAGTAATCCGACTTTAATATTTAATGAACCATTTCTTAACTGCAGACTCTAATTCAAACAATCACAAAATTCTGAGTCAGTTTGTCATGTGCCTACCATATACGCAAAAGAGACGCAGATTTTGTACTCAGTATGCTATTACAATATGTAGTTGAAAATGAACATATAGCAGCAATGAACACGGAATCAGTTTGGTGACATTAATTTCTTAGTCGGGTAAAAAAAAAAACTCTAGCATAGCGTCATTTGGAATAGCTAGACCAGAATTTGTGTACCCTCCTCTTTTTAAAATTAGTAAACAACCAATTACCATGTGGGGATTCAAACTAATAAGTTTATGATGTAACAATTCAATTAGGTAAAATTAGAAAAATAAGGCATCAATACCTGGTGCAATGTATCCAGTGGTACCCGCAATCGAGATTGATTGAATGGAAGCAGAAGATTGATCCATGAGTTTTGCAATGCCGAAATCAGAGATATGGGCTTCCATATCCGAGTCCAGAAGTATGTTATTAGGCTTAATATCTCGATGCACAATAGCAGGATAGCAGTCCTGGTGAAGATACGTTAAACCTTCAGCAGTACCTAGAGCTACATTATAACGAACATCCCATGGGAGAACTGGAGGCGGACTAATCTCATGCAGAGTATTATTGAGACTACCATTCTGCATGTACTTGTACAAGATCAACCCGTAATCCTTTGTCATGCAGATTCTTCTATCCTTACTAGATTTCGGTGTCTAATTGTACCAACAGTTTGGATTTCTCTAACCATACTTGCACTGGCTCCCTTCCAACCTACAAAATCAAGTTTCTTTACTGCATAATGTTCCTCCTCATTAATTGACGCCTTATAAACAATTCCATGTGCTCCTCGTCCTATGACAAATCTCTCGTTCAGATTATCTGTAGCATCTAATATACTGCGTACTAAAGGAGATTCATCATTTTCAGCAGACTACTTCTTCCTTTGATTGCTGTTTTCTGTTAGGGAGAAACTTACAGCCCTACACAAGAACCAAGATGACGAAACATACAGAGAAAATAGCTATGATTTATAATCTTTACTATGCTAAGGCTGCTGAGAATTCTTGATCGATCTCCACAGATAAGCAAACTGTTACTGCTTTCGGGACAAGGTATTTCGGTTCCCAGCTGACAAGGAATGCAAAGGCCTGGATTTCCCGAGAATGAAGATGGAGCAGAGCTCAAGAACTTCATCAACGCCTGTGGTATTTGACCGCTGAAAGAATTATATGAAACATTCAACTCGAACAATGAAAGGAGATCACTTACTGGTGCCAAACTTCCCGTCAAATTGTTCACAGATATATCCAGTCTTTGAAGCTTGCTCAACTTCCCCAGCTCTCCAGGAATTTCTCCAGTAAGTTTGTTTCTACTGAGATTCAAAGCATGGGCCAAGTTATGCAACCTTCCAAACGATTGAGGGATAGAACCTCCGAACAGATTTCCACCCAGTTGCAAGTCCCGAAGCTGTTCATAATCTGATAAGAAATCAGGAATCTCTCCATAGAACTGGTTTTCTTGAATGATCAAGGTGGATAATAGAGTCAAGGTCTTTAAACTAGATGGGATTGAGCCATTTAATTTGTTGAAACCCACATTAAGAAAATCTAATTTTCCGCAATTCGACATTTCTTGAGGCAATGGACCATGCAAACTGTTATCAGAAAGATCTAAAACCTGCAGCTCAACAAGAAAACCAATCTCTCTAGGTATAAGCCCAGAAAGTTTGTTCATAGACAAGTTAATAGAAGTAAGATTAAGACAGTTCCCCAAACTTGAAGGAATATCTCCACTCAAACTATTTCTTCTAATATTCATGAAAGACAAGCTTGAATTTTCTACAAAATCCGGAAGGAGGCCGGTGAGATTATTTTGCTGAAGGATCAACCTCTTCAAAGTTGAACACTTGCCGACATCAGAAGGTATCTTACCATGAAGCTGAGTTAGTCCCAACATCAGACCATGCAGTTTTTTCCCAGAGCAAAGATTCGGGGGGATTTCACCAGAGAAATTATTATTTGTGAAATCAAGTTCCAGCAAAGAACTATTGAACCCCAAACCTTGTGGTATGATGCCCGAAAACTGGTTGTTGAAAACGGAAATATTTGTCAGATAATGAAGCTCAGTCATCTCTATCGGTAATTCACCTGAGAGGCTGTTATTATAAACAAGTAACGTCTCTAGAGTTTGAATCCTCCAAACACTTAATGGGATCTCGCCGCTTATCTTATTCACGTAGAGATGAAGTGTTCGTAAATTGCTTAATAGGCCTAATTCAGTTGGAAGTTCCCCTTCAAGATGGTTGTAACTTGCTTCAAACGCTTTCAAGGATCTACATTTTCCAATCTCGGCTGGTATACTCCCAGATAAGAGATTTTCAGAAAGATAAAGCTCCGAAAGGTCAGTCATTAAACCAAGCGATGACGGGATTCGACCAGTTAGCTTATTATCTGCCACTGTAAAAACCTGTAAACGACTACAATTCCCCAATTCAATAGGAATTTCTCCAGTAAAATTGTTGGAAGACAAATCCAAGCTGACCAGTTTCTTGCAGTTACTACCAAATAAACCTTTGGAAATTCTACCTTCTAGATGGTTGTTACCCACATCAAAAGCATACAGAAGCTTAAGATTATTCAAACTTTGAGGCAGAACACCAGCCAAATTGTTCTCTTCAAGATAAATTTCTGTCAGTTTGGTGCAATTTCCAATTGTGTAAGGTATAGGCCCGGACAATTTGTTTGAATACAACCACAAAGAAGCAAGATTTCTCATGTTCCCTATATTAGATGGAATCGAACCCGTTAACTGATTAGAGGATAAAAAAACTGATTCCAAATTTGACATCATAGACATTGACTCTGGTATCTCTCCACTCAGTGAATTGTTATACATTGATAAGTGTATGAGATTTCTACAGTTACCTATTTCATTAGGAATCTCACCATCAAAATAATTGCCACTAAGATCAAGGATCTCAATAGATGCCAACTGCCCAATTTCAGGACCTAGTTGACCAGAAATACCAGAACCAGGTAAAACAAGTGAGCTTATTTTTTGTTTATGGTTACATGCAACTCCTTCCCAGTTACAAGGATTTGAATCGGACGAATTCCAAGTAGATTTAAATGAAGAAGAAGATGAAACCCAGTTTTTGGAGAAAGAAAGTAAAATTTCACCATCAAGTGACAAACCACAGATAATAGAAGGGAAAATGAAGAACGCGAAAGTTTTCAAAAGAGGCTGCAGGGTTACCTTATGAACTTTAGCCATGACTATTTAATGGTAGACAGTTTGTACTTGAAATATAGAGGGATGTTAAAAAATAGGAAATTGTAAGAATAATGAGACACTTTCAGATGGAATCGTCTGTGAATGTAAAAAGATGCAGGGACAATGGAATATATGAATGTCTGCTGGTGTTTGGTAGTTATTGTTGAAATGACATCTTAGGTTGGTTTTCAGGGACCGCTAGAGGAATGTAGAGGAGACTCTTCAAATGGCTAGACTTGATGGGCAGTAGTCTGACGAAGCCAGGAATTCACTTTAGATTTAGTGGATGCAAATGAATTTTGATGCATGCAAGACAAGAGATGATCAATATGTTATGAACACCGTACATAAAGGTTTCTAAAGTTTTTCTTTAACTTCGCTATCACAAGCCACCTAGTGCATGTGAAAACAGTGCAAGTGGGTGCATGCTCACCGAGTGAAAGTGGGTAAAACATAATTTCTCAAGTGCCATCTCTCAACACAAACATGTGGTTCCTATATTCAGTGGTGGAGCCACCGGGGTGCAAGTAGGTACTTGGAATCAATCTTGTATTTCTCCAAGTCATATAAATCCAGAAAAGAATTTGCCAAATCACAACCACAATCTGATAGAGAGAGTTTGACTTTTCTAGTTTGTTAATAACTCCATAAAATGAATAAATCACATTTATGTCAACAAGGTACATTAGACAACTTTATGCTCATGATAAGTCATAAAGTATAGGCCATCCCGTAGCTGGGATCAGGTTTCTGTAGTTTATTTTCTGTGGCCTTTGAGAACAAACATTTAAAGCGTCTCGAAAAGACCAAATATATAAGACCACGGTTCTGGGTACTAACTGGTCATCCCCAATTGCATCTTAATCTGTACTAAGAGGTATATATGTCAATCATACAATACCTAACCAGATGTGTTGAGGATGATGATCTAGGGACAATCTGGATCAAAAACGACCCACCAACCAAAACAAGTCGAATGATGGCTAGGGTTGGTCTACCAATTAGAAGTACAAATATGATGCAATCATTTGATAACCTTTCAATCGATGGTGTTCTAGTTGTAACGGATCTAAGCTTCAGTATTCAAAAATGGTTAAGCTAAACATTTCTTGCATGTTAAATGTAATTCTAGCTTTCATCCCCTCCTAAATTGACAATAATACGGTACCAAAATCAACAACAACTTAAAGTTGTGTATGGTACAAAATTTAAACTGTTTTTGAGTATGCAGACATATGTGACTAGTACGGTGAAAGACCATTTCCACCTTTTTATCATCTCCTCCAATCCAACACTGCTAGAGGCATTCCAGCAGCACCTTTACGAGGCCGGTCATTTTATCAAATCACTTTTTGGCAAGATAGTGTTTAATTGGACTAAGTTGAGTCTGTCAGTTACGCAACACAAGAATTACTACCATTTATAAATCCATTAGATGTAAACATACCTTATGAAGGTTGGGAATAGGCAACTCAACATGCAATCAATGAACAACTGGAGTCATCCGTCCTGGTCTACCACGGCTACCCACAAAGGTACTTGCTTGGGAATAGGATTTGCCTTGGACTTACTCCAGTAGATTGCTTCCGGATACATAAGTGGAAATTGGAAATGCTGTTGCTTTGTCATTCTCCTCATTCCTCAGTGGATTTCATATGGGCATTTCATCGAACAACTTATAGTTATACGCATCTTTTATAAGAGAAATTAAAAACACTGAAACCCGCAAGACATCGGATATTAAACATTAAACCATCTTTGTGTGTTTTGTCTTCACCAGCAATAGCGAAGAGATGATTTTTGTTATAGAAAGCGAAGAGATGTTTGTTTAGAAATCTATACCAACAAGGGCATTCGTTAAGGGATGTTTAACGGGCCAGGCTTAGTGTTACTGTTGACCTACTCTGAGGCAGTTTGGGGGGTTCTCTACCGGGGGACCCACCGATCAATCTGGAAGAAGATCGAGAATGTGTTTCTCCTTGACAAACATTTTTTATCCGGCACTATCATAGGTTTTTTTCTTTTTATGCTGCGGGAATGTGGGATTGACACAGAAAATACCAAATTCCACGTTATACCAAACTTATATAAAACAAAATACTTCCTCCCTACCATTATATAAAACAAAATACTGCCTCCCTACCACATATGTAGCCATTCTCTCATATTAGAAAATATAAAATCTCTCATATTAGAAAATAAAAAATCTGTTTCATAAATATCCATTCTCTTTCCTGTTTTTCCCTTATTCTATTTTCAATGCTCAAAATATTATCTCACTTGTGGTAATACCAATGTATATTAAATAAGAGTAATATGTGGAAAAACTCATCTTGAAATAGGAGATCCGCCTATCTATTAGGACAACTAAAATCTAAAACTCCGCATGTATAAGTGGTACGGAGGGAGTAGTTTTTACCACTCGATCTTCTAAACCAGTAACTCCCATTGTATTTGATATCCATTTTATCCTCTACAAAAGAGGAAGCATTGTTGTAGGCTTGTAGCTAAGTAGTTCTCTATTAATTAATAATAGGGTCGGGTCGGGATCGGACAACAAAGTGTTTTGACAAACCAAATCCAAATCCAAAATCTTTTCCAATAGTAAGTACCGGGTTCACTAGAGAATATCTTCTAAGAATCGAACATAGGTTTCACGCCGCCTGTCTGAACATTGCACAACTTGCACTACGACATGTAAAATTTCTAACCCACTAGATGTGATTGATCCGATGGTTTACAATTTCAACTGACGTGGCATATAATAAACATTATTGTCTGTTTGGTAGTCCTTATGCTTTGGTGATTTTTTTTTTTTTGAAGGAATTTTAGGGAATAATCTACGTACGGAGAGATTTAAGGAAAGTTATTTAACCTGTGAGATTTTATTATATACATCTACTTTTCTTTTTTTTTTTTTTTGATCATCAAGGATTAGTCAAGATCACGGTTTTTCTGGTAAGATAAGATTTCTTTGCCTTAGACATGAAGAATAATCAAGATAATTTTCCTAAAGAGAAACTGTTTGATTATCCTATCTGACAGGTATAAATTCTTTGTAATTCCGATTTTGGTTACAGTACCGTAACAACGGATGAGTACAAGTTAATGCTTGTAAAATAAGGATGGATGGGTTTAGGATGTTTAATTGGTTACGTGATTTAATTACTACATTTAACAAATAAAGATATCACAGGATGGAATTGATAAGTCATATGATCAAGTTATTTTGATAGGTTCGGATGCTAAATCAGGTTCTAATGACTGAATCCAACAAAAGAAAAAGAATAAGAAGAATTCTAATGATGGATGATGATGATCATCGATGGTAAATCAGTATTTTCCGGTCATATTTGTTTTCGTTTCAAATAAATCAGAAATGATTAACACACTGTGATTTTACACCACGAGACGCACCGAAGCATTGCATATGAGAGGGACTGGTGGGGACCATTTCTGCCCGCACCTATCCCAATGCTAAGCACGCGCATCGAGACCGTCCATTACCCTCGTTGTGCATTTCACGGTGTAAAACCATCGTGTGTATCACAGCTGCAAATAAATTTGCTATGGCATCTCAATTAAGCCAAACACAACATTAAGTTGGTTAGACTGCTAGGTAGACGCTAATGTGAACCATTGGATGCCAGAAATCTAGTGCTTTACAAGGTTTGTCAAATTGTTACAGGATCTTGACCCTTAATAATATGGTTTCAGGCAAATTCTCTTTGCTGTGGTAAAAAAGGTGAACAAAACTCTTTTTTTTGATCCTATGGCCCCACCAGAGAATATTTAGACCAATAAAATTTTTTGAAAATATTTAGTCCAATAGAAAACAAGAGTTTCTGGCCCCACCATAAAATAATTTCTTAAAAAAACAAATAATACCTTAAGTAAAAAAATCTTAGTGGCCCCAACCGAATATAATTCCTTAAGTAAAAAACAATAACAACCTAATTAATAAAATCTTATCCTCACAGTTAAGATAGTATTTTTTTTCTTTCTATTATTAAAATAGGGAATTTCCTCGTGCAAAAATAACATATATCTTCTACCCTTTTATTAATTTATAATTTATTCCCTTGGAAAAATAAATTATATCTTGAGCTACAAAAAAAATATTTCATGGGTAAAAGAAAAACAGCAAATGGGTCATTTGCCCGGAATAGTGTATAACCCAGTTGAGATGGACGAGTAAAATTTATGCATGGATGAAATGGATGGGAACTAATTAAAAGATAAACCGACATAAATAACCTTTAACATATCTTCCCGCTATCATATGTCGTTCTTCCTTATCTCTCTCTCAAAAAAAAAAAACCTAGCAGTCACCACCATCTCTCTTTCTCTTGTGTTTGTTTTACTCCACCGTCTGCTCACCGTCAATGACATCAACAATATGATCATCTTTGTCCATCGTCTCCACCTTTAACAGTAACATCACAATTGAAAATTGGTAACATCACAATTGAAATTGGTTTCTCCACTGTCTGTAAACACCAACACCAATTCCGGCATGAAAGATTTATATTTTAATTAGGGTTTCAATCTATCAATTTCACAAAATGTCTTCTACAACTCGTAAGTTTCCAAACTCTAACTTTTTTTTGATTTTATTTCAGAATTGCATGATTGATTTGTTGAATTGGTTGATTTTAACTGGATGTAACTAAATTATTTTTGTTTGTTTTAGGTGTGAGTTATGTATATGCAATACATGGTGATTCTAACCTAACACTACTGAAATTAGTTGGTTGTTTTAATGAAATTAATGTTTATCTGTACAAGGTGAAACTTGTTTGCATCTGGTTGTTATAATGTATATTGGTGCTATAAGGATCACATTAGCGTAACTTGGAATGTGATTGAGTTTCTTATTATTGATGTGGATGAAACCAGTTTCATCTTGTTTTAAACTGGGTTAATTTTTGTTTCACCCAGGTTTAAACTAGGATGAAACCAGTTACATCCTGTTTTAAATTAGACTGAATTTGGTTTCACCTATATTTTAAGCTAGGATGAAATTAGCTTCATTTGGTACCTAAAATACCAAATCATGTTATTACTATGCTTAAGTGATTTGTGAATACTATTTTTCTTCTTGAAAACTTGTTATTACTGTTCCATGGTATGTTATGAAGTTGGTTCTCTCTAACCCATTTTAACTAGCATAAAACTGGTTTCATCCAATTTAAATCTGTGGATACATGTTTTTGATTCATCTAAGCATCAAATCTTTTGAAGTTCCAGAAATAATGATCGCATACATGGTTATAACAGTAGTACACTTCTCCACAATTGTATGTATGTACTTTTGTAAACTTTCTCATCTAATGCGTGCTTGATTATAAGTTATGTGATCCGTCATTATCATGATTTTCTTCATCTCTACTAAGTATGAATGCTGGAAATAGCCCTAATAGACAAAAAAATGCCTCTCTATTTCAACTGGATAGATGTTATGAAATTGCTTAGTTAAAAGTTCATACGACACTATAAAGTTGTTGAAAACAACTCTTGCATAATATATCTACCGTAGATTGAGTAATCTAATATGATGTGATTTATATTAGATGAAACTAGGCTGGTCCAGTTTTGGATTGAGTTGAAACTGGTCTCATCCTTGTTTAAAATAGGACGTAATTGGTTTCAACTTATTTTAGATTTAGTTAAAATTGGTTTCATTAGCTTTAAGATATGATGAAACTGGTTTGCTCATACTCTAGAATTGGATAAATCTGAATGAACTTTGATTTAAAAATAAAAATAAAAAGCAAGAAGAGTATTGAAGTAATTTTAGACTTTAACTTTGATAAATATGAATGAACTTTTAGAGTGCTGAAGTAATAAAGCAGAATCAAACCAGTTTCATATAGTTTAAATTGTGATAAACCTATATATTTTCGTCATAATACATAGGATGAAGCCAATTTCATCTAGTTTTAAACTGTGATATACTTGTAGTGGATGAAATCCTTGAGCTGAAATTCAGATGGGAACGAGTTCGTCACTGGCTGATTCCAATGGGTTTTGTTGGCAGTGGTTAATTGAAAGCTTTAAGGAAGTAATGGAGACGTCAGGCGACACCAATCATTAAGTATGCCGTCAAGGCAAAGCTAGGTCTGGAAATGGGATTAAATTGAATTTTTTAACTGTGAAATTTGCACAATAATAATTGGTGAAGATGTGTGTTTACTGGGTGTTTTGAAGGGTCTTGTTTGGTGTTGGTGGAGGAGACAAAGAAGTTGCTATTGAATTGAGTATAAATGGTCGTCATGAACTCTTGGTTCTGTTGATTATTGCACAACAAAGATGAAGTTGGAAGAACGGAATTTGTGTGTCTGTTGATGTCACTCAGAGAATATATGGAGCAGTTAAACTGGGAAAGTGTTCGCTGATATGTAGTAGCTGAGACAGACATAGTAGATTGGTTTGTGGTCGGATACAGGAAGGGGTTGCCGGACATTACTGATGGCCTGAAATTGGAGTTGGGTTCTGGTGGTTGGATTGGGCTTTTGTAGCTGGGGTCAAAGTAGGGAGTCTCCTGGAAGTACCTATAAAGAGGCAGCAACACAGATGCAAGAGGAGGCCGTACTCAGGGAAGAAAACTAGGGTTTTCTATTTTACTTTTCTACTTGCTGTGAGTTGCTAAACCATTGTTAGGGTGAAAGGATGAATTTGTAGGCTAGATTATTTATGTTTTTTACAAGAGTTTCTCTAAATAACAAGCTTAAATATATGTTTAAGTTTCTAATTTTGGTTGATTGTTCTTATAGATTTTTTCACGTTTTACGCCATGTATACTACATAGGTAAGCTATAGACGATCCCATTGAGAAGATTGATTATATATTTATGAATTGTCTTCTACTTTGTATGTCATGTATGTATAGTGATTAGGGGTTCTACTTTTAGGTCGAGATCAGACAATCCTTAGTCGATTATCAGAAATTTTTAATGACATATCTTCCATGTATATAAGTAGCCAGGTGTTGCCACTTTACATGAGTTAAATAGAGACTATTGCAGAAGAACATAAGTAAAACCTAGCTTATGACGGATTCCTGGATTCTTAAACTTTTCACATCTTGATTGACTCTTTAGTAGTTTATAAAGTTCTAAAATTTTCCTCTAGAATTGATTTTGGTTAGAAAGTTAGTTGTATTAGTTAGAAGTAGTTTACACTCCTCATGTGAACGAACCACATTTGCTATTGTCTACAATTTGGACACCGTGCACTTGCGGTTAATTAAATTCGGTCTACCGACCCATCAAGTTTTCGGCGCCGCTGCCGGGGAGTGGCTGCAAAGTACTCTCTTATTAATATCTTCAATTTTCTAGTCATAGTGTCTGTACATAGTGTATTTTTGTTTTTATTTTGTTTTTAGATCCTTTTCATATTTTTCTTTTAGATTTTTCTTTCCAGATACTCTTGTTGCGGCGATGACGTTTAATCGAGAGGATGAGTCAAGGCCTCTTGGAGAATACAGGTATGGACCACAGTATCAGGAGATCCTTGAACACAATTTCCTTGGGTATGAAAATACTTGTCAGCATTACCACGAAACTGAGGATTATTCACATGAATATCAAAGTTACCATGGAACTGAATTATCACATGCTGAAATCTTCAACCAGAAATAGCTAGTTTGGAAAGACTATTACAGTTGCTAGAAAAACAAAAATCATATGAAAATAATAATCTAGTTTATAGTAACTCGTGTTCCATAAAATACTTTGATCATTCACATTTGTACCAAACCCAATACCATGGGGATAATTATTTGCATGAGGTATGTGAATGATCTTTTAATTGGCAGCACAATGAGGTTTTAGACTATAAAAATTTGAGCTTGGAAGATAGCTTAAGGTTGTAGACATTAGAAATTAGTCGAAAAACGTCTCAACTTCAACAGACCACTCAAAAATCCTTAGAAAATATTGAATATCAAGTAGGTCAAGTGACTAAACAGTTGGAGGAGGAACAAAGTTGGTTCCCAAACTAGTCTAAATCCAAATATAATTGTATTCCAGAGCATATTGATTACTCTTCTGAAGAAGAAACCGATAATGATCAACTTGTAGAAATTTTGAGTGGAAGTGAAGATACCCAAGATTCTCAAAGTTCAAACAATTATGATGTAGAAGAACCTGAGTATGTGGAGGATGCTACTGTTGAGTTTCACGACTCAGAAGCAGTAGATGTTTATGACGATAATAAATCTTCTAATCATTTGAATTGTGAGACTTATACAGGTCGCTTAGTTGAAAATGATAACGATATGGTTGATAGGATTCCGGAAGAACCCTATATGTGATAACCGCAATCGCACGGTGTCCAACTAGTAGACAATGGCAAGTACGGGTCGAACCCACAGGGAGCGGTGGAAATACTATAATCAATATCTCTAATAAACTAAGAAGAAATGATTTTTGGGATTTTTATAATGAGAAATGTAAAACGAAATAAACTAAACTAATAAAATGAATCCAACAAAAGAGTCGGTAACCAGGGTTTTATTGGTATTCACCACTATTTCTATTTAGTTTCTGCAAAGAGACAATTCTAAGAATATTTATTTACTCGTCGTTCTATTGACATCAACTATTATTTGTATAGAGTCGCAAGCACCACTGGGACACTCTAAGCATGGCACATCAAAAGTCTAAACCCAAGCATGCACCATCAAATTGTATTACTGAGAAAATTAACGAAACTAAATATAGAATCACGAATGATATTTGATTATTCTAAGCATAACCCATCAAAGACATTTATCCAAGCATAGATTATCAAATAATGAAACAAATATATTCGCAATACTCTATCAATTATGCGCATGAGGTTTGTGCAAACCGTCGAAGCAACAACTAATATCATCATTTATTGAATAACAAAATTATAGAATCAATCAAAACAATGCATTATAGCCTCCAAACCATGTGTTTCAATTTAAAGTGGTCTAATTGCTCAAAATGGTTTCAACCGAAAGAACCCTAGTCACAAAAATCTAGCTAGACATGGCTTTCTCAAAAGCCATAAACATATTGAAAAGATTCACTAGCTAATCAAGAAGATGTTAATGAAAATATAAGAATTGCAAACCCTTGTCTTCCACCTCCCGCGCTTCTCTCTTTTTTTCTCTTCCTCTTCTCCGCTCTCCCTTCAGTCCCCCCATCCTGTTGCGAGAAACCAAAACAAGACCTAACAGAATTCTTCCTCGCGGCTAATGGTCCTAGTCCATACAGGTCCATCAATTTCCAAATCCAGCCATTGAACCACAGGCAGAATAAGCCCAAAACTTAGCTGACGAGAACTCCTTCATTTCCCTGGCTAGAGCACCTTCGTCCACCGGCAATTGCTGACAGCTCCAGCTCAAAACACGACCACCATTATTCATCTCGTCAGAAATCTGCAATCATTTCCGCCATTTGTACACGACACCTTGAATACACAGCACCTTCACTTGGACAGAAGTCACAGAACACCATCGAACTCCAATTCCCATCATCTGTGTTTACATAACTAAATACCGAAACTCCATTGTTGTTCTCAACTGCAAACTCCACCAAATCACCAGCAAGGCACGGCACCAACATCACACTTCTTCATGGATAAACTCGAGCACCGAACTGCTCATGTCTCAATTCACCACATTCTCAGGTCTTCTCTCCCCAACGAATTTTAGTCGAGATGCTCACTGGAATCACGTACTCCATCTTCATTTTCAAGATCCTGGCATACGTTCACCCTACCTAACAAATCCATACCCAGAACGGCCAAAACAACCATGCCTAGGTCGGGGGAAAACTGGTCGCAGCCACACCAAACTGACAGCAACAGAACTGCTCCTTTCTCTGCTTGTGAACTGGTAACTGACCAAAGGAAATGAACCTAATTTGTCTTCTCTGGGTTTCTATGGAACAGCATGCACGTGCCTTGCCAAGGTGGTAAAGTCCACTAATGTTTATGTGGTGCGCAGTTGGACGCACTCCTTTCATTTGGTGTATAAGCACGTCCAAGTACCTGAATGCATAACTCATGTCGAGCCCATTTTCAATCTGTGACCATGGCAGCAGAAAGTCTCACTTCATTTGTTTCCTTGATAGGTAGCACTATTAACTTTTGTCGCAAATGCTCTAATTTTAAGCTGTTTTCTTCTCGGTAATTGGATTCGCTGGTATTTCCTGTAAAATGCTCAAAATGATATTATTAGCCAAAATATCGAATCCTAGCTAATATAAATATGGGTATAAAATGTAGCACTTACGTGCTTATCAATGGTTATTCATGATACTGTTGCTGCACTATCCGCAACTTTTGCTGATTCATCTTGTGATTCTTCGAATGTTTTTGTGAATGCTGAACAAATTGATGTTGTAGGTCCATTTTGGTTGATCCATCTAATAGTTCTCGAGATGCATGTATGAATGTGGAACTAATTGATACTGGGCAGTTAACTTGGATTGCTGGTTTTGAACCACTCTCCACTTGTTTAGCCCATTTTGAAGACTCCGATTACCCTATGCTAATTGACATTGTCAATGCATTTCATCCTCCAATGGGTAATATAGGTAACTTAACAACGAAAGTTATTTCCGCGGACCTAGACCTAGATTTAGGAGTTGTTGCTTTTGATGAACTTAAGACACTAGATATATGCTTAAATCACTTTGATAATCCGATGCCTATTGTAGTTTTCTGTGAAGATAGCTTGTCCACTGGAAATATTTCAATTGATCTTGAATCATAATTAGTGTCTGCGCTCCGAATGAACACTACTGAAGAATCTGTAATTGTTTGTGTAGATGATTTACTAATCCCGACAAAGAATGGCAATAAAACTTCATGCCATTCATTCGAGCAATTAATTGCAGTAGCAGCATCATCTAGTATCCATTCTCAATCTCTCACAAACAACCACCAGAAATCCCTTAAATTCAGTACCAACAACCGCCATTGCTGCTGTTCTTTCCTGTACAAAAATGCTGCCTGCAACGGACCTGCCATACCCATTGTAGTTACTTAAAGAATAACCGCTGCTGCAATCAGGTTCACACACCGTCAATTCAACTACTCAAGCCTTCATTCAATTGACTGCATCTCAAATCATTTGAGATCAAATTAGACCCATTTCAGTCCACAACAAACCATCCTCATTCACGCCTTTCTTCACCTAATTGATTCAATGAATCAATTTCTCAAAATCAGGACAGCAAGAACAAAACCCATTGTCGAATTTCAGCCATTAGAACAATAGATGCTATTAAATCCGGGGACATCTTTAACCTTGATGTTGATTGGTTTTCCAATTCATCTGAAGTCTCCAACTCCTTCCTTGCCCAGTTTTCTCGTCAACAAATTAGGTCCTGTTTGGTATAGTTTTCAAAAACAGTTTTCTGTTTTTAAAAACAGAGAAAACAGGAGAAAACGCGTTTGGTAAGGACATTTTCAGAAAATGTTTTCTATCTGTTTTCTGTTTTCTCTTTTTTTCTTTTCTTTATTCTTTTCTTCTTTTCAGAACAAAGTAAGAGATGGGGAATGACTGCAAGTGAGTCATGACTAATATCACTATCTCTTAGACGAATATTTACATTTGATCCGATTTAGTTGGTTTTCCTTGTTTTCAAAAACAGGTTACCAAACAATTTTTAGAAAATGAAAACAAGGAAAAAAGGGTATGTTTTTAAAACAGTGCAAAACTATTTTTGAAAACTGTTTTTCAAAACTGTACCAAACAGGCCCTAAACTTCGCACCATTGAAAATGGTGGTGACGGCAGCTGCTCAGGTTCCCGTTCTGTTCTCAAAACATCACCACCTTCTGGCCGTGAAATGTATGTGTGGGTGGGCTAGCTTAAATGGTTAACTTGGTGGCCCACAGTCCATTAAGCTTCGTCTTCTTGACACAGGGAGTAACATATATGCCGCAAACGCCATACTGCTTCTATTTAGCCATTTTCGATATGAGGATAGAATCCACTTGTAATTTCTACAAAAACACTAAAATTGTGTTATTACTCAAAATATCGAGTCTTAGCTAATATAAATATGGATATAAAATATAGCACCTACCTGCTTATCAACACCCCCACACTTATATTTTGCTAGTCCTCGAGCAAAACAAAGAATTGACCCGCTACACATCTAGTCACATTATAAGAGAGAATTAGACCCGCTACACAGCTGGTCATAATAAATACCCTACAAAAGACCCGCTACACAGCTGGTCATGATAAATTCTATACATAAGACCCGCTACACAGCTGGTCATAACCCTAAAAATTATAATGATAATAATTTTTTTTAAGACCCGCTAAACTGCTGATCATCTTTTTTTTTTTTTTTTTAGACCCGCTACAGCTGGTCATAATATTCAAAAAAAATTTATTTTTTTTGAAATCAAAATTCCCAACAACAGTGCCACTCCCCCACACTTAAGTATTAAATTGTCCTCAATGTAATTGAGTCATCCAACGTAGAAATTAAGGTGGGAAATTCTAAAATAAAATATGCAAAAACTAAACAAATAAAAATAAAAGATAGAGTGAAGGGAACAAATCTGATGGGTTGACTCCCATAAAGCGAAAGGTATTTGTCTCCCTTTTTACCAGTAGCACGTTCTCAAACGAGGTGAGGTTAGTACCTCAAAGTAAGCTAGCAATCATATATGTACAGCCTGAAAAGTTAAGGATCAACCCAACTAATCTGGTCATTCGAAAACATGAACCTGCAGCAAGAATGATTAATACCCAGAGAGCAGAAACTGAATTCAATCTTATTCAAACCTACCCAACCATATGTGGTACTGTAAAGTAAATAAGATTCGCAGATAATTAGTAATGATTTCTTAAAGAATTGAACAGTTGTTGTACTCCCTAAATCAGGTTCTAAGTCCGAAGAAATAACTTGCTCGGCAGATATTGGTTCAAATTTACTCGTTGAATAGGGGCTCAATTGAGCAATAATATCACGACTCGCAGACCCAATATCATCTAGAATAGTTTCATTATGTGAAAAATAAGAACTAGATAGGTCTGACAATGGTTTATGGGTCAAGGTCGGAGCTTTCTCGACTGATGAAACTAGTCGAGACTCGGGATGAACTAGAGGTTCTAGTTTGGGCTTCCATTTGTTAGTGTCTAGCAGTGTTGTGGAGTCTAATAAGGCATTGACTTCACAAATAACACTATCATCAAGCAAACCTCTAATGGATCTTCCAACTGGCTCTTGAAAAAGACTTGCGAGTGCATACTTTCTTTTCGCCTGCAACACTTCAGGCTAAGGTACCTAAAAAATATCAAATAAAATGCGTAAAAAGAACCAAAAGAAATCTAAAAGAAACACAAAATAAAATTATGTACAAAAGGATATCAATCAGAGAGTATTTTGCAACCACTCCCCGGCAGCGGCGCCAAAAATTGATAGGCTTTCAGGATTGCCTATATATATAAACCGCAATCGCACGGTGTCTAACTAGTAGACAGAGGCAAGTACGAGTCGTTCCCACGAGGAGCGGTGGAAATACCAATAATCAATATTCTCAATTAACCAGCAATGATGTTTTTGGATTTTTAGAATTATAAAAAAGAAAGAAAATAAATCAAAAAAAATAAAATATATTCAACAGGAAAAGTCGGTAACCAGGGTTTATAGTATCCACCACAACTTCTATTCAATTACTGAAATGAAAAATAATCCATGAGTTATTTATCGTCTGTTCTATCGACATCACCTATTATAAGTATAGAATCGCAAATATCACTGGGACACCCTAAGCATGGCACATCAAAAGATTAAACCAAAGCATGCACCATCAAATTGTGTTAGCGAGAAATTTATACGAAATTAAATATAGGTTCACAAATAATACCATGCTATTCTAAGCATACCCTATCAAAGGATTTTCCCAAGCATAGAATATCAAATAAGTAGACGAATAAATTTGTAACCCTAACAATTAAGCACAAAGGTTTACAAAACCGGTGATGCAACAACTCGTTTTCAATAAATCGATAAAAAATATTCAAAAATCAATCTACTCAAATCATAATGGTCTATTGCAAAATCATTCAATTTAGAGTTTCCTAATACCAAAAGTGGTTTCAATAATAAACCCTAGTTACAAAGAAATCTAGCAATACATTAAAATGGATTTCTCAAAACCCATAAAAATAATAATCAAGAGATAAGAAAGATAAGCCAATAATAATCGTGTCGTCACCACGATAAAACCAGTCTTCCTCCCCTCCTTATGAGCAGTTCACCGTCGTCTCCTCTTCTCAGTTCACGGCCGCAACACCGTTCTTCTCCCCTTCGGCTCTGTGGCCGGCCTCCAAAACCGGTCTCCCCCTTCTTCTCTGTGTTCCTTTTATTCTTATAATCTTGCAAACAAATCTGACTAAGACCTAGTAAAATGCTTAGGCCCAGTCCAATATCGCAATGATTTCCTGAACTCTGGCCACGACACCACTTTCCATATTCAGCCCGCAGCAAACCAACATATCATCCAACCAACACATCAATAATCCAAGTCCGGCTACAGCATCAATAATCCAAATTATCGCCATCATCACCTGCAGTACAACTCCGGTCTTCTCTCAACTCCAGTTATAATTCACCGGCAACAGCTCCATGTGTAGTCTCTGCCAAACCCAAATCAAATCGAGCAAAAACTTCCATTTCTTTTTAAACGTCCCTGGAATCAAAAGCTCTTCTTAACCTCCAACTTCACCATGTTAACAGCGCCACCAACTTGGCTGTGTACACGGCAATTACTTGCCTGCCATCGACTGATATCCATCAACTGCGCAGCACTGCATAGAATTTCCTTCATCGTCCGGCCAGGTCTCCATTTCTTCATCCCCTGTTGCTGTGACTATTTCTCCATCGAGAACTTTCATATAAACCCTTTGTTCCTCAACTGTTGTCTAACCAATCCTGCATCCTTACTGCCAAGTTCAACACAGATAAACCAACTCCCTTTGTTCTCGTTCATCAACACAGATTTCTTCTTCTGCAGCCATCTGCCATTAGAGTATCGGCAGTTCGATGCCATCTCCATTCTCGCTACTGCCACCTTCTCAGTCGTGTCCAAGTCTCCATTCAGCGGGCAACAACAGCTCTTTTGTTTGCTTCATCGACACACAAGGTACGAATTCCAGCTGCACTGTCGGCCATAATTCACGACCATCGTAATTCCATTGTTTCCCCCATCAGTCCTTCTTATTCAGTCCATATGCTTCAATGAATCGAACTCCTAAATATCATTGTTGTACGTACAGTCGAGTAAGCAACAAGGACTCCATAGTGCAGCTCCATCACAGTAAACAAGCCTTCTTCTCCGTTCGCATCAACAGCCATAAATCTCTCCAAACAAATGCATTGTTGTAGCCATTTCCATTAACCACGATCGCATCAAGATCATTTCAGGCCAAATCCATATTCATTCGAACCAACACCGCATACACAACAGAAGGAGTTCAGTTAACACAACTCCTCCATCATCTACTGCGTCTGCTAATGGCCTCCATCGAATGCAACAGTGAGCACCACATCACCACTTTCTATTTCTGGCCCATTGTAAATTCTTCTTTCAGGCAATTTTGCGAGCAACTGCAGTGCAACTTCAGTACGTACAGAGGTAGCCTCCAGCTGGTTGTATTAATCTCCTCTTATATCTTAGTTGCACCTGCAATTTCGAATTCACAAGACCCCGAATTTCCCAAGCATACCAGGACCCTAAAACAATAAAACTTCATGCCATTCATTCGAGCAATTAATTGCAGTAGCAGCATCATCTAGTATCCATTCTCAATCTCTCAAAAACAACCACCAGAAATCCCTTAAATTCATTACCAACAGCCGCCATTGCTGCTGTTCTTTCCTGTACAAAAATGTTGCCTGCAACGGACCTGTCATACCCATTGTAGTTACTTAAAAAATAATCGCTGCTGCAATCAGGTTCATACACCGTCAATTCAACTACTCAAGCCTTCATTCAATTGACTGCATCTCAAATCATTTGAGATAAAATTAGACCCATTTCAGTCCACAACAAACCATCCTCATTCACGCCTTTCTTCACCTAATTGATTCAATGAATCAATTTCTCAAAATTAGGACAACAAGAACAAAACCCATTGTCGAATTTCAGCCATTAGAACAATAGATGCTATTAAATCCAGGGACATCTTTAACCTTGATGTTGATTGGTTTTCCAATTCATCCGAAGTCTCCAACTCCTTCCTTTCCCAGTTTTCTCGTCAACAAATTAATCTTCGCACCATTGAAAATGGTGGTGACGGCAGCTGCTCAGGTCCCCATTCTGTTCTCAAAACATCACCACCTTCTGGCGGTGAAATGCATGTGTGGGTGGGCTAGCTTAAATGGTTAACTTAGTGTCCCACAGTCCATTAAGCTTCGTCTTCTTGACACACGGAGTAACATATATGCCGTAAACGCCATACTGCTTTTGTAATTTCTACAAAAGCACTGAAGTTGTGTTATTAGTCAAAATATCGAGTCTTAGCTAATATAAATATGGGCATAACATATAGCACCTACGTGTTTATCATTTTGTTCAGGGAGTGGTATTTGACATATGTTTGGCTGATTGTAGTCTTTGCAGGCTCTTATTTGCAGCTGAACTTGTGTGTTGGATTGAATCCCAGCTTTCCAGGCTTTACATTTATGCTGGAAGGTTGCTGTTATGCATCATTCTTCACTTAGTTTGAGATTACTTGTTGCGCGCAAGCAAGGAACAAATATCATTCGCTTCGTGGGAGTCAACCCATCAGTTTTGTTCCTTTTACTCTATCTTCTTTTTTTTTTTTTTGCATCTTGCATATTGCATTTTAGGATTTCCCACCTTGACTTTTACGTTGGACGACTCAATAACATTGAGGACAATGTAATGATTAAATGTGGGGGAGCGGGCACTTCAGATTTTTGTAGGTTATTCACTTTCATGTTGTGACCAGCTGTTGAGCGGGTCTATAAAAAAACTGCTATGACCAGCTGTTGAGCGGGTCTATAAAAAAAGGTTGCTATTCAAAAGTGTGTTCTTGTCATTCTATGACCAACTGTTGAGCAGGTCTATTCTAGGGTGCTTACCATTTTATGACCAGCTGTGGAGCGGGTCTCTAAAAAAAGAAAAATAATCATGATGACCAGCTGTTGAGTAGGTCTTGAAGTTTTGTATATGATCAGCTGTTGAGCGGGTCTATTCTCTGTTTTTCTCGGGACTAGTAAAATGTAAGTGTGGGAGAATTTGATAAACACGAAAATGCGACATTTTTATACCCGCATTTACACTATCTAGGTCTTGATATTTATCTAATAATATTGTTTTAAATCATTTACAGGAAATATAAATGAATCCGATCACCCGGAAAATAAATGGCTTAATTGAAGCTAAAGTGGCGTTTCTGATAACATCACCAGCATTGGCTCACAACACAACAAAGGCAGGGCTCAACTCATGGCCGCACCACCCTGCCATTTCATGGCCAGAGACGTCAATTTACGAAACAAAGAATTTTCTTTGTTTACTCAAGCGTGTGAGCCGCACTTGTGGAGGCTAAGAAGATCGTGGGTGTGGTTTCATTACAGCCCCATTCTTGTGCGGAATTATCAAGGCTTCAAGCATTTTCTGTTCTTCTTCAAAGAGGAAAAGAAATATCATTCTTCAAGCTGCTGTCGGCAATCAATTGAGAGGGCTTAATATAAATCCAATTTCATTCTACAACAGCAAAGTTAGGTTATTATGATGGCTGTAGGGTGCATTTGCAGGCGTAAATGGAGATGGACCTGTACTTGGGAGTGGTTTTACCGAGTTCTTGGTCTCGAGCAGGTCAATTGAGAAACAACACAGTGACGTCAACAGATTCGGGGGTCTAGCTCGCCGACGACAAGCCACGGTTCTGGTGGTCGATTATGGAATATTGAGAAGTGAAACTGTAGAGAAGTTAAGGTACAGTCATGGCTGGAATTTGTTAATTGATTTGAGTTTGTTATGGAGTTAATTGATTTGCCCTGCAACCAATTGAAGAAGAGCTGGCAATGATGGTCATGGCAGTGAAGAAGAAAGTATTACAGGTCGTGGTATTCGATTGAGAATGAACTGGTGGTGTTCATCTGTCAAGGGTTTCGAGTTTGAATTCAACGAGAAACAGAGGTTGGTTAATAGTGGTCGTATGGGCAGTCATGTAGATGAAGAATCAGATGAATAACAGTCATAAAATACAGTTGCAGTGGTGATTCCTCTCTATCTTGAACATCTGTGTGCCGATTGGTTAGATGCTTAAGTTGTTATTGCCAGGGAGAAATTGCTTGATTCTGTGATTGTAGTGGATGAAATCCTTGAGCTGAAATTCGGATGGGAACCAGTTCGTCACTGTCTGATTGCAATGGGTTTTTTTGGCAGTGGTTAATTGAAAGCTTGAAGGAAGTAATGGAGACGTCAGTCGACACCAATCATGAAGTATGCCATCAAGGCAAAGCTAGGTCTGGAAA
Source organism: Papaver somniferum (assembly GCF_003573695.1). Classification (NCBI taxonomy): domain Eukaryota; kingdom Viridiplantae; phylum Streptophyta; class Magnoliopsida; order Ranunculales; family Papaveraceae; genus Papaver; species Papaver somniferum. The sequence goes on along the minus strand of NW_020618825.1, from coordinate 19,403,735 downwards.
TGGGATTAAATTGAATTTTTCAACTGTGAAATTTGCACAGCAACAATTGGTGAAGATGTGTGTTTACTGGGTGTTTTGAAGGGTCTTGTTTGGTGTTCGTGGAGGAGACAAAGAAGTTGCTATTGAATTGAGTATAACTGGTCGTCATGAACTCTTGGTTCTGTTGATTATTGCACAGCAAAGATGAAGTTGGAAGAACGGAATTTGTGCGTCTGTTGATGTCACTCAGAGAAGATATGGAGCAGTTAAACTGGGAAGGTGTTGGCTGATGTGTAGTAGCTGAGACAGACAGAGTAGATTGGTTTGTGGTTGGATACAGGAAGGCGTTGCCGGACATTACTGATGGCCTGAAATTGGAGTTGGGTTCTGGTGGTTGGATTGGGCTTTTGTAGATGGGGTCAAAGTAGGGAGTCTCCTGGCAGTACCTATAAAGAGGAAGCAACACAGATGCAAGAGGAAGCCGTACGTACTCAGGGAAGAAAACTAGGGTTTGCTATTTTACTTTTGTACTTGCTATGAGTTGCTAAACCATTGTTAGGGTGAAAGGATATATTTGTAGGCTAGATTATTTTGGTTGATTGTTCTTATAGATCTTTTCACGTTTTATGCCACCTATACTACATAGGTAAGCTATAGACGATCCCATTGAGATGTAGAAATTGACGTTTAATCCCATTTTCAGCGGGCTTTAGACTCTTTAGTCCTATTGTTTGAAGCCCGGTACTAATAGGTCCTAATTTACCAATACCTAAACGGGTTAATCCTTTTCCTGACGGTTCAGTCCAAACTAAAAAAATTTGATGCCAAAAATAACCCCATCAGCTAAATAATAATATCACATTACTTCTTCATACGATTTCTTCATTTCCCAACGAAACAGCTCTCCTGCAAAGAGCATTTTCTAAAACCTAATTTCAATGTCTCAATGAAGATTCAATCTCCAAAGTTAGATTTGAAATTCAGACAACACTCGATTCAACTTGAAAAAGTTAGATCTTCATCGTCGATACTAGTTTATTTTGATTATATCGATATCGAGGAGAAAAATTGGTGAAATTCAATTTCAGCAAATTGATTTGAAGATTTCATCGTTGAAATTGATTTGAAAGGTAAGTTTAATCTATTTTTGATGTTTCTTTTACTCGCAACTGTTAATTTATAAATATATAATTTGACCTAGCTTTCAATTCATTTTGTTCTGATATTGTGATTTATTTGTTTTAACTGCAGTAAGTGTATTTGATGTTTTGAATTCTTATAGTGGTAAATTTCCGCAAATGTAAGTATATTTAAAAACTTTATAACTAACCCACTCGGACGATAAGAACGGTCTTCAGAATTTTAATGTTGTTTAAAGAAATAATAGTTTGATCTTTATTTAGAGTCACACATTACTACAATACTACCATGGGTAGATTCCCTTAAAATTTGAGTTGCAGAGTAGTTACTTCCTTGCATAAGACGTGATTGGGATTAGTGGGCATAACTCTGTTTACATCAATTCAACTTGGTGTAACCTATTTTTTTTTTCAAAATACAAATAATGCTAATGCATCCAAATTTGAGGTGTGGTTGGTTCTTAAATCCATTCATTATTTACCTACTTCATATCAATTTTTAGAGTATCGGTTGTTGGATAGTGGCTGTTATTCTTAGCCTTTTGAGAATGAAATGTATGCGAAATCGAAGTAAATGGATTCCTTAATGAGAAATATGGAATGATACTAAATCTTTTTAGTGGCTAGCCTGTGTACGAGTATTTTTACTTGTAGATGTTGTCCCTTTATTATATTACATATTAGTTGTTATCATCGATTCCTCACATCATTTAATCAACTCCTATTTAATATTATTATGTTTTGATACTACTCATTTTCTATGAAGAAACTAATGCCTTGCTGACAATTAGTTGAAATCATCTCGCATGTTGTCCTAACAAACTGTTGTATCCCTCGATGACGCCACCAGTTTCAACTGTTGCATTAATGACAAGTTGAAACTGACGATTTTATGTGTACAACATATTTTTTGTACTTCTCTACAAGGTGTATTTCCTTATCCACTAGTTTTATGCATTTCATTGTATTTCTTATACGAGGTGTATTTGTTTGTACACCAGTAATATACAATGTATTTTTATGTATATATTTTGTTTTTTGGTTCTTTTTTTACTAGGAATACGATATGATTTTGCTTGTGCACCTGTGAATTTAATTGTGCATTTTTATACGGGTGCAGTTATTTATATATTGGTTTCGCAATGCTGGATATGCCAATTTTTCTGGACTGTACCCTTTTTATGGTGAATTGAAAGAGGATTTGATAATATTCATTTATATAGGATTTGCACATTATTGTACACTGTAATTTTTCTTGCCGATGAAGTGGGAGAGGAAATGATAATCTTCATTTATATACGATGTGCACATTATTCTACACTTTTTTTTTGGCATGTGCATTTTATTGTATACTGGAATTGTTCATGGCGATGAATTCACACAAGATATGAGAATGTTCTTTTATAATACACTTTGAAACTGAAATTTGAGTCCCTAGAGAAAATATCAAGGTGCCAATATTTGTGGAATGAAATAATATAGAACTCATCCAAAGAAAAATCATATTTGAGAAATACATGTGTATAACTTGGCTTGGTGTGTGATCTTGTTTAGGAACTTGACTATCTTATTGGAGCGAACCACAAGCAGAAAACTGCTTCCATAGTTGATGGTTCAAAGGTATCAACGAAGACTATTTATAGGAACTTGATATCCTCCTCTGGGTAGAGGAATGATCTTCTTTTTACAAGGCAAAGTATTCTGCATGCTTCAATTTACGCATGTTTCAATTTCCAATCTCATGTATGTCAGTTTTAGGTTTATGTAGAGAAGTATGAATGAAAAAGGAAAGCCGTGTGGAGTGATGCAACAAATGACCAGATGCGAGTTGATAAATAATTCAAACAAAAAAAAAGGAATCTGGAATCGACATACATAAGGATTATTTTGTGTACATAATTGTACACCAGTTGATTGTTAATGTGTACATAGTTGTACACCCGTTGATTGTTATTGTGTATATAATTGTACACATGCTAAGTATTAATAATGCAAAACTGTATTACTATTGTTGCTTGTTTTCCTTTGAATTTGTGTTTGATGAACTCTCTTTTTACTCACAGGATGTATGCATTTAATGACCATAGAATGTGGGGATGTTTGTTTTATGGAAAAGGAGAGTGCATGTAACACAAGAAGATTTTGAGATGTTGGCGGCCAAGGTAATGAAGAAGGAAACATACAAGAACATGTCACCCAGAGTTTCAAAGTTGAAATTAAAGTCTTCAAAGCTCAGATTTGGGATACTTCTTGTCAAGAAAGGTCAGTTTTCTTTTCTCCTCATTTGGGGTTCTCATATTTTGAGAAAGTGTCGAACCTTTTTTTCCTCAGTTTGGGTTTCTGCTTTATTCAGAGTGATCTAGTATTAGTGTTTTAGCTTTTATTGAACTAGCGTTTGTTTAAGATCCTATATGATCTGTTGTCAAAACTCTATGGTGAACACTTCTCATACTGGTAAAAATATTAGATACATGTATAAATACCATGGCATGACATCCCATAATAATTGTTTCTTTCTTATTCCTAATCATATGATTGCTTGTTGTTATTTCACATCAATGTAGTTTTTCTAGCGATTATGCTTAATCCTAAAAATAAGAATTAACTGGTGTATTTTCTTGTACACCAGTTACATGGGTGCAAATAAAAGTGCACCGTCTTTTTTGTGCTTGTTATACAAGGTGTATATGCTGGTACACCAGTTATATTCAGTGCATTTTTATGTGAGTTGTTTATTCTTTTTGTATTATAGGGTAATGTATAAGGTTCCGGTATCTTTATCATGGTTTTTTTGTGCATAATTTTGGATCCAAAACTAATTGGAAAAATTGGACACATATTGCCAGGGGCTATATATTAAGTTCATTTTCAAGTAATTTTTTTCTCACTTCGATGTTTTTTTATGGTTTCTTGAGAGCAGGGAATATCATATATTCATTTATTATGATATTAGAGCAACTTGAGGATCTCCTAGCCTCGTCAGAATCCAATCAGAATCAACTTAAGATAGTGGTCAGGATGACGAAGACGACTCAAAGTGCTACATCTATTACGCCTCCAAGGTGGACGCTCAATTTGATCTATGTTGCCATAGTCTTGCACTGGCTGCATAACCACCCACCTTCTCAACTGTCAATGATGTTTGTTTTTACAATGCAACAGTATTTGAGGTGATTAAGGTTGACCTCAAAACACTATAACAACATGTTCTCTTTTTTCTTTTTGTCTTCTTATATACCTTATAATAATCATCCTCAGAATGTTTTTTAAGCTAATGTGTACATAGTTGTATACATGTTGATAGTGTACATAAATGTACACTTACTGATTGTTAATGTGCACATAAATGTACACATCTTAGATTCTTATACTCTCTGGCTCTTCACCTTGTGATGATGAAAACATTCTCACTTTTGCAGTGCCTCTCCTGTTAGGCGCAATCCTACTCCTGGGAAGATGAGTGCATCTCCTTGCAGGACTCCTCCATCTAGGGGTGAAAGCTCTGATAGACTCAGTCATTAAAGTCTTAGAAAAAGGATCTGATCTCAGCATGAACGTGGTCGTTCTCGTAGTCCGTTATAACAGAATTTTGAGACTAATGTAAGTTGTCTGACCACATTTTGGTTATTTAATCTTTGAAACTAGAATTAGCAATTAAGCATGTTAGGCTCGACTTATATTGCATGAATTATGTAAGGTTTACATAATGGACAAGTCATCCTTTGAGTAGGCGTCTTGTTTAAAAGGAGGTGGGTGTTTGCATGTTCTCTTCAAAGTATTATGTACACCTGTTGACTGTTAACGTGTACATAGTTGTACACATGTTTTGATTATAATAAACTTCATTAAAAGTTTATTTGAAAATATTTTCTTGGTATTACTGAATAAAGAACTTCTTTAGGTGAACATATTTGGTTGCTTAGTAGCGTTAATACTCTCTCATTCTTGCTTTCTTTCTTTTTATAGGTTCTGAGTTTTGGTTTTAACCAGAGGAGATTTCTTTTAACAAAGATTGAGATTTTAAAACAATTCATAAGATATTGTAAAGATTAAGTTTACAGATTTTGGGTAAAGTGAAAAATGTGAAAATGATCTTAGAAATACAAGAAGTTGGTTTATCTTGCTGGTTTGCATCTCTGAGATTAAGTATTTATTAGATAATGTATAACAATCGTCTAATGTTGACGACTACAATCTCTTCTTTGTTCGTCATTCTATTTATTGTTAGAAATATCGGAAGCCGAAATTAGGCGATAGATAATGACTGGCATTCCTATGAATGTAACATTACCTAGATCCTAATTTGACTTGCATTCATCTCTTTGATGATTAGACAAGACGAGTAGTGCCTCAGGTGCGGCACTTAATGTGTGATTACACCATCTTGAGTTGTTGTTTTTCGATATAATGAGATGATTTTAATAGGATGCTTGCTATGTTTAGGTACTTTTCAAGGGAGCTTAATTAAGAACGTGGAGAAGAACAATGGACAGGCTGTATGTGGTTTACAAACTGGTGCATCTTGTCTTGTCTTTGGATTTTCTGGATTTTTCTTGATGTACATGTTTATACACCAGTGTAACATATAATTTTTTTAAAAATAAAAATTATATAGTCATATGGGTACTCTTTTCGTAGATATCGAAAACAACTTTCCTAATATATAAAATTTGCGAATTTTGGATGAACGGTTCGAAAGATAAATCGTTTTTTAATTATTTTTATATTATTTGAAATTGGTCATCTGTCACGTTGGACTAAAATATAAATATTTGGACTAAATTGTAAATCAGGAAGGTTATATGTGTATTTTTCATATTTTAAATATCTTTGGACTAGATTGTACCTAATTAACTCGGGATGGACTAATCTGTATATTTTGACGCGTCTTTGGACTAAACCGTTTTTTCCCCATTGAGACCCGATTGATTATAGATTTATGAACTGTCTTCTACTTTGTATGCCATGTATGCATAGTGATTAGAGGTTCTAATTTTAGGTCGAGATCAGACAATCCTTAGTCGATTATCAACAATTTTTAATGACATATCTTCCATGTATAAGTAGCCAGGTGTTGCCACTTTACATGAGTTAAATAGAGACTCTTGCAAAAGAACATAAGTAAAACCTAGCCTATGATGGATTCCTGGATCCATAACCTTTTCACATCTTGATTGACTCTTTAGTAGTTTATAAAGTTCTAAAATTTTCCTCTTGAATTGATTTTGATTAGAAAGTTAGTTGTATTAGTTAGAAGTAGTTTACACTCCTCATGGGAACGAACCACATTTGCTATTGTCTAAATTTGGACATCGTGCACTTGCGGTTAATTAAATTCGGTCTACCGACCCATCACTTTTCTATTTCCATCTTCTTATTTATCCATATGATTTCAGTATGCGAGTGTTGTAGCAAACGTTGCAACAAGTACGATTACTATCTTAGTAGAGTGTTGCAATCAGGTTGAATGCCACAGATAACTAATTGCTTATGTGTGATGATTGGAATGTATGTGGGATGTTTACAGCTAAATAACATACGCAAGCTAATTATTTGGCTTTTTGCTTTGTGTCTATCCTTAGTGGTTCTTCCAAGGAGAGAAATCGGAGTAGGTTTTGTGGGTATACCTCTTGTAATCCCCCACGATACTATAACTCGTCCACTTGGGACACCTAGGTGTTTAAAGGCCTGTTATTCATGCTAAGATTAATCGTATCCTCACGACATGAAGTTGTTGTATTTAGGATTAGTTTTATTTAGTTTTCTCGAGGATTAGAAAAATCTAAGTGTGGGGGAATTTGATAAGTGCATAATTCATATGATTTTAGTGTTTATTCCATACTTGTTTTAGCTATTATTCTTGCATGTATTTGTATTATTACTATTGTCTTCTCTTATTTGCCTCTAATAGGTGAATCATAAAAAAAGGAGCTACAAAGTGCTGAAAAGAGCTAGGAAGATATGTATTCCAAGTATCCAAGTGCCAAAGTCCAAGAGAAGTGGAAGAAGTGCGACGAAAAGGAGAAAAATGCTCAAAATCAAGAGATGGGCCAAATACCGATCTTAACTCATTCAAATTAAGGATTTATCATCATCATCTTTAAGAGAATTGAAAGATAAAAAGAATGCAAAAAAGAATGAGGTCATTCCGAAGTTGTGGCCAAAACAAGCTTTCATTGAATACCGAAGACAGTAAAGTTCGCGGACGGGTTTCGTACTTTAATTCTGAAAATATCTGCTCGAATTTGAAGTTCGCGGACTGGGTTCGCGTACTTAGCAAGTGGAAAACCTGTATTAATACCTTGTAAATCCTAAAGGCACGTTTGGATTCGTTATTTCGGGTCGGGTTCTTGAACCGAACTAAACACTTGGAGACCAAGTAATGTAAACCTGTAAAAAGGTATTAGGTTATGTAAAATAATATCATCGAATCTCATAGCACAAGTTATACATCAAAAACCTAGGGTTTACCCCTTTAGGGAGAAACCACCATTATTCATCTTCTTTGTAATATGAGTAGCTAAATCCTTTGTTGATTAAGGATGAATTCAATGTTCTAAGCATGAAGCTTTATTATTAATACAAATATATTGAGAGTTTTAATCATCATCGTTTGTTTTCACTATATCTAGGGTTTATGATTGATTTCTATATTGTTCAAGTGTATAATTGGATTAATCTATTGATCATTCTATTGCTAGTAAAGGGTTAGGATATCCGTGTAATTGTTGAATAACCCTTACACAAGTAGAGAACACGATATCTCTCAGCGGGATTTTGTGGAGCAATTGTGTGTGAAGACAACACTAGTAAGTGGACCTTGTGCTAATAGTCTAACTGCTAGGATAAACCTAAGTTCACATAACTTAAGGCTTTCGATTGGGTTACACCTTGAGTGTGCTACTACTTGGTGGTTCAGTTGGATAGAACTTGATATGCGAGCTCTTCGGTATCTAGTTACACAAGGAGCTTTGGGATAACACTGCTCTAGATGTTATTCTACGGTTGGTGATGAATGGTTCTTATGATCAATAGTTAAGTATTCTAATCATGTTAACACTTGGTAACAGCGAAGGATTCCTTGATCATCCCTTTCTTCTTATTTTATTTATAATTATCTTTCAACCAAAACCCCCTTTGTTATTTACTTTATTTTGCTGATCAAATAACCTATCAATTACACAGCTCTCTGTGGGAACGATCTCTTACTACCGCTATATTACCAGTTAATTAGTGGGAAATATATTTATTAATTTTTTGTGCCTACGACAGCCCATACAGCTATCTACAAGGTACTTCTACTTATGGTCTTACTCTCTGCCTTTTTATTTTTTGTAACTAAGTTTTCAAGCCTATACGGATGCTGATTGGGCTGGTGATCCAATTGATAGACGTTCCGCTAGTGGTTATTGTGTCTAGTTAGGATCGAATATCATTTCTTGGAGTGCTCGAAAATACAACACAGTCTCTAAGTAAAATACTGCGGCTGAATATCGAGGGCTTGATATTGTTACTGTTGAACTCATGTGGATTGAGTCTCTACTAAAGGAACTTCAAATTCCGGTATGCAATCCTCCTGTTTTATAGTGTGATAATATTGGTACTACCTATCTTACCATGAATCCTATTTTTCACGGTCGTACTAAACACATTGAAATCGATTATCATTTTGTTCGCGAAAGGGTTCAACGTGGTCAGCTAATTGTTCGTTCTTGTTTGCTTTAAGGACCAGATTGCAAGCGTCTTTACTAAACTTCTTTCAAGAGATCGTTTCTACGTTCTAAGATTTTTGTCTCTGACCACCCTCTTAGATCGAGGGAGGGTGTTAGAGATTAAGAAACTCAGTCTTTATTTCATATTGAAATTGTATTTTCCTGTTTATAGTTTGGGTCTTATTAGGTATGTCTTGTATGTCAAGCCTAAGGATACTGTTTCTTTCCTGTACGTCAAGTATGTAAACATATATATATAAACACGGTTAATCTCTGGTTCTCTCACGTTGAGGAAACCCTTTAAAATCTAAACTTTGTCTTAAGATTTAACAACTTTGATATCAGTATCAAATGTACTTAACCGAATCTTACATACTCCCCGATTTGGGTCTCTAATCTCGCAGCAAATTTACCCCATGTTCTTGTTCTTACTCCTCTATAATGGTTCCAGTCACCCAAATTCAGGCTTGTCAATGGAAGAATATCCGTCGGATATTTAGAAATACGATATCCGACAGGTTAAGCACTATCGGATATTCGATATCCGATAATATCCTATAGGATATCAAAATCAGATATCGATTCCGATAGGCTAAGTTGTCGGATATCCGATAAATATCTGATTATAACAAAAAAGCTTAAAAACCCTTGTAAAACATTTTCATAATTGACACTTATCAGATATTTATCCGACAATATACGATACTAGACTCGAAATTAGGATAAATTACAAATAAGTTCATATACTATCGGATATCGAATATTAACATTTCGGATGGGGTCTAATCCGTTTCCGATATGTTAAGGAAGAAATATACGATAAAATATTTAATCCTACATCCGATATCCGATAAAACGGATAAAATCCTATAGGATCTCGAATACTCGGAAACGGATACCGGATATTGGACAAATATTGACAGGCCTACCCTAATTCTTTGATACCTTTTTTTTTGCTTCCTTTATGATTTTGATTTGACGAAAATGATGATGATTTTGGTATAATATCTTCAAAATTTGATCCAATGGGGTTAAGATCATCAGAGTTGAAGTATCGTGGTTGCTTATATATACTCGTATACATTAAAAGAAATGCGTAGGTTTTTGAAAGTGGAAAAATAAGAGTGAACCAAAAAAGGTTTTATACAGGGGGGAGCTGTTAAACTTACCGGCATTTGCAACCGCAAAATGTCCCGATAGGGAAATCAATGGACCGGATCCAAACTCTCAACATCTGGATAGGTAATGGGCATATGTGGGCCCCACTTTTTGTTACCCGCAGAAGAAAAATCAGGAGAACCTATTCGGTCAACTTATCATTTCTGTTATACAGAGAGAGGAGTTTTGAAAGGTTAAAATGTTGGCCTTTGACTTTGAAAAAATTGATTGATTTCACAACGAATTTATGTTTTCTTTGAGATTTTCGTTATTTAATTGGTTCGGACGAGGTGAAATGAGTAAATTATGAAAATCCTACCACCGTTAGACGTGATCTGGTCCGTTTTATGTTGGTTTTCTTTTTGTTGGCTCATAACCTGAATTTAATCAGATTCAATCCGAAATATAGATATCAGATCGATAATTTGGCTCAACTATTGTCTCGAAGATATTCGAATCAGATACAATATTAAGACATGTATATGATCCAATCATAAAAAGAAAGAAAAATAAAATCAATTGAGTCAGAAAAAGACAAATTCATGTTTCCTTAAACAGATAGGTATTCAGTAAATAGGACATATGATCTGTGCACACTCTTTTAAAGAGTGTGCACAAAATTAAACTCGGATTGATAGTAAAAGGGAAACAAAGAAAAAAAATGTCATTTTTTTTGACAATTAATGAATAAGATGTTACATTTATACGTTTATGTGACTATGTCAAAATATGCATGTATAGATAACAATCAGCAAATAAAGGAAACTTCCCTACTTGCTTATACCTAGCTTTGTTAGATAGTTTAAAGTGTTTTAACCAGGGTTTTTTATTTAAATAACAAGCCCTTAACCAGTGCCGTAACGGTACGGGCCATGATGTCGGTTCATTTTTAATATATCGTATAATTTGTGTCCCTAATACTTATCAACTCCTTATGATTTAATATGGGTTTTTCATAAAGATAGTTGGGATTTTCCTCTCTTTTTTTCTTGTTTTTTTCCTTTAATATTTTACCGCCGGAGATTTGCTCAAACGAAAGAAATATAATCTTAACTTCCAGACACTTTTTTATTTAGGTTCATTGCTTATAATGAGATAATGCTCTACATGAACATGGAAGTTTAAATATTTTTTGGAATTATGTCATCAGAATTGCTCATCTCAGTGAAATCAACTAATCAATATCGTCCATAAAAGTCTCCCCATGCTCCTATTTCGCTCTAACTGACTCATCTATCATGGTCATGTTGTTGATCCTCCTAATAGGCAGAGAATAGTATTTTTTTTGTATCGAACAGATGATATAAACTCTCCAATGTGACATGATTTTCTTGCAATTTTCAACACCCATTAGATGATAATGTTTAAAATGTTTACCCATTACCTTTTCGAAGGGATTGTATATATGCGAACCTCTGTCATTAAATTTTCAACAAAGTATTGTGCACAACAGTTCGTCTTAACGAAGGATTTGGTAACTTCAAAAGTCTTGGACATTTTGTCACTTCTATATGTTCCTACCTTCACTTGGAATACAATTTGGCGACACATTACCTCATAAAGAACCTTGAACACATATTGTACTCCCTGATCCTATTTCAAATTAATAGGTTTCAATAGATCCTTTACCAAAAGTTGGCATCTTCTACGTTGAATATTTATAAAAAAAAAATTATGATATTGTGGATCGTTGCTTTCTAAGATTGTAGTTTTCAGAATTGGCCTCTTCAAGTCCCACGGTTTTCTAAGTTTATATATCCTGTTTGTTTCTAACATTTTAGTTAGCCATATTATGTTTGTTACTAATTTTAAACTTGATGTCATCTTCTACTGTGAACTTTATGTGATTTGAGAATCGAAATAGTTATACCTCTTTCATTCGTATCAAGTAATGCGTTGTATATCCCAACAATTCTTCTAAAACAATTCCTTTCCTTTGCCGTTTCCGGACCATAAGTAGCCATTATTGTCAAACGCAATCTGTTTAATTTTTGTTTATGTTATGTATTTGCAATGTTCATTTTTCTTAAATAAATAGATTGTGGAAAAACTAAAAAAAAAAGAACATAAGTATTACATCGGGTCTAAGTTACTATATCCAAAATACTCCGGACACTGCTTCTGGTGTCTTGCTTCCTCAAATTCCTCGTTGCATCCTATACAGTACATGCAACACCAATTATTTGCGAAGTGAGCTATTTGCGCAAGTGTGATCAATGTATCCCTTACCTGTAATAATAATAACAACAAGTCAATTTTTTTCAAGGCGTCCAGTTGTAAATGGTATGAATATAATAGATTTGAATTGTACCTCAATCTTAGATATCACCTTCTTCTCACATAACATAGCGATTGAGGAAGGACAAATCTTGACCACTCTTTACATAGGAAGAGTTAGCCAAATTATTGAAGTATTCTCAGTCATGTTATGCTTTGTGTGATCTACCCATATGTATCTACTATACCTTCTAACCCAGTGAATGAAACCTATACATATTGATCCGTAATTTGATATTGTTGATTTGTAATCAAGAGGTCGCATGATTTGAGAATGTAAAATATAAAAAATATTCTATAAACATCGGAGGAGAAATTTAGATTTATGATTTAGAGTTTTTTACGATGATTTTGATGAACAAACATAATTTTCAAACAAATATTTTAGAATGCAAATACATTTTCCTGGTCAATAAGGTTTTATATCGGGAATTGAGTGAAATTTGTTGTCTTTGTAGGTAGTTGTCGCGAAACAACTCGACATTGATGGTCTTTCAGGAAAAATAATGTAATAGTACTTGAGAGAGCGATAATGTTCTCTTACGTGGGTAAACCAATTGCCTTTATATAATACGGATACCGTTTCAGTGATCCAATAGTCATGATCATATTGTCTTATATGTTCTGGTATCATCCTCGAAATATTTGGTTTTTGTCCTTATCAATCGTGCTAAAAACAACCAATTACATCTTTCACAATACAATGTTGCATGTTTTGTGAAGATTTTTTTTTTACTCGGTCAATAAAACTCACTAAAAAGCAAAAACTATTATTATCCACTACTATTACCAACACCCACCACCATAAAAACCATCCGCCGCCACTATTTCTTCCACCAATATTAACGTTACCGCCTCCACCATTCACAAACACCCGCCACCATTTATACTAACCCTAAATCCACTACCATCATTAGAATTAATATAGTTTTTAGTAAAATTACTTATTAATAAAATTATGTATTTATGTTAAATTATTAAAGGGACATTTATAATAGAATTAATCATTATGAACAATCAATGAGACACTAATTAATAAAATATTTAAAAATGGTTAAGTTGAACAAACACCAGCGGTAAATTTATCTTTGCCAAGGACAAATCTTGACCACTCTTTACATAGAAAAATCGATAATAAATAATTTCATTTGATTTGATCTTGATTCGTGTCGTTTGTTTAATTATTACAGAACATGGCAATTGATTGCACCAATTTTTTAAAATAGGGACGCCTGTTTTATCGAGTTTATTTTAACATTAGAATGATCAACCACGTTTTATACTTTATAATATAACATTACATATTTTGTGGCGTTACGAAATTAGCATAATATGTTTTTGTTCACCAATACCCGCCACCACCATAAAACCATATGAATCCATTTTTTTTATCCACCACCACCTAGTGGCAGAGTCAAGGGTTGACTAACCTGGCTCTAACCCCTTAAACTTTTAATAACTACATAAATTTTTTAGTTTATTTTATAAATAGTACTTTCACCATTATATCTATGGTTTAGTCCACAAAAGTTTACATATTTCTTTTTAAAATAAATAAATAAGCCTCTTCAATGTCAATTTTTGACTCCACCACTGCGACCATCACGCTGCTGCCCACCCCATGTAGGTTGTTGGACCCATTTCTAATTTTCAATCACAAATGCCATGCATGAGGTTTAGATTGAACAAAATGTCGTCAATTGATTAGTTTCATTATTTTTTTTCCGTGTATATATTCTTTTTTGTATTGCAATCAATTTTATTTTAACATTAAAAAATCATGATTTATACGATATAGTACCAAACATAACAGGGGTGCCATTTGGGTGCTCCAACTACCAAACATATCATCCGTGAAATATATGGTACCTTCATTTATCAAAAGTGTTAAAAACAACCAACCACATCTTCCACACTACGATGTTATCGATGTTGTAACGACAACATAAAATTAATATTGTCCATCACTACTCACCAGCACTCACTGTCACTATTTCTTCCACCACAAACCAGGGGCGGAGCCAGAATTTTGAGGAAAGAGGGAGAAAAAATTCTTGGCAAATTGGATACATGTGAAAAATGGACTTTGTATCCCATTTTACGATAGAAGAACAAAAATAAATATAATTGTGCTTGGCTCGGCCCTTAACCACCACTAATATTTCGGCCTCCACCTTTTCTACTACTCATTGTCGCACAAATGTCTGTTGATATTATTTATCAAAATTACTTATTAATAGAAATAAATATTATAATTAATTAAGAAAACCTTTATAATTAAAAAATGATTAGTCATTTATTATGAGCAATTAGTGAAATACTAATTAAAGAACACTTTATAATGAATATATTATTTATTATGTGCAATTAGTGAAACACCAATTAATAAAGAAATTATGATATTTAAGTTGAACAAACCACCACCGTTGATTTATATTTTCTATTAATTCCAACCAAGGTGGAGCACTGGTTAGAGGACACTCTTATGACACAATAGGTCATGAGTTCGAACATCCCCGTTTTTGTCTTTGAAAATCCATATCTCGACTTGAGCATTCATTTTTCATTCATAATATTAGAATGAATGCCATGCATGCGAGTTATAGGGGTGGTCGGGAGAACCACAGCCCTTGATTTATCTTTGTCTGGACAAATCCTGACCACCACTAACAAAGGCAAACTTAGCCTAGCTTTGTTTTGTACTAATGATTACAAAGTTAGATTTCCATCATTTAAACAATTACTACTTCCTTTTTTTCTTTTTCTTGATACTGAACGGCTAGGTGCACCCCCTTGAACAGACCTGGCCAGTTGGACTAGCCCCACTAAATGAGAGACTCAACCTTCCCTGATGGGAATCGAATCCCTACTTCTCGCCCACACTATGAAGGAAAGGGAGTGCCTTAACCACTGTACTAGACAGTTATTGACAAAAGAAGAAATTTTTTTTATAATCTTCAATAAAGCCACGACGGGGGCGGAGCCAAGGTCCACCCACCCAAAAAGAAAAAGAAAAAAATCCAGAATCCATAACGGTGAGTCGATGACATTCGTGGTTGGTTCGAACCCTTTCAATAACACTTTTATAAAACCGGTGAGCTTAATTATTGGGCTTCGCTGGACTGTTTCCAGATGGGCCGATCTTTTCACACGAATTTTTGTTCAGGACGGAAAGTTCGCATATAACACAGGAACTTGAGAAAATACACGTGCCTGGTTAGCAGTTTCAATTAGACGGCCGTTTCATTCGTCCCGACCAGTTCTCAAACATTCACGAATGATACACCGAATTGCTAACTAAGATCTAAACTAAACTACATACATTTATTCTAAACTAATTAATTAACAAGAAATTATGATGCACATATTGCAACTACACTACTTGATTGACTAAATACTGTATTAAAATCACAATTAATTAATTCAATTAAATCGGACCTTGATTAATTTCTTTCTCCCTCTCTAAAATTAATTATGACAGTAATATTAACCTCTGACTGCAGACTCAGCAGCCGTTGTTGTTTGTTGGTTGAGGCGTTCATCAACTTAAGCTTATGCTTCTTCTCTTGCACCGTCTTATTACCTCCACCCACCACCACCGGCCTTCAACCATAGACCGGTCCTATAACAAATATATATTGGAAGACGCTAAAATCATATCCATATGCCCCCAAGTTTCGCCTTTACCTTTGCCTTGGTTTATACATACCCTGGTAATTTTCAGATGAATCGTAGGGTCTTGAAGATAGACACGTCATTTCCTCTTCCTCTTCCCTCGCAGAAGTCGCTGTATTTGGATCTGAATCTACTGCTCCAAATCTATCAAGAGGTAGAAGTTGATGTGTACGAGTACGAGAACTATTTTTAGTGTTATTATTATTAGTGTTGTCTCGATGAGGAGGATCAATAAGCAGCATCGTTCTAACAAAACAATCTTCCATCCGTTTCAAAAAATATAAATGTTTCTCATTTGTCCATAACCCACCGCACAAATCATGATGATCTTCCATTCTTCCTCTTTGTAGTTCCATCGCCATATATATCGATCTAGCGTAATCTAGCTCAAAGGGCTAGAGTGCTAGACCCTAATGAAGAGAAAAGGAAGAAAATCGGAGAAAGTATGACAAAAATTTTTTTGCGTTGTTGTCGAGATAGTTTTTGGGTTGTGATAATAGAGATCTTCTTATACGACAAGTCTACAACCTAAAAAGAGATTTTTATTCCCCCTAAGATATTTTTGAACAGATACTGATCCTAGATACCGAAAAATATCTCGCTATTTTGAACTGATATTAATCCTAGATGCCGAAAAATATCTCGCTTTTCTGTAAGGAGGCCTGACAATAACTAATTATGGTTGATGCACCGGAGTAGTCGAGATATTTTCTTTCTTGAGCTGCATACGCCTTGTTTTAGTCAAAGATCAAAAAGGAAAGTTGTGTACAGAAGAAAAGTCTGACATTTGTTTTTTGTTCTACTCGTATATGCTACACACGCATCACCATGAGGTGGGTCCTCAGTATTTTCCCCATGAGGTGTCCAAACCTAAACCCCATATACCGGCTTGAATGAGGGACCTGCGGTGGGTCCTTGGTTGAATGTGAACTACCATTTGGAGCGCGACACCTCACATGGGAAAACTTTTGGGAGGAAGTGTGGGGTACAAATTAAAGCATTTTCTTAGATATCTTAGGTTTTGATTGCAAAGTTTCTTAATGCGGTACCATTTGGCTTGGGAGCGTAATAATTTAGGATGTGATAGTAGATATTATTAGGGCTGTATATGGGTTGGATTGGGTCGGTTTTGACCTCACCCACCATCCAACTCATTGATTACGGGTAATAGGAGTTGTCATCCGCAACCAACCCATCATCACAATGAATCGGTTTCATCCGACACACATTACGGCGGATTGGATTGGGTGGGTGGCGGATAATTCGTCTTTTTTTTTTCCTTTGTGTCCCAATTATTCTTCTCTATCGTCTACCCCTAATTCCTCTGCTCTGTTATGTTTTTATTCCCAAAACCCTTAATCTTTTAGAAATAAGAAGAAGAAATAAAGACAAAGGAAGTTGGCAAATTGTAGTTGTGTACACATATATCTCACTATCAGACACGTGTATATAAAAAGGTACGTGGAAAGCATGCAGGCCAAAACATCAAAACATGATGCGTCACGAAACACCAAATAAACCCCGAAGAGTTACTTTATCTCATCCCCAAAAGAGGAGCTAAGATCAACGGTGGAGAGAAAGTTAGCTGACACGGACTGACAGGGGCAGAAGACACTTGTCTGACACGAGCAGATCCCTCAACTACCCACATTAAACACTCTGAGCAGTGTACGTGTCGACCAACCTGTGGAACGAGCGAGGATGCCTCTGCGGGATCAAGGGGCAAACGCAGACCTCCGCGTGATGGACGCAAGGACACAAGAAGATAAGGTTCCAACGGTCTTCAGAGATGGGTCCCACGTTCTAACCTTATAAATACCCAATCTCCACCAAGAGGAAAGGGGATCGAAAAATATCAGGAAGGGAAGGAGAGAGAGAGAGAGAAATAGTAAAGGTAAGTTAATCCCTTAGAGGAGAGAAACATGTAAACCCCAAAAGTCATTCAACTATTCGTGTAACCGTGAAGAACATAGTAAAACAACAAACCCCGTGGATGTAGGCCTTAGTGCTGAACCACGTAAACCTTGGTCTTATTTACATTTCAGCACTTTACATTCATTTAGTTCCGTGCATGTTTACTTATATGTTTTGTTTTCCTTAATACTTATATCCCATGCACAAACGCCACGCATGGAGTTATTGGATGAGGCCATGATAAACCCGAAGGTTTTGAGCCAATGAATCAACACCAGGGTACCATCTTCATAATCTCTTTAGATGATAATGATTGATTGTGAGCGTTCGGACCCCCTCGTGGTTTGTGTGCTGACAGCAGTAAAACGGTAACAAGTTTTACAAACCACATGGGGAAGTGGTTGCTAGAAATCATTTATTTATGATGAAAGGACTGGAAATAAAACAAAAAACAAAGCATATGGGAAAGGAAAGTAATTTCTGATAAATGAATCGTTGGGGATAGTTGATGTTGCAGAAGGAAGTAATTGTAGATCTGCCGCAATATGATAGACAGAAACGGAGATGACGATATGAACAAAAAGATGATTAGGGCAACTGATGCATCGTGTACTTCTATTCATTATAAAGCATATGTGTAAGTCTTAGTAAATATGTTACACGAAACAGAAGCGTACAACAACACTTGCTGTGGTGGTTGTGTTGCTGTCTTCTAACCATGACGTCATGAGTTTGAACCTTCGAACCTCTCAACACGCACTTAGATTTTATTTTTTCTTTGTTATACCTATATGCTAGATTAGCGGCTGTGATGTAACTTAAGGGGCTTAAGCCGGTTGGATGGGGTGTGTATTTTTTTGCGGGTGTGGTTTGGGTTAGCAGGTTGGGTCGGTGTTGTGCATCCCTAGATATTATGTCTTCTATGAATTTTTGTACACCATTGAACTTCTTCTCTTCTGAACCGATCAAGGTTAAGTCAAGTGGTCAATAGCTCAAAAATACCCCCATGATGTGTCGTAATTAAGTGCACTAGTTCATGGCATTAAGCCACGAACCCAGCGGCTGAGGCAGTTAAAAGCAAGGGTGTACAAAATGACTGAAGGTATTTAGTCATCTGGTTCAGTTCATGGTGTTACTCTCCATGAGCCGCTATTGAATTTGTATCGACCGTTACTGATTAGATTCTTTTACCTATAGGTTATGCATGATCAGACATGAAGAATCTGGTCAAAGATGCATCAATGTGACCATTGAGAGATGCTCTTAGACAAGGAGAAATTGCAAATTGCAGAAAGAGGATCTGAGAACAGTTATTATTCAGGTAAATAATATCGAATATGGACCGATTTAATATGTCTATATACATTCCTATAAATAACAGTAAGTGTATACAAGTATAATTTGGTATTCTCTTGGCTTTTGTACTTATAGGACTTCGAGCACTCGTTATGAGAGGTAAGACCCCCTGTTTCTTCAAGTGAACCTGGTTCCTAAGAGGTTTGGAACAAATAATTCGGAAATCTGTCTTTCTAAGCATCAATTCAATAGATGCAAAGATTTAAGAAGAAATATGTAGCAAAGCTTGTATTTCAACGTTGGTCAGATTAGTGTAACCGAAACTATGTTGATTTATGATGTCTAATTGTCCTTGATATTGGTTTCTTAACATGATTTACGCATAAAATGGTATATGCATGCAGGTGCAGAATCAATATATATTTAGGTACATAAATCTGCCGAAATTATAGCCGACGAGATTCTTTTTTTAATCTGAAATTTATTTTGTAACGGATATAAACGTAGTAAAAACATCCGTTGCACAAATCACCTAAAGGTTGGGTTGCTGGTGGTGGGTTGTTGTTCGTGGTGATAATATAATAAAATTTAAAGGTTGGGTTGATTTTTGTTTTTGTTGGGGTGATTTAAATAGTAGAAGGGTAATATAGACAGTTTATGTTAAATGGGGGTTTTTGTGAACATTTTGTTTTGGTGGAGTTTTTGTGCATGGATGTGACACCTTTGGGGTTATAACTCGCGGACCGTTTATATAATTAATTAAAGTGTGGTCATTAACGGTCAACGTGGGTCAACATCCATTCCATGTACTAAGCCCTAACATTGGATAAATGTTAGACGAAAGGCTGCACCTGGACAAAACCTGAGTACCAAAGTCCAATTATCCCCTACCAAAAAGAAATCTAATTTTTTTGTGTCAATTGATGACTTACAATTTACAAAAAAGTGACCATATAAAGGTCATCCTCGCTTCGCTCGGTCGGCCCAATGATTTAGGTTCTTCCAATATGTGTCGGTGGATTTGTTGTTTAGTAGTGGAACTACTGGATTTTTCTTTTTAAAAAGAAAAAAAAATCTCCTTAATGTTTTTCACAGGTTTCAACAGAACTCGGTGTTATATTAAACTTAATCAGATGAGATCGAGTAGATTTGAATAGATATACTTCTTATTTTCGTGGATTTTTATTATTATGTAATCTTTGTTAATAGCATCTAGTTTCTTTTTTAAGATGTTGAGTTATGATCTCAATAATGATGGAATCCAATAAATGCAAAATCATAATGAAAAGAAGTTACAACTCTTACATCCGTCGGATATTTTTATCCTGGATGAGACCGGATGGTCGGATGCAACATTTGTCTCTAAAAATGTTGATTATGTGTTGACATAATTTGGGCTCCTAGATAAGATTTCACACAAAAAATTTGTTCAGAGTGTCGAAACCGGGAATTTGGTGTTTGAGTTAACTGAAATTGTGTCAATACACCCGTATAAATTGTGTGAGTAATAATTAGATTTCGCGACTATTTCATTTTCTTTGTTCTTCTAAATCCTCCAAAATCTAACCAAAAATTTCTTTCAAATGGGGCTAAATTTTTTTAATTGCACTATAAACTGGTTGTAATTTACTTGAATACCAATTTTTCAATGACTACAACGAAGTAGAAAAAATCGATAAACATTGTGATGTGTCGAATTTTAATTAATTTTCAGTTTTTTCTAATTACTTCCATGCAGTCTAAGCGAAATTTCTTTCAGTGCCAAGTTAGATGCAGATGCCCACTCGGGTAATGACACTACAAAAATGATGATTTCTAGCCACGACCCTATTGCCACGGATTCATATATATGTGGCTATTGACCACATATTGCCACGCCAAATCCGCAGTCGTGGCAAATAGACCCCTCATTTGCTACGACATAGTATAAATTTGCCACGAATGTAGGTTTATAAGTTATCAGCCCGTCGGATGATCTCCACTGACGGTAGAGTGGGACGTGGGTATTGTAAGGCTTTTGCTTCGGGAATAAAAATAGTGCCATAGCTAATATTGCCTAAATTATAACCCGCGAAGCTATCTAAAAACTCAAGTCGTGCTAGTAAACGAAAAGGAACCAACGATCCCATCTTAAGAGATAACTCCCACTCGCCAGTTCCCCCTCAACTCTCCCCTTTCTCCGATTATGCATATTAAAAGAGAAAATCAATACTCTGAAACCCTTTACGCAGAGAAGACAATCTTTCAAGTAAGTTCGTGTTTGTGTAAAATTAGGTATTCTTATTTCTATTTTCATAAACTAGGGTTTTAAAGTAGTATTTGTTATTTTTGTTAAATTCAACCTAATTGTATATCTGTATTCAATTTTTTTATAATGATTAATAGTTATATCTTCTTTGATTTGAACTGTTTTCCGATATTGTATCAGATTTGGAATAAAGAAATGCATCAATTTCTTATTTCTCTGCAAGTCTTCATCGATTTTGAGATCAAATTGTATCTTAGGAAGCTGGTAAGAAAGTTGAGTACTTGTTCCTTTCATTTCCTGGTACGAATGTCATACGTTTTGAGTTTCTGTTAGATCCACAATATGATTTTTGTTTTATCCTAGTAAAGGTTCTTGCTTTAACATCAACTCTATTATGTCTTTCTTTATCCACACGGTGGGTGATTCCAATTTCAAGTGAAATCTGTCTATGCAAAAACCATTATGTAAGTTTTTCTAGGTTGGTTATTCCATAAGAATAGATCTGTTTTTAGTAAGAGATGTGCATCATGAATGTGTATAGAGAATCCATTCTTGTGAAACCAGCTGTTTAAGGGTAGGTTATTGGCTTAATTATCAAGAGTTTATGTAAATGCTTTTCTGTCTGGTATTCTCTCTCTAGAAAGGAAGGAGAAATATTTCCTCTTGGTTTTGTGTTTCAGTTGGTGATTAACATCACAAATTGTCATTGACCTTGATATATTTGGTAGAATCTTGTTTTAGCAAACTATTATCTGGCAAGTGTTGTGTTTAGGGGAACTGTAGTATCATTCGCATCTTTTATAAGTCAACTGTATCAATTCTTTCTATTTAACCACTTTACACAGATTAGGAGGAGGCTTAGCCATGAGTGTTCAGTTCGATGTGTGTGGTAATCATCTTTCAATTAAACGTTTATTTATATTTTGAACAAGGGGGATCCATTTTTTCGGCAGATGGTGATTATTTCTTACTGTTGGGATGTGGTATGTATTTCTGAAGGTGCTCATATTACTTATATTCATTCAAGGAGCAAGGTTTCATAAAAATCACATCCTAGAAAGCTTGTGATCATTATGTTCTCACTTGATTTTTATTCCTTTTCTAGGAAAGAGGTAAAATCTAAATGGTTTTCAGAGGCCACACAGGCTACTTGCATCGCATAGTTGCACGTAATTCAAGAAAATAAGTAATCCTTTAAACTACCAGCCTTGCTTTGTGATTTTCGTAGGCACTTGGCATTCTGTATTTTAATCCTATTATTATCACTCATGCGCTCTGGCCTTTGGGTTTTATATAATAACCGGTTCGTGGATGAGAGTATGTGAATATTTTTGTTAGATGTTTTCCAAGAAAATATATTACAATTCAGAAATGATCCTTCTGTCATGCTTTTGTTTCTCTGAAATGTTCTGCAGTAATAATAATGTGGAATGTAACCTTAACTACTCACATATTATAATTACAAACAAAAAAAATATACCTAGACCAAAATTGATAAAGTAACTTTACTATTTCCCATTAACTAATATTTTGAGTCATGCTTGAGTTTGGTTGCACTTCTGTCATTTGATGTGTTCTAATATAGATTGCATAAATGGAAAACGTAGAAACTTCGTAGAGCCAGAGAAGCAAAAGAAGTCAAAGGGATTTCCTTTGGGTTAGGTACATTGTTCTGGATTCAAGTGAAATCTGGCTGGTAAGGATTTATGTGTTTATATAACAATTGCTATTTTGTGTGGTGGTGCAAGATAGCCGATATTTATATTCTAGGTGTGTTTGTATTCCATTTTATGTGGCACCAAAAGGCTGGTATCTACTATATTTTGCGTTCTAATAGTCATGGAAGTCTAAGATGTGATCATGAGAGACCAGATTTCTTTTTCTGAGAGAGACCAGAATTTGGCAATCTGAAAAGCGTTAACTATGTAGGATGAAATTATGTTCATCTACTTGACAACATTCTCTATGTAGCTTATGTACTCTCAAGTAATTTAATATTTTCAATACTAGAAAATGAACCCATGGAGCACTCCCTATAATGTGGAGCATTCCCTAGTTGGAGAAGAGTCGATGGTTATTTTGTCAATAAATTTCTTCATATGTTAGAGGCATCTTTGTTTTTCCGTGGCAATGGAATGAGACTGCTGGATGTTTCTCTTTCCTATCAGATAAACTTATTTGTTTCTTCAAATATTTTAACTAAATAACCCTATTTTTATGTTCTCCGGGCCTGTGGTTTTAAATATTTTAACTAAATAGCCCTACTTTATGTTCTCCAGGCTTGTGGCAGTGGTAGGAGTCTGGATCTTTCCTGCTTGTAAGTTCATTTCGAGAATTGGAACTTGCTCTCCGACGCAAGACTTGGTGTTTGATGACTATCAAGTAATTTATCATTCCTAGAAATCCTTGAGGAAATTAATTTTGTTCCCCATATGATATGATCGTTGTGTATCTCTATCTACCAGTTTCACTACTCTTTAATAATTAAAGGCGTAATCATCTTTTCTATTTGCTATTTGATCTCCAATAGTAAAAGATCACATTCTCTCCGTTCGAAATAATTTTTAGTATTATCATCACATTTAACAGAGCCTCTGGGTCTCTTCTTATGATGACATAGTAATGTGAACTCCAAGAATCCTTCAGATTTAATTGTTTTTCGGACTATTCTGATTTCCTTGCTTATGTTTCTGCCATGGCCTGAATTTATGCATAACTAGGTGTTTTTGCTCGAGCCTCGAATATGTAAGTGGATATTTGTATTTATTTGAATCCATAGGTGTACATGGGAGAATACAGTTTGTTATTTTGATGTGTCTATGATTCTATATCTTCTTAATTGGATATGGTTTAGACACAGCTTATATTAATCATCCATGGATGTTGGTAGTATATAGTATATTTTTTTTAAATGTTATTTGTCATTTATATCAAATTTGATGTTTATATTTTGCAGGTTCCATTGAAATATATTTGTGCTCAAAGCTATATGTTGATTAACTTTGGAAGTTGATGTATTTTATTTTCCCACATTCGATTAAAATTTTCTTTTGAAACCTGTACCAAACTCGAAATGCTTTACTGTTAAATATTTTTATTTGCTTTTGTTGAATGTACTCAATCAGATAACCTTGTAGTACTTGTGTGTGTTTTGAATGAAAGAATTGTTTTGTTGGAAATTTTGTAGTATTAATATTGGTCATTTTAGTGGTTAGCAACCAAAAATATCATGTTTTAAACAACTACAGTAAAATCCATGGCAAATAATCTTGGAGCAACAACCACAAACAGAACAAATAGCTGAAACCGTGGCTAATAACCAGATACGTGAGACATCCAACTGATAATCAGCCACGACGGGAGGCGTGGTAAATGCTCTTCCACTAATAGCCACGCTGTAAAAACCGTGGCAAACACCGTGGCAAATAGTATTAGCCACCGGACTCTTTGTTACGGCATGCCAGCCGTGGCAAGTTGTCTTTTGCCACGTATTTTTTATCAATAGCCACGCTAATTTGGCGTGATTAAAACTTAGTATTTTCGTAGTGTGAAAAACCAGGTGTTTCGATAAGGCATAGCACAGTTATTTGTCCAATATGCACTCAGGTACTAATATGCAGGTGTTTCACTGTTAAGCTAGGCAATGCTAGCTAGTAAAAGTGAACTCAATGTTTCAAGTATTTGTCTCAATGTCGGTTTACTGATAGGAGACAGAGATGAGATATATCCATAATCCATTAGCTGGACATTTGGTGTTTATATAGGGCATAGTTTCTTGGACTGTCATATTATGCAATTTTAAACGTGTTTCACAAATGTTCAATTATTATTGGAAATTATCATAAATCCATGTAGAGAGCTACAGATACAAGGACATCGATGTTGGTATGCAATTTACCTAAATCATTTTATTGCATTCTGAAGGAATCTCAAAAAACATGTGCAGCCAAAGAAATAGCTATTGAATATTCTCAAAAAACATGTGCAGCCAAAGAAATAGCTATTGAATATTCACGAGCATAAAGCACATAATAGTACTGCAACAACAGTACTGCGACAAAGATGTAGTACCAACAGAAAACCAAAGCCACACAATGGCTATTGTAACCTTCAAACAAATTCAGATAAATACAGATTATTGTAACCTTCAAACAGATTTAGATAAATACAGATTATTGTTGTTTTTGGTGAGATTATTACTCCACATTGTCTGGGCAACCTAAGATCCTGCGGTTTATAATCTTAAGGGCCTCTTCACTCATTGTCAATTGGTTTTGAGTTGGATGCCCATATTCTAACATGGTATCAGAACGGGCTATTTGCGACGGGTCATTTGACCGCGTCTTTACTCTGCGTCACCCGATTTAATTGTCCACGTGTTAGACCCAACGAGACTACACGTGAAGGGCGTGGTGAGATAATTAGTCCCACATTGTCCGGGCAATATAAGATCCTGCGGTTTATAATTTTAAAGACAGCTTCACTCATTGCCAATTGGTTTTGAGTTGGATGCCCATATTTTAACACATTTTATTAAAAAAAAAGTGCCCAAGAGGCCATTCAACAAATAGTTTTAACTCGTGAAAATAATTTTAAAATTCTTGTTTTTTTTCCAAACATTACATACCTCCGAAAGCTTCCATTCCCAAGGGGCAAGTGGTAACCGAGTACGACGCACTGTTACTAGTGATGGAAGTTGTATACACTGCTATAAATACTGGGAGTAATTTACGGATCCTCATATTGAGCAAGTCCATCGTCTAGTATCATCTACTGATCAGTCATCAGTGCCTGCAAGTCTAAGATTTCATCAGTTAACAATCTATGGATCAGGTGATCATTCGAAATGTCCACATGAATGGAGGCACTTCTGAAACAAGTTATTCTGCTAATTCATCGGTTCAGGTCTTTCGTACACACACTTAAGAATAACTTTAATGCTTAGGTCTGTTTAAATAATTTCTAATGTTATCTCTGTGAGCAATTTTCAGTTTTCTTCTGATAAATCATTTTGCAAAATTGTTGCCAAGCAACCCCTTATTTTATTTTTTTGTTTTTGTTAATTTTTAAGAATAAACAGAAGAGAGCTATATTAATAACCAGACCAATAGTAGAGGAGGCGACATTGAACGTACTATCTAAGTCGTACATCTTTGCAGCGAAGTCTAAGCTGAAGCGTACTACTATAGGCATAGCAGAGTTAGATTGTGCATCGGGACCTAATGCATTGTTAGTCGTCTCTCATATTTTGGAAACTATCTACAACAAACATTATAGATCTGGTAGTGTTATGCCTGAGATTCTCGTGTTCCTTAATGATCTTCCCGGGAATGACTTTAACACCCTTTTTAAGGATGTGGGAAGTTTCTGTGATGAATTAAGAAGAAGTAATGGAGATGGTTTTGGACCATGTTTTGTTGCTGGAATTCCTGGTACATTCTATGGTCGACTGTTTCCTAGTGACACTCTTCACATCGTTCATTCTTCCTATAGCCTTCAGTGGTTATCGCAGGTGACTAGAGTAATATTATGTATCTATCTAATTTCATTAAGTTTCAATCGTTGCGTAATTAAATTTCTTCTAACAGGTACCTCAAGGGATTGAGAAGTCGAACAAGGGAAACTTTTACATCACAAAATCAAGTCCTCCATCTGTAATCACAGCCTACTTAAACCAATTCAAGAAAGATTTTAGGGTGTTTCTCGAGTGTCGCTCGGAGGAATTAGTTAACGGAGGAAGAATGGTTTTAACACTCGTGGGTAGAAGCAGATCAGATCCTACTAGTAAAGATTGTTGTTCTTTCTGGGAATTATTAGCTCTGTCAGCCCATGACATGGTTTTACAGGTAAGATATAATATAAATATATATGTAGTATAAAAGTGAGCTAATACCAACTTTACTGAAATTAATAAGTTTAGAATGACTAAAATACATGTAATTTTTTTGTAGGGAGCCATTGAAAAGGAGAAATTCGACTTATTTAACATTCCTAATTATTTTCCTTCCCCTGAAGAAGTAAAGTCTATAATTCTGTGCGAAGGTTCATTCACAACTAATCAACTAGAGACATTTCACGTGAATTGGGATGGTAGTGATCCCAAGGAAAATGCAAATTCAGTGACACGTAACAAGTTAGAAAGTAGCCATTACGCAGCTAACATCCTCAGAGCAGTGTCAGAACCCTTACTAGCGAATCAATTTGGGGAGGAGATAATGGATAAATTGTATGGTAGGTTCAGGGAGAGAATTGCCGAATACGCAGCCAAAGGGAAAACTGAGTTCACAAACTTAGTTATCTCCATGACTAAGATGGAAAAAGATCTATAATATAGTCTTTATGCCCTATGTAATTCCACATCGTCCGCACAGTGTAAGCCTGTAAGCCGAAGTATTCTGTTTGTTAATCTTTTGGTACGAGCGTTTTGTAATTTTTATTGCGATATATTTTGGGAGTTGCGATTTTGGATTTGGTTAGAGCTGTCTCTGACTAAGTTAAAGTACCATCATCTTACACGAGATGGATAAAAGTGTTGTCTATCTCTGTTTTTACATAAAGGCACACTCACAAACATATTCGAAGCCATAAAATAATTTGCATTATAGTAACTTCTAAATCACATGTAGGTAGCCCTAAACCCAATTGGTCTTTCTCTTTTTCTTGAAAAAGGCAAAAATAAAAAAGAGTGTAAAGATAGCGCCCTCAAAAATACAAGAAAAAATGGCATCAATCCAAATAAAAAACAGTGTAAAGATAGCACCCTCAAAAGAAACAAGAAAAAAGTGAATAGAGAGTTTACAACTTACTACTCTTCAAACAAATGTACTCAATCGCAAACAAAATCATCAAGTTTGATGTTCTTAAATGAATCAACACTTATACACCAACTAAGTAACAACAACTTGATATCTATAGTAAGCTCATCTTTCTTTTCAGATGATCGAACAACCCACCATTAGAGTGAGAACCTATTTTCTTGTTATGTTGTCGAAGTATTATTAACTCTGTTGAACCATGAAGTAATCCAATTTCTGGACAGAGTCACAGTTCTCTCTGACTACGATTTGTAAGTGTTGACAAAAGTTGACGGTGCCGGTGGAGGAGGAATTTATAAGGTTGTGGCAAAAGTTGACGATGGTGGAGGAATTTATAGGGGTTGGGCAAAAGTTGACGGTGCAGTTGGAGGAATTTATAAGGGTCGGGCAAAAGTTGACGGTACAGGTAGAGGGGTTTAGCCGTTTAGGTGGTGGGTGATAGGTACATGTGTACGTACCAAGTACAACGCGACACTAGCCTAAGTTGTGCAATGGATATATCTTTCTTTCGTTTTATCTTGTATATTGCTTGTACTATATTGTATTTTGTTAATCAAAGTCGGCATTTCTTTGTATACAACCTCGAGAGCAAGGTTGTTTTCAAGGGAATCCAAGTGGTTTGGGCGGTTTTGGCTAGTTACTAGCTTTGGTTATTTAGTTTGGCTATATCCACGATTGTTATTCTGTATATCTATGAAATGAAATTGTGATGTCTGTAGGTGGATTTACCCGCATCTTTGTATTAGGTACACCAAGTTGCCGTGTATATATATATATACCTTGCAAAACCATAATTTACTTCTGCACCTGTCAGTAGTAATGGCAACTGCAAGATGAAACTTAGCTTATATAAAGACAACTCTCTTTATTGATGTTTAGAAAATCTCTCAAAACTAAACACAAGCTCTAATCTTGCTCTTATGATCAACCACAACTTTGGTGATCATATATATCTAGAACTATGAATTCCTTTTCCTAGTCCTATTACCTTATTACATGTCTTTCCTTTTCTTAGAACTAGATGACTTCTAATTCCCTTTGGATTACATCAATTTCCTAATCTTGTCCTTTACTACATGTATTTCCTATTCTTAGAACTAGTTGGAACCTAATTCCCTTTAGGAATACATGCTAGGCTTTCCTTATTCTAACCAAACATGTTAGAGACTATCTTAGCCTCAATGTTGAAGTTAATCCAACATTCTCCCCGTTAATCTTCAACCTTACCTGTGACATATCTTGTACTTCAATCAGTTGTCTCATTTCTTCAAACTTGATCCGAGTTAATGCCTTTGTCAATATATCTGCTTTCTGCTCAGTTCCAGGTATGTGTTCTACGTTAATGACCTCCTTCTCGATGCATTCTCGTATGAAATGATACCTTTTGTGAATGTGTTTCGTCTTCCCATGAAACACTGGATTTTTAGTGAGTGCAATTGCAGACTTATTATCAATCTTGATGAGAACTTTTTCAGGTTCTCTTCATTTGATTTCACCCAAAAGTTCTTGAATCCATATTGATTGTTTAGCTGCTTCTGTTGCGGCCATGAACTTAGCTTCGCATGATGATAGAGCTACTGTGTCTTGCTTCTGTGAACACCATGTAATAGGTGCTTCTCCTAGATAAAATATATGACCAGTTGTACCTTTTCCATCATCTTGGTCAATATTATGATTGTTGTTACTATACCCAACAATTCCTTTTGATCCTCCTCGACCATACTTCAATCCACACGTGATTGTTCCTTTTAGGTATCTTAATATTTGCTTCATGATGTCACCATGAGATTTGCGTGGACTTTGCATATAACGACTAGCTACTCCCACTGAGAAAGCCAAGTCTGGTCTTGTGTGTAACAAGTACCTAAGACACCCAATATTTCTTCTATAACACGTTGAATCAATCTCTGCTTCTTCTTGTGCCTTTGAAACTTTAAGTCCAAACTCCATTGGTATCTTAGTTGGATTACAAGTTTCAAGTCCTGCTTCTTTCAGAATTCTCCTTGCATAAGCTTCTTGTTTAATCTGAATCCCATCTACTCCTTGATGGACTTCTATGCCAAGGTAATAAGTGAGTTTTCCGAGGTCTGACATCTCAAACTTTGATGACATTTCTCTCTTGAACTCATTGATCACCTTAAGGGAGTTGCCAGTCAAAAGTAGATCATCTACATAGACTGCAATCACAAGAAGCGTTCCCTTTTCTTTTCTTCTATATACTGATATTTCTTTAGAGCACTTAACAAATCTGATTTCTCTTAAGATTTGATCTAACTTTGTATTCCAGGCTCGAGGAGCTTGTCTTAGACCATATAGATCTTTTGATAACTTATAAACCTTATGCTCTTGTCCTTTTACTTCAAAACCTTCTGGTTGTTCAACATACACATCTTCTCGCAATTCACCATGTAAGAATGCTGTCTTAACGTCTAAGTGGTGAATTTCCCATGGGTTTGATGATGCTTCTGCTATTAAGAGACGAACTCTCTAGTCTTGCAACTGGTACGAAAACTTCATCAAAGTCTATGCCTGATTCTTGAACGTATCCCTTAGCTACAAGTCTTGACTTATATTTATTAATAGTTCCATCAGCATTTCTTTTAACCTTGAAGATCCACTTGAGGCCAATCACTTTTACCCCACCTGGCTTATCAACTAGAAACCAAGTCTTGTTTCTGTTGATTGAAATAATTTCTTCTCTACATGCTCGTGTCTATTTAGTCGAGACCTTTGCTTCCTGAAAATTCCTTGGTTCATCATTAACAGAAAGTAGCATAATCTCACATTCTTCTGCAGCTTGAAGAACATAATCCTCCAGATACAGTGGCTTTTGTATCTGACTTGTTTATTTTCGCAGTGGAATGGGTTGAGTTATTTCATCGATCTCCTCTTCTTCTTCTTCTTCTTCTTCGTTATTCTCAGTGTTTTCATTATTCTCTTCTTCTTCTTGATTAACATCATTGTTTCCATTGGTATTGATGATTATGGGTCCTTCGCCTTCATCAATTACTTGACCCCATCTCATGTGAAACATTCCTGGATCCCTACTTGGTCCATCATTAGTTTCTTTCCAGTTCCAGTTTGCTTTTTTATCGAATACCACATCTCGACTCACTATTACTCTTTTCGTTGTTGGATTGAATAATCTGTAAGCTTTGGATCCAGGCTCAATTCCTAGATGCACATGAGTCTGAGATCGATCATCCAGTTTCTTAAGAGTTGCAGAATCAACTTTTGCGTATGCTTTGCAACCAAACACTCTTAAATGATCTATGTTTGGTTTTCTCTTTCGCAAACTTTCATATGGAGTCATGTCTTTCAGAGCTTTCGTAGGTATCCTGTTTATTAGGTATGTGGAGCGTCGTACAACTTCTCCCCATATATAATTAGGTGCCTGCATAGCCTTTAAAGAACTTCTTGTCATCTCCATTAGAGTCTTTTTTCTCCTCTCCACCACTCCATTTTCTTGTGGTATCCCTCGAACCATCTTGTTCTCAGACATAGTTTTTAAGATTCTGAAACTTATGTGTCCTAATCTTGCATGCCACTTCCATGTCGGATCTTCCAGTCTCATATTCAGATACAATGGCCTTCCAATCATGAGACTGATTAATGATTTTTTGTGGGTTGTAGTAATGAGGTTCAAACTCTCGGACTTGTGAAGGTAATGGATTTTTAGATTTAAAAATATATATAAAAAAATATTAACAATGGGTGCGAGAGGTAACCAAGAAACTAGATTCCACTATTACGCAAAATTGATTGATAAATATTTCAAAACTCTATTCTATTCTTAAGTCTTCTTTTATCTTTAATTCACTATCAATCATACAAATTCTCAAATTTTATTTGTAAACTTTAAGCATAGATTATCAAGAGGTTTAACCAAGTATAACCTATCAAACTGAATAACAAATAATTAAGACAATCATTCAAATAATTTAAAACTCTGCAAAAGCAGCGATTAGGTGAATTATATAATTAAATGAAATAGTTACCCATTTATGTTGCGTGAATAGCTTCCTCCATTGCCTTGGTTACGAGGGAATTTTAGCCGCTCATCATGTTGGAAAAACTCTCAAAATATTTCATTGATGCTCACAAGTGTTTACAATGAAGAGAAAGATAAGGAAGTGTTATAAAACAGGATTCTGCGACCCACAGGAGGCGTCCAGAAACAACGACACAAAAGAGGTGCTATTGTTACTGAATATCTAAACCCACACCTACGACCCACGGTTGTGAGTCTCTTTCACTGTTGATAAACGACGGCTTATGCGAGTCCGTTCTTCGTGTTCTTCGTGTTCATCAGCAGCAGCAGAAACCGAGTTTGGGAAAACTCGAATTTCTTCTTCTATGGCTCTCCTCAGCCCCCCAGACTCTCGACAGCCCTTCTACTCGACCCAAGGAGTTAATTTATACCCAACAGCAGCATTTAATCCCTCGCAATAACTCCATATAATCCTTCATTATTCGGTTTAAAGAAAAATATTCTAAAAATATTTT
This sequence comes from Papaver somniferum, assembly GCF_003573695.1. NCBI lineage: Eukaryota > Viridiplantae > Streptophyta > Magnoliopsida > Ranunculales > Papaveraceae > Papaver > Papaver somniferum. Next base: position 19,371,016 of record NW_020618825.1, on the reverse strand, counting down.
CTTCCCTGTTTTGTTTGATCACGCGTATGTAGCTGAAAGATCACCTTAATTGTCTTCTAAACGGTCCAAAAGTGTGCTAGAGTCCTCCATGCATCATCATAACACGTCCGAATCCCTCAAAAATCCTCTCAAACCCGTGACTGCCCTGTTCTCTGATGATGACTTGTTTAGCCGATTCTAGCCAAATTCGATCGACCAAAACGCTTGCAATAGGTTTATATATATCCTAGGAACAATCTCACCAAGTTTCAGCCATTTAATCACCCTAAAACACCTTCAAAATTGGATCGAAAATTCTGCCAGTTGAAAGGAAGCTTTTCCCGCCAATTTTGATTTTTCAAATAAAGAAGATGACCTCCCCCTAATTCTGTACGGGTGTCCCTTTAGCAATTGGGGTGGAAATAGTAATTTTGGGGTGGAAATAGTAATTTTTCTGGGTTCCTCCGGTACATTTCTGGGACGCTTCCGGTGCATTTCTGAGGTGCCTCCGTTACATTATCCTGGGGTGTAAAACACTACTTTTCGAGCTCATTTCGTCGCAAAGGATTATTTCTCTAAAAACATCTACAAAAACACAAAATAACACAATAAGTACTTAATCGAGTCTAACAATACAGAATATTGAGAACAAAATAGACACATAAATGCGTCTATCAAATACCCCCAAACTTATTATTTGCTAGTCCTCGAGCAAAACTAAAAAAATAAAACCGAGTTAATCTCGGGTGGGTTTAACAGAGGTGTACCCACAAAAACCATGACTTCTAATTGGTCACAAGTATCCAAAGAGCTATGAGGACATACATATTCTCAACCTATCTCCAAGTAACTAGAATGCTAGAGAAATTAAAGGTGTCAGCTCTAAAGCTGACTGAAGAAAAGGGGAGACACATCTGTACGACTGCTAGATAAAGAGATATCCGCTACACAGCTAGATAAACATTGTTAGATGCGTCCGCTGCTTTACAGCTGGATAAGATTAGGAGAGAGATAAAGATGAGAGGGACATCTTCTACACATCTGGACTAATTACGTGTGATGAGTTAAACCAGTGCTAGAAAGATCTTGTGCCAGATTGAAAGCAGACTAACAAAGCAACCAAAATGCATCTTTCTTCGACTCTCTCACAGTGCTCAGTAGAAATAACGTCTTCTTCGGTCTTCAACTGTTGATGATAAACTCTCGAACCTCATAGAACCTTGACAATTAACTCTTCTCTTTGATTTCTTGCTTGACTTATAAATTTCTTCTTCCCTATGGCCTTATTGAACAAAAAGAACGTAATGATGTTTCTTTTTTTTTCATTTCATTTTTCATTTTTTTTTTTTTTACAAGACAAAAATTTACATGGCCATGAGAAACGGACTCTAGAACTTGGATCTTCACAACTTGTGATGTCTTGATATCATGAACTTCAACAACTTATATCATTTGCTCTTGTACTTATTGTAACTAAGTCTTCAACTTTGATTTTTGAATTATTCTTTTCTATTGTTGCTTCTAAACCTTAAACGTCTTCAACTTTTTCATAAATTTTGTTGTCACTCCGCTTGTTGATGATGATAAGTTTCTACTGAGAGAGAGTCGTAATCCAGTAACTAAGACTATATTGTGAGGTTGCTCTGTCTTTCTGGCATTTCCTTCTGACCTACTTGACTTTCCATCATGGATGGTTAGGTCCATCACGGTTACCCTCTAAAAGGAACAAGTTCTCTCCTGAATTTCAAGGATCTCAATGTCTTTTTCTCTAATGTCTCAATAGGTTGTTATCTCTAGCATTCCAATTTCTATCTTTTCGGTGAGAAACAGTATGTAAACTTAGCTAATCGGGTACTATGTGACGCTAGAAGTTTCGAAGATGCGATTAAAATGTTTCTCCCATACCCCCAAACTTAAATCTAACATTGTCCTCAATGTTCTAAAGATAAAATTAAAAGCATGAACAAGGAGAAACTGTTACCACTTGAAGCAAAAGAGATAAGGAAAGATATTACCGTGTCGCAAGAATATTGGGTTACCTCCCAAGAAGTGCTAAGTTTAAAGTCTTCAGCCAGACGTAGGAAAGGTTTAGTCAACTCGAACCGTATAACAGTAGCCGGAATAACTGTGGGTCTTTAAAACCAAAAAGAGCTGACAAAAGGAAACTACAGTGAACCAACGAAATGAACAACACTAGCATGCCCTTACCTAGTTTCCTGATAACTATCGCTAATTGTGGTTCAGGTTCAGGTTCTATGAAAGGGTCTAAATATAATATTTTCATTGGTTGCGTTTCTTCATTGGTTGGATCCAAATTATTAGGTCCTAGAGTCTGGAAAAACTCAAATAAGAACTTGGAATCACAAAGTAATAACCTAAATAATTGCGGATCCTCTAAGTCAATCAGATATGACTTACAAAATTGACCACAGTGAGAATAGTGGTCATTCTTAAGCAAATGTATCGATTCTAATTTCCTAAGGCATTTAGGTTTAGTCTCACAACTTAATATTCGACACATTTGAAATCTATATGTTCCCACATTTGGAAGAAAACTGTTTGGTGGGAAAACAAAATCAATCTGGGGATCATAGCCTGGGAAAACCACATCAACCAGAGGATGGGTTTCTAACGACTGAACTTCTTCCTGGACATCATTAGGTTCGGGAAAACGAGAATGAAGGTAATCTTGTAAAATGGTTGAGGCACATATGTCAAGTCCCAAGTGAGGGACCTTTCTAAGAGTTAAAGTTAAGGCACTAGGAAGGTGATAATCACCCCCCAAACTTAGAGTTTTCAGTGTCTCTAGCTAGACTAGTCACAATCTCCCTAATTTCTGGATCATTAGATTCTTGAAAATGGTCAATTGATTATTCTAAGTTATTATCAGGTGGTGCATCTTTACTCATATTTAAAATCTCTACGAGTTCATGTTCTTCGTCTAAGACTAATGTTTCTAAATCGCTAGACTCTAAAACAATATTCTCAGAATAAACTCGTTCCTCTAGACCATTATCGGCTTCGTAATCCTCGTCTAAAACTGTGATATCTCTAGTCAAATCCTCGTCCTTTTGAATAGGTGAATAATTATTAAAATTATTTGGATTTGAACTAGAAATAACATTATCATTATAAGGCTCAATCGGAGTAACAAATTCCTGATCATTATGCCTACATATTTCATGTTCTTCATCAATACTATCCTCATCATAATCATCACTATAATAACATGAAAAAGATCGAACCTTATCAAAACAAGTAGTGTTACCAATTCTAACCTCGTCCTCTAAATTAGGCAAACAACTATCCTCATTTTCAAGGGTACTATTAGAAACACTATATTGGAAATTAAGACTATCTTGAGCAGTTCTGTTATGGGCCTCTAATAAAAGCTTTTGAATCGACTCACATGGCTTCCTTATGGTATTGTGTATAAAAGGTTCACTCATGGGTGCATTTTGTTTATTCATTTCTAACACAAACCTATTTGTATTCTCAGTTAATTGTTTGAGAGACTCTTCTAGAGGAAGAACATGTTCAGAAGGATCATAATAGGGACTAGTTTTCAATAGTTTGATTGTCTCCTCTAGAGACGAAGAACTAGTACTATAATCTTCTTGCTCGTAAGACTGATGCATGTGTGGATAGTAATTGGGCTCACCAGGTTATGACCCATATCCTTCCAAAGGATGGCGTTCCCAACCACTATTCCCAACATGGTCATAAAAAGGATGATGTCCATATTCAAATTCAGGTCGATATTCATTGTATTGGCTTCTATCATACCAGCTCGACATTCTTAATTGCAAGGGAATTCTACACAACCACAAACAAGGCCGACTCGACTTCACTAAAGCAAACCTAAAGATTTCTAACAAACAAAAAGCATGATGGCTCCACTTAGATTGTTTTTAGACCAGCTTCTATCTTTCGAAAGGGAATTCTTTGCAATTTGAGCAAACCCCTCTGGAATCAATCCGAGTCAAAGTAAGTTTAATTGAGGCGAGGGAAGCTCAGTGGAGCTTTGATACCCAAGGCCTCACCGCTATCACAAGGCGGCGCAGTCACGCATTCAACTCACAGAAACCATCATGAAATTTGGAGTGTGCTTAAAGAGCAACCAATGTTTTTCGAACGAGTTTCCTATTAAGCTCGTTACCCTATCGGTCTCGTTCTATTCCAAATTTTAAGCTTGGGTTCGCGTTAGGTTTCGTTTTCCTAAGGCGGGCAAGAAGGGAACGGTGATGAAATCCGAACCCTTCATCAATGGATTTTCCAAGTGACGCAGCTTTTGAGGCTATCTCTGATAGCTTTCCAGCAAAGCTATCAATAGTATCAGTGTCTTTCATCTTCATTCTTTCAAATTCAGACATTAAGGTTTGCAGACGGGATTCTTTAACTCGATCATCTCCGAGATTACGTGCCTTTATTGCATCCCAAATTTTCTTTGAAGTTTCATGTTCACCAACTTGTAGAACAAGACATTCTGGTATTGCTTGAAAGAATAATCCAATGGCAACATTGTTTTTGTCTGGGTCCAATGTACCAGGATCAATTGTTTCCCAAACTTTATAGATTTTCATCAGTACCTTCATTCTCATAGACCATACTATGTAGCTTGTGGCGTTGAGGATTGGAACTTGTATTGATGGTGGCGTGAACCGTTTTGCACCCACAATGGTGGTTTCGTTTTCCATGGCTCAGAAACAAGCTCTGATACCAATTAATGGCAACTGCAAGATGAAACTTAGCTTATATAAAGACAACTCTCTTTATTGATGTTTAGAAAATCTCTCAAAACTAAACACAAGATCTAATCTTGCTCTTATGATCAACCACAACTTTGGTGATCATATATATATACAACTATGAATTCCTTTTCCTAGTCCTATTACCTTATTACATGTCTTTCCTTTTCTTAGAACTAGATGACTTCTAATTCCCTTTGGATTACATCAATTTCCTAATCTTATCCTTTACTACATGTATTTCCTATTCTTAGAACTAGTTGGAACCTAATTCCCTTTAGGAATACATGCTAGGCTTTCCTTATTCTAACCAAACATGTTAGATACTATCTTAGCCTCAATGTTGAAGTTAATCCAACAAGTAGCTCCTTTGCTTGCATACAAATTAGTTTTTGTCATTTCTGTAGGGGTAAAATATCGTATCTCTTATTTTTATGTGAAGTTTTCACTTCGTTACCAAGCGAAGCCGATCGCATAAAGGATACCAAAGATGACATCAAAAAGTCACACTAAAAGCATGAAGAGTTGTGCGGCAATGAAGAGTACGTGCGAGAAATATCAATGTGAGCGTGCGAGAACATCGCACGTTAGATCCTAAAATAGGGCTTTATTAGTTGTACCCCACTACATGTTAGCTGTCATCCACTATGTAAACACCTATATAAAGAAAAAGATATGAGAGAGAAAGGGGGACACACTTTGTAAAGAGAGACACATTATTTAGAGAGAGATTTCATTTTCTTTATCATCTTCTTCCCTAAGAAACTAGATCTAGAGAGCAACAAATACTCATTAATGGAGATTCTAAATGTAATACTCATGTAATTAGAACAATCACTAGTGAAGAACCATGGATGTAGATCACAATGATCGAACCATGTAAAAATCCTTGTGTCTCCATTTACAGTTTAAGCACTTCAATCTTTATTTTGATTGTGAAAAAGATTTAGATATAGAAAATATGAAGGGGTGTTAGTTTGGGATTTCCTGTAACTACATTTTGGCGTCCAGAAACAGGGAGAGAGTAAAAGATTTTATCCTACCTGCAAAAAATCTTACCAGATCTACAAGATTCAAAGGAAAAAACCAAAGTTTCAGTGGAAGGTTTTCATGTTCATGAGAAAGTGAAAGAGGCAAATCGTTAAGGAAGTGAAGGAATACGAAGATAAGCATAAGAGGCGATTGATGTGGTTTCTGTCACAAGTGAAACCTAGCATAGATGGTTGAAGGTGGAGAATGCAGGATACAGGTCACGCATTTGGGTCCTGCTTAGCGCGATAATTTTCGCATATTTTTGATGAAATGCCAAGAACGAATAAAAGAATAACAGAAATATGTTATGCGTTTATTTAGCATAGAGGTGCCTGAACAGTTGGTCAAGACAACAGAATGTGCGTTCGCATATTTTTGATGAAATGCCAAGAACGAATAAAAGAATAACAGAAATATGTTATCCGTTTATTTAGCATATAGGTGCCTGAACAGTTGGTTAAGACAACAGAATGTGCGTTCGCATATTTTTGATGAAATGCCAAGAACGAATAAAAGAATAAGAGAAATATGTTATGCATTTATTTAGCATATAGGTGCCTGAACAGTTGGTCAAAACAACAGAATGTGCGTCTGTGGTCGCACAGTCGAATCCCACCTTATGCGTACTTTTCACATTTTTTAGAAATAATAAGAGCGAAATAGGTTGAAGTATTGGGCGTCTCTTTTGCACAAATAAGGACGCACAGATGGCTAAGGGAGAATAGTTCAAGCTTCAGGTCGCGTGTTCGAATCCCATAGTACAAATATTTTTTACAGGTCAGGGGTTCAAGTCTTGCCCCTTGCACCTCTTTTTGCTGCGCGATATTATGCATTTCCGTCTTGAAATGTCTTGATGGTATGGAGGCCGAATGTATACACTTCAAGAGATATTTTCGCACAAGAGTTTCGAAGCAAGCCCAGTTCGCCCAAGCCCATTGTAGACTCAACTACTTATGCGACATTTTCTCACATCAACAATAAATCACATGAAAGCTAAGTACCATTTTCCTAGAACATTTTACTTTTACAGAAAATAAAAGATTTTTGATTTGATTTACAATCGCACAATTACAAAGATTTCACAATTACAATTTATTAGAATTTTTCTTGAATATTTGATTTGCTTCAAATGATATGGTATTTAACATGGAGAGAAGTAGGGAGAAAAATAAGACCTCACAGATAGGCTAGTAAGACCTATACAATAGGCTGCATGAGACCTTATTAGGATCATTTCCATGGAAGATATTTATCAAATAAGACGAAACAAGTCATTCAAAGGAAATCAAAACAAACAAAAATGATTTGAACTTGCACATAAATGAAAATTTTTGACAAAAGAAATGTTGAATACTAATCTAAATATTTATTTGCATTACAACACAACATGAGGCAGAGAACATGGAGTAATACTTCTTATTTGCATTCAAGGACGGAAACTTCTTATATTTAGAGGATTAGTACTTCTTATACTTCTTCAAGGATACTTCATACTTCGCATACTTCAAGAAACAATACTTCTCAAAGCTTCGGAACTTCACAAAAGATTAGAGGCAAATACGTACTTTTCAAGTCCAGTATTCATTCGCTCGTTCCTCCAACAACTACAACAAGTTGGATTTTTCCTTAAAGATCGCTCTTCAAGCAATTTTCAAGAAAAAATAGGCAAAATGTAGGGGCAAAATATCGTATCTCTTATTTCTATGTGAAGTTGTCACTTCATTACCAAGCGAAGCCGATCGCACAAAGGATACCAAAGATGACATCACAAAGTCATACTAAAAGCATGAAGAGTCGTGCGGCAATGAAGAGTACGTGCGAGAAATATCAATGTGAGCGTGCGAGAACATCGCACGTTAGATCCGAAAATATGGGCTTTATTAGCTATACCCCACTACATGTTAGCTGTCATCCACTATGTAAACACCTATATAAACAGAAAGGCAGTAGAGAGAAAGGGGGACATACTTTGTAAAGAGAGACACATTATTCAGATAGAGATTTTTTTTTTTATCTTCTTCTTCCCCAAAAAACTAGATCTAGAGAGCTCCAAATACTCATTAATGGAGATTCTAAATGTAATACTCACGTAATTATAACAATCACTAGTGAAGAACCATGGATGTAGATCACAATGATCGAACCATGTAAAAATCCTTGTGTCTCCATTTACATTTTAAGCACTTTAATCTTTATTTTGTTTGTGAAAAAGATTTAGATCTAGAAAATATGAAGGGGTATTAGTTGTGGGATTTCCTGCAACTACATTTTGGCGGCCAGAAACAGAGAGAGAGTAAATGATTTTATCCTACCTGCAACGAATCTTACCAGATCTACAAGATTCAAAGGAAAAAACCAAAGTTTCAGTGGAAGGTTTTCATGTTCATGAGAAAGTGAAAGAGGAAAATCGTTAAGTAAGTGAAGGAATGCGAAGATAAGCATAAGAGGCGATTGATGTGGTTTCTGTCAAAAGCGAAACCTAGCATAGATGGTTGAAGGTGGAGGATGCAGGCTACAAGTCACGCATTCGAGTCCTGCTTAGCGCGATATTTTTCGCCTATTTTTGATAAAATGCCAAGAACGAATAAAAGAATAACAGAAATATGTTATGTGTTTATTTAGCATAGAGGTGCCTGAACAGTTGTTCAAGACAACAGAATGTGCGTTCGCATACTTTTGATGAAATGCCAAGAACGAATAAAAGAATAACAGAAATATGTTATGCGTTTATTTAGCATAGAGGTGCCTGAACATTTGGTTAAGACACATATTTTTTATGAAATGCCAAGAACGAATAAAAGAATAACATAAATATGTTATGCGTTTATTTAGCATATAGGTGCCTGAACAGTTGGTCAAAACAACTGAATGTGCGTCTGTGATCGCACGGTCGAATCCCACCTTACGCGTACTTTTCACATTTTTTCGAAATAACAAGAACGAAATAAGGCGAAGTATTGTGCGTTTGTTTCGCACAAAGAAGGACGCACATATGGCTAAGGGAGAATAGTTCAAGCTTCAGGTCCCGTGTTCGAATCACATACTACACATATTTTTTAATGAGTTTGCAAAGGGAGAAGATAACGTTCGAGTTACAGCATCGTGCATTCCATTCGCACAAGGATGTTAGCACAGTTGGTCAAGAGGCTCGAATGCAAGAGAAAGGTCAGGGGTTCAAGTCTTGCACTTCTTTTTGCTGCGCGATATTATACATTTCTGTCTTGAAATGTCAAGTGTGATGGTATGGAGGCCGAATGTATACACTTAAAGAGATATTTTCGCACAAGAGTTTCGAAGCAAGCGAAGTTCGCCCAAGCCCATTGTAGGCTCAACTACTTATGCGACATTTTCTCACATCAACAACAAATCACATGAAAGCTAAGTACCATTTTCCTAGAACATTTTACTTTTACAGAAAATAAAAGATTTATGATTTGATTTACAATCGCACAATTACAAATATTTCACAATTACAATTTATTAGAATTTTTCTTGAATATTTGATTTGCTTCAAATGATATGGTATTTAACATGGAGAGAAGTAGGGGGGAAAATAAGACCTCACAGATAGGCTAGTAAGACCTACACAATAGGCTGCATGAGGCCTCATTAGGATCATTTCCATGGAAGATATTTATCAAATAAGACGAAACAAGTTATTCAAAGGAAATCAAAACAAACAAAAATGATTTGAACTTGCACATAAATGAAAATTTTTGACAAAAGAAATGTTGAATACTAATCTAAATTTTTATTTGCATTACAGCACAACATGAGGCAGAGAACATGGAGTAATACTTCTTATTCGCATTCAAGGATGGATACTTCTTATATTTAGCGGATTAGTACTTCTTATACTTCTTTAAGGATACTTCATACTTCGCATACTTCAAGAAATGATACTTCTCAAAGCTTCGGAACTTCACAAAAGAATAGAGGCAAGTACGTACTTTTCAAGTCCACTATTCATTCGCTCGTTCCTCCAACAACTACAACAAGGTGGATTTTTCCTTAAAGATCGCTCTTCAAGCAATATTCAAGAAAAAATAGGCAAAATGTAGGGGCAAAATATCGAATCTCTTATTTCTATGTGAAATTGTCACTTCATTACCAAGCGAAGCCGATCGCACAAAGGATACCAAAGATGACATCACAAAGTCACACTAAAAGCATGAAGAGTCGTGCGGCAATGAAGAGTACGTGCAAGAAATATCAATGTGAGCGTGTGAGAACATCGCATGTTAGATCCGAAAATCGGGGCTTTATTAGATATACCCCACTAAATGTTAGCTGTCATCCACTATGTAAACACCTATATAAACAGAAAGGCAGTAGAGAGAAAGGGGGACACACTTTGTAAAGAGAGACACATTATTCAGATAGAGATTTTATTTTCTTTATCATCTTCTTCCCCAAAAAATTAAATCTAGAGAGCTCCAAATACTCATTAATGGAGATTCTAAATGTAATACTCATGTAATTACAACAATCACTAGTGAAGAACCATGGATATAGATCACAATGATCGAACCATGTAAAAATCCTTGTGTCTCCATTTACAGTTTAAACACTTTAATCTTTATTTTGATTGTGAAAAAGATTTAGATCTAGAAAATATGAAGGGGTATTAGTTGTGGGATTTCCTGCAACTACATTTTGGCGTCCAGAAACAGGGAGAGAGTAAATGATTTTATCCTACCTGCAACAAATCTTACTAGATCTACAAGATTCAAAGGAGAAAACCAAAATTTCAGTGGAAGGTTTTCATGTTCATGAGAAAGTGAAAGAGGAAAATCGTTAAGGAAGTGAAGGAATGTGAAGATAAGCATAAGAGGCGATTGATGTGGTTTCTGTCACAAGCGAAACCTAGCATAGATGGTCGAAGGTGGAGGATGCAGGCTACAGGTCACGGATTCGAGTCCGTCTTAGCGCGATATTTTTCGCATAGTTTTGATGAAATGCCAAAAACGAATAAAAGAATAACAGAAATATGTTATGCGTTTATTTAGCATAGAGGTTCCTGAACAGTTGGTCAAGACAACAGAATGTGCTTTCGCATATTTTTGATGAAATGCCAAGAACGAATAAAAGAAAAACAAAAATATGTTATGCGTTTATTTAGCAGAGAGGTGCCTGAACAGTTGGTCAAGACAACAGAATGTGCGTTCGCATATTTTTGATGAAATGCCAAGAACGAATAAAAGAATAACAGAAATATGTTATGCGTTTATTTAGCATAGAGGTGCCTGAACAGTTGGTCAAGACAACAGAATGTGCGTTCGCATATTTTTGATAAAATGTCAAGAACGAATAAAAGAATAACAGAAATATGTTATGCGTTTATTTAGCATAGAGGTGCCTGAACAGTTGGTCAAGACAACAGAATGTGCGTTCGCATATTTTTGATGAAATGCCAAGAACGAATAAAAGAATAACAGAAATATGTTATGCGTTTATTTAGCATAGAGGTGCCTGAACAGTTGGTCAAGACAACAGAATGTGCGTTCGCATATTTTTGATAAAATGTCAAGAACGAATAAAAGAATAACAGAAATATGTTATGCGTTTATTTAGCATAGAGGTGCCTGAACAGTTGGTCAAGACAACAGAATGTGCGTTCGCATATTTTTGATGAAATGCCAAGAACGAATAAAAGAATAACAGAAATATGTTATGCGTTTATTTAGCATAGAGGTGCCTGAACAGTTGGTCAAGACAACAGAATGTGCGTTCGCATATTTTTGATAAAATGTCAAGAACGAATAAAAGAATAACAGAAATATGTTATGCGTTTATTTAGCATAGAGGTGCCTGAACAGTTGGTCAAAACAACTGAATGTGCGCGTCCATGGTCGCACGGTCGAATCCCACCTTACGGGTACTTTTCACATTTTTTAGAAATAACAAGAGCGAAGAATTGTGCGTTTCCTTGCTCAAAGAAGGACGCACAGATGGCTAAGGGATAATAGTTCAAGCTTCAGGTCGCGTGTTCGAATCCCATAGTACACATATTTTTTACTGGGTTACCAACGGGAGAATACAACGTTCGAGTTACAACATCGTGCATTCCATTCGCACAAGGATGTTAGCATAGTTGGTCAAGAGTCTCGAATGCAAGAGACAGGTCAGGGGTTCAAGTCTTGTACCTCTTTTTGCTGCTGCGATATTATACATTTCTGTCTTGAAATTTCAAGTGCGATGGTATGGAGGCCGAAGGTATACACTTCAAGAGATATTTTCGCACAAGAGTTTCGAAGCAAGCCCAGTTCGCCCAAGCCCATTGTAGACTCAACTACTTATGCGACATTTTCTCACATCAACAACAAATCACATGAAAGCTAAGTACCATTTTCCTAGAACATTTTACTTTTGCAGAAAATAAAAGATTTGTGATTTGATTTACAATCGCACAATTACAAAGATTTCACAATTACAATTTATTAGAATTTTTCTTGCATATTTTATTTGCTTCAAATGATATGGTATTTAACATTGAGAGAAGTAGGGGGAAAAATAAGACCTCACAGATAGGCTAGTAAGACCTATACAATAGGCTGCATGAGACCTCATTAGGATCATTTCCATGGAAGATATTTATCAAATAAGACGAAACAAGTCATTCAAAGGAAATCAAAACAAACAAAAATGATTTGAACTTGCACATAAATGAAAATTTTTGACAAAAGAAATGTTGAATACTAATCTAAATTTTTATTTGCATTACAGCACAACATGAGGCAGAGAACATGGAGTAATACTTCTTATTCGCATTCAAGGATTGATACTTCTTATATTTAGCGGATTAGTACTTCTTATACTTCTTTAAGGATACTTCATACTTCGCATACTTCAAGAAACGATACTTCTCAAAGCTTCGGAACTTCACAAAAGAATAGAGGCAAGTACGTACTTTTCAAGTCCAGTATTCATTCGCTCGTTCCTCCAACAAATACAACAAGGTGGATTTTTCCTTAAAGATCGCTCTTCAAGCAATATTCAAGAAAAAATAGGCAAAATGTAGGGGCAAAATATCGAATCTCTTATTTCTATGTGAAATTGTCACTTCATTACCAAGCGAAGCCGATCGCACAAAGGATACCAAAGATGACATCACAAAGTCACACTAAAAGCATGAAGAGTCGTGCGGCAATGAAGAGTACGTGCAAGAAATATCAATGTGAGCGTGCGAGAACATCGCACGTTAGATCCGAAAATAGGGGCTTTATTAGCTGTACCCCACTACGTGTTAGTTGTCATCCACTATGTAAACACCTATATAAACAGAAAGGCAGTAGAGAGAAAGGGGGACACACTTTGTAAAGAGAGACACATTATTCAGATAGAGATTTTATTTTCTTTATCATCTTCTTCCCCAAAAAATTAAATCTAGAGAGCTCCAAATACTCATTAATGGAGATTCTAAATGTAATACTCATGTAATTACAACAATCACTAGTGAAGAACCATGGATATAGATCACAATGATCGAACCATGTAAAAATCCTTGTGTCTCCATTTACATTTTAAACACTTTAATCTTTATTTTGATTGTGAAAAAGATTTAGATCTAGAAAATATGAAGGGGTATTAGTTGTGGGATTTCCTGTAACTACAATTTCGGTACTTGAGTCGAGTCGGTCTCACCTCCTTTGCTCAAATACAAAATGCATACAGTGCATGTATCAGTCACAGCTTGTACAGCTAAGTAAATGAAACAGTACTACAGAAATACAAAATCACACTTATCAAACATGTGAAATCTTACTACAGCTTGACATCAGCTAGCAGTTAAAATGAAAATGACTCTTTGTTCCCTTTGTTCGGGTTGGGTGGTTTTGGGCGTGAGCTAATCGCACCGTTTAGACCGTGAGTGCTGCATACATTAGATGTCCCGCCGGCGTGGCCAGACCGCCTAAGCGCCCTTGTTGCCAAGGGGAACACTCTTCGCTCGAACCTTCTCGATGCCGATAGTTTGGCTTTCCGTCACGTTTTCAAATCTCCGCAGTAATCCACTTCCCCGATGACACCCCTGCCAAATACATCCCGCCCTACTGAAACTGTCCAGTCCGAAGCAGCCGCCCAGGCTTGATCCATCGAGCTGCTGATCCGACCCGGCCACCAACGATAATCAACCAGTCGTATTTCAATTTTTTGGGGACTAGATGACCTGCCAGCAAGGGAATGACCACCCTTGCTTGCAAAATATATCCCCATTAACAGCAGCTAGCAGTATCATGACCATCTCTTTGTGCCGTCTCTGTGGGTCAGCCACGTGACCATTACTCTCAGATTCCAAAAGAAACTTCAAATTTTGACATTCAATGATCTTTCAAGCACCACGAAGCAATTTGCAACAGACCAATTTATTGTTTTTTTGTTGATTTTTTATTTAATTTTTTAATTTTGTTTTTTTGTTAATTTTTTTTTTTGTAACTTGGCATAGGCTCAGACCTGCCCCTCGGAAGCCAAGGTCACTGAGCCTACAAAGCAACTTGCAACAACCAACTTATTGTTTTTTTGTTGATTTTTTTTTGTTAATTTTTTTTTTGTTAATTTTTTTGTTTTGTTTTGTAACTTGGCATAGGCTCATACATGCCCTTCGGAAGCCGAAGTCACTGAGCCTACTCCCCTGAGCGGACCCAGCCCATTCCCACAATATGTACATAGGAGTATTTCATGAGATTTTCAAATACTTGAGCAGAAACTCGATCCGGTGACTTCGAATTTGAGAGCCAGGCTCCCAGAGGACTGGGCTAACCCCTAATGGTTAACAGAACGAAATATAAACCAGACATCCCCTAGTAGTGAATACCATTATCAATAATTAAAATTCCATCAATGATAAAAACTAATAAATTGCAAAGAATAGTTGTTCCAGCTATTAGCTACATTGTGGTCGCATTATTGGATTTGCTAGACATGTTTTTATGTTTGTGTTATAGGTTTATTGATGGAGTAAAAGAAATGTAGGAGTGAAATATCGCACATTCATTATGTATGCGAAGTAAAGATCATGCAATATAAGCGAAGATCATCTCACATAGTAAAATGGAGATGATGTATTTGATGATGTCAGCATAATCACAAGTAATGTATGAAGATCTGTGCGAAGTGTAGAGTGTGCGAATCTGAGTAAATTTACATGAGCGATTGCAACGCACAGTGATTCTGAAAATAAAGGATCTATTAGCTGTCATCCACTATGTAAGTATCCTATATAAAGGGAAGGGCTGTCATGTAATGAGGGATCTTTTAGTGTGTGTTAGACAAGAAATTAAGAGAGAGAAAGTTTATTTGGAGAGCAAGTAAAACCTTTGTATTATCTTGTATCCAATTTAAGATTTTAATAAATAAACGAATGATCTTCACCATGATTTCTTAGTATATTGTTCATATTCTTATACAAGTGTGGTTGTAGGATTTCCTGCAACTATATCTGACGCTAGAAACAGGGATAGTGATAAATCATGTTGGTTGATTTATGGAATCTTGGAAACTTAGATATGGAAATTTTGGATAAGACAAAGATGAAAAGTGAAGAATCTATTAAGAAATCAATAATCATGACGATACGAGGAAGAGGAAGGAGTATACAGTGTAATTCTATAACAAAAACATCAATCTCCGATGCGGATTTTCAAGCAGGAATAGCAGGAAGAATACACAAACGAGATTACAACGGAAAAAAGGTGACAACAGTAGAAAAGGAATCCTTATTAAAGGAATGGGAGAAGACGCAGTTAACGTTAGCAACAGATAAAATTCCGGAACAAAATTTAAAACGAACAGATCCGTTAGTAATCACAGTAACGGCTGAGCGAAGCAAGAATGGTGAAAAGACGAAAGAATCGGAAGAATGGGTGATTAATAGAACTTTGGTGGATACATGAAGTGTTGTTGATATCTTATTTTATCGTGCGTTCAAAGCCATGAGATACAAAGATGCAGATATGATATATCCAACTTACAATATACATGGATTTAATAAAACCATGACAAAACCAAAAGATGAGGTAACGATGCGAATACCGTTGGGAGAGATACAACCGAAAATAACATTATGTACGGTTGATATAGAATCACCATACAACATGTTATTGGGGAGACCATGGGTGCACACGATAAAGGATGTAGCGTCAACATTACATCAGTGCATTAGATTCCCAATTCCAAGTGGAATAGGGGAAATTAAAGGAGATGTTACGAGTGCGAAGATCTTTCATCAAGTAGATGTAAGGAACTATGAAGGACGTGCAAAGAAGCGAAGGGATCGCTGGAGAAAAATGAAGGAATTGAAGAAGGAAGAATAATTTCGGGTATACATTATTAGAGCGGAAGAAGGAAAAGGAATACCAAGCGAGATACCAGAGAAGGTGGATGAGCCAGTTCAAGAGATTAAGGAATCAACACCAATGGGAGAACCAAGAGAGAATTAAACCGCAGCAGAACCAACAAAATAAATAAATGTTGGAACGGAATAAGAACCAAAAATATTAAAAATAGGAACCACAATGGATAAAAAAGAAGAAGAAAGAATAATAAATATTTTACGCGAGTATAATGACATATTCGCATGGAGTATGGAAGAGATGCCAGGAATAGATCCAAATGTCGCATGCCAAAAATTGGATATTAAAAATAATGAAAAGACATTTAAGCAAAGAATAAGGAAGATCGCAACAACATATCATCCTCAAATAGAAGCAGAGTTACAAAAACTGTTGGAGGCATAAATTATAAGACCGGCAAAATATCCAGAATGGATAGCAAACATGGTCGTGGTACCAAAGAAGAATAAGGGGATAAGGATTTGTATAGATTTCAGTGACTTAAACAAAGCGTGCCCGAAAGACAGTTTTCCTTTGCCAGACATCCCGCAGATAGTGGAATCAACATCAGAAAATGACAGACTCTCGTTGTTGGATAGGTATAAAGGTTATAATCAAATTCCTTTAGCAGAAGAAGACCAAGAACATACTGTATTTTTCGCACCAAGAGGATTATACTGTTATATGAAAATGCCATTTGGATTGAAAAATGCGGGTGCGACATATCAGAGAATGGTAGAGAAAGTGTTTGCGAAGTGGATCCATACAACACTGGAAGTTTATGTGGATGATATTCTAGTTAAGAGTAAAGAAGCAGAGAATCGTGTAGATAACTTGAAGGAAATATTCGAACAAATGCGAAAGTTCAATATAAAGGTAAATCCAGAAAAATATGTTTTCGGAGCGTCGTCGGGATATTTTTTGGGATACATAGTATCAAAGGAAGGGATTGAAGTTGATCCTGAAAAGGTAAAAGCAGTGCGAGATATGCCACCTCCTGCGACAGTAAAAGATGTTCAGAAATTAAATGGTTTGATAACTTCGTTGGGGAGATTTATTTCACGTTCTTCTGATAAGTGCAAACACTTTTCAATATATTAAAGAAAGGAACAAAATTTGAGTGCACAGAAGAGTGCGACAAAGCTCTACAACATATAAAAAATTACTTGATGAATCTATCAATTATGCAGAAAGCAAAACCAGGAGAGGATTTGTTGCTATATTTGGCATCAACACCATATGCATTAAGTGTTGTTTTGTTACGTTCAGACCAAGGAGTAGAAAAGCCTATATATTATATAAGTAAAACATTCAACTCTGCAGAGAAAAACTATTCCAAGATTGGAAAATTAATTCTCGCACTGGTTTATGCATCCTTCAAACTTCGCATATATTTCCAGGCTCATAAGATTAAGGTGTTCACAAAGGTACCAATTGAGCCTGCAATGAAGAATTCAAAAACATCAGGGAGAATTGAAAGATGGAATGCTCAAGTTGGGAATTATGAGATTAGTTATGAGGTTTTATCTTCACCTAAGTCGCAGGTTATTGCAGAATTCCTAGCAGAATTTCCATTGGAAGAAGATGAACATGTAGAAGATATGATGGATTTAGATGAAGAGCATGAGAATCTTAAAAATCTATTGACATATCATAATTCAGAAAGATGGGAAATACTAGTAGACGGATCGTCTAATGGATAAGGAAATGGGATTGGAATTGTCTTTATCTCACCAACAGGAGCGTGAATGGCCTACTCATTTAGGTTGGAGTTCGCGTACACAAATAATGAAATCGAGTATGAGGCAGTTGTACATGCATTAAAGTTAGCTATCGAAATGGAGATAAAATATGCGCGAATAACTAGTGATTCACAGTTGGTAATTCGTCAGATAGAAGGTAAATATAGTACAAATGAACCATCTTTGCAGAAATACAAAAAGTTGGTCATGGAATTAGCAGAACGAATTCCAAAAATAAGCTGGAGACACATAGGTAGAAAGGACAACAGATTCGCAGATGCATTGGCTTTCATACCTTCCATGTTAGTGGATCCCGTTGCGCGAGACATAAAGATACAAACACAGAAATAAGAAGAAACAAGAGAAGATGTGATGATAGTAGAAGACAAAGAAGAGGAGCAAATGAACGAAGACAAAGATTAGAGAACTGAACTTCATTTATATCTGGAAAAAGGGAGAGGTACCAAGAAAAAGGTTAGAAGCACACAAGTTAAAAAGTCGTCCGACGAATTACGAATTAAGGAATGGAATTTTGTATAGGAGATCATTTCTTGGACCTTCGCTTAGATGTCTTACACGAAAATAAGGAACGGAAATTCTAAAAGCATTACACTATGGGGATGTTGGGAATCATAGCGGAGGAAGATCACTCGCATACAAAGCGAAGATACAAGGATATTATTGGTCATATATGCATGAAGATGCAAAACAAGTATCAAGGCGATGCGAGGAATGTCAACGTCATGGAAAAAAGATACACGCACCCGGATCAATGTTAAACACGTCAGCAAATGCATGGCCATTTGGAAAATGGGGGATTGATATTGTTGGTTCGTTTATACCAGGTACATGACAAAGAAGATATTTAATCGTCGTAACAGATTATTTTACAAAGTGGGCAGAAGTAAAAGAAGTTCAGTATATTTGTGATAAAGATATATTCACGTTTATTTTTGAGAATATCATATGCAGATTTGGCGTACCCGCACAGTTAGTCTCTGATAATGGAAAACAATTTGAAGGCGAGAATATAGAGATGTTACTTAATGCATTTAAAATCCAAAGTGGGAAGTCTACCCCTTTATATCCGCAGAGTAATGGAAAGGTAGAGGCAACTAACAAAACAATCGCAGATATACTGAATAAGAAGTTGGAAGGACATAATAAAGGGTGGTGCGAACAAGTACATAATGCAGTATGGGCATACAGAACAACGAGGAGAGAAGAAACAGGAATGTCACCCTTCTGTTTGACATATATGGTAGAAGCAGTGTTACCAACAGAGGTCATTATCCCAACAACAAAGAAAGAAGCTTGGGAGTAGAATCTAAGTGCGGATTTAATTTTAACAAAACTTGATGATCTGGAAGAAGTTAGGGAGGTCGCTCTACAACATATGAAAAATTATCAAAGAAGATTAGCTCGAGAACACAACAAACGAGTTAAGATAAGAGATTTTCAGCCAGGAGAATTGGTGCTGCGAGAAATACCAATTTATCAAAAAGGAGGAGATGGGAAACTAGAAAAGAAGTGGGACGGACCATATATAATCAAAAGAATATTTGTTAATGGAGCTTATGAGTTGAAGGATCCTAAAGGAAGAGATGTAGGGCGCAAATTAAATTGTCCTTGAAATAGATTATATTTGAAGAAGTATTATCCATAAATACTTGCGATAAGAATTGCACAGGTGAAAACGATGCAAAGTTACGCATACGAGTTCATATTTTGAACATGGATGTAAAATTCAATTTAATGAAAAAAGTTTGAAGTCTTCGCACAGTATCAAGATATTCTTTTATAAGAAAAAAGTAAGACCTTGAAGTAAGACCTTAATAGAAGGAAATAGAAATAAAAACTCTAATTAGGGAGGCTAGGCATCCGAATGTGGCGTGCAACCTAGTTCGCATAAATGCAAGAGGAAAAAAGTAAGACCTATAGCACGTCATAGTCGGGGAAAACCTGGTAAAGCATGACTCAAGGGAAAGCTACATCGACCCTGGAACTTGAGTCATGGAGATTTGGGGTAAGAAAAATGAAAATTCCCATCCAGGAAAGACACCTAAATCGAAAGATTGGTATAATAAGATATTTCCTAAGGAGTGCAGAAACTCGATCAGGGCGCCGAGGTACACGGTTGAGTCAAGAGTTCCCGGGGCGTATGTAGCGTACCTTGACGCTCTTGACAAGTCCTGACTATGATTCACTCGGTCCGAAGATACCCCACTTAGGGTGCAGTCTCGTAACCATAAACCATATCGGTGGAGGGATAAGAGACTGCGAAATCAAATGGTTGTTGTATTACCTGATGGGAGGAGCCAACCTTAACCCGGTAAAGGTAAGCTTCCTTGAAGGGGAAACCAGTGGGGAGATAAGGACGACACCCTTCATTAGGGAGTTGAATTGTGTCAAAAGACGTAAATGTCATGAGGCTTTTTACTCACGGAGTATGAAGGCTATTCATATTTAAGCACATAAGAAACCTGAAGAGGTAACAATACAAGAATATGATAAGGCGAGATTAATGGGTCTTTACATTTAGGTGTAATGACCGTCTGTGATCTCGTCGCACAGAAATAAAAGATGCATTCAGGCAAAATAAGACCTTTACTTAGGAAGGAAAAATAAGACCTCAAGAGAAAATTTATATATAAACTAATGATGTTTTGCAGGGAATAAAAGACTTAGAAGAAAAAATAAATTTGTACACTTGTTTCTTACAATAAATATAATAAGAAGCAAGTATGGGAATTAAAACAAAGTGATATTATCCTTCTTGATCAAGAAACAAGTTCAAAATATGCCAAAATAAAAGAGGGGAATTCGGATAGAGAGAATTACTCAGAAGGATCTGGTTAACAAGAGTCTGAGCCTTAACATGAGCTTTGCGAATAACTTCTTTCTCAATATTTCTGGCATTAATTTCCGTGAAATTTTGAAGATATGCGAATTGTCTTCGCGCTCGGTCCCGTGAAGTAGTGAGATAAACCTGCAGATTTGTATAAGATATCTCCAGGTTCGCACGATCTTTGTGAACTTTAGCTAAGTCAGACCTCAACTGGGAAATATTAGATTGATTCGACTTTTCGGAGCTTGCCAAGAGTAATACAATATCATAATTAAGAAACAAGATTCGCATTAGTAAAGTCTAAGGTAATAAACAAAGAAGACAAGCAAAATAAGGTAGTCCACCTTAGCTGATTACCTTCACAGAGTTTAGAAAAGGCAACAGTGGTATTCTTCATACTTTCCATAGCTTTATCAAAATCGTCACCAATTAAACCATTGAGACGGGATCGAATCTTCTTTTCATCAGCAGAGAGGGAATTATTCTTTTTATTAAGGACATCATGAGAAGTAGGTTCATCTTCACGGTCAAGTTTATCTTATTTTGGATGATTTTTTTCATTATGGGTATTTAATTCTTTAAATGATGATTCGTGCTCAATTTATAGCGTGCGAAAATATTGTTCTTGATCTTCATTTATTTTCTGAAGAATTGAAAACTGACGCGAAAACATTGCTTCTTTCTTTAGAAAGGAACGTTTCTCTATCGATAGAATATGGTTTTCTTCTGATAAGGTTTGATATCTTAAATCAGCACTATTCAATAATTTAGATAAATGGGAAATTTGAGCGTTTAATATTTCAGCCTCTCGAGTAAGATGACTATTTTCATGAGTTAGATTGTTAATCTGGTCAAGCGAGTACGAATGCTGGTTATCTAATTGATTTAATTGGATCTGCAACTTCTCATTATTCACACGGGTGTCTTCAGCAAGAAATTGAAAAGTGAATCTCTCCGCAATTTGCTTCTGGTTTAAATCTTAACAAATATATGAATAAGTTTAAAAGAAATTAATAAGCGAAGACATCCACTATAAGATGCAGTAAATAAAGAGAAAATACGTCTAAGTTTTTGGTTTTCGTTGCGCAGACCTTCGGAATCAAGAATTGCAACTTGGAGTTCTCCTTTTAGTCTAATGATTTCCTTTTGTAGAAGAGTGTTCTGATACGAAAGTTCTAATTGGGAGCAGCTAGATTCAAAACGTCTTTCAGCTAAAATCATTCTACGATGGGATTCCTAAAGAAGAATTAAAATAAGGATAAGTGATAGGGATGGTACGATCAAGAAAGCATATACAAGAGGCACTTACCAAGACATCTAGAGCGGTATGAAAGCTTGGATCAATTTGAGAATGAATCTCGTCCCTAGTAGCTTTGTCAGAAGGAAACCCGCATAGCAATTTACTCAAGGCGGAGCAAATGCGAAGTTGGTGAGGATCGTTAGTAGACGATTAAGCAGAATTGATGATGCCAAGTAAAGTTTGAGAAGCAAACTTTACATTATCCAAAGCTTTCTTATCAAGAGAAAGAGGTTCCAATAAAAAAGAGGAAGATGAAGAAGGGGAAGCAGAAATAGAAGAAGAATAAGGAGTAGTAAAATTCACAGGATTAGGAATATCATTCTATATGGTATCAGTGTTCGCTAAAGTTGAAATAGTTTGAACAACGTCCGAAGAAATCGCAGAGGCAGAAGCAGGGATATCCTTTATTCCTTGATCATCGCACTTTGGAGTAGAGATATTCTTTGTTCCTTGATCAGCATTTTTCTCTTCGGAAGGAAAGATTTCTTCGAAAGTAACGAACAAATTCGCATCAGTAGGATGAGTATTAGCTTGAGTTGTCTTTTATGCGAGAATAGAAGAGGAGACGTTCGCAACACCAAACTCAGGAATAGCTTTATTTGATTTAAGAGCTGTAGGCTTGCGAATTCTCTTAAGCTTTGGTCCTTTTCCACCACCCATCTCACAATCGGAATCCTGCAAAAACAACGCAGATAAGAAATAGAGGCAACAATATTGTTTGATAAAAATTAAGATATTTCTTACTCTTTTTTTATGTGAAGTATTCCTCTTGAGAGATTATTTGTCTTTGGTATTTGAAGAAGATTTAGGATTGGGAACAGTTACTTTGAAGTCATCTGAGGATGAGTTTCTTCTGCAAACAGTATGGGAATAAAGTTAATCATAAGATCAATAATTATGATCGATAATTGTGATTATCAGAAGAACAAGAGATTGATTTTGATAAATTATGCAAACCTTGAATCGAGATCCATGAAGATGATAATAAAAGAACAACAACAACAGTAGCAGCGATGAATCAGAGAAGCAATAGCAGAAAGATAAAAATCCCGAAGAAATTGGAAAGAAAAAAATGAAACCATAAAAGAAGAAGAAGCTATTTCTCTAGGATAAATCAATAAATAAGTAAAAGAGATGACCGGTTAGAAATTGGGTATATCGATAAAAAGGAGAAGAATCGACACGTACAGATAAATAGACTGAAATTATGGAAAAATGTCGGCAAAGCGGAATATGAAAAGTTGAACATGTGCGATACTTTAGGATGGAGATTTCTCATATCGTTCTCTCTATAAAGAGAACGAAATGAGAAGAGGCGGAATGTAGGAGTGATATATCGCACATTCATTATGTATGCGAAGTAAAGGTCATGCAATATAGGCGACGATCATCCCACATAGTAAAATGGAGATGACGTATTTGATGATGTCAGCATAATCACGAGTAAAGTATGAAGATCTGTGCGAAGTGTAGAGTGTGCGAATCTGAGTGAATGTACATGAGCGATTGTAACACACAATGATTCCGAAAATAAATGATCTATTAGCTGTCATCCACTATGTAAGTATCCTATATAAAGGAAAGGGCTGTCATGTAATGAGGGATCTCTTAGTGTGTGTTAGACAAAAAATTAAGAGAGAGAAAGTTTATTTGGAGAGCAAGTAAAACCTTTGTATTATCTTGTATTCAATTTAAGATTTCAATAAAATAAACGAATAATCTTCACCATGATTTCTTAGTATATTGTTCATATTCTTATGCAAGTGTGGTTGTAGGATTTCCTGCAACTACAAGAAAAAAATACAAACCCGTGTTACTGCTGTAAAAGGAAGTCTGTTCATGGTGAAAGCAATGAAGATAAACTGTCGGAGACTTTATATGACAGAAAAAACATGTTTAGAGATTTGGGTTTTCCTAAATTGGCAAAAGACAATGAGGAGGAGGAGGGTTCAGCTGCTGGGTTTCTAATGGTGAAAAATAGATGGTCTGATTGTCACTGTGAATCATGTCTTTCATGGAAGAAATTTGAAGATCATAATCTTCATGCTGTTACAAAAGAACCATCAAATTTGAAGTCAGCTCATGAAAATGTCATATTTATACATGGGTTTCTCTCTTCTTCACACCTTTGGACAGAAACGTTTTTCATAATCTCTCTGAAAGTGGGAATCAGAATTGCAGGTTGTTTGCAATGGATCTCTTAGGGTTTGGAAAAAGTCCCAAGCCACATAACTGTTTATATACAATCAAGCATGACTTAGAAATGGTTGAGAAATCTGTCATCTCTCAGTTTGAATTAGGTTCATTCCATTTAGTTGCTCACTCAATCGGTTGTATAATTGCATTGGGATTAGCTTCTAAATACCAAAAATCAGTGAAATCATTAACACTAATTGCCCCTGTAAGTTAGAACTACAATTTACATCTGCTGCCAGGAATTCATGTTCAATTAGTTAAACAGTTATTTCAAAGAACTAATACTTGTTGTTTTTAAAATATATTTTTAGCCATACTTCCCTGCTTCATCAAAAGAGCAAGCAAGTTTAAATGCACTCAACATGATAGCTGAGAGAAAATTATGGCCACCACTATCGTTCTGATCTTCAATAATTTCAGGGTATGAACATTTGGGGAGGAGCATTTGTTTCATTGTCTGCAAGCATCACAGGACATGGGAATGGCTTCTCAAGCTAATCACTCGAAAAAGGTAAAATTTCTTGCAAATTTGAAAAATTCACTAATAGCAAGCACTATGTCTATGGTGCACATATTCTTGGTTATGGCTTTAGAATGTAGAGAAGAGCAACCATTATGGGGGAAAATTCTCTATATTCTAGGAGGTAGCCAAGGCTTCTCTATGGAATGCAAGAAATATGCAGCATCCTGTAGAGAAGGCTTAGCTCGCGGAAACTAATGTTTCACTAGTTTCGTTATGTGTATATGCGCATGACAGGTAGATTCCATATATATTTTTGGACTTGACTAAGCACACCCATCATTCAGCTTGGCATACCATGCAATTATGCTAATGGATGGGTATATTGAGGCCGTGCGTTCATCAGAAATTATGCTAACAGTATTCCAAGGTGATAAAGATGGAGTTATTCCAAGGTGATATTGATGGAGTTATTCCAAGGTGATAAAGATGGAGTTATTCCAAGGCCGTGTGTTGTGTGGAGGAGCAAAGCTAATGGATGGGTATATTGAGGCCGTGCGTTCATCAGAAATTATGCTAACAGTATTCCAAGGTGATAAAGATGGAGTTATTCCAGTAGAGTGTAGTCACAATATAAAGTTGAAGGTACCTTCCGCAGAAGTTAGGATAATACATAATGCTAATCATAGTTCCCTAATTCTCAACCGTAAAGAGGTTCTTACTAAGGAGTTAGAACACATTTGGTTTTCTTCTGCGGACAAGTCCAATAAAAATGTTTTTCCATGGAAGGGCGGGGTTGGGGACGGACCTAACAAGGGGCCAACTTAGGCTATAGCCCATCCCTGTTTTTAAACCAACATCTTTCACCATGGAGAATTTGTAAAATTTTATTTTTATCCCCAATATTTTGTCCATATTAAGAGAGAGTTAGCATTTAAACATTATATTAGTTGAAAAATAAAATCTCCGTAGCAATATAAATATTTCCCATTTTGTTTTCATAAACTGTCGATCGCTTTCTCTTTCTGTGTTTATATTTTGATATTAATTTTGTCCATGGCAGTTGTCTATCTATCTAGTATTCTACCATGGATTAGAATTGGCTATTAACGACAAGTTTTGTTCCAAAAACAAAAATCGTGCCCTTCAACAGCCTTGCAAACTATATACATTCTATTCCCGCCGAACAAAAATCCTGGGTTTGTCCTGCCCGGGTTATTTAGATCAACCAAGATCTAAGAGATCATAAAATGAAACGGTACTTAAAGCTCTATATTTTGTTTATTCATGTCATTTGTAAGAGCATGGGCTATGAGTGGTTTCATTTGGAGACTATCTCCTTCATTTTGAAGGAGAGAACCCGGAAGAAAAACAAAACTACACCACATATTGGCACCAATTTAAGTTTTTGTTTTTCTCTTAACCTTTTCATTTTTTTCATATTGAATAAGTAATAAGAACGAGAGGTGTTAAGATTTTTATCATCCTGACGTCGCGCTATTTTTCCGCAGGACCTCCCCTACAGTATCGTTACCATATTAGAGTTTAACCACCAAGTTCGGGATGGATTGGTGTGGTTCCTCTATGCCTAGGACACAATTTTTCTTTATACACGGCAAACTGTCAGGCACCTATGTTCTATTTGTCAGCTGTGTATTATCTTTTTTCAGCCTCAAACGATAATTTATTTATTTTTTTACTCAAAAGAGGGAAAAATGTATTAAAGAGAAAAAACATAGCTACCACAAAAAAGTGGAAACTATAAAGTTGTGTTATAAAAGAGGCTACAAAGTAAACCAGAACACTAAAAAAAGAAAGTAAGAAAGAAAAACTAGCCTTGAGCTAAGATTAATAGGGCATTAACACAAATTGCCCTAACAGAAAACTAGGTAATACCCAACACTCCATTCCAGCTGAATAACAAACTGTTTATAGAGATGTTCTCAAAAAAATTTGTACCTAAAGACCAATTGTAAAGCAGGCACTTTACTTCATTCAAAAGATGATTAAAATGCTTGTATTTTCCTTGAAATAATTTGCCATTGCTTCCATTCCAAATTACCCACCAAATGGCAAAAGGAATTAAGCTCTAAAGTTTGTGTCTCCAAGAATTACCTTTCTTTGTGTTCCATTCCCAAATGGTTGCCTTGACATCTTCCCTGAAGACCCAAACAATCTTAAAACTTGTGAAGAAGAAATTTCAGAGCTTTCTTGTTTCATCATAATGTAAAAATAAGTGGGAATTAGACTCAGGTGCCTTCTTACACATAATACACCCATTAATAACAACAGAGTTATGCAGAGTATCAAGTATTGGTGCTGCATTGTAGCAAAGATTCCAAGTGAAAAATAAAACCTTTTGTGGAATTCTTGGATTCCATAAACTCTTATGTGGAAATCTGATGAAACCCTGCCACTTCAATTGCATCATAACAAGATTTTAAGGTGAAACTGTTACCAGGATTCCAAGACAGGTAGTCATCCCCAGCATCAGTTAAAATTGGAGCATTAATTTGATCCATCAAAACAACAACCATTTCCACTTCATCTTCTTTGAGATTTCTACAGAAATTGAAATCCCCACAATTGCCTTGTTAGTATCCTTTACCATATATATTAAAGTAGCATGTTTATTTCTGGATAATCTGTAGAGAGAAGGAAATAAGATAGCTAGTGAATTTGCTCCAATCCATATATCATTCCAGAAAGAACATCTGTTACCACTTTGAATATGCACTGTAGATAGCTTCTGAATAGTTCTCTTGGCTTTTAGAATACCAGACCACAAACTCTTGCCCACTGAGCTTTTAGTTTAATTTGTAAATATAGCATTAACAGAACCACCAAACTTTTGATGCACAATTGATCTCCAGAATGCCCTTTTTTTGTGTTGTATCTCCAAATCCACTTAGCATGTAAAGCTCTGTTAATGAGTCTCAGCTTTTTTACTCCAACACCACCTCTTTGTAATGAGCCACCCATTACCCCAAAGAAAGCTTCTCATTATGTTGTCCATTTGTTTTTTTATATAAGCGGGTATCTGGAAAAGTGAAAGATAGTAAATAGGAAGGATACAAAGGACATGTTTAATAAGCATCAATCTTCCTCCTTTAGACATGTATCTTCTTTGCCAGTTGCTCAATATTTTTGGAATTTTTGCAAAATCACCTCCCATATTGTTACTGACTTTGACTTGCTACCTATAGGAATTCCCAAATAGTTTAGAGGAAATTGCACTACTGGACAGCCAAAAATTAATGCACAAGAGTTAGCAAATTGAGAATTTCCTACAGGAACCAAAGCACTCTTCTTGAAATTCACTTTTAAGCCTGAAACTGTTTCAGAAGCAATCAAGAGATTCTTAAGGTTTGTAACTTGTTCTTCACTGTCATCTAGAAACATTATTAAGTCATCAGCAAATTGTAGATGGTTTATGGTGTCACCATTTGCAGAAGGCTTGAAACCTTGAATAAGATTTAACTCAGCTGATTTTTGTATCATCAAGGAGAGAACTTCCACCACCAAGATAAATAATAAAGGTGACAATGGGTCACCTTGTCTGACCCCTTTACTGCTTCTAAATAACTCATAACAAGTACCATTTAAAGAGATAGAGAATATCACAGTAGAAATGCACCAATGGATCCATTTTCTCCAAAAATTCCCAAAGCCAAATCTTGACATTGTATAATCTAAACAGCTCCAATTATGTTGTCAAATGCTTTTTGAAGATCCACTTTGACAATAAGGCCAGGAGTATTTGATCTTTCTCTTGCATCTATCAACTCAGAAGCTATAAGAATTCCATCTGTAATTTGTCTTTCATCAACAAATTCCCCTTGAAATTTTGAAATAATGGAAGGCATTACAATCTTCATTTTATCCGCAAGGCATTTAGTGATAATTTTGTAAATGCCTCCAATAAGACTAATTGGCCTGAAGTTATGCATAGAAACTGCACCCTCAATTTTTGCAGAAGAATGATGTTTGTGCAGTTAAGTCTCCAATCAAGAGTGCCAATATAATGAAATTCATGAAAAAAATTCATTAACTCAGGTTTGATTATATCCCAAGAAGCTTTAAAGAATTCCATTGTATATCCATCTGGACCTGGAGATTTGTTCAACCCAGAACATTTGATAACATTACTCATTTCTTCTTCAGTGAAAGGTTTCTCTAGCATAATGCTATGCTGCACTGACATAGAAGGGAGGTCCATATCATCAAAAGTTGGTCTTAGAGAATGGTCTTCTTTGAAAAGATCAATGTAAAACCTTTTTGCTTCAGCATTGATAACATCTTTGTCATGACACATATTGTGATTTTTGACCAAAGATGTAATGCCTTTTGATCTGTATCTGCAAGAAGCATTCTTGTAAAAGAATTTTGAGTTTCTTTCACCATCCATGAGACATTGACCCTTGGATCTTGCATGCCATTTTCTTGCAAGATTAAGTGAGGCAGACTTATGCTGAATTCTAAAGTCCTCTCTTTCAGCAAAATCTTCTTGTGATAAACCATTTATTTCTTCTAAACTATCCATCACATCAATAAGATTTTCTAGTCTGTCCACCTCAGCTTGTAAAGAACCAAAATTTTCTCTACCCCATTTTTTGATGAAAATTTTCAATCCTTGAAGCTTTTTTGCAAGAATATAACTTGGGTTGCCAGTAAAATCAAGTTATTCCACCAAATTCTCAATCTATTTAAAAAATCTGGATGTGATAAGAAATAATTCTCAAATCTAAAAGGATATTTGAAAGAAGTACCTCCATTGCAGCTCAAAAGGATAGGAGCATGATCAGAGACATGTCTTTTGAGTCTTGTTTGCACCAAACCTGGACATATATCTTCTCATTCCATAGACATGACAAATCCATCCAATCTCTGAAGAAGTGGAGAGTTTTGATAGTTTGTCCATGTAAATATTCCTCCTGCCATTGGGATATCTAATAAATTTTTGGAATTTACAAAATTCCTAAAATTCTTTATGTTTCTTTTAGTTCCACCAGGTCTATTTCTCTCAGCCTGACATAAAATAGCATTCCAGCCGCCACCAACACACCAAGGTTCATGCATTATGGTACGAATGTCTTTTAATTCTAGCCAGAATTGAGAATAATTAGCTGGATCAGAAGCACCATAGACTGAGGTAAAAATCCAGGTAAAACCATCGTTGATGTTTCTAAACTTGATAGTCATGGAAAAAGCACCCAAAAGAATCTCCCCACACACGCATCACCACTACACCAAATATGGGGTTTAGCAACTCAAATTCAATGGTTGTCTAAAAAAACACTACAATAAGTGGCAACATCTTAGTAGCTGTTGCGAATTTTGAGTTGCGTATTTCAGTTGCAAAAATATTGACAGTGGGATTCAGTTAAAAAGGTCGCAGCAGTTGCTTTCAGTTGCGAATCGCAACATTTTGGTTTTCACATGTGCCACTCGTGAGTGTGGCTGGGCACACATTTAAGTTGACTCACTATTCAGCCCATTCAGCTTCAAAACTGACTTGGTAACCCTAATATTATCGAGCAACCAGACTTCTTCTCATTATCTTATTTCTCTCTCCTTCTCCTTGTATCACTACTTTCACCCTGATGCACAACGACCATCAATATTGAAATTAGTTCTTTCCCCTTTCTACTATCATTACCGTCGAAATCTCTTTATTTCTGTAGAACCCCTAAAACCAAAATCTAATGGTCGTTGCAGAATAAAAAGAAGATAGTGAAGATGCTGGAACTATGGTTAGTGAAAGAAGCATGGTGTGCTCTCGATCTTCTTAGTGACTGTAAGAAGAGGAAATCGAGAAATTGTTGAGAGTTAAGAAGAGTAATTTGAAATTGATTCTCAAATTACAGCGATTGAAGAACTAGGTTTTCTGTTAGGTCTAAAGATTAAGAAGTTAATTGAGAAAACTAGGGTTTTGTTCGTGGTACGAATTGAAGAATTAAACAGATTCAACACATGGGTTTTGTTTTAATTGAGGTTTAGAATTGGCTTATTAATGGATTCTAGTTTCATGGATTAGGGTTTCTAACAAATTGGGGAATTACGCTTCATGGATTTGAATTACAGATGAAAAAGATGAAACTGATGGTGAGAAACTAAAAGAAGAAGATTGAGTTTGTTTTTTGAGGTAATTTTTCTTACTCATTTGAATTAAATTTCTTTCATTAAGTTGTATCATCAAAATTTGGATATTTTTATATCACAGGAGCCATCCAAAGTCTCTTGCTTTGGATGTATACAAGGAGGATGAGGAGTTGCTAAAAGAAGAACCACATATGGATTTCAGTGGCGAGGTTCCTTCCCCGACTTCTTATTGCAGGAATTTGTGTACAAGTATATTATCGTGCTTGTATTTTCTTCATTTTCTCTGACATAAATGTTTTCTCTGCATTTTATGCATCTTAAATTCAGTTATGCTGGTTTGTTATTTGTACTGAATGTGCTCCCCACTTATTTCTTAATGATAGTATTCATGGAAGGGATCCTAATGATAGTATTATGGCTTTACTGCTACTATGAAGGTTTTTGGACTTGTCCCCGGGATCCTAATGATAGTATTCATGGCATTTTTGTAATGATACTGTGAGTGTTTGACCGAGATGTTGTTGAGTTTTAGTAAAGCAGGAAAAAAAGTTTCTATGAAGAGCTTATGGGTAAGGCTGCACAAGGGCCGGTACGGTCCGGTTTTCTTATGGAACCGGTCCATGTACCTGGTGTTGACCGGTACCTCATTTTGAAGTCCGGTACCTGTACCTGTACCAGGACTTGTACCTATACCTGTAAGACCGGTACCAGGTTTTTCCCTATTCCAAAAGTGTTTTCAGGATCCAAAAACACAAAAATATATCAAGTTTTACTAATCAAGATCAAACAAAATACCATACTTATTGATACAAATCAAAACCCCAAATTAATTTCATATATCGAAACCATTAAATTTGAATCAAACAAAACCCTTTCTTTCCTGCAGTTTTAATACACCTAAATCATGATCATTAGACAACCTCCTGATGTTAGTTTCACCAAATTCAGAACGCATGGACCTTCCAAAACCAAATTAGCTTCTTTTTTTGAAAACCTATTGCAGATATGACAGCAGACAACACCCATGTATACATCTCCATCTCCGATTTGAAATCATAGTTCCTTCCGCCGCTGATTTCACCCAAAGGGGCTAACTTTGCTTTCATTTGCATGATTAATAGCAAGCACCCATAAATTCATTCATGTCACTGGAAACGAGCATAACATCAATATCAATGAGTGATTTCTGGAAAATGAAAACAAAGTAAAATAGAGAGAAATTATGAATCCAAAGGCAATCTCAAATCAAACCTTAAATCAATCTCAAACACATACTGAATCTCTTTATATCAACAGAACAAGGGTTTACTTAAAAATAAAACCCTAAACCAATCCAATTGAAATTCAAACATGCAAGTAGTCAATTAATTTAGAGAAAAATAAGAACAATAATAGATCAATAGTACCTGATCAAAGATGGTGAAAAAGAAGTGAAAGTAGATCTCAAATCGACCCTGAGAAGAAGAAAAAGAGACGATCGGCTCCTCTCCAGAGAATAAGAAGAAGAAAATGATGAATGAATTCTGCTCGACATATTTTATGTATATCTCTCAAAACCTACTATGGACGGCTACGATTAAATTCTAATAGAAATATCAACGGTTGATATTAACCGGTTTATATGGTCCGGTACAGGCCGGGAATCTTGAACCGATTACCTGTACCGGTACAGAGCCGGTTCCCTACTCCATTCTCGTTCCCTGTACTTGTTGTTCCGGTACCAGTCCGGTTCCGATTGTTTTTTCCCGGTTCTGGTGCGGTTCACCGGTTCCGGTCCGGTTCCTGTGCAGCCTTACTTATGGGAGAGACATTTGGAAAGTTTGGGAGGACTGCATTGCAGGCGTGTGTTGTTCACAATGTTGGAATGCTTATCATAGGTATGGCAATTTCTGGTGTTCTTGATTACCTATTTGAGCTGCATGTTGCCTTCATTTTGTTACTCTATGTTGTTATGATCATGGATTCATGAGTGTGAATGATAGTTGTTAATTGTATCTTCTTTTAACGCGTGTATGTTTTTTGATCTGGAACTTAAGGTGATGCAATTTCTGGAACATCTGCAAGTGAAACACATCACTCTGGTATCTGAAAAGGATGGTTTGGTGTGCATTGGTGGAATGGGCGGTTCTTTGTGTTGGTTTTCACCACACTAGCATGCCTCAAGAGTGTGGGTAAGTTTTTCTCTGTGATTTATGTACCATATATTGAACTAAGTGTGCATGCCTACCTAAATCTCATTAGACGACAAATATAAATGTTTTGTTTTGTGCAGAAGCGGGAAGCAACCGTTTAGCTTTAGCTTGTCTTTCAGAACCTTTGCTTGAAGTCTAGGTTTGCCACTTTTTTGTCCCTGTATTCGAAATCAGTTTGCAATTACGCAACTTTTTTTTTCTGGTACTTTAGATTAGACACTCATCTTCTTAACATTGATTATGCAATCTACGTACCCTTTTATAGGATTTTGTGTCAAACAGATTAGGTTTACAAAGTCTCTTGTTCAGATACTCACTGAAGATATCGGAACAGGTGTTATTATGTGGTTTAAAATCTAGTAATTTAGTGTGTGAATGTTGTTTTTGGTTAAATTGTGTGGTTTCATATTTCTTTGTGATTTGCAGGAGTATATGAATATTCCTTTCTTCTGCGGTAAATGTGAAATGTTTCTTCTTTTTTCAGTTTCTATTTGTAAGCGTGCTCGTGAGTATTTTTACTTGTCCCGACTAGCTCATTGCATATTCCTTTTCTTAGTACTTGTTTATAGTTGGGAGATATCTGAAGAGAAGTTGGTCTACCTTCTGGTGTACTCAACATTGTAAATGGATTAACTCCTGAAATTGATGCTCCTTTAGCATATCTGATCCTCATGTCGACAAGGTACAATTATATCTTTCAAGTCCAAGAGCCTTTTTCCCCGTCCTTGTTCTTTCTTATTTCAGTCGTATAGTTGTATGTATGTATTCACCAGGTGATTAAATGTAAAGGCCAGAACTTTTTTCTTGACCTGATGAAGTGGTACCTGCGTAGTCAGTGATGTTGTTCACATATTTCAGTTACAGACAGATGAGGAGATGAAGCGACAGGTTTTTCCAGAAAAAAATTCCATAGGATCTCTTGCTATGTCTAATAGAGAGTCATGAATAATGTCGTTTAATTTGTGTTTATTGATCTTCTATATGTGATTTGAGTTATTACAAAATAGGAGTTTTGATTAAATATTGATTTGGATCAAGAAATATGGGATGAAATTGGGGAAAGCGATATTGGAATACAAGGCTGACTTGCACAATTCTCTGGCTGAAGAAGATTCTGAAGTTGCTAATCGAAGATAATGATGTGGCTTTTACTTTATCTGATGATTTAATGTTATAGAGCTAGGGTTTTATGTATGGTTTGGGTTTATTTGGTTCTTCAAATTTTGGTTTAAGTATGAAGAGATTTGGGTGTTTGCTGTCTTTGGATGGTATAGACTATAGAGTTGAGGATTTCATAAGGCATCTTTGTTGGCCATTGCTGCGGTTTATTGTTAGAGTTTAAGTGAAAGAACATACTCGATGCTTAAAAATTTTGACTTTCTATTGATGTTTTATATTGTTTTTGTAAGGACCCTAAAGCACGTCAACGCTATTAGACTAGTCAAGATATGATTTGGCCGCTAATAACTCGTTTAGTTTAACACGGACGTTAATTAATGGAAATTTATCCAATAACGAACTAGATACGAAAATAGTACCATTGGTTAGATATTGAAAAGTTATGCGAAATGGACTACTCAAATGTTTTATTCGAATACCAGACGAAGTAGATATCAACAGATTACTATGAAGGGCAAATTAGTCTTTTTGTACTCGAACCGACATGGGCTTCCCTTATCAAAGAAGGTGGGTTGATTAGTGTTCTCCATTTGTCTTATCCCTAAACCGATCGAAGAGAAATTCATTTTCTCTTTCCTTCTTCTCTTTCCTTCTTCTTTCTTCTTCTTTTCCTTCTTCTCTTCTCTGTTTTCTCTGTTCTTTAGTCGAGTAACGATTTTGAGAGTAAATTCAAGAAAGTTGATTGGTGATGCTGTTTATATGAAGGAGGTGTTCATGTATCAGGGAATTAAGAAGAAGAAAGTGTGGTTGTGAATCGTGATGAACAGTAGATAGGAAATATTAGGGTTTCATCTGATTTGAGGTTGTTTGGAGTCGATTAAGTTTATGGGGTCGATGATCGATAATAATTAAGAGGGGTTGTTGTTGAATTACCGAATGGAGGCTATTCTGATGAAGAATCACAAAACCAGGTAAATTAGGGTTCTTCAATTTGAATTTGTTTCTTGTAAATTGGATAATATATGATGAATGTTAGATGAGTCTGTTTAGATTGAAGAAGAATCAATTATATGGAGCTTTAATTTCAGTTTAATTGTAAATTTGAGAACTCGGGTTTGTCCTGTTCTCCCCAATTTAAGAGTTCGAGTTTCAAGTTGGATGACCGAGATTGGAGTTGAAATTTATGTTCCATAGGGATGATTAGAAGGATGGGAATTCAAATTGTAATGATGGGTATAAACTGAATTAGAGGAATTGACATAGTATTGATTAATTGGTTGAGTTGGTAATTTGTTTGGCTTGTATTTCTGAAGCTGAGATTAGTAGAGGTATTGAATGAGACTTAAGACCTCAAGTGAAATATGGTGGTGATGTCCTTAACTGATGGTGATGGTTTGAGATGATGTACTGGACGAGGTTGATGTGGGTTTGGGTATGGATTTAGTTGCGACAGATACTGGACTAGTCTTGCAGATGGTGACTGGTGGAGTTTAATAACTAAAGGTGTTTGGTGTTGTTACATGAGTGATTGCAGAAAATATGATGGTTGAATTGATGTTGCAGGATTGAGAATTAGGTATTACAAATGGTGATGCTGCTGTGACAGTGAAGTCACAATTGCTGTGACTTGGAGAAGTTGAACTGAATGGGTTGTGGTGGTTATGATATTATGGTTTACTAGTGGGTAATGTAATTTGATTTGAGACAGTCTGTGATAGGGATGAAATGAGCATTTCCTGAAAGGATGTAACTGGTGGTGTAGAGTATTGTTGTATCTTGAGTTGGGAGAGTAGGAATGGTATATGAGTGATGTATAAAATCACAGTTGGATAATCTCTTTGGAAGACTGCTGCTACTGTAATTGCAGGTAAAATTAGTTTGCATTTGTAATTGAGATTCACAGTTGTCATATATTGAATTAAAGTTGCTTTGTTAATCTTGAAGTTGAGAATATAAGAAATAGAGTTGAACTTGGTCAGCATAGAAGTATGCATGTTAGTCATCCTAGTCAGACTAGATTGTGTAGCTGACTCAGTTAGTCTGACTGATTTGAGTCGTTGTGACTACTGGTTTCCCTGTTTTGACCGAGTTAGACATTTGATCTGACTTAGACTGACTTAGACATCTGACTGAGTAGACTCATCTGACTCAGTGGAGTTTGACCATTTGACCAGGACCTTGGCTTGACTATTGACGTTGACTGTCAGTTGACCCAGATGGACCAGGTCTTAGTTTAAGGAGATGGTTTGTTGGGCTTGGGCTTATGGTTGGTTTCCTATTTTGATGTTTTGGACTCTTATGATCTGATTTAGCCTTTGATTCCTTTTACAAAGTTCTAGATATTCATAAGACTTATCTATGGACTATAGAATCAACCTAAGTAAACACTTAGTTATGCTAAAGGTGGATAAATAAAAGAAATAGAACCATAAGTGGGCTTAAAACCGTTAGTTGGATTTGTATGATTCTTTGTGTGAGCCTTTTTGGCTAAACTCTTAGAGTTCTTGTGTGATTAATAGT
Organism: Papaver somniferum; assembly: GCF_003573695.1. Classification (NCBI taxonomy): domain Eukaryota; kingdom Viridiplantae; phylum Streptophyta; class Magnoliopsida; order Ranunculales; family Papaveraceae; genus Papaver; species Papaver somniferum. Next base: position 19,334,450 of record NW_020618825.1, on the reverse strand, counting down.
TAGTCTGTATTAACAACGATCGATTCAAAGGATTAACCAATGGATCATGGATCTCGAGGTAGGCGTGGCTTGTCATCAAAAGAGGTGGGAATTTATATTTAACTCTTTTGCGAATGATGTTGTTTTCTTTTACCAAAGTTTATGTTTAACAAATTCATGCATTATCTGATTGTGTATTCCTTGCATTGTTTAGTTTTAAATTCCGAAAGTTCTGTTATCTCTTTCAATCTTTCCAGGGCATGGAAAGGAAATGTAATGCTTTGTTTGTCTTTATGATTGTCTTTGGGAAATGAGAATTTCCAACTATGGTATATTGGATACGCTCCTTCGTTATTTTACTTTTGTGCTTCATTCGGTGTGGAATTGTCATCAATATTACGGGTGTGTACATTCACCCACATACTATCTAGGTGGTAACGGCCATCAGTATTACGGTGTGTAAATATCACCACAGAAATTTATCAGGTGTGTAAATGTCACAACATAAACTAAAAAAGGAGTTTAGGTCCATATACAATGATTGTTTATTTTAGTGGTTTGGTTGTCTTTTAATGTTTGGGGAAACATGTATTGTTTTCCAAATCATGCCAATGATTAATTAAAAGTTAAATTTTATTCCTACAGGGAACCCCTTTTAGGGATGATGTGCTCACCCATTCCCACTTTCAGTTTCAGAGACAGATCAAAGTTGCGCAGCGGAAGCTTCGAGGAATTGACTTCGTTAATTAGTTAACTTTTGTTATATTTATTATGTTTGCAAACCAAATGACTATTGTATATGTATCATTAGAGAGGAGTTCTTGTATATGTATATTTCTGAGTGGGGCTAGTTTTGGGTAAAATTTTGTAGCGGATTTCTTAATTGAATGTTTAAGTAAATGATTTAGATTTTTAGTGCCTCTTATTTAGATAATATCTTGGATTAATTAGATGCTAGATTAGGGGGAGCTACAGTTTTCTCATTCTCGTGTAGGTAACAAACTATATTAATTTCTTTTGCTCACATTCTCATGCTTAAACAGGCTGATAAGAACCCTGATCTTTTCAAGACATGGTACTCACCGTTGGAGAAAAACTGATCATTGTGTCCAGGTTTGCTATGAATACATGGCGGAGCAGGGGAATGAATAACTCCAAGTCCATACGCCACCACTGCACCACCAGTCCTTCATTCCACTACCACCTGTTGTTTCTTTGGTTTGCTAATTTGGCTTCAAATTGTGAATTCATGATCAGGTGCATATGGTTCGCTATTAGCAAATATCAAATACTGGTCTTAGTGAACCCATTTCCTATATAGATTCTAATCTAGATTTACCATTGTCCTAAATTTAGATGATTATGTTGGTAGGAGCAAAAGCTACAATAGAGACTGTTGATGCATTAAGAAGTGGAGCTGCTGCAATGAAGGATATCCGAAAAGCAATGTAAGTAGATGCTCTTCCTACCTCTCTCTCTCCCGGAATATCTTTCTACATCGTTGCACTAAATTGATGCCACCCTTTCTTATTCGCACATGTATATGCCAGTGTCATTACATTCTCTTTTTGGTGCCTTTTAAAGACTAAGAAATATCTTCCTGTGCGAAAGTGGAAGCACTTAATTCAGGAACTTCAAAGTAACATAGATGGCCCTTCACCTAGTTATGCACGCTCAACACCTTCATATCACTTTGTTATCACCTCTGTGTTGTTTTTACTGACACAGTGCGTGGTGTTTAGGATTAGGCATTCACATTTATAGCGAGTAAAACGGTAGTATTCTCATTTCGCATGTCGAATACTAATAGTAAGTTTGTTCATTGTTTGTTGTAGATTTGAGCATCTTAAGTGAAAGTGGCCTGCGAGATCTAGCACATTGCTTTTGCTGGTTCCAGTAGAAATGCATCACAATCCATGGTGACAACTTAAACTTCAACCTTTGGGCATGCCTCATGCAGTAGAAATTTTCACCTAGGTAGATGGTTTCCGTAGTTCGAAAGAATGTGAGTTCTTTTCCCCTGAAATTGTTATGTAATAACCTTGATGTGATACTGAATTTATAAATTTATCCACATGACAATCCTTCATATGATTTTTGTAATGTGCTTCATACTTTGTGTATGACTTTATCATGGTGAACTAACTCTAAGAACACTTTCTTGATACTTTTATTGGATTAATTAGATTTTCAAATGAACATGGGAAACTCGATTTTTGCTACTGGGAACTCTAATATTGACCTGGTATTGACCGGTCAAAACCACTATTTTTTTGATGTTACAAATATTTCGCAACTGCAGAAACCTGTTGCGAAATTGCAGTTCGCAACTATTTACAACTGCTACGACCATCTATTACACAACAGTTTGAAACAGTTGCGATGTGAGCCGTTGCGAAATATTGCAACATCGACTTTCGTAACAGGACTAAATTGTTGCGACCACGTTTTGCAACTTCCAGTTACCGTTGCGAAACACTAAATTGGTGTAGTGCGCCACCATTCCATAAAGTAATGATACCTCCAGAATTACCTTCAGAAGGTAAATAAGCATATTCAAAATTGTTACTGCCCCACAAAGATCTTATTAAAGCCTCATTCACTACTTCCATTTTTGATTCTTGAATAGTGCAAATAGAAACTCTATTTTTCCTTATAGCTTGTCTTACTTCCTGAATTTTTAACTCATCATTCAAGCCCCTAATATTCCATGACATGATGTTAAGATCCATTTGACAAATTATCCCTAGAAGAATCAAAAGTATCTTGAACAAATTCTTCCTCGTATGCAGAATCACAATCATCCAATCCATCTAAATCTTCAAATGTAGTTTGGATATTACTCTCCTCTGACCTCTTTAGCTTCAGAAAGAAATTCCTATAGATATTGCAAGAATATATATTGTCGCAATTAATACCCAATTGTCTATATAAAGAGATATGAAAATCTACCATTTTTGAATTTCAATCTCCTGAGATGGATTGATTGAGTTTTTACATTCAACGGCTATATTTTTTGGAATAAGCACTGTGTCAGCTGCATCGGTGCCTTTAGTAGCATTTGAATTTTGAAAATTTGAGCATAATTCTGTGGGGAAGAATTAGCCTGATTAAAAGACAAGGAACCAAAATAAAAATGTGAACCATTAACTCCACCCACGTCTGATTGACACGCACGCGAGACAGAACAGAGTGAGTTTTGCTCAACATTTTCTCTTGACTCTGAGATCAATGAATCCTGGACTGGTGAAGACCTGATATACACGCAAACGAAACAGCCAAGTCACGGTGATTCATAGATTCTGAGTGTTGTACGTCTTGGGAAGAAAACCCACCAAGTGCCCCAAATTTTGACCTACAACTTTCCTTTTTTTCCTCATTACTGTTACCCAAGAGTGTGGATCAGTTGAGTTTAACAGTAACCCTTAGTCAGATGGATCAGTTGGTCAGGAGTAATTGAGCTGCCCCTTAACAACAACGTGGCCACTGGGGAAAAAACTTCAATATTCAAACTTGGCGTCGAAGAATTCGCCCAATTTGAATTCAAAATATATTGAGGTATATTTTCCATACTAGAAGGAGAAATTGCAGCTATTGAGTTTCCGCTTTAGTGCGAGGCTGAATTTACGGATTGATTAGATGAAATATGTTCCCGAGAAAAGGGGATTCGTTGACTAGTATCCGCCATCATAGTTACAGATCTTAGATTCTTATTTAGATCATGATCAAGCAGGAAATCATCCTGAATCCATTCAATGCTCAGCCAAAAACCTTGAAATTTAACAGCAGCAGGGATTTTATGTAGATCACCATATACCTTAACCTTACTGCTGTTAGTTTTAGACAGATTGTTAGTGGATGGATGAATGTCGACCACTCTTCCCCAAGGATGAAAAATTGATTCGAATGAACTTCTAGTCCAGAGATGTAATGGAAGTCCCCTTATGCCAATCCAATGTTGCTCAGTCGATGAAAATTCCCTTCTGATATAAGCATCTTCCTGCTTCCAATGTCTGATTATGATTTGAGAATTGCCCACACTTAGTGATTGAGGAACATAAAACATAGTATAAATTTTCTGAGAATCCACTTTGAAAAAAGCCAGTTTCCCGTTGATATTGCAAAGATTAATTTTACCCCATTTATAAAAATTTGAAATACCCCTTGCGATCTTCGCCCATTCAATGTTATAGTTTTGAATGGATACTGCCAAACCAAGATACTAGAATTCATCATCATTGGATTTAACAGCGAATCAGGTGGAGGTGGAATTGGCTGCCATCTGTTCATCACATCCACAGGAGGCTTTGATACTTTCTCTGCAAGAACCTGAGGTTTTTTTTGCAACAGATGACCAAAAACTGCTCCAGACTGCACCGCCTAGACCACTTGGTATGGAAACAAATATTTGAAAAGAATCCGGAGATGTGCGAGTGATTTTGAGATAACTACCATTTTTGTTAGATAGCAATTCCAAAAGAGTTACTACCTGGTTAAATCTTCTAGACCACTTCTGATTCTTTTTAGGAATCATTTTCACGGCTTCTAAAGTAGAAGTAAAAACCCAATCAATAGCTTCAGCAAGAATAAAAATCCAATTTTGGTAACCTTTATATCTCTCCAGAACTTTTATCTCTTTGTGTTTTCCTTTGAGAGACCAAGATAATTCAAAAGATTTTGATTCAAAAAGAACAGTTGTTGAAGACTTCATAATGAAAATTGTAAGATAAAATAAGAACAACTTGAAGGAAAAAGCTAATGGAAAATAAGATCTCTATTAACCCATAAATCTCGCCCCCAAGGTGAAAGATCAAAAGATTCGTCTTTAGACGTCGAAGAAGTTCAGTGTAGCACACTCCTAAACTGAATCAAATCACTAGGATTGAATCGATTAGGATTGAATCGATTAGGAGGCTGAGATCAAAAACCACAATGGTGAAAATCGCCATGAGAGAGAATCTCCGTGAAAAACGCTATTTTGATTAGGGGTCGATCCTCAAACGGTAAATTATCACTCGTATATTGTCTGTTCTCTCACACGGCATATTGTTAGCTAATGTCCATTACCAACCACTCCTTCAGCCGAAGGAGTGTATGAAATACTTCGGACTTTGGAGGAGCGAAGTTACCCATAGGATCTATGGCTTTTCTTGATCTCATCACCTTTTTTATTTGAGCATTTGTTTGTAATTTGATCAAGGAAAAAAAACATGGATAGGAACAAAATTGATAAATACCGAGGAGCATAATTTACATGATATTTTGGAAGTTCAACCATGGCCGTTTAAAGATATGAAGAAAACTAGTATTTGGGTTGTAAGTTCTGGTACCATTTCGTGTTTGAGTCCTAAGTTTGTCCGTTGATGATTTTGGTTGCTTGACCGGCAGTTGACCTGTCAACAGTTAAATAGTTTGACCTTTTATTTACAGAAATGCCACTCTGTCTTTTCAACACTAACATCGTTCAACAATATTCACTAAATATCGGGTCGAAGAACATAGCTCAGTGGTATCCCATTAACTCCAGTAAGGAGGAAGTCAGGAATTCAATCCCCGTCACCGTAAAAATTTGTAGTAAATTAGTTATACAGTGGGTTTAGCGGTGTTGGATCTGGCAATGGGGCCAGTCCAACTGGCTGAGTTCGGATAGGGGCTCTGAATCAGGTTACCGTATCAAAAAAAAAAAAATGTTCACTAAATATTGTAGTCCTTTCTTTAATCGTGTTGTTGTAAGCCCGTGAATTTGTCCTTTTTCAAGATTCCCTTGAACAGAACATCATCCCAAAATTCCTTTTAAGTCTAGAGTACCCAAACTTCTTTATCGTTCCTAATCAAACCTGATATACAAAATCATCCCAACATTAATTTAGTCAAAGCTTCAAAATTGATCAATTTGTTTATATTTTGTAGAGGCTAAGGTTTGGTAATTTAGGTTTTGTTGCAAAGTGTAGAAATTAGGGCCTGATTTTGATTTAAACTTGGGATTATGTTGATGAATGAGGTTCAACTTTTTAGACTAGACTCCTGAATTGAAAAAATTGATGATTTCCAAAACAGTCGATTCTTCTTGATCATTAATAATCCAATCTTTCCTACAAACGATCTCTGTTTTCGGAGAGGGAAGTTTAAAGGATTTCAAACTCTTGCATAGTGTTAATGCGTGGTTAGTTCCAACTCTTTGATGGGTCTCGATGGAAGAGGTGATGATGGTAGAAGGTGGCAAAATGAAGTGTTCGGTCTAAACTGCTGATGGGTATGGAGGTGTCCCGGCAAAAGAGTTCTCTGAAAGAGAAAAAAAAATACGGAAAATAGGTCATTTGTTCAAATATTTTTAAAACATGGTTCAAATGGACGAGTAAAAATTAATATGGGTGAAATGGACAAAAAAAATTAGCAAGGATGAAGCTGGATTCATCCTGGCTTAAACTTAAAATATAGTGAGGATGAAACTGGATGCATCCTGTGTAAATTAAAAAATAAGAAAAAGTATTTGAAAATTGGCAGGATGAAATTATTTACATCCTGGCTATTTTTACATTTTTGTCCATTTAAACAGTATCAAAATCTAAGTGTCCTTTTCACCCAGGAATTATTGATTTTGGTCTTTTTAACCAATTTTGTGAAAAAAATAATCGGTCAATGCACATCGGAAGACGCAATGGTACTTTTGTAAATAAAAGGTCGGACTATTTGACTATTGATCGGTCAACTGATGGTCAAGCGACCCCAAACCATCAAAAGGGAAATTTAGAACCCAAACAATAAACGGTACCCAAATTTACATCCCAAACACTAATTTGCTCAAAGATATGTGTTTCCAGGTAAATTAAAAACGGCATTTCTTATTTGCTAACTCGATCACATGAGATATTCAAAGATAGAATATGGTTAAAACACATACAAAATGACTAACAAAACTTTTCAAAGAAAGGAAAACTTCATTTATCATGTAATTATTATGGGAATTTGCACACCGTTTTCCTGTCTAACTAGCTACATATATCTTATCCCAAGAAGTTTTATGTCTGGAAAGATAAACTTGGTGGATAGAACGGGATATTCAAGACTTTAAATTCAGTTAAGAAGCTATATGGGAAATGAAACAACTAGTCTTCGGGAAACAAATGATATCGGAGGAAAATAAATTTCGGAAAATGAGTTATTTGTCCAAATATTTTTAAAACATGTTCAAATGGACGAGTAAAAATTAATATGGGTAAAATGGACACATAAAAAAAGGAAGAATGATGCACGATTATTTTCTTCCAAATTGTGTGTACTCTGATCAAAATTTTAAAGGTCGATTCCGCATGTCTCATCATCTGGTGAAAAAGATTATTGAAGAACTTTGTCGAGTAGAACCTCTATTCAATTATCAATTTGATGCACTGAATATTAGAGGTCATAGTCCTGAACAAAAAGTTACTTCGGCTTTAAGGATTCTAGGTTATGGCACTCCAGCGGATGCGAACGATGAGTACCTTCGTATGGGTAAAACAACTTAATACACTTACCTTTAATTGTTTCGTGAAGTAATGATTAATCATTTTGGTCCAACATATTTACGAAAACCAACCGACGAAGATGTTAGATAAATATTGAGGGAGAATGAGGACAGCGGATTCCTAGGAATGCTAGGTAGTCTCGATTTTATGCATTGGGTATGGCAAGGATGCCTTATATATTGGTCGGTCAATATAAGGGTCATTATGCAAAACCAACAGTTGTCCTTGAAGCTGCTGCTTCTTATGATTGTTGGATATGGCACGCTTTTTTTAGTCTTCCGGGTTCACAAAATGATATTAATGTTTTGCACAAGTCGCCTCTGTTTGAAGATTTGAAGTATGGAATTTCTCCATCTGTCTGTTTCATGATCAACGACCATCAGTACACTCATGGCTATTATCTTGCGGATGGTATCTACCCAAAATGATCCACCTTGGTTCAGTGCTACTGTCAGCCTCCTGTTGGTCCATTGGGTCGTTCATACCGACATTTTAACGATGCCCAAATTGCATTGAGGAAGGATGTGGAATGCGGTTTTGGAATTTTGAAGAAGAAGTTCGCTATCATTTGTGGCCCATATCTTGGGTTGAGTCCTCGTGAAATGCACAAGACTATGCTCACATGCATAATTCTTCATAACATGATAATTCAGGAAACCCGTCGTGATTTGAATTGGATTAATTACGAAGATGAAGATTTGAGGCCGGAGATTCGACCAGAAAAAGGCTTCCCTGCAAGGAATTATGGTCAAATGACTAACTACATTCAGAACTGAAATTTGTATGACCAATTAAGAGATGATCTGAGATTGAATCTTTGGGCAAGCATGGAAGACAATGATTTTTTTTTCTTTAGTTATTTATTTTTAATCTTTAAGTTATTTAAGTTATGTTAATTTTTTTCCTTAAGTTGTATTGTTATTATTAAATGAAGAAAAACTTAATTAAGAAATATTTCTAATTAATTAATTGAAAACAAACTTAAACTGCTAAATTTAAACTAAAACATTAAAACTTAAACTTATACATTAATCATTCAGAGGAACTACTACATCATACTCATCATCAGTTCCATCATCATCATCATCATCATCATCATCATTGGGTTGGTTGTTAGTAAATCCATCTTGCTTTTCAATCTGTGCTTGAATCCTGTCAAATTCGATTTTCCATACATGTTTTTGTTGGGCGTTCATAATTGAAGTGTTAGCTTGAAGAATGTTATGCTTGTCATAGTCAAACCCAAATTTTTCTTGGGAAAGACGACTTTTCTTACTTTCCCGGTTTTGAAATTTCCTATTAATTGATATTTGCTTCTCGATGGTCTTTTGATGTTCCATAAACTCCGCCATGTTAAATCCTCCGGAACTCCCTTCTTATAGAGCTATTTGTTTTGCCATTTTTGTGTCGTTCCTCCCTGGAAGTTTTCCCTTAGTATTACCCTCAACATAATTATCGAAAACTTTGTTGGCATTTGAGCTTGTTGGGGTATCTGGTGAATAATTTGATGAACCTGAAGAAAATGGTGAACAATTTGGTGTTGATGGAGAAGAATTATATGGTGACCTTTTCAGGTACTTGTTGATTATTTGACAAGTATTCTGGATTATATTTGTTCAACCCCTTAAAAATGTAATAACAACTTTCAAAAGCGAACATTACCATGTCTTCGTGTCCAATTTCTACGAACTTCTCTTTCAAAATCAACATCAATCTGACCATTGTCCTTTCTTTTTCTCTTGGCTTGCATTATTAATGCAACATAAGCGGCCACTTCCTTGTTGATTACAATGAAGTGTTCTGACAATCCTTTCGCATCACGACCATTGATGTTCATAGTTTGTTCTTCATAAATCTTAAATATGTTATCCCACATGGTGTTACCATGTTGTTGTGCACCGCCGATACAATCTTGGGTAAAAAAACATAATTACGACAAATACATTCATCTTCTGCCATGGTGTATTTTGCACCACGGACTCGGGTTTTTTTAGCTTTGCCTTGACTTTGAGATTGTGAATCCATTTCACAAGAAAATATAAATAGTTTTAGATTTGAAAAAGATTGAGAAATTCTATAGAGATTTAAAAATTTTGGTGTGAGTTAAAATGAGTTTGAAATTAGGTATTTATAGAAGTGGAAAACTGTAGCCGTTGGATGATGAATTAATCAGCGATAATCATACAAGCGAGCGACAGCTTGACTAGCGCTGACGATTGACTGACCAACGAGCGACGAAAAGACCATCGAGCGATGGAATCTCTATCGCTCGATTGAAACTCTGTCGTGTATGCCTATATGTCAGGCCTAGCATATAGGCATACGAGTTTGGCAGTTTGACATACCCATAATAAGTGCATATATGCCAAATTTCATGTTTTGGCATGTGCATAGGAATAAGCCTTATAGAGGAACCAACTTTACAGTATAATAGGCCAACTATTCGCGATAAGATTATTAAGACTCGTGGAATACCCTGGGGACAACGTAGAATGGGTATGACCATGTATAATGGGACAACGTAGAATGGTTTCAGGGCATGACCATGTTATGAGTAGATTTGAGCACAAATATTTAGTTGTACCCATAAAAAAACAAAAAAAAACATAATACCGAATTTAGGTATTCAAATAAATTATTTTAGTTTCACAAAATTGGTTAAAAAGACCAAAATCAACAATTTCTGGGTGAAATGGACAGTCATATTTTGATACTGTTAAATGGACAAAAATGTAAAAATTGGCAGGATGTAACCAGTTTCATCGTGCCGATTTTCAAATATTTTTTTTTATTTTTAATTTATACAGGATGTATCCAGTTTCATCTTTGCTATTTTTTAAATTTAAGCTAGGATGAAACCAGTTTCTTCCTTACTATTTTTTTTTTGGCCATTTCACCCAAACTATTTTTTACTCGTCCATTTGAACCGTGATTTAAAAATATTTGGACAAATGACCCATTTTCCGGAATTCACAAAATTGGTTAAAAAGACCAAAATCAACAATTCCTGGGTGAAATGGACAGTTAGATTTTGATACTGTTTAAATGGACAAAAATGTAAAAATAGGCAGGATGTAACCAGTTTCATCGTGCCCATTTTCAAATATTTTTTCTTATTTTTAATTTACACAGGATGTATCCAGTTTCATCCTTGCTATTTTTTAAATTTAAGCTAGGATGAAACTGGTTTCATCCTTACTATTTTTTTTTGGCCATTTCACCCAAACTATTTTTTACTCGTCCATTTGAACCGTGATTTAAAAATATTTGGACAAATGAACCATTTTCCGTTTTAGTTTTCGAAGTCAAATAGATTTGATCATAGCGTGTTTGGATGCGCATCTAGAAATAACTTTCTGGTTTCTAGAAGTCAAAAAATAAGAAATTAGTTTGGGTAGAGAATCTTAAAATAACTTATATAAGTCGAAAAATTTACTTTTTATGAAATAAAGTAGTTTTATTTCTGACTTATGTTTCTGGTATCTAAACGCGCTATTACAGTAGGAGTTAAAATTGTCATTAATAATTGGAGAATGAAGTCTATAAAGGATATTGTGAGGCTTTTCTAATGCTCATATGTACCTTTTCGGTTATATTTGCGTCGGTATCCGTTCTGTTGTATTATCCTTTTAGCTTTTCAAGTTTTCTTTCTGGATTCGCTCCGCCCTACGGCCTTGTTCTCTGGGTTCAATTCCCGTAAGGGACAGGTACTCATCCCCGACCGGCGGTTTCATTACTGAGTGATCGGGATCAGCAGGATTCTCAAACTACGGAACGAACTGCTTTCACAACGAGGCTCGGGAGCCACCTACAGTACATTTTCTTACTCCTAACCGACCCCTACAGTACATTTTCTTACTCCTAACCGACCCCTATTATGGATACATTGCAATCGCTAAATTACTTAGGATCATGTGCCAGTGCAGTGGGGTTTCAGAAGAGTGTTGGTACGTATTGAAAGAGAATAGCAGGCATGGGATTTCACTTCCTATACGGTGGAGGAATTCTAGAAACTTCTTTTATCATCTAGACTCCAACCTGCATAGGGCGTCATTCCTTCAAATCTTCTACTCCGACTTTGATTTACGGTTTACTTTCAGTGCAATTTCGGAATCCCTTCAAACAAAACATATAATCACTGACATCCCCACCTGTAAACATGTGCATGGGACTGCTTGAACTCAACTCAGCTTCTAGAGCTTCTATTTACACATGCATTCTCGAGCTTCAATTTCTTATACATAGTTTCTTGGAGTATCATTGGAATGAGCTAATAATGTAGTTATTATTTTTATTTTTACTTGTACTCAATTCATTATGACTCGGGGTGAGCGCTTAAGTCCCTATCCTCGGATACGGTTTGGCACACTCGCTTTTTTGTGGGCAGGTGTCTGATATGTCCATTGATGGACTAATCGCAGGGTACAAATTAAGGGTACCAATGGGCAGGGACGGAGGCATGTGAGCGCAAATGGGGGGCGCTTGCACCCACTGAAATTTCAAATTTAGTAAGAATAGAGTTGGTTTTTCCGTAATAATAGACTCTTGTGGGTGCAAATATAAATGGCACACTTGAAGTTATATATTTTCAAAGGGTCAAAGTTAAAACTAATAACCATTTTTTTTATTACTCCACCGAGTAGCTTAGATTGGTTTTTTATCTTCACTGAGTCACCGACAGTATCTCTTTGGAGACCACGAAAGAAAAAAGAGAACCTCTTCTATGCATCTCTTCGACTCTTTCGCAAGATATTATTAGTTAGCTAATGATACCGATCACAAATCAGGTGAAGGTGAAGCTTAACCATGATTTCCTTTTTATTCTATTTTCAATTCTGAAGTATATGCCATCGTTTGTTTGGATTTAGTTATTTTGAAGTTAGGGTTTTTATTCTTTTCTTAATCAAAGCAAAATTCCTCCTCTCTATAATCATAGTTTACATAAATATACTGAGATTCGTTAAAATACTAGCTAATCCATAAGTAATCAGAGTCACCCTTGTTTTTTATTTGAATTTTTAGGGTTTTCTCAAATTTATTTATTTTATTCATATTGTTCTTAATAGAAGTATGAAGTATCAATGTTCTGTTTTGTTTGATTTTTGTATATTTTGTTTGTTTACAATGTTCTAATTGAAGCATCAAATCGTCAATGTAGGTTTACGCATCCAATTCCGTGATTTATGATGAAGAAAACTCAATTGTCGATGGAGAGGTTTTACAAAAGGAAGGCGACAGTTGATTTTATCATCGCCTTCAAAACGAGGTGGATCAGGTAGTGGCAGTACAAATGAACTTGGTGAACTTGCTTCTTCTTTACCTAATGAAGTGAAAAGATTAAAAGAAAGTGATGCGGTGAACTTGTTAACTGATGTTGAATTGGAAAACCTCCCTTCGGATCCAGGGCTTCGAAAACCGATTATGGATTATCATCCAAATGTTAGAAACCAAGTTTGAAGGGCATATTTGCAGAATGGGCCGTGCCAGCCTAAAAATCATAAATTTCCTAATTCACGGAAAGGTAGAAAGTTCAATCATTCTTGGTTCAAAGCTCATGAATATTGGCTAGAATACAACATATCAAAAGATAGAGTATATTGTTTATGTTGTTACTTGTTTAAATCAAGTGGTGCTAATAACTTTGCTGATGAAGGATTTTGTACTTGGAGTAAGAAATCAAGACTGCAGGTTCATGTAGGAGATATAAATAGTGCTCACAGCGAAGCTCGGAAAGCCTGTGAAGACTTGTTAGATGAAAAAGTACATATTGACACATCACTTGTTAAGCAAACAGATGAAACTAGAAGGCAATATGGAATTCGTTTGAGGGCTTCAATACAAATTGTCTGAATACTTCTAAGACAGGGTATTGCATTTCGTGGGAATGACGAAGGTGATGATTCTGCAAATCGGGGTAATTTTCTTGAGATTTTAGCATGGCTTGGTAACATCAATGTAGAATATTTGCAGCCTTATATTATGGAAAATGCACCGAAAAATCTGAAATTGACCTCTCCTGATGTTCAAAAAGATATTACAAGTGCTTTTTCATTTGAAATAATTGCTGCAATTATTCGAGACATTGGTGATTCATTCTTTTCAATTCTGGTTAATGAGTCTAAAGATATTTCGTCAAAGGAACAAATGGATATCGTTTTACGGTATGTGAAAGAAGGACGTGTTATTGAGCGCTTTGTTGGGATTGAACATGTAGCTACTACCACTGCCCTCTCACTCAAGAAAACAATCGCTAATTTCTTTTCGAGGCATAATTTAAGTTTTTCCCAGTTGCGAGGACAAGGTTATGATGGGGCTAACAACATGAAAGGTGAGTATAATGGTCTTAAGAAGCTTATTTTGGATGAAAATGAGTCTGCATATTTTATTCATTGCTTTGCTCATCAATTACAGTTAACTGTTGTAAGTGTAGCGAAAAAAGATCCAGAAATCAAGGATTTGTTTTCATTAGTTACTTGTGTGACTAATGTTGTTGGAGGATCATCTAAACGCCTTGAAATACTTCGAAAAATAAAAGGTGCTGAAATTTCTGAAGCTCTTAGCAACAATGAACTTGAAACTGGGCGAGGTTTAAACCAAGAGTCGAACCTCAAGCGTGCTGCGGATACAAGGTGGGGTTCGCACCAAAATACTTTAATTAGCTTGATTAATTTGTATTCAGCTGTGATGGGTGTACTTAGATCAGTTTCAAAAGATAAAACTTCTGATAAGAGATTTGAAGCTAGAGGTATTTTGGTTCATATGAAGTTATATAATTTTGCTTTTCGTCTTCATTTGATGAAAAATATTATGGGAGTTACAAATGATTTGTCAGAAGCTTTACAAAGAAAAGACCAGGATATTGTGAATGCCATGAAGTTAGTTCGGATTTGTAAGACAAGACTACAAGAGATGAGGGATAATGGTTGGAATGATTTACTTAGTGAAGTATCTTCATTTTGTGAGCAGCATAAGATTAAGGTTGTTTGTATGAATGATTCTAGTTTAGGTAAAGGAAGAGCAAAACACAATGTCCAAGAAAACAGCAACGAGCATAAATACCGTATTGGGATATTTAATGCTGTTATAGATTTGCAACTAAGAGAATTGAATGATCGCTTTACTGAAACAACTACGGAGCTTCTTCTTTGTGTAGCTTGCTTATGTCCGAGTGATTCGTTTGCTGCTTTTGATAAGGACAAGTTGAAGCGCCTTGCAGAATTTTATCCAAAGGATTTTTCTGAAATTGACATTGTATTACTCGATGGTCAACTTCAAAACTACATTATGGATGTGAGAACAAGCACTGAGTTTTCAAGTTTGAATGGAATTACTGATCTTGCCCGAAAAATGGTGGAAACAAAGAAAGACAAGGTCTATTCAAAGGTTTATTTACTGTTGACATTGGCGTTGATCTTACCGGTTGCTACTGCCAGTGTAGAAAGACTCTTTTCTGCTATGAAAATAATGAAGACTCGATTGCGTAATAGAATGGGTGATGAGTGGTTGAACGACTGCTTACTTGCATATGTTGAAAAAGTAATAATGGATAACATCGTCAATGACATTATTATGAACCGTTTTCAGATCATGAAGCCACGCAAAGGGAGGCTGTAAGTTGGTACTTGAGTATACAACGTGAAATGGGGGAGATGATATAACATAGATTAATTAGCATCAGGTAGGGTTTACATGAATGATTTATTTTCTCCATCTTTTGGGCAGACTTATGGTTATGGGTCTTTTGATTTTTGCAGTTGATGTAGAGATGAGTTCATCTATTTTGGCGAAAATGGTAAGCTTTACATTTTTGTATATAAGTATATTAGGTGTGATGGGTTTGCTAGCTCGTTAAACAGTCATGCTTTTGAACTCCTTTCGTCTTTGTTGCAGGTATCTCAAACTTGGATTCAAAGGAAAAAACTCGCATATGCAAATCATAGTCTAGTCATGTAATTTACTTTGTTGAGGAGAAAGCTGTGCTGAAAATGCTTTTGGAACTAAATTGCAGTGGAACTTGCGCACAAAGGCAAAAATTTCGAACGACGTTTTTGATTCAGTTTAAAATTTTTTTTTGTGAATATTAGTAATTTTTTTCGACCCCACAACCTTTAAGTCCTGGCTCCGTCCCTGTTTAGGACGGGTTGGTAAATTTTGGTCGAGTAAGGTCGGTTCCTATGGATGTGGCTAGTTTTGCACCCACCATGGAGCTAGCAAACAAGCAAACTGGTCTAGTTGCCACTTAGCCAGGTTAGGTCGAATAGTTACCGAGCGGTCGAGTCTCGACCGTTCGGTGGAGTTTAGATCTCCCGGTTCTGTCTCCACTTCTAGCGGTCGACCCTAGATCGCTCAGTAATTTTTTTTTTATTTTTTTACTTCTTTTCTCTTACTTTTTAGTTATTATAGCATATTTTATTATAAAAAGGGTCCCACAAAATATTATATAATCCATAAAATTTAATAATGACCCCAACAAAACATAATAAAATATACTAATTTATTAGAATTTGCTAGATTTATGGTAGTGGGAGAACTACATGGCATGGCAAAAACAACTTTTATACCTCCTCCCATGGGAACTGGCCTAAGGTTATAAAACTGATTAAGGTAATGTTTTTACCGGGCCAACTTTATCCATAGGGAGTTAGGGACTAAAAGGCAGACCCGCGAGTCTGTTCCGAGTCCACCCTATTGAGTCAGTAGACGAGCTAGAATCCTCCTTAAACGTCAATCCAATAAAATCTCTATATTCTCCTCCTTCAGAGCCAGAAGAACGGAAAGCTTTGTAAACCCTAGCTAAAAACCATCAACTGAATCTGCAGGAGATGAAGTAGAGATTACTCAAATCATTCAGAGGTCTGGGGAAAAGAGAATCAATGAGGTAATTAAAACTATCTCCTATCCTTCAATCTGCTCTTTCTTATATGGTTTGCTTCTTTAGGTTTTGAGTATGGGTCTGTCTTATAGGGATCCTTTTTACTGATTTCAGTCTGGGTTTTTCTTTTTATCGGTTTAAAGCTTTGATTTTGGTGATTAGATTGATTTTTCAGGTGAATAAAAGTTGCAATTTTTAGTTGTTTGAGATTAAGAAGAAGATGATAAAATTAGGTCAGTTTGATGTTAATGTTGATATGGGGGTGCTTAAATTTTGAAGAATATTGTATATTTTTCTTAATTATCGATTGATATACGCAAAGAAATTACTCTCAATTGGTAAAATTGTTAGTAAGTAATGTAATTTTGCTCGAAGTTTTTTCTATCTGTCTAGTTTAATTGTGGGTTCGAACATTGTCGACATCATGATATCAATAATACTCTGTATTATGCACAAACTGCAGATTCACAGCTTCCAGAAGTAACTACGGTACTAGGCATTCCAGTGAATAGAAAGATTCGACCCTATTGTTGAAGTGGAGAATCATTTTTATGACATTACGAAGGAAGTGAAGGACACGTGTAAGTTCTTCAGGGTAGATTTAATCGTATCTTTTTTTTCTGAATAGATGGAAGAAACTCCGATGGAGGTTGAGACTAGTGGAGACATTGAATTATTTGATCCACGAAAAGAATATTGTGCAACTAGTGTGCAGAATTGGGGTGAAGAGGAAGATGTGGTGGTGAATCCCGAGCATGAAAAACGTGTATCGGAGGTTTTAAAAATTGACATGGCGGATCAGTTTGTAACTGATCAGGTGTTTAATTCTCGTGATGAAATGATTGTGTGGTGTCAAGATGTTGGGAGACAAAATCATATGATAGTTGTGATTGCAAAGTCTGAGAAACCAGTACCAGGAAGAAAGACAAGGATTACATTGGGTTGCGAGAGGGGTGGGGTGTTCCGTCACCATACAAAGAAAGACCAGGCTTTGCTTGAATTTCCAGGGAGGACCTTAGCGCCAACGGTGAGGGAAAGAAAACGCACTGGGACAAAGAAGTGTGGTTGTCCATTCACCCTTAAAGGAGTCTGGCAACCAGATGATAAATGGAAGGTTAAGGTAGAATGTGGAGAACACAACCATGCGTTAGAAAGCACCGTAGTTGGTCACTCGTTCGCTGGTCGATTGAGGGACGACGAGAAGCAAGTGCTGAAAGATATGATAAGAAGTGGCCTTAAGCCAAAAGAAGTACTTACCACACTTAAGAAAAGGAGCAGAGGTACTAACAAGTCTACCATGAGAACCATCTATAACGCAAGAGCGCATTTGAGAATGACCGAGATGGAGGGGAGGTCGGAAATGCAGCAGGTTATGAAGCTTCTGGAGGAGTATCACTATGTGGAATGGCACATTAAGGACGAGGAAACTGATGAGGTGCAAGACGTAATTTGGAGCCACCCAGATTCTATACAGTTGGCAAAGAGTTTTCCTTCAGTATTGATGATCAATTCCACGTACAGGACGAGTCGGTACCATATGCCTCTTTCCGAGATCATAGGGGTCATGTCAACTGGTAAGACATTTACTGTTGCTTTTCTGTTTATGAAAGCCGAAATAGAAGAGCGCTACACATGGGCTTTGAGCCAGTTGAAGACGATTTATGAACCCAATGCACTGCCTTCTGTATTTGTGACAAGTGGTGTTAGTGCTCTGGTTAGTGCAATCAAAACCGTATTCCCAAAAGCAGATCACATTCTTTGCACCTTCCAGATTTCAAAGACCATAATGATTAGCTGCAAACACGAGTTCCACAACAACGAATACTCTGACAGTTTCCTGAAGGATTGGGAATACCTGATGCAGTCTGAGACTCCTGTTGCTTTTGATGAAGGATTTGCATCATTTGAGAGTAAATGGATCAACTACCCCACATGTGTTCAGTACCTGCGGGACAATTGGTTGGATCTGAAGGAGCACTTTGTCTCAGCTTGGACGAATAAGGTAAAGCATTATGGTTACACAACCACAAAAACTATCGAGGGTGCACAGGAGAAAACAAGTAGAATGATTGGATCGTCACAAGGAACTTTTGTCTCATGCTGGACAGAAATCCACAGCTCGATCACCAATGAGATTACAACTGTGAAGGAATCCTTGGTAGATAGCTTAATGTCAGTGAAGCCATCACATAATTTACCAATCTTGAAGGATTTGAAGAATACTGTTTCTCATCTAGCACTAGATATGCTAGTAGCAGAGCGTTCTCGAGGTCAGTCCATTGACATCAGTGGTTCATCTTGTGAGTGTTCCATACGGTTTACTCATGGATTACCTTGTGCACATGAGATACAACAATTTGAGCACGAGGGTCGACCCATTGCGTTATCTGATATTGACCCACACTGGAGAAAACTTGTAGCTGTGCCTGCTCCAATCATGCCTCGCAATCCAGATAACCTTCCGGAGTTTGATTTATTTAAACAGAAGTGGGAAATATCATCAGAGACAGTACGCCTTACAATGTTGAAAAAGCTGAAAGAGATAGTTACACCCCCAACAACACTGCCTGTGCTTCAATCCCCTTCAGCAAATGATTCATTCACTACCTGATACAACCATCAAATACCTACTCTGTGATTATACTGCAGATACTGTATGCATTGTGAATTTTATGGCATCATTGTCAGAAATGCTTTTAACAAGGATTTTATTGTTACTGAGAGTAACAAATGGATTTCTTGACTGTACGGGCATGCTGGAGTTTTAATATTGTATAGGATGTGATGCTTTTTTTTTACCTAGGTTTGCCAGACTTCTTTGCTCTAAGCCTGTCTGTCTTTTTATTTTGTCATAAGTTCCTAATTTTGTTCTCATGTCCTTGAAGAGCTGTATGCTGCGACTTAAATTCATGTCTAAATAGATAACTTGGTATTTATATTGTATAAAAGACAGATCAGATGGTGTCTTGACAGGAAAATCTTGTTACTGAATGAGCAGGTAAGCATAACTTAATTGTGCTGGCAACTTTTGTTTCGTTTCTTTAACAGCATGTAGGTGGTAAGAGATCAGTTCTTTTATGTGGATTATTGCGGAGAAGTAAATAATTGTGTAGAGCTAGATCTGAGACTTTCAGTTCTTGGATCCTGAAAGTGGATCTAACTGTGTAATAATGTCTAACATGTGGTGGTAAGCGATACCTATATCTGTATCATTTTTATATCAGAATTGGTTTTTCTAGCAATTGGTAATAAACTGATAATGGGAATTTTGATTTTTTTTTTTGAGCGTAGGGTTGGAATGGAGTGAGGTTGCCATCATTACAGGGCATACGAGCTGAGAGTGTCTCCCTCTATTGTTTGACCTCTCCTAGGAAAGAAGCCGAACTTGTTGAGGTATTTTTCGTTTTCTGCACATATATACATATTACAGGGCCTATGAGCTGAGAGTGTCTCCCTCTAAATGCCTGTATCAATGGAGTTTGATTAATTTTCCAATTGATAATATCGTAAATATAATTAAGTTATTTTTACACCTTGTAGCTCATATTAAGATAAAACATGCCTTTGTTGTGGCAACTAAAAAACGCTAGAAAAGTGCATGATAAAGTTGGCAAAGGTGTTGGTCACTATGATGAAATCAGTTTCTTGGTTCCTGTTGGGAGTTTCTTTTCGTGGGAGCTACCTACATTAAACCATGCATCATGTAAGTTGAAGCAGTTAAAATTTATATGCAGCCTTCTAATCTTGTTTTCATGCAGGGTAACTGATTGACCTTTAGTACTTTTAGTGAGTGGCAGTAGGTTGATGCTTGTTTTACGTTTTGTTCTTGATTAATGCACTTTGATTATGCCTTATGTTTGACATCAGTTTATGTCCTTTAGAGTTTTCTTTAGTTTCTTGAATGTGGCTGCATGATTTCAGGGTTCACAGTAACAAATGCTTTTTACTTGGATTAGGTTTTCCAAAGATCCTATTGGAAGTTACTTGGAAATTAATAATGCTTTTTCATTATTTCTGTGGTTTACAGTTTTTGTTTACTATCATGGAGATGGTACGAAAAGCTCAACCAAGCCAATCAGCAAATTTATATTCACCATGTTTATTTGATGAGTGTAGTAAAAAAAAACAAACAATGATCCTTTAGGCAATACTAGCTTGCACCGATTAAACAGAGCTATCAATAATCAGAGAGTTCAGTACATTGTGGAGCAGGTACAACAAAATATGGTCCACATAGTTTAACACTGTTTCTGTTTTTCACTAAATGTCCCGAATCTTGAGTAGTTAGATTATTAATTGTGCATTCTCAGTTTAGAGTACCACAGCACTTTGCTAGTGTTACTAATAAATTTCATTTATGATTTGGTGGAAAACATTATTGATTATCTACGTGTCCAGGTCTTAGGTTCTTTGAAGATTTCTCGTATCTTCGTAATCGCATCTTGTCATGTCTACATCGTGCGTGTCTATCTCAGAAGGGCTTCCAAGAGAAAAATCTCAGAAGACACGTTAAAAGCATGTTCTTATTATTAGGTTTTAACATAAATGAATGATCTACTTCTGTTGTTATAAATAGAGCTAAGCTCACTTCATATTTCATCAGACTCAAAACCAGAAGCGCGTTCTTTGTTTCAGCCGAATTCATCTGAAATATGGCAACCAAGATTTCTCTCGCGTTCCTCACTGCTCTTTTGTTTTTTGCAATTGTGAACCTGTCACGTAAGTTTCTAACAACTAGCTACTGGTTTATGTTGTTCTTTTGTTTTTGTTATTTTTTCACTTGATCAGATTATTAGCTGGGAACCGTGAAATCTAAATTTATCATCACATAGTATTGCTAATTATAGTTAGTTTGGCAACGTTGCAGAGACGGCATTCGCTAAATGGAATATAACCAAAATCTCGTCATTCAGCGGACTCAGTGGAGCAGAAATGTGTAGATCCGGGGACACGTACAATTCCGTTGATTGTGGTCCAACAAATGAATGCAAATGTTGTAATGAGTGGTGCGAAGATAAATGCAGCGGAATGAGTAGTTCAGTGGTTAAATAAAAGTGCACAAAGTTTATAAACTCAGAAGGCTATCCTACTACAAACTGTGAGTGTTGCTGCACTCCACCCGGTCAAATATGCAAACCCGGAGACATCCACAATGTCTATTTATGCGGTCCAACACGTGAATGCAAATGTTGTATTGATTTGTGTGAAGATAAATGTAGGGGAATGGGTAGTGGTACTTCAGTGGATTCTCAAGAGTGCACAAAGTTTATAAACTCGGAAAGTTATCCTACTACAACATGCGATTGCTGCTGCAAAGGTTATGCCGCCACCATCCCCACCATCTCCACCCTTAAGTTGTCCAGCAGAGATGGAAGTTCAAGTATCACCGGGTGAGGTACCCTGCAAGTAACACAACATATGCTGCTTTCAAGGGATGTTACTAGTTCATTACCAACATCAGTTTGCTGCTTTCAAGGGATGCAATATCATTGCAGCTCATTTTGTACGTTTTAGTTTCTGTAGCCTTGATGCTTGTTTTAGCCGTATTGTATTGTTCTTATGCTGGTTCATATCTGAATGAAAACTGCCGTATCGTCCTTGTTTTTGTCGTTTCTTTTTTATTTTTTACCCCTTACATTGATTTAGCAGAGCTATAAACAGCCTGGGAGTCCACTAATTTATGGAACAGGGATTCACACAACTGAACTTTTAGGTACACCTTTATTTTTTATAAAGGGTCAAGTATCATCTCATATCCCATCACATGCTTGTATGGATTTTTTATCACAGAGTGTGAAAGCAAATCATATGATAAATCAGGAAGGACTGCCATTGGAAAAATGTTTATACAACCAACTGCTTGGGTTGTTGAGATCAATGCAGTCAATTTTAGATTTCCGTCTCGTTGGGGACTAAGACATTGGTACAATTTTGTCTGGAGGCGATTTTCGGCGAAAATTTCGAAATAACTACCAAAACTTCGTTTCCGAATTTTGTACCTATAATAATCAAAAATCTTAATGGATTTTTCGTTCATAATTTAATTGTATATATAAATGTAATGAAATACCACCAACTTTTATCAAAAGAAACAAATCTCCATTCAATATAGTAGCAAACCCAAGATACATACAACTTTCAAAAAGGGTATATTAATTATAGAATCCTATTATTGGGGCTGTAAAAGCGGTGGGAAATTTGGGGCTTTATAGGATCATGAAATAGTAAATGAAGTTATCTCTTATCACATCATATTCCAAATGTCTATTATATCCTTACCTAAATTTCACTATTCATATATAAAAAAAATCCTAAATCTATAATCTTCTCCTTCTCTTTCTTTTTTCATTGACAAATCATGATTTCATCATGATGAAGATCATAAAAAAAAAACTAGATCTATTATCTTGTCTCATCCTTCCCTTCTCATTCATAAATTATGATGAAGATGATGAGCATAATTTCATCATGATGAGGATGATGATCATAAAGGAAACCCAAACCTATATTCTTCTCCTTCTCTTTCTCATCCAAAGAGATGATCATCATAGAAAGAAAAAACTAAGAAAACCCACCATTTATTTTTGTTTTAAATGGTTAAAAAAATCAATTCGATGAATTTCGGGTAAAAAAAAAACGTTTCTAAAAATGTTTACGGCTGAGAGTTCTTAGATTCCCAACCGTGAATCAAGAATACGGTTGGGATAGTCTGTTAACCGAACCGAGAGTCCATATTTGGTTTTCCCAACCAAAAGATTTTTTCTATTTTTTTTTTTGGTTTTCAGAACCAGTTACCGCTGGGAAAACCTAGTCGTTTTACGACTATGATAATTTGTCAACCCAACCGCAGAAAGAAAAACGGTTGAGAAACGATAGTGTCCCAAGCCGTATTTTTAATTTACGGCGGGGGAATAAAGAAATCCTATCCGAAATCATTTTTTTGTTTTGTTTTGTTTTTGTTTTTATAACCAGTTAAGGCTGGGTTTTCCCAGCGTAACAGTAGTTTCGACTGGGTTTTGGATTTCCCCAGCCGCAACTGATTCTGGAAACCCAAAAAAATCATAAAACTAATCCCGGTTGGGATAACCAAGCCGAAACATGTACTTTCGGCTGGGAATCTAAAAACTCCCAGCCGTAAACACCTTCAGAAACTTTTTTTTACCCGAAATTCATAGAATCATATTTTTTATCGATTAAAAAACAAAAATAAATGGTGGGTTTTCTTAGTTTTTTTTTTTATGATGATCACCATCTTTATTATGATCTATGAATGAGAAGGAAAAAGAGAAGATAATAGTTTTGGGTTTTCTTTATGATCATCGTTCTCATCATGATGAAACTATGATCATCATCTTTATCACAATTTATAAGTGAGAAGAGAAGGATGGGGAGATGATAATGGTTTTAGTTTTTTTTTTCATGATGAAATCATGATCATCATGATTTGTAAATGAGAGGAGAATGAGAAGGAGAAGATTATAGATTTAGGATTATTTTTTTAATGAATAATGAAATTTAGGTAAGAGTATTTTTGACTTTTTCATATATCTTGAATCCCCTTATCCATTTTTTTCCTACACATAGCATTTTAGCCCCCAAAAGCTCAGCCCCCTATGGCCCCAATAATAGGACTCTAATTATATGTCCCTAGTTTTAACACCCAACAAATACATCCTTATACAATAATAAATATATCCCTACTTTTTAATAACCTTATCCATTTAAAATTAGATTAATTCGCTCAACCATATTATATTTTTCTTTATTTTAAAATAGAACAAATTTATTCCTCTACCACTTCACCACCACCACCAAGATTCAACTACCATTCCACCACTACCGTTCAACGACCACCACCTACCAACCACCACCACCATTAATATTCCACCACCACTCAGTCACTACCACTATTACACCAACATCAGTATGCCACCACCAATAGTCTGCTGCCGCCACCACCACTGGTCCGCCGCCGCGACCACCACTAGTACACCACCGCTGTTGCCGCCCCCGCCACTGGTTCAGATATTTTTGTATCAACAACAGTGGTTGATCCTATTAAAAATAGAATCAACAATAGAAGTTGATCCAAGTTAGGGGATCAACAATGGTAGTTGATCCAAAAAAAAAGGATCAACATTAGAGGTTGATCCAATTTAGGGGATCAATATTGAAAGCTGATCCATGTAAATGGAGTGAACTTGGTGTGAGTCGAACACGCATCATCTGACATGGAATCAGTCATGCTACCATTGCACCACAAATTTAACATTTAAAGAAATTTACATGATTTAAACTACAAGCAAGATTTAAACTACAAGCATGATTATATTAATCCAAGGAAATGTTGTCAACAATAGGAGTTGAAAAGATCAACAACAGTAGTTGATCCCATAAATGGATCAACAACCGTAGTTGATCCCATAAAAATTGGGTCAACAACAACAATTGATCCCATATAAACAACAACAATTGATCATCACATGTAGCTTCATAAACATCAACAACAATCCAGACTTGGAATTCCAGATTCATGGAAGACAACATCAACAACTCCATTTCTACTTTGATACTGCACATTTCAGTCACTTCCACCACCCACACCTGCAATTTCTTTCTTTGCACTTTATTTCCTTGTAATACATTCTACAACACCATTAAATCGAGTCATTCATTACCAACACCAGTGCATATCCAACCAGGCTGATCTTCTTGTATTTATCATTCCAGCCTCACCACCACCACCAATCACACAGAATATCCACCACCACCAACACAAATACCAGTAGCACCACTATCTCCATCAACAATTTCAATATTATAACCTCACCGAATAACCTCAATCATTAACAATAAACACTTCAAACAGAAATCTTACATAAACTATCGAAGATTGGAAATTGATTTTTCGAAATCGATTGAATCAAAATCCAAGTTATAAATCATAAGATATATAAACTCGTTTTAACCAAATCGATTTCTTACCTATTTAATCTTCATGGAGATTGTTCAAGACTGGAATCATTAATCAACATGATCTTCAACAAAAATAATCGAAAACCATCAGAAGACGAACCCTGAAAATTGAAAATCTCGATCTCCTCGAATCTAATATGATACTGAAAACTGGAAAATAAAGGAAGAAGGAGATGAACAAGGATCTGTTTCTGAAGTGGTGACTCTGCTGGAATAGTGGTGGCGACGATGAAGATGGTAGTGGTGGCTATTTTTCGGGGAGGAGGAGGAGAGCGAGAAGATTAAAAAGAAGAAGAATGATTTTTGTTTGATTGAGAACAATTTTAGATTTGTTACATAGCGAGGGTAAAATAGGTGTTAATGATTAATTAGATTCCCTTTATAAAAGGGAAGGGCATATCTATTTATGGATGAGGATATTTGTGAAGTCCATGAGAAGGAAGGACAATTATGCCATTTCCACTTTCAGAAACTTCAATCGAGGTTTCCGGCCGAGTCAACAAAGATTCAACCAAAATTTCCGGTCAATTTCGTCTAGATACCGTCTCTGCAAAATAGATATTTCGTTATCTTAAATGTCGAAACCGGAATTTCTGGCGAGATCTCGTCCATCTCGGTCGATATTGACCACATTGGTTGAGACTAAAGTCCCCAGTTCATCAAAAAAGAAAATCGCTTGCAAATATGTATCTTGAATAGAAAACCTACACACCAAGATAAACTAGAGAAATTATGGTTGGTTAGGATTTACTAAGCCGTATCTAAACATGTACACAACTCTTGACAAGGTGATTATTTGACACAGAGCAACTCAGTTCTGACGCGGCTAACAGCATCGATATTATCTCAAATACAATGGAGATTTTAATGGAGGTGAGCTGCAATTTGGGTACCAATGCAAATGGTAAAACAAGGGAAGTTCAGCGCATCATCGCTGGTATTTTTCAAAATCATCGAGGGGAAATGAGTATTTCCAATGTATGCTGAAATCTTATCATGGAATGCTAGGGGCCTTAATGGCGGTGACAAGATAGAATGTCTCAAAGAACTAATTAGAGTGCACAAGCCAAATGTGGTTGTCATTCAAGAAACTAAGATGTGGAAGATTACAAATTGGCTTGTTAACCACTTATGGGGAGGAGAAAACAAAAAATGGTGCATGATTCCATCTTAAGGTCTCAACAAGGGGATGCTTACAATTTGGACTGTTGATACCCTTACTTGTGTTGATGAGGTGATATCTCCTAACACCATAAGCCAAAAATTGAGGAACGTTGATGATGGGTATTAGTGAACACTAACTAATGTGTACATCCTTGTGATGAATTATCAGGATGGCCCACTCCAGCTTGGTGCATAGCTGGTGATTATAATGCTACAAGAAGAAGACGGGAGAGGAATAGACCAGGAGGTTCTAAACTGGGACGAAAACTTTTTAATGAGTTCATGGCTAATCAATATATGATAGACTTACCATCCAATGGGGGACTCTATACTTGGTCAAATATGCAAGATGATCCAGTTCTTTGCAGATTGGATAGGGTCTTGATTTCCTCTGCATATGCAGGTACTACCCTAATGCGGCGCAAGTCATTTTATCCAGAAATGCCTCAGACTATTCCCCCATTCTCTTTATTACAAGCAACAACATAAGAAAGAAATCGCCTTTCAGAATTGAAAGTTACTGGCTGACAAACAAGACTTTCTTGAGCAACTTACATAATTGGTGGAATTCCATGTTGTATACTGGTTCACCTATCTTCATTTGGGCAAAGAAACTTCAAAATTTAAAGTTTTTTCTAAAAAGATGGAGCAAGGAGCAATATGGTCAAACTGTATCAATTAAGGAGGATCTGGTCAAAAAGATATATGAAATCAATAGGATAGAAGAGCAAATAAGGATAGAGGATGTTGATTCATTAACAGGGTGCAGCAGAAACCTTAATTAAAAAAATCAGAGCAGATGACCACAAAAGAGGTCTATCTAGAGACAAACTCAAATTTATGAAGGAGGGGGATTGTAATACAAGATATATGCACAAATTTCAAATGGTGAGAGGAAAAGAAACAACATTCACAAGCTTGTAATAGAAGGAGCTTGATGCGTGTCGTCAGTGCAATCAAATTAATAATCTTATTTTCACACAATTAACTGGTAATATAATGGAAGTAAGGATCGTTCCCACGAAGAACAGTGAGTTTTAGTTGTCAAAGTGTCACAAAGGAGGTTTTGTTTTAGATTTTGAACAAAGTAAATAAAAGCAATTGAAAATATTAAGTTGTAAGCAATAAAGAGATATGATCGAGGAATCCTTCTTCGTTAATAAACCGTCAATGAGTTACTATAGTTTCCTATTTGTCGTTAATCTTTGATTATCACCAACCGTGGAATAACATCTAGATCAATGTTATCCCCTAAATTCCTCATGTCACTGGATACGGAAGTTCTCGCCTACCAGATTCTATTCAACGAACCAACAAGTAGTAGATCACTCAAGGTGTAATCCAATCGAATGCTTTATCTTTTGTGAATTTATAGGTTGATCCTACTAGTTGGACTCTTAGATCAAGGTCCACTTTTTAGTGTTGTTTATACACACAATCGCTCCAAAGAATCCCTTTGCAAGGTTTCGTGTTCTCTGCTTGTGTACAAGTTATTCCACTAGTGGGAAATGGGGTTTTAATGACTCACATCCTCGACCCTCAATGTCGGTCAATTGACCGTGGACCGGTCAACACGGTCAAAGATTTAATAAAATTTCCGAGAGTGTTAGTGTTGGTCGTAGAATAAGATTTTTTATTCCCATTTTACTTTTTTCTCACCGACCCATTCTATGACTGATGAGCATGACTCTACTACGATGGGACCCACTTTCTATGCTAAAGGTTATATCGTGGGTTACTTAATTTTCCCCTCTAAAACCTTATATTTATTTCTCTCTCTCTTTCCATCGTCTCACTCTCTGAAGCTCTTTCACTGCCGAGCTTAAAGAAAAATAATTTTCTTTTTATCTCCCAAATCCTCCGCTGTCTAAACCAACAGATCTTCATGAACAACAATTCTCTTCTTCATCTCTCCAGACTCCAAATCTGCTATGTTCGATGTAAAACTATTTATTCCCCATTTTCACTCTTTGTTCTGTAGATTTTTTTGTTGTTAAGCTTTTGAATATCCTTTGATTTTGTTGTAGGGAGAAGACCAATTATCATCCTCAGTTGAATTCTCGAACAGTTGAAGCCGGATTTGGTTAAGTTTCACCTTCACCAACAATTGAAGGATCGACTGATTTCCCAGAAAGAAGGTCAAATTAATGGTTCATTTTATGATTATGTTTATCCCTTTACTTCTAATTTTGGTTTAAATGGTTTGATTTTAATTTAATTTTGGGAAAATTTAATGATTTACAGATTTACTTTTGTTTTGGTTTTTATAGGAAACCGCAAGTCTCATGAATCAAAGTAGTAAAGTATTTAAAGCCTTATCGTAAACGATTTTATCATTTTTCTTCTTTAAATCATCATTCTCGTTCGGATCTTGAGCATCAACTTCATCGGGTATAATGTATTGAAGCTTTTATTTATTTATTAAGATTTCAATTTCTTAATTTGGGCTAAGGGTTTTCAAATAATCTTTTATAACCGATTTAATGTTATTAGGATATATCTGTTTCTCTTGCTTGATTTGGGAATTTTTGATTTGTGGACCATGGAAAAAACACAACTTTACTGATTTTGTTGAAGAGATCTGAGACATGGGTTTTCAACTTTCCTCATCCTTTTCATTTAGGGATATTCTTGGATTGATAAAGGTTCTGTATTAAGTGGTTGTTACTGTTGTGTTGGTGTTTGTTGTTTATAGATTTTGGTGTATGCGTGGTCTGCCATGGTGGGTATGATATGGTTTTAGATCTGCCGGACTATCTTCATCCAAGCATGTACCTTTAAAAGATGTTAAAAAGCTTGATGTTGAGTTCCATGTATCCCTGTGGAACTTTGAGCTTTATTTACTTTGTTTGTGTGTATTTGTAGGAAGGAATGTCGATGGAAGGGAAATTATGGTTCTTGTGAAGTATGGTCCCAATGCTCAACGAATGTAAGCAAAAATTTCATATCTGAGTCTACTATGACCGAGTTCTCCGTTGTCGTATATAAGTAAGGTAGCTATAAATTTCCTCATACTTTAGAAGAACATATAGATAACTGCATTGTCTGTTATTTTGACTAGAGAGAGTCAGGAATGGTCTAGCAGTCGCAGCCATTGTCGAAGGTATTGCTGGTTGTAAACTGTTGGAAACAAAGCACTATAATCAAATTACACAAAGAAACCGCTGAGTCGCGTACTAGGTCGCTATCTTTAAGGTGTTTCGCGACTCTGCCTCTTGATTGTGCTAGCAGTCAGTTTTTTGTCGAAACCCTATGGGATAAAACAGCTTATCTCTTTCGATTTCTCTGCACTGAGAAATCGAATCAATAATAACTCTTTCAACAACACTTGCTCAGAAAAACTTGACGAAATAAAAATAACGTTCTATATCTTTTCTTCCAGAAACCAGTTTTTTTTTTTTTTATAATCAAAAAGAATCAATGGAATTAATGGGAAATTAATTTTCGATTAAATGCCAATTAAATTTCTTTGTAACAGCAAAAAAACGGCCGTATTAAAATTTCAACATTAACTGTAATTAATCATGATATAATTATCTTAATATGTTTTGAAAATTTAAGTTAAAAACAGCAAAAAAATTGTTTCTGGATCAGCAGACCTCCCAAGACCCCCAAGGCCCCGCTCCCGGACTAATGTAATATAATATATATTATAAATAGTATATACCCTAGTGAAATTGTGTGGGGTGGGAATTGAACCCATGCCTATAGTGTGGGAGCTCAAAACAATGCCACCATACTATCTCTCTAACTTTGGCATATTATTACAAAACTATGTTTTTAAATATATACCCCAACAATCCCCCACTTATATTTTAAAACATTGAGCAAGTGCTATACAGTTGTGCATAAGCAAAGGTGCCTTTCGACTTGAACCTCTACATAGTGTTGAACTTTCTAAGTATCAGGTAACTAGAGTGACTCTCGTCTTGAACTCTAACTAATAATAGATTATACAACACACACAACTATATCTTAGAGTAAAGTTCTTAATTTTGCACATTAGGGCCATGTGCTTATCCCTTTCTTAACGAACGATCTAGAGAAATGCCCAAGTTCTCATAGAAGGCGGCCACACCTTCACATTCGTATAGGTGAGTCTATCAAGGATACTCCTGTATATCCCACTGTTAACTTAAGAGCTATAGACATCATTAAGAGTTTAAACACTCAACCTGTTTCCCACTTCAGGATATCATGCTATGGGAATGCATGACTCTATCATATTATTTGTAACTTCGTCTAGTCCCTTTGAACCTATTTCTAGGTTGGGTATCCATTACAAATGACTCAACTTCTCACGGGCAAAAGTCCCATACTTTTAGAGATATTCCATACCTTTTCTCTTGCTAATCCTTTCGTCAAAGTATCAGCTATATTTCCTTCAGACCTTACATGATCTACTCTAACAACACCAGTTGTGAGAAATTCTCTAACTGTGTCGTGCTTTCGACGTATCTGTCGATTCTTACTGTTATTATAACAGTTCTCTACTACTCCGATAGCCGCGGTACTATCGCAGTGGATCAAAGTGGCTGGTATCGGTTTTTCCCATATTGGAATGTCTGATAACAGACTCTTCAGCCATCCTTCTTCTTCACTAGCTGCTGCTAGTGCCATCAATTCAGCCTCCATCGTAGATTGGGCTATAATTGTCTGTTTCTTTGATCTCCAAGATACAGCGCCCCCAGCAATAGTAAAAACATATCCACTGGTGGCCTTGGAATCATCTGAAAGAGTATTCCAATTAGCATCGCTAAATCCTTCAAGGACTGCGGGATGCCTCTTATAGTGTAATCCTAGGTTTGTGGTTCTTTTCAGATACCGCATAACCCTCTCAATAGCATCCCAGTGTTCCAAACTAGGATTACTGGTAAACCTGCACAGAACTCCCACTGCATATGCAATGTCTGGTCTTGTACAATCAGTTGCATAACGCAGACTTCCAATTATACTAGCATATTCAGATTGTCTAACACTTTCTCCAGTGTTCTTAAACAATTTCACATTAGGATCAAACGGAGTACAAGCAGGCTTACAATCAAAATATTCATACTTTCTCAGAATTTTTTCAATGTAGTGAGATTGATCCAAACAAATACCACTACTAGTTCTAGTTATTTTGATTCCCAAGATTACTAGCTTCACCCAAATCTTTCATGTCAAAATTCGAACTAAGCATACCTTTAGTTTCATTGACAACAGATAAATTGGAACCAAATATCAGCAAATCATCCACATACAAGCAAACAATCACACACATCATTCTCAAATTTATAATAGATGCATTTGTCACCCTCGTTTATTCTGAAGTTATGTGAAATCATTAAATTATCAAATTTCTCATGCCACTGTTTAGGAGCTTGTTTTAAACCATAAAGGGATTTTTCTAGCTTACATACTTTCTGTTCTTGTCCAGGAATTACAAAACCTTCAGGTTGTTCCATATAAATTTCCTCTTCTAGTTCACCATTCAAAAAGGCAGTTTTAACATCCATTTGGTGAATAACAAGATTATGAGCAGCGGCAACAGCAATCAAAACACGTATAGATGTTAATCTAGTAACAGGAGAATAAGTATCAAAGAAGTCTACGTTCTCTCGTTGCCTAAATCCTTTAGCAACCAGTCTAGCTTTGTGCTTCTCTATTGTTCCATCAGGTTTTAGTTTCCTTTTCAAAACCCATTTACAACCTATAGGCTTACAACCAGGAGGTAAATCTACTATACGCCAAGTTCCATTAGACATATGAGAATCCCATTCATTATCTACAGCTTCTTGCCAGAAACTAGACTCTGCAGAACTGAACGCCTCTTGTAAATTAGAAGGTTCTTCCTCTACGGCATAAAATTCAAAATCAGGATCTCTTGTGTCAGTCCTAGCTCTTTTACTTCTTCTAGGTTCAACTTCAGTGATCCTAGTTTCTGCACTTCTAGGTTCTTCTAATCTATGTTCAGAATCAGCACTAGGTAAAACACTAGATAAAGAACCCCCACTATTACCCCCACTATTTCTAGATTTAAAAGGAAATCTCTCTTCAAAGAAATCAACATCAATAGATTCAATAATAACCTTATTATTAATATCAAAGAACCTATAAGCTTTACTGTTTTGAGCATAACCAATAAAAACACATTCATAAGCTCTACTTTCTAACTTATGTCTTTTAGGATCAGGTTTTCTAACAAAAGCTAAGCAACCCCAAACTCTAAAATAAGAGACATTAGGTTTTCTATTTCTCCAAAGTTCATAAGGAGATATCATGGTTTTATTATTAGGAATGCGGTTCAAAACATGGCAAACAGTCAGCAAACATTCACCCCACCAATGAGAAGCAGCACCAGAGCTAAGCAAACAAGCAACAGTCAATTCAGTAAGAGTACGATTCTTTCTTTCAGCTTTCCCATTCATTTGAGGATTATATGGTGCAGTTCTTTCATGTATAATGCCATTAGTTTGATAAATTTCAGTAAAAGGAGAAGAATCATATTCAGTGCCTCTATCACTACGAAATCTCTTAATTTTCCTACCAAATTGATTTTCAATTTCAGCAATAAAAATCTTAAACTTTTCAATAGCTTCGTTCTTATGGCTCAACAAATAAACATAAGTATAATTAGAACAATCATCAATGAACGTCATGATATACCTCTTGCCATTTCTAGTTAGGATACCTTCATATTCACACAAATCAGAATGTATTAAGTCTAGTGGTTTCGATTCTCTTACAACAGATTTATGTGAAGTCTTGGTTATTTTTGCTTGACTACAGTATTCACATTTTTCAAAATCATTTTCAGAAAATTCAGGGAGGACACCTAACTTACTCATGTTATTTACTAACTTTTTACCCACATGACAAAGCCTTCCATGCCAAACATTAAAATTGCAAACCATATAAGCAGAAGAATCAATTTTATTCATAGCATCAACATTAAGCTTAAACATTCCATCAGTAGCATAACCCTTTCCTACAAAATTCTTATTCTTAGTTATAGTGTAAATATCAGACCCAATAGTTTGATACAACCCAGCCTTGTTGAGAAGATAGCCGGAAACAAGGTTCTTTCTCATTTCTGGAGTGTGAAGGACATCTTTCAGCATGAGTGTCTTCCCAGAAGTAAACTTCAACTCTACCGTACCAGAACCTTTCACCATAGTGCTGTGGGAGTCTCCCAATAACACTTTCTTGTCCTTGGTTTCAGCATAAGTCTTAAACATGGACCTATCAAAACAACAATGACGCGAAGCACCACTGTCTATCCACCACCCATCAGATCCACCAACCATGTAGAACTCTGGATCAGAGACCATGGCAATTATAACGTCACCCACAGCATTAGCTTGTGCGTTATTCTTTTCCTTGTTAAATCTGCAATTCCTAGCCATGTGGTTTGGTTTATTACAGATATAACAAAGAAATTCAGAATTGGAATTCTGTCCATTTTTCGATGGGTGTTGGTTCTTGTTTTGATTAGGCCTTCCTCCTTTCTTCTGGTTCGGGTTAGGTTTCATATCCCTTTTCTTAGGTTTTAAATTCGGATGAGTCTTATTGTTAGAAACAATGAGAATCTCTTCCTTCTTATCTTGTTTCCGAGCTTCTTCCTCAACCCTGAGCTTAACAATCAAACTTTCAAGAGAAAATTCTTTAGTCTTGTGACGCAAAGTATTACGAAAATCTTTCCAGCTAGGTGGTAACTTGTCAATCATTACAGAAACTTGAAATTGTTCATCAGTTTTCATACCTTCGGCCACAATTTCGTGGTAAATTTTTTGAAGTTCATGAGCCTGTGCAACAACTGATCTATCATCCACCATTTGGTATCTCACATACCGGCTCACAGCATATTTCTTTGAACCCGCTTCCTCGGTGTCATATTTTTTCTGTAATGCATCCCATACATCTTTAGCAGTTTCAAAAGTTGAATAATACTCATATAAATCGTCAGATAATGCATTAAGAATGTAGTTTTTGCAATCAAAGTCATTATCGATCCATTTGTCGATGGCCTTTTGTTTTTCCTCGGGAGTTTGAGAAACAACTTCTTCAACACCACCGGTAGGAGGTGGATCTGTAGCAGCACCACCGCCAGCAGCAACAGCAGCAGTCTTATCAGCAGCAGGTTCCAGGGTTCCAGGATGAACACTCGACACAATCATATGCAGCTTCATCAGTTTGAGATAAAAGAACATCTTCAGCTTCCATCTTCTGAAATGCAACCCTTCAAATTTGAAAGGCTTGTTGGTATCATCAACGCGCTTCTTTTCATTCTCCATAGCAGAAACGTACACCTTAAAATTGTTGGAAACAAAGCACTATAATCAAATTACACAAAGAAACCGCTGAGTCGCGTACTAGGTCGCTATCTTTAAGGTGTTTCGCGACTCTGCCTCTTGATTGTGCTAGCAGTCAGTTTTTTGTCGAAACCCTATGGGATAAAACAGCTTATCTCTTTCGATTTCTCTGCACTGAGAAATCGAATCAATAATAACTCTTTCAACAACACTTGCTCAGAAAAACTTGACGAAATAAAAATAACGTTCTATATCTTTTCTTCCAGAAACCAGTTTTTTTTTTTTAATCAAAAAGAATCAATGGAATTAATGGAAAATTAATTTTCGATTAAATGCCAATTAAATTTCTTTGTAACAGCAAAAAAACGGCCGTATTAAAATTTCAACATTAACTGTAATTAATCATGATATAATTATCTTAATACGTTTTGAAAATTTAAGTTAAAAACAGCAAAAAAATTGTTTCTGGATCAGCAGACCTCCCAAGACCCCCAAGGCCCCGCTCCCGGACTAATGTAATTAATATATATAAATAGTATATACCCTAGTGAAATTGTGTGGGGTGGGAATTGAACCCATGCCTATAGTGTGGGAGCTCAAAACAATGCCACCATACTATCTCTCTAACTTTGGCATATTATTACAAAACTATGTTTTTAAATTATACCCCAACAATCCCCCACTTATATTTTAAAACATTGAGCAAGTGCTATACAGTTGTGCATAAGCAAAGGTGCCTTTCGACTTGAACCTCTACATAGTGTTGAACTTTCTAAGTATCAGGTAACTAGAGTGACTCTCGTCTTGAACTCTAACTAATAATAGATTATACAACACACACAACTATATCTTAGAGTAAAGTTCTTAATTTTGCACATTAGGGCCATGTGCTTATCCCTTTCTTAACGAACGATCTAGAGAAATGCCCAAGTTCTCATAGAAGGCGGCCACACCTTCACATTCGTATAGGTGAGTCTATCAAGGATACTCCTGTATATCCCACTCTTAACTTAAGAGCTATAGACATCATTAAGAGTTTAAACACTCAACCTGTTTCCCACTTCAGGATATCATGCTATGGGAATGCATGACTCTATCATATTATTTGTAACTTCGTCTAGTCCCTTTGAACCTATTTCTAGGTTGGGTATCCATTACAAATGACTCAACTTCTCACGGGCAAAAGTCCCATACTTTTAGAGATATTCCATACCTTTTCTCTTGCTAATCCTTTCGTCAAAGTATCAGCTATATTTCCTTCAGACCTTACATGATCTACTCTAACAACACCAGTTGTGAGAAATTCTCTAACTGTGTCGTGCTTTCGACGTATCTGTCGATTCTTACTGTTATTATAACAGTTCTCTACTACTCCGATAGCCGCGGTACTATCGCAGTGGATCAAAGTGGCTGGTATCGGTTTTTCCCATACTGGAATGTCTGATAACAGACTCTTCAGCCATCCTGCTTCTTCACTAGCTGCTGCTAGTGCCATCAATTCAGCCTCCATCGTAGATTGGGCTATAATTGTCTGTTTCTTTGATCTCCAAGATACAGCGCCCCCAGCAATAGTAAAAACATATCCACTGGTGGCCTTGGAATCATCTGAAAGAGTATTCCAATTAGCATCGCTAAATCCTTCAAGGACTGCGGGATGCCTCTTATAGTGTAATCCTAGGTTTGTGGTTCTTTTCAGATACCGCATAACCCTCTCAATAGCATCCCAGTGTTCCAAACTAGGATTACTGGTAAACCTGCACAGAACTCCCACTGCATATGCAATGTCTGGTCTTGTACAATCAGTTGCATAACGCAGACTTCCAATTATACTAGCATATTCAGATTGTCTAACACTTTCTCCAGTGTTCTTAAACAATTTCACATTAGGATCAAACGGAGTACAAGCAGGCTTACAATCAAAATATTCATACTTTCTCAGAATTTTTTCAATGTAGTGAGATTGATCCAAACAAATACCACTACTAGTTCTAGTTATTTTGATTCCCAAGATTACACTAGCTTCACCCAAATCTTTCATGTCAAAATTCGAACTAAGCATACCTTTAGTTTCATTGACAACAGATAAATTGGAACCAAATATCAGCAAATCATCCACATACAAGCAAACAATCACACACACATCATTCTCAAATTTATAATAGATGCATTTGTCACCCTCGTTTATTCTGAAGTTATGTGAAATCATTAAATTATCAAATTTCTCATGCCACTGTTTAGGAGCTTGTTTTAAACCATAAAGGGATTTTTCTAGCTTACATACTTTCTGTTCTTGTCCAGGAATTACAAAACCTTCAGGTTGTTCCATATAAATTTCCTCTTCTAGTTCACCATTCAAAAAGGCAGTTTTAACATCCATTTGGTGAATAACAAGATTATGAGCAGCGGCAACAGCAATCAAAACACGTATAGATGTTAATCTAGTAACAGGAGAATAAGTATCAAAGAAGTCTACGTTCTCTCGTTGCCTAAATCCTTTAGCAACCAGTCTAGCTTTGTGCTTCTCTATTGTTCCATCAGGTTTTAGTTTCCTTTTCAAAACCCATTTACAACCTATAGGCTTACAACCAGGAGGTAAATCTACTATACGCCAAGTTCCATTAGACATATGAGAATCCCATTCATTATCTACAGCTTCTTGCCAGAAACTAGACTCTGCAGAACTGAGAATCGAATCAATTTCTCTGCACTGAGAAATCGAATCAATAATAACTCTTTCAACAACACTTGCTCAGAAAAACTTGACGAAATAAAAATAACGTTCTATATCTTTTCTTCCAGAAACCAGTTTTTTTTTTTTATAATCAAAAGAATCAATGGAATTAATGGAAAATTAATTTTCGATTAAATGCCAATTAAATTTCTTTGTAACAGCAAAAAAACGGCCGTATTAAAATTTCAACATTAACTGTAATTAATCATGATATAATTATCTTAATACGTTTTGAAATTTAAGTTAAAACAGCAAAAAAAAATTTCTGGATCAGCAGACCTCCCAAGACCCCCAAGGCCCCTCCCGGACTAATGTAATATAATATATAGTATAAATAGTATATACCCTAGTGAAATTGTGTGGGGTGGGAATTGAACCCATGCCTATAGTGTGGGAGCTCAAACAATGCCACCATACTATCTCTCTAACTTTGGCATATTATTACAAAACTATGTTTTTAAATATATACCCCAACAATCCCCCACTTATATTTTAAAACATTGAGCAAGTGCTATACAGTTGTGCATAAGCAAAGGTGCCTTTCGACTTGAACCTCTACATAGTGTTGAACTTTCTAAGTATCAGGTAACTAGAGTGACTCTCGTCTTGAACTCTAACTAATAATAGATTATACAACACACACAACTATATCTTAGAGTAAAGTTATTAATTTTGCACATTAGGGCCATGTGCTTATCCCTTTCTTAACGAACGATCTAGAGAAATGCCCAAGTTCTCATAGAAGGCGGCCACACCTTCACATTTGTATAGGTCAGTCTATCAAGGATACTCCTGTATATCCCACTCTTAACTTAAGATCTATAGACATCATTAAGAGTTTAAACACTCAACCTGTTTCCCACTTCAGGATATCATGCTATGGGAATGCATGACTCTATCATATTATTTGTAACTTCGTCTAGTCCCTTTGAACCTATTTCTAGGTTGGGTATCCATTACAAATGACTCAACTTCTCACGGGCAAAAGTCCCATACTTTTAGAGATATTCCATACCTTTTCTCTTGCTAATCCTTTCGTCAAAGTATCAGCTATATTTCCTTCAGACCTTACATGATCTACTCTAACAACACCAGTTGTGAGAAATTCTCTAACTGTGTCGTGCTTTCGACGTATCTGTCGATTCTTACTGTTATTATAACAGTTCTCTACTACTACTCTCGAGCCGCGGTACTATCGCAGTGGATCAAAGTGGCTGGTATCGGTTTTTCCCATACTGGAATGTCTGATAACAGACTCTTCAGCCATCCTGCTTCTTCACTAGCTGCTGCTAGTGCCATCAATTCAGCCTCCATCGTAGATTGGGCTATAATTGTCTGTTTCTTTGATCTCCAAGATACAGCGCCCCCAGCAATAGTAAAAACATATCCACTGGTGGCCTTGGAATCATCTGAAAGAGTATTCCAATTAGCATCGCTAAATCCTTCAAGGACTGCGGGATGCCTCTTATAGTGTAATCCTAGGTTTGTGGTTCTTTTCAGATACCGCATAACCCTCTCAATAGCATCCCAGTGTTCCAAACTAGGATTACTGGTAAACCTGCACAGATTCCCACTGCATATGCAATGTCTGGTCTTGTACAATCAGTTGCATAACGCAGACTTCCAATTATACTAGCATATTCAGATTGTCTAACACTTTCTCCAGTGTTCTTAAACAATTTCACATTAGGATCAAACGGAGTACAAGCAGGCTTACAATCAAAATATTCATACTTTCTCAGAATTTTTTCAATGTAGTGAGATTGATCCAAACAAATACCACTACTAGTTCTAGTTATTTTGATTCCCAAGATTACACTAGCTTCACCCAAATCTTTCATGTCAAAATTCGAACTAAGCATACCTTTAGTTTCATTGACAACAGATAAATTGGAACCAAATATCAGCAAATCATCCACATACAAGCAAACAATCACACACACATCATTCTCAAATTTATAATAGATGCATTTGTCACCCTCGTTTATTCTGAAGTTATGTGAAATCATTAAATTATCAAATTTCTCATGCCACTGTTTAGGAGCTTGTTTTAAACCATAAAGGGATTTTTCTAGCTTACATACTTTCTGTTCTTGTCCAGGAATTACAAAACCTTCAGGTTGTTCCATATAAATTTCCTCTTCTAGTTCACCATTCAAAAAGGCAGTTTTAACATCCATTTGGTGAATAACAAGATTATGAGCAGCGGCAACAGCAATCAAAACACGTATAGATGTTAATCTAGTAACAGGAGAATAAGTATCAAAGAAGTCTACGTTCTCTCGTTGCCTAAATCCTTTAGCAACCAGTCTAGCTTTGTGCTTTTCTATCAACCCTGATAAAATGATATCAACATTTAATATGACTGGTATCCCTTTTATGAATCTTGAAATGAGCAGAGAATGAGACGAGAATAACTTGATAATAGAATGAAAGGGATAAAGACTATAATTACTGAAGCGAAAGAGGGAGAGAAAGGAGCGCTGCATTCAAAGTTCATGCAGCAAGGGAGATAGCAAATCATAGATGGCTACTGTTGGAAACAAAGCACTATAATCAAATTACACAAAGAAACCGCTGAGTCGCGTACTAGGTCGCTATCTTTAAGGTGTTTCGCGACTCTGCCTCTTGATTGTGCTAGCAGTCAGTTTTTTGTCGAAACCCTATGGGATAAAACAGCTTATCTCTTTCGATTTCTCTGCACTGAGAAATCGAATCAATAATAACTCTTTCAACAACACTTGCTCAGAAAAACTTGACGAAATAAAAATAACGTTCTATATCTTTTTCTTCCAGAAACCAGTTTTTTTTTTTTTTTTTATAATCAAAAAGAATCAATGGAATTAATGGAAAATTAATTTTCGATTAAATGCCAATTAAATTTCTTTGTAACAGCAAAAAAAACGGCCGTATTAAAATTTCAACATTAACTGTAATTAATCATGATATAATTATCTTAATACGTTTTGAAAATTTAAGTTAAAAACAGCAAAAAAATTGTTTCTGGATCAGCAGACCTCCAAGGCCCCAAGGCCCCGCTCCCGGACTAATGTAATATAATATATAGTATAAATAGTATATACCCTAGTGAAATTATGTGGGGTGGGAATTGAACCCATGCCTATAGTGTGGGAGCTCAAAACAATGCCACCATACTATCTCTCTAACTTTGGCATATTATTACAAAACTATGTTTTTAAATATATACCCCAACAATCCCCCACTTATATTTTAAAACATTGAGCAAGTGCTATACAGTTGTGCATAAGCAAAGGTGCCTTTCGACTTGAACCTCTACATAGTGTTGAACTTTCTAAGTATCAGGTAACTAGAGTGACTCTCGTCTTGAACTCTAACTAATAATAGATTATACAACACACACAACTATATCTTAGAGTAAAGTTCTTAATTTTGCACATTAGGGCCATGTGCTTATCCCTTTCTTAACGAACGATCTAGAGAAATGCCCAAGTTCTCATAGAAGGCGGCCACACCTTCACATTTGTATAGGTGAGTCTATCAAGGATACTCCTGTATATCCCACTCTTAACTTAAGAGCTATAGACATCATTAAGAGTTTAAACACTCAACCTGTTTCCCACTTCAGGATATCATGCTATGGGAATGCATGACTCTATCATATTATTTGTAACTTCGTCTAGTCCCTTTGAACCTATTTCTAGGTTGGGTATCCATTACAAATGACTCAACTTCTCACGGGAAAAAGTCCCATACTTTTAGAGATATTCCATACCTTTTCTCTTGCTAATCCTTTCGTCAAAGTATCAGCTATATTTCCTTTAGACCTTACATGATCTACTCTAACAACACCAGTTGTGAGAAATTCTCTAACTGTGTCGTGCTTTCAGCTATATTTCCTTCAGCTATATTTCCTTCGATTCTTACTGTTATTATAACAGTTCTCTACTACTCCGATAGCCGCGGTACTATCGCAGTGGATCAAAGTGGCTGGTATCGGTTTTTCCCATACTGGAATGTCTGATAACAGACTCTTCAGCCATCCTGCTTCTTCACTAGCTGCTGCTAGTGCCATCAATTCAGCCTCCATCGTAGATTGGGCTATAATTGTCTGTTTCTTTGATCTCCAAGATACAGCGCCCCCAGCAATAGTAAAAACATATCCACTGGTGGCCTTGGAATCATCTGAAAGAGTATTCCAATTAGCATCGCTAAATCCTTCAAGGACTGCGGGATGCCTCTTATAGTGTAATCCTAGGTTTGTGGTTCTTTTCAGATACCGCATAACCCTCTCAATAGCATCCCAGTGTTCCAAACTAGGATTACTGGTAAACCTGCACAGAACTCCCACTGCATATGCAATGTCTGGTCTTGTACAATCAGTTGCATAACGCAGACTTCCAATTATACTAGCATATTCAGATTGTCTAACACTTTCTCCAGTGTTCTTAAACAATTTCACATTAGGATCAAACGGAGTACAAACAGGCTTACAATCAAAATATTCATACTTTCTCAGAATTTTTTCAATGTAGTGAGATTGATCCAAACAAATACCACTACTAGTTCTAGTTATTTTGATTCCCAAGATTATACTAGCTTCACCCAAATCTTTCATGTCAAAATTCGAACTAAGCATACCTTTAGTTTCATTGACAACAGATAAATTGGAACCAAATATCAGCAAATCATCCACATACAAGCAAACAATCACACACATATCATTCTCAAATTTATAATAGATGCATTTGTCACCCTCGTTTATTCTGAAGTTATGTGAAATCATTAAATTATCAAATTTCTCATGCCACTGTTTAGGAGCTTGTTTTAAACCATAAAGGGATTTTTCTAGCTTACATACTTTCTGTTCTTGTCCAGGAATTACAAAACCTTCAGGTTGTTCCATATAAATTTCCTCTTCTAGTTCACCATTCAAAAAGGCAGTTTTAACATCCATTTGGTGAATAACAAGATTATGAGCAGCGGCAACATCAATCAAAACATGTATAGATGTTAATCTAGTAACAGGAGAATAAGTATCAAAGAAGTCTACGTTCTCTCGTTGCCTAAATCCTTTAGCAACCAGTCTAGCTTTGTGCTTCTCTATTGTTCCATCAGGTTTTAGTTTCCTTTTCAAAACCCATTTACAACCTATAGGCTTACAACCAGGAGGTAAATCTACTATACGCCAAGTTCCATTAGACATATGAGAATCCCATTCATTATCTACAGCTTCTTGCCAGAAACTAGACTCTGCAGAACTGAGAAATCGAATCAATTTCTCTGCACTGAGAAATCGAATCAATAATAACTCTTTCAACAACACTTGCTCAGAAAAACTTGACGAAATAAAAATAACGTTCTATATCTTTTCTTCCAGAAACCAGTTTTTTTTTTTATAATCAAAAAGAATCAATGGAATTAATGGAAAATTAATTTTCGATTAAATGCCAATTAAATTTATTTGTAACAGCAAAAAAACGGCCGTATTAAAATTTCAACATTAACTGTAATTAATCATGATATAATTATCTTAATACGTTTTGAAAATTTAAGTTAAAAACAGCAAAAAAAATTGTTTCTGGATCAGCAGACCTCCCAAGACCCCCAAGGCCCCGCTCCCGGACTAATGTAATATAATATATAGTATAAATAGTATATACCCTAGTGAAATTGTGTGGGGTGGGAATTGAACCCATGCCTATAGTGTGGGAGCTCAAAACAATGCCACCATACTATCTCTCTAACTTTGGCATATTATTACAAAACTATGTTTTTAAATATATACCCCAACAATCCCCCACTTATATTTTAAAACATTGAGCAAGTGCTATACAGTTGTGCATAAGCAAAGGTGCCTTTCGACTTGAACCTCTACATAGTGTTGAACTTTCTAAGTATCAGGTAACTAGAGTGACTCTCGTCTTGAACTCTAACTAATAATAGATTATACAACACACACAACTATATCTTAGAGTAAAGTTCTTAATTTTGCACATTAGGGCCATGTGCTTATCCCTTTCTTAACGAACGATCTAGAGAAATGCCCAAGTTCTCATAGAAGGCGGCCACACCTTCACATTTGTATAGGTGAGTCTGTCAAGGATACTCCTGTATATCCCACTCTTAACTTAAGAGCTATAGACATCATTAAGAGTTTAAACACTCAACCTGTTTCCCACTTCAGGATATCATGCTATGGGAATGCATGACTCTATCATATTATTTGTAACTTCGTCTAGTCCCTTTGAACCTATTTCTAGGTTGGGTATCCATTACAAATGACTCAACTTCTCACGGGCAAAAGTCCCATACTTTTAGAGATATTCCATACCTTTTCTCTTGCTAATCCTTTCGTCAAAGTATCAGCTATATTTCCTTCAGACCTTACATGATCTACTCTAACAACACCAGTTGTGAGAAATTCTCTAACTGTGTCGTGCTTTCGACGTATCTGTCGATTCTTACTGTTATTATAACAGTTCTCTACTACTCCGATAGCCGCGGTACTATCGCAGTGGATCAAAGTGGCTGGTATCGGTTTTTCCCATACTGGAATGTCTGATAACAGACTCTTCAGCCATCCTGCTTCTTCACTAGCTGCTGCTAGTGCCATCAATTCAGCCTCCATCGTAGATTGGGCTATAATTGTCTGTTTCTTTGATCTCCAAGATACAGCGCCCCCAGCAATAGTAAAAACATATCCACTGGTGGCCTTGGAATCATCTGAAAGAGTATTCCAATTAGCATCGCTAAATCCTTCAAGGACTGCGTGATGCCTCTTATAGTGTAATCCTAGGTTTGTGGTTCTTTTCAGATACCGCATAACCCTCTCAATAGCATCCCAGTGTTCCAAACTAGGATTACTGGTAAACCTGCACAGAACTCCCACTGCATATGCAATGTCTGGTCTTGTACAATCAGTTGCATAACGCAGACTTCCAATTATACTAGCATATTCAGATTGTCTAACACTTTCTCCAGTGTTCTTAAACAATTTCACATTAGGATCAAACGGAGTACAAGCAGGCTTACAATCAAAAT
Organism: Papaver somniferum; assembly: GCF_003573695.1. Taxonomy (NCBI): domain Eukaryota; kingdom Viridiplantae; phylum Streptophyta; class Magnoliopsida; order Ranunculales; family Papaveraceae; genus Papaver; species Papaver somniferum. The sequence continues at coordinate 19,289,906 of NW_020618825.1, read as the reverse complement.
ATTCATACTTTCTCAGAATTTTTTCAATGTAGTGAGATTGATCCAAACAAATACCACTACTAGTTCTAGTTATTTTGATTCCCAAGATTACACTAGCTTCACCCAAATCTTTCATGTCAAAATTCGAACTAAGCATACCTTTAGTTTCATTGACAACAGATAAATTGGAACCAAATATCAGCAAATCATCCACATACAAGCAAACAATCACACACATATCATTCTCAAATTTATAATAGATGCATTTGTCACCCTCGTTTATTCTGAAGTTATGTGAAATCATTAAATTATCAAATTTCTCATGCCACTGTTTAGGAGCTTGTTTTAAACCATAAAGGGATTTTTCTAGCTTACATACTTTCTGTTCTTGTCCAGGAATTACAAAACCTTCAGGTTGTTCCATATAAATTTCCTCTTCTAGTTCACCATTCAAAAAGGCAGTTTTAACATCCATTTGGTGAATAACAAGATTATGAGCAGCGGCAACAGCAATCAAAACACGTATAGATGTTAATCTAGTAACAGGAGAATAAGTATCAAAGAAGTCTATGTTCTCTCGTTGCCTAAATCCTTTAGCAACCAGTCTAGCTTTGTGCTTCTCTATTGTTCCATCAGGTTTTAGTTTCCTTTTCAAAACCCATTTACAACCTATAGGATTACAACCAGGAGGTAAATCTACTATACGCCAAGTTCCATTAGACATATGAGAATCCCATTCATTATCTACAGCTTCTTGCCAGAAACTAGACTCTGCAGAACTGAGAAATCGAATCAATTTCTCTGCACTGAGAAATCGAATCAATAATAACTCTTTCAACAACACTTGCTCAGAAAAACTTGACGAAATAAAAATAACGTTCTATATCTTTTCTTCCAGAAACCAGTTTTTTTTTTTATAATCAAAAAGAATCAATGGAATTAATGGAAAATTAATTTTCGATTAAATGCCAATTAAATTTCTTTGTAACAGCAAAAAAACGGCCGTATTAAAATTTCAACATTAACTGTAATTAATCATGATATAATTATCTTAATACGTTTTGAAAATTTAAGTTAAAAACAGCAAAAAAATTGTTTCTGGATCAGCAGACCTCCCAAGACCCCCAAGGCCCCGCTCCCGGACTAATATAATATAATATATAGTATTAATAGTATATACCCTAGTGAAATTGTGTGGGGTGGGAATTGAACCCATGCCTATAGTGTGGGAGCTCAAAACAATGCCACCATACTATCTCTCTAACTTTGGCATATTATTACAAAACTATGTTTTTAAATATATACCCCAACAATCCCCCACTTATATTTTAAAACATTGAGCAAGTGCTATATAGTTGTGCATAAGCAAATGTGCCTTTCGACTTGAACCTCTACATAGTGTTGAACTTTCTAAGTATCAGGTAACTAGAGTGACTCTCGTCTTGAACTCTAACTAATAATAGATTATACAACACACACAACTATATCTTAGAGTAAAGTTCTTAATTTTGCACATTAGGGCCATGTGCTTATCCCTTTCTTAACGAACGATCTAGAGAAATGCCCAAGTTCTCATAGAAGGCGGCCACACCTTCACATTCGTATAGGTGAGTCTATCAAGGATACTCCTGTATATCCCACTCTTAACTTAAGAGCTATAGACATCATTAAGAGTTTAAACACTCAACCTGTTTCCCACTTCAGGATATCATGCTATGGGAATGCATGACTCTATCATATTATTTGTAACTTCGTCTAGTCCCTTTGAACCTATTTCTAGGTTGCGTATCCATTACAAATGACTCAACTTCTCACGGGAAAAAGTCCCATACTTTTAGAGATATTCCATACCTTTTCTCTTGCTAATCCTTTCGTCAAAGTATCAGATATATTTCCTTCAGACCTTACATGATCTACTCTAACAACACCAGTTGTGAGAAATTCTCTAACTGTGTCGTGCTTTCGACGTATCTGTCGATTCTTACTGTTATTATAACAGTTCTCTACTACTCCGATAGCCTCGGTACTATCGCAGTGGATCAAAGTGGCTGGTATCGGTTTTTCCCATACTGGAATGTCTGATAACAGACTCTTCAGCCATCCTGCTTCTTCACTAGCTGCTGCTAGTGCCATCAATTCAGCCTCCATCGTAGATTGGGCTATAATTGTCTGTTTCTTTGATCTCCAAGATACATCGCCCCCAGCAATAGTAAAAACATATCCACTGGTGGCCTTGGAATCATCTGAAAGAGTATTCCAATTAGCATCGCTAAATCCTTCAAGGACTGCGGGATGCCTCTTATAGTGTAATCCTAGGTTTGTGGTTCTTTTCAGATACCGCATAACCCCCTCAATAGCATCCCAGTGTTCCAAACTAGGATTACTGGTAAACCTGCACAGAACTCCCACTGCATATGCAATGTCTGGTCTTGTACAATCAGTTGCATAACGCAGACTTCCAATTATACTAGCATATTCAGATTGTCTAACACTTTCTCCAGTGTTCTTAAACAATTTCACATTAGGATCAAACGGAGTACAAGCAGGCTTACAATCAAAATATTCAGGTTGTTCCATATAAATTTCCTCTTCTAGTTCACCATTCAAAAAGGCAGTTTTAACATCCATTTGGTGAATAACAAGATTATGAGCAGCGGCAACAGCAATCAAAACACGTATAGATGTTAATCTAGTAACAGGAGAATAAGTATCAAAGAAGTCTACGTTCTCTCGTTGCCTAAATCCTTTAGCAACCAGTCTAGCTTTGTGCTTCTCTATCAACCCTGATAAAATGATATCAACATTTAATATGACTGGTATCCCTTTTATGAATCTTGAAATGAGCAGAGAATGAGACGAGAATAACTTGATAATAGAATGAAAGGGATAAAGACTATAATTACTGAAGCGAAAGAGGGAGAGAAAGGAGCGCTGCATTCAAAGTTCATGCAGCAAGGGAGATAGCAAATCATAGATGGCTACTGTTGGAAACAAAGCACTATAATCAAATTACACAAAGAAACCGCTGAGTCGCGTACTAGGTCGCTATCTTTAAGGTGTTTCGCGACTCTGCCTCTTGATTGTGCTAGCAGTCAGTTTTTTGTCGAAACCCTATGGGATAAAAGAACTTATCTCTTTCGATTTCTCTGCACTGAGAAATCGAATCAATAATAACTCTTTCAACAACACTTGCTCAGAAAAACTTGACGAAATAAAAATAACGTTCTATATCTTTTCTTCCAGAAACCAGTTTTTTTTTATAATCAAAAAGAATCAATGGAATTAATGGAAAATTAATTTTCGATTAAATGCCAATTAAATTTCTTTGTAACAGCAAAAAAACGGCCGTATTAAAATTTCAACATTAACTGTAATTAATCATGATATAATTATCTTAATACGTTTTGAAAATTTAAGTTAAAAACAGCAAAAAAATTGTTTCTGGATCAGCAGACCTCCCAAGACCCCCAAGGCCCCGCTCCCGGACTAATGTAATATAATATATAGTATAAATAGTATATACCCTAGTGAAATTGTGTGGGGTGGGAATTGAACCCATGCCTATAGTGTGGGAGCTCAAAACAATGCCACCATACTATCTCTCTAACTTTGGCATATTATTACAAAACTATGTTTTTAAATATATACCCCAACAATCCCCCACTTATATTTTAAAACATTGAGCAAGTGCTATACAGTTGTGCATAAGCAAAGGTGCCTTTCGACTTGAACCTCTACATAGTGTTGAACTTTCTAAGTATCAGGTAACTAGAGTGACTCTCGTCTTGAACTCTAACTAATAATAGATTATATAACACACACAACTATATCTTAGAGTAAAGTTCTTAATTTTGCACATTAGGGCCATGTGCTTATCCCTTTCTTAACGAACGATCTAGAGAAATGCCCAAGATCTCATAGAAGGCGGCCACACCTTCACATTTGTATAGGTGAGTCTATCAAGGATACTCCTGTATATCCCACTCTTAACTTAAGAGCTATAGACATCATTAAGAGTTTAAACACTCAACCTGTTTCCCACTTCAGGATATCATGCTATGGGAATGCATGACTCTATCATATTATTTGTAACTTCGTCTAGTCCCTTTGAACCTATTTCTAGGTTGGGTATCCATTACAAATGACTCAACTTCTCACGGGCAAAAGTCCCATACTTTTAGAGATATTCCATACCTTTTCTCTTGCTAATCCTTTCGTCAAACTATCAGCTATAATTCCTTCAGACCTTACATGATCTACTCTAACAACACCAGTTGTGAGAAATTCTCTAACTGTGTCGTGCTTTCGACATATCTGTCGATTCTTACTGTTATTATAACAGTTCTCTACTACTCCGATAGCCGCGGTACTATCGCAGTGGATCAAAGTGGCTGGTATCGGTTTTTCCCATACTGGAATGTCTGATAACAGACTCTTCAGCCATCCTGCTTCTTCACTAGCTGCTGCTAGTGCCATCAATTCAGCCTCCATCGTAGATTGGGCTATAATTGTCTGTTTCTTTGATCTCCAAGATACAGCGCCCCCAGCAATAGTAAAAACATATCCACTGGTGGCCTTGGAATCATCTGAAAGAGTATTCCAATTAGCATCGCTAAATCCTTCAAGGACTGCGGGATGCCTCTTATAGTGTAATCCTAGGTTTGTGGTTCTTTTCAGATACCGCATAACCCTCTCAATAGCATCCCAGTGTTCCAAACTAGGATTACTGGTAAACCTGCACAGAACTCCCACTGCATATGCAATGTCTGGTCTTGTACAATCAGTTGCATAACGCAGACTTCCAATTATACTAGCATATTCAGATTGTCTAACACTTTCTCCAGTGTTCTTAAACAATTTCACATTAGGATCAAACGGAGTACAAGCAGGCTTACAATCAAAATATTCATACTTTCTCAGAATTTTTTCAATGTAGTTAGATTGATCCAAACAAATACCACTACTAGTTCTAGTTATTTTGATTCCCAAGATTACACTAGCTTCACCCAAATCTTTCATGTCAAAATTCGAACTAAGCATACCTTTAGTTTCATTGACAACAGATAAATTGGAACCAAATATCAGCAAATCATCCACATACAAGCAAACAATCACACACACATCATTCTCAAATTTATAATAGATGCATTTGTCACCCTCGTTTATTCTGAAGTTATGTGAAATCATTAAATTATCAAATTTCTCATGCCACTGTTTAGGAGCTTGTTTTAAACCATAAAGGGATTTTTCTAGCTTACATACTTTCTGTTCTTGTCCAGGAATTACAAAACCTTCAGGTTGTTCCATATAATTTTCCTCTTCTAGTTCACCATTCAAAAAGGCAGTTTTAACATCCATTTGGTGAATAACAAGATTATGAGCAGCGGCAGCAGCAATCAAAACACGTATAGATGTTAATCTAGTAACAGGAGAATAAGTATCAAAGAAGTCTACGTTCTCTCGTTGCCTAAATCCTTTAGCAACCAGTCTAGCTTTGTGCTTCTCTATTGTTCCATCAAGTTTTAGTTTCCTTTTCAAAACCCATTTACAACCTATAGGCTTACAACCAGGAGGTAAATCTACTATACGCCAAGTTCCATTAGACATATGAGAATCCCATTCATTATCTACAGCTTCTTGCCAGAAACTAGACTCTGCAGAACTGAGAAATCGAATCAATTTCTCTGCACTGAGAAATCGAATCAATAATAACTCTTTCAACAACACTTGCTCAGAAAAACTTGACGAAATAAAAATAACGTTCTATATCTTTTCTTCCAGAAACCAGTTTTTTTTTTTTTATAATCAAAAAGAATCAATGGAATTAATGGAAAATTAATTTTCGATTAAATGCCAATTAAATTTCTTTGTAACAGCAAAAAAACGGCCGTATTAAAATTTCAACATTAACTGTAATTAATCATGATATAATTATCTTAATACGTTTTGAAAATTTAAGTTAAAAACAGCAAAAAAATTGTTTCTGGATCAGCAGACCTCCCAAGGCCCCTCTCCCGGACTAATGTAATATAATATATAGTATAAATAGTATATACCCTAGTGAAATTGTGTGGGGTGGGAATTGAACCCATGCCTATAGTGTGGGAGCTCAAAACAATGCCACCATACTATCTCTCTAACTTTGGCATATTATTACAAAACTATGTTTTTAAATATATACCCCAACAATCCCCCACTTATATTTTAAAACATTGAGCAAGTGCTATACAGTTGTGCATAAGCAAAGGTGCCTTTCGACTTGAACCTCTACATAGTGTTGAACTTTCTAAGTATCAGGTAACTAGAGTGACTCTCGTCTTGAACTCTAACTAATAATAGATTATACAACACACACAACTATATCTTAGAGTAAAGTTCTTAATTTTGCACATTAGGGCCATGTGCTTATCCCTTTCTTAATGAACGATCTAGAGAAATGCCCAAGTTCTCATAGAAGGCGGCCACACCTTCACATTTGTATAGGTGAGTCTATCAAGGATACTCCTGTATATCCCACTCTTAACTTAAGAGCTATAGACATCATTAAGAGTTTAAACACTCAACCTGTTTCCCACTTCAGGATATCATGCTATGGGAATGCATGACTCTATCATATTATTTGTAACTTCGTCTAGTCCCTTTGAACCTATTTCTAGGTTGGGTATCCATTACAAATGACTCAACTTCTCACGGGCAAAAGTCCCATACTTTTAGAGATATTCCATACCTTTTCTCTTGCTAATCCTTTCGTCAAAGTATCAGCTATATTTCCTTCAGACCTTACATGATCTACTCTAACAACACCAGTTGTGAGAAATTCTCTAACTGTGTCGTGCTTTCGACGTATCTGTCGATTCTTACTGTTATTATAACAGTTCTCTACTACTCCGATAGCCGCGGTACTATCGCAGTGGATCAAAGTGGCTGGTATCGGTTTTTCCCGTACTGGAATGTATGATAACAGACTCTTCAGCCATCCTGCTTCTTCACTAGCTGCTGCTAGTGCCATCAATTCAGCCTCCATCGTAGATTGGTCTATAATTGTCTGTTTCTTTGATCTCCAAGATACAGCGCCCCCAGCAATAGTAAAAACATATCCACTGGTGGCCTTGGAATCATCTGAAAGAGTATTCCAATTAGCATCGCTAAATCCTTCAAGGACTGCGGGATGCCTCTTATAGTGTAATCCTAGGTTTGTGGTTCTTTTCAGATACCGCATAACCCTCTCAATAGCATCCCAGTGTTCCAAACTAGGATTACTGGTAAACCTGCACAGAACTCCCACTGCATATGCAATGTCTGGTCTTGTACAATCAGTTGCATAACGCAGACTTCCAATTATACTAGCATATTCAGATTGTCTAACACTTTCTCCAGTGTTCTTAAACAATTTCACATTAGGATCAAACGGAGTACAAGCAGGCTTACAATCAAAATATTCATACCTTCTCAGAATTTTTTCAATGTAGTTAGATTGATCCAAACAAATACCACTACTAGTTCTAGTTATTTTGATTCCCAAGATTACACTAGCTTCACCCAAATCTTTCATGTCAAAATTCGAACTAAGCATACCTTTAGTTTCATTGACAACAGATAAATTGGAACCAAATATCAGCAAATCATCCACATACAAGCAAACAATCACACACACATCATTCTCAAATTTATAATAGATGCATTTGTCACCCTCGTTTATTCTGAAGTTATGTGAAATCATTAAATTATCAAATTTCTCATGCCACTGTTTAGGAGCTTGTTTTAAACCATAAAGGGATTTTTCTAGCTTACATACTTTCTGTTCTTGTCCAGGAATTACAAAACCTTCAGGTTGTTCCATATAAATTTCCTCTTCTAGTTCACCATTCAAAAAGGCAGTTTTAACATCCATTTGGTGAATAACAAGATTATGAGCAGCGGCAACAGCAATCAAAACACGTATAGATGTTAATCTAGTAACAGGAGAATAAGTATCAAAGAAGTCTATGTTCTCTCGTTGCCTAAATCCTTTAGCAACCAGTCTAGCTTTGTGCTTCTCTATTGTTCCATCAGGTTTTAGTTTCCTTTTCAAAACCCATTTACAACCTATAGGATTACAACCAGGAGGTAAATCTACTATACGCCAAGTTCCATTAGACATATGAGAATCCCATTCATTATCTACAGCTTCTTGCCAGAAACTAGACTCTGCAGAACTGAGAAATCGAATCAATTTCTCTGCACTGAGAAATCGAATCAATAATAACTCTTTCAACAACACTTGCTCAGAAAAACTTGACGAAATAAAAATAACGTTCTATATCTTTTCTTCCAGAAACCAGTTTTTTTTTTTATAATCAAAAAGAATCAATGGAATTAATGGAAAATTAATTTTCGATTAAATGCCAATTAAATTTCTTTGTAAAAGCAAAAAAACGGCCGTATTAAAATTTCAACATTAACTGTAATTAATCATGATATAATTATCTTAATACGTTTTGAAAATTTAAGTTAAAAACAGCAAAAAAATTGTTTCTGGATCAGCAGACCTCCCAAGGCCCCAAGGCCCCGCTCCCGGACTAATGTAATATAATATATAGTATAAATAGTATATACCCTAGTGAAATTGTGTGGGGTGGGAATTGAACCCATGCCTATAGTGTGGGAGCTCAAAACAATGCCACCATACTATCTCTCTAACTTTGGCATATTATTACAAAACTATGTTTTTAAATATATACCCCAACAATCCCCCACTTATATTTTAAAACATTGAGCAAGTGCTATACAGTTGTGCATAAGCAAAGGTGCCTTTCGACTTGAACCTCCACATAGTGTTGAACTTTCTAAGTATCAGGTAACTAGAGTGACTCTCGTCTTGAACTCTAACTAATAATAGATTATACAACACACACAACTATATCTTAGAGTAAAGTTCTTAATTTTGCACATTAGGGCCATGTGCTTATCCCTTTCTTAACGAACAATCTAGAGAAATGCCCAAGTTCTCATAGAAGGCGGCCACACCTTCACATTTGTATAGGTGAGTCTATCAAGGATACTCCTGTATATCCCACTCTTAACTTAAGAGCTATAGACATCATTAAGAGTTTAAACACTCAACCTGTTTCCCACTTCAGGATATCATGCTATGGGAATGCATGACTCTATCATATTATTTGTAACTTCGTCTAGTCCCTTTGAACCTATTTCTAGGTTGGGTATCCATTACAAATGACTCAACTTCTCACGGGCAAAAGTCCCATACTTTTAGAGATATTCCATACCTTTTCTCTTGCTAATCCTTTTGTCAAAGTATCAGCTATATTTCCTTCAGACCTTACATGATCTACTCTAACAACACCAGTTGTGAGAAATTCTCTAACTGTGTCGTGCTTTCGACATATCTGTCGATTCTTACTGTTATTATAACAGTTCTCTACTATTCCGATAGCCGCGGTACTATCGCAGTGGATCAAAGTGGCTGGTATCGGTTTTTCCCATACTGGAATGTCTGATAACAGACTCTTCAGCCATCCTGCTTCTTCACTAGCTGCTGCTACTGCCATCAATTCAGCCTCCATCGTAGATTGGGCTATAATTGTCTGTTTCTTTGATCTCCAAGATACAGCGCCCCCAGCAATAGTAAAAACATATCCACTGGTGGCCTTGGAATCATCTGAAAGAGTATTCCAATTAGCATCGCTAAATCCTTCAAGGACTGCGGGATGCCTCTTATAGTGTAATCCTAGGTTTGTGGTTCTTTTCAGATACCGCATAACCCTCTCAATAGCATCCCAGTGTTACAAACTAGGATTACTGGTAAACCTGCACAGAACTCCCACTGCATATGCAATGTCTGGTCTTGTACAATCAGTTGCATAACGCAGACTTCCAATTATACTAGCATATTCAGATTTTCTAACACTTTCTCCAGTGTTCTTAAACAATTTCACATTAGGATCAAACGGAGTACAAGCAGGCTTACAATCAAAATATTCATACTTTCTCAGAATTTTTTCAATGTAGTGAGATTGATCCAAACAAATACCACTACTAGTTCTAGTTATTTTGATTCCCAAGATTATACTAGCTTCACCCAAATCTTTCATGTCAAAATTCGAACTAAGCATACCTTTAGTTTCATTGACAACAGATAAATTGGAACCAAATATCAGCAAATCATCCACATACAAGCAAACAATCACACACATATCATTCTCAAATTTATAATAGATGCATTTGTCACCCTCGTTTATTCTGAAGTTATGTGAAATCATTAAATTATCAAATTTCTCATGCCACTGTTTAGGAGCTTGTTTTAAACCATAAAGGGATTTTTCTAGCTTACATACTTTCTGTTCTTGTCCAGGAATTACAAAACCTTCAGGTTGTTCCATATAAATTTCCTCTTCTAGTTCACCATTCAAAAAGGCAGTTTTAACATCCATTTGGTGAATAACAAGATTATGAGCAGCGGCAACAGCAATCAAAACACGTATAGATGTTAATCTAGTAACAGGAGAATAAGTATCAAAGAAGTCTATGTTCTCTCGTTGCCTAAATCCTTTAGCAACCAGTCTAGCTTTGTGCTTCTCTATTGTTCCATCAGGTTTTAGTTTCCTTTTCAAAACCCATTTACAACCTATAGGATTACAACCAGGAGGTAAATCTACTATACGCCAAGTTCCATTAGACATATGAGAATCCCATTCATTATCTACAGCTTCTTGCCAGAAACTAGACTCTGCAGAACTGAGAAATCGAATCAATTTCTCTGCACTGAGAAATCGAATCAATAATAACTCTTTCAACAACACTTGCTCAGAAAAACTTGACGAAATAAAAATAACGTTCTATATCTTTTCTTCCAGAAACCAGTTTTTTTTTTTATAATCAAAAAGAATCAATGGAATTAATGGAAAATTAATTTTCGATTAAATGCCAATTAAATTTCTTTGTAACAGCAAAAAAACGGCCGTATTAAAATTTCAACATTAACTGTAATTAATCATGATATAATTATCTTAATACGTTTTGAAAATTTAAGTTAAAAACAGCAAAAAAATTGTTTCTGGATCAGCAGACCTCCCAAGGCCCCAAGGCCCCGCTCCCGGACTAATGTAATATAATATATAGTATAAATAGTATATACCCTAGTGAAATTGTGTGGGGTGGGAATTGAACCCATGCCTATAGTGTGGGAGCTCAAAACAATGCCACCATACTATCTCTCTAACTTTGGCATATTATTACAAAACTAGCTGGGTTTTTCCCATACTGGAATGTCTGATAACAGACTCTTCAGCCATCCTGCTTCTTCACTAGCTGCTGCTAGTGCCATCAATTCAGCCTCCATCGTAGATTGGGCTATAATTGTCTGTTTCTTTGATCTCCAAGATACAGCGCCCCCAGCAATAGTAAAAACATATCCCCTGGTGGCCTTGGAATCATCTGAAAGAGTATTCCAATTAGCATCGCTAAATCCTTCAAGGACTGCGGGATGCCTCTTATAGTGTAATCCTAGGTTTGTGGTTCTTTTCAGATACCGCATAACCCTCTCAATAGCATCCCAGTGTTACAAACTAGGATTACTGGTAAACCTGCACAGAACTCCCACTGCATATGCAATGTCTGGTCTTGTACAATCAGTTGCATAACGCAGACTTCCAATTATACTAGCATATTCAGATTGTCTAACACTTTCTCCAGTGTTCTTAAACAATTTCACATTAGGATCAAACGGAGTACAAGCAGGCTTACAATCAAAATATTCATACTTTCTCAGAATTTTTTCAATGTAGTGAGATTGATCCAAACAAATACCACTACTAGTTCTAGTTATTTTGATTCCCAAGATTATACTAGCTTCACCCAAATCTTTCATGTCAAAATTCGAACTAATCATACCTTTAGTTTCATTGACAACAGATAAATTGGAACCAAATATCAGCAAATCATCCACATACAAGCAAACAATCACACACATATCATTCTCAAATTTATAATAGATGCATTTGTCACCCTCGTTTATTCTGAAGTTATGTGAAATCATTAAATTATCAAATTTCTCATGCCACTGTTTAGGAGCTTGTTTTAAACCATAAAGGGATTTTTCTAGCTTACATACTTTCTGTTCTTGTCCAGGAATTACAAAACCTTCAGGTTGTTCCATATAAATTTCCTCTTCTAGTTCACCATTCAAAAAGGCAGTTTTAACATCCATTTGGTGAATAACAAGATTATGAGCAGCGGCAACAGCAATCAAAACACGTATAAATGTTAATCTAGTAACAGGAGAATAAGTATCAAAGAAGTCTACGTTCTCTCGTTGCCTAAATCCTTTAGCAACCAGTCTAGCTTTGTGCTTCTCTATTGTTCCATCAGGTTTTAGTTTCCTTTTCAAAACCCATTTACAACCTATAGGATTACAACCAGGAGGTAAATCTACTATACGCCAAGTTCCATTAGACATATGAGAATCCCATTCATTATCTACAGCTTCTTGCCAGAAACTAGACTCTGCAGAACTGAGAAATCGAATCAATTTCTCTGCACTGAGAAATCGAATCAATAATAACTCTTTCAACAACACTTGCTCAGAAAAACTTGACGAAATAAAAATAACGTTCTATATCTTTTCTTCCAGAAACCAGTTTTTTTTTTTTTATAATCAAAAAGAATCAATGGAATTAATGGAAAATTAATTTTCGATTAAATGCCAATTAAATTTCTTTGTAACAGCAAAAAAACGGCCGTATTAAAATTTCAACATTAACTGTAATTAATCATGATATAATTATCTTAATACGTTTTGAAAATTTAAGTTAAAAACAGTAAAAAAATTGTTTCTGGATCAGCAGACCTCCCAAGACCCCCAAGGCCCCGCTCCCGGACTAATGTAATATAATATATAGTATAAATAGTATATACCCTAGTGAAATTGTGTGGGGTGGGAATTGAACCCATGCCTATAGTGTGGGAGCTCAAAACAATGCCACCATACTATCTCTCTAACTTTGGCATATTATTACAAAACTATGTTTTTAAATATATACCCCAACAATCCCCCACTTATATTTTAAAACATTGAGCAAGTGCTATACAGTTGTGCATAAGCAAAGGTGCCTTTCGACTTGAACCTCTACATAGTGTTGAACTTTCTAAGTATCAGGTAACTAGAGTGACTCTCGTCTTGAACTCTAACTAATAATAGATTATACAACACACACAACTATATCTTAGAGTAAAGTTCTTAATTTTGCACATTAGGGCCATGTGCTTATCCCTTTCTTAACGAACGATCTAGAGAAATGCCCAAGTTCTCATAGAAGGCGGCCACACCTTCACATTTGTATAGGTGAGTCTGTCAAGGATACTCCTGTATATCCCACTCTTAACTTATGAGCTATAGACATCATTAAGAGTTTAAACACTCAACCTGTTTCCCACTTCAGGATATCATGCTATGGGAATGCATGACTCTATCATATTATTTGTAACTTCGTCTAGTCCCTTTGAACCTATTTCTAGGTTGGGTATCCATTACAAATGACTCAACTTCTCACGGGCAAAAGTCCCATACTTTTAGAGATATTCCATACCTTTTCTCTTGCTAATCCTTTCGTCAAAGTATCAGCTATATTTCCTTCAGACCTTACATGATCTACTCTAACAACACCAGTTGTGAGAAATTCTCTAACTGTGTCGTGCTTTCGACATATCTGTCGATTCTTACTGTTATTATAACAGTTCTCTACTATTCCGATAGCCGCGGTACTATCGCAGTGGATCAAAGTGGCTGGTATCGGTTTTTCCCATACTGGAATGTCTGATAACAGACTCTTCAGCCATCCTGCTTCTTCACTAGCTGCTGCTACTGCCATCAATTCAGCCTCCATCGTAGATTGGGCTATAATTGTCTGTTTCTTTGATCTCCAAGATACAGCGCCCCCAGCAATAGTAAAATCATATCCACTGGTGGCCTTGGAATCATCTGAAAGAGTATTCCAATTAGCATCGCTAAATCCTTCAAGGACTGCGGGATGCCTCTTATAGTGTAATCCTAGGTTTGTGGTTCTTTTCAGATACCGCATAACCCTCTCAATAGCATCCCAGTGTTACAAACTAGGATTACTGGTAAACCTGCACAGAACTCCCACTGCATATGCAATGTCTGGTCTTGTACAATCAGTTGCATAACGCAGACTTCCAATTATACTAGCATATTCAGATTGTCTAACACTTTCTCCAGTGTTCTTAAACAATTTCACATTAGGATCAAACGGAGTACAAGCAGGCTTACAATCAAAATATTCATACTTTCTCAGAATTTTTTCAATGTAGTGAGATTGATCCAAACAAATACCACTACTAGTTCTAGTTATTTTGATTCCCAAGATTATACTAGCTTCACCCAAATCTTTCATGTCAAAATTCGAACTAATCATACCTTTAGTTTCATTGACAACAGATAAATTGGAACCAAATATCAGCAAATCATCCACATACAAGCAAACAATCACACACATATCATTCTCAAATTTATAATAGATGCATTTGTCACCCTCGTTTATTCTGAAGTTATGTGAAATCATTAAATTATCAAATTTCTCATGCCACTGTTTAGGAGCTTGTTTTAAACCATAAAGGGATTTTTCTAGCTTACATACTTTCTGTTCTTGTCCAGGAATTACAAAACCTTCATGTTGTTCCATATAAATTTCCTCTTCTAGTTCACCATTCAAAAAGGCAGTTTTAACATCCATTTGGTGAATAACAAGATTATGAGCAGCGGCAACAGCAATCAAAACACGTATAGATGTTAATCTAGTAACAGGAGAATAAGTATCAAAGAAGTCTACGTTCTCTCGTTGCCTAAATCCTTTAGCAACCAGTCTAGCTTTGTGCTTCTCTATCAACCCTGATAAAATGATATCAACATTTAATATGTCTGGTATCCCTTTTATGAATCTTGAAATGAGCAGAGAATGAGACGAGAATAACTTGATAATAGAATGAAAGGGATAAAGACTATAATTACTGAAGCGAAAGAGGGAGAGAAAGGAGCGCTGCATTCAAAGTTCATGCAGCAAGGGAGATAGCAAATCATAGATGGCTACTGTTGGAAACAAAGCACTATAATCAAATTACACAAAGAAACCGCTGAGTCGCGTACTAGGTCGCTATCTTTAAGGTGTTTCGCGACTCTGCCTCTTGATTGTGCTAGCAGTCAGTTTTTTGTCGAAACCCTATGGGATAAAACAACTTATCTCTTTCGATTTCTCTGCACTGAGAAATCGAATCAATAATAACTCTTTCAACAACACTTGCTCAGAAAAACTTGACGAAATAAAAATAACGTTCTATATCTTTTCTTCCAGAAACCAGTTTTTTTTTTATAATCAAAAAGAATCAATGGAATTAATGGAAAATTAATTTTCGATTAAATGCCAATTAAATTTCTTTGTAACAGCAAAAAAACGGCCGTATTAAAATTTCAACATTAACTGTAATTAATCATGATATAATTATCTTAATACGTTTTGAAAATTTAAGTTAAAAACAGCAAAAAAATTGTTTCTGGATCAGCAGACCTCCCAAGGACCCAAGGCCCCGCTCCCGGACTAATGTAATATAATATATAGTATAAATAGTATATACCCTAGTGAAATTGTGTGGGGTGGGAATTGAACCCATGCCTATAGTGTGGGAGCTCAAAACAATGCCACCATACTATCTCTCTAATTTTGGCATATTATTACAAAACTATGTTTTTAAATATATACCCCAACAATCCCCCACTTATATTTTAAAACATTGAGCAAGTGCTATACAGTTGTGCATAAGCAAAGGTGCCTTTCGACTTGAACCTCTACATAGTGTTGAACTTTCTAAGTATCAGGTAACTAGAGTGACTCTCGTCTTGAACTCTAACTAATAATAGATTATACAACACACACAACTATATCTTAGAGTAAAGTTCTTAATTTTGCACATTAGGGCCATGTGCTTATCCCTTTCTTAACGAACGATCTAGAGAAATGCCCAAGTTCTCATAGAAGGCGGCCACACCTTCACATTCGTGTAGGTGAGTCTATCAAGGATACTCCTGTATATGCCACTCTTAACTTAAGAGCTATAGACATCATTAAGAGTTTAAACACTCAACCTGTTTCCCACTTCAGGATATCATGCTATGGGAATGCATGACTCTATCATATTATTTGTAACTTCGTCTAGTCCCTTTGAACCTATTTCTAGGTTGGGTATCCATTACAAATGACTCAACTTCTCACGGGCAAAAGTCCCATACTTTTAGAGATATTCCATACCTTTTCTCTTGCTAATCCTTTCGTCAAAGTATCAGCTATATTTCCTTCAGACCTTACATGATCTACTCTAACAACACCAGTTGTGAGAAATTCTCTAACTGTGTCGTGCTTTCGACGTATCTGTCGATTCTTACTGTTATTATAACAGTTCTCTACTACTCCGATAGCCGCGGTACTATCGCAGTGGATCAAAGTGGCTGGTATCGGTTTTTCCCATACTG